>NW_026991712.1:114197408-114852408 GCF_029215605.1 Mirounga angustirostris
AGGTCTTTTTTTTTTTTTTTTTAAGATTTTATTTATTTGTTTGACAGAGAGAGAGAGTTAGCGAGAGCAGGAACACAAGCAGGGGGGAGTGGGAGAGGGAGAAGCAGGCTTCCCGCGAGCAGGGAGCCCGATGTGGGACTCGATCCCAGGACCCTGGGATCATGACCCGAGCTGAAGGCAGACGCTTAACGACTGAGCCACCCAGGCGCCCTATTCTGAAAGGTCTTAAAGTCCTGCCTTGCAGGATGCCTGGTTGGCTCTTTCTGTTAAGTGTCTGCCTTCGGCTCAGGTCATGATCCCAGGGTCCTGGGATCGAGCCCGACATCGGGCTCCCTGCTCAGCGGGAAGCCTGCTTCTCCCTCTCCCTCTGCTTGTGCTTTCTGTCTCTCTGTCAAAAAAATAAATAAAATCTTAAAAATAAATTCATTCATTCACTCATTCCTGCCTTGGAATATTTCCCCCTTTCCTCATAAATTATAACAACATCAAATTTACCCCTCATGCTGAGTTTGCCTGCAGAACGAAAGTCTTTTAGCTCAGAAAGTAGGGAGGGACAATTTTTGAAAATGATAAATAGTGATTGAAAATTTCTATAAACTAATGGTAGTCTAGTTCACTCTCCTTACAGGAGTAAGCTTGTAAAATAATTACAGTTAAGATATCAAGAGATTGAGACATTGATTGGTACATAATTGCAAACAACACATTGGCATAGCGGACAGTATCTTTTTCTTTCCAGCATCAAGTAATATTAAATCTAAATCACCCCCAGGCATATGGTTTTCAATCCGGTGCTTAAGTATCTTCCAAGAAAGAGATTCCATAAATTCCCCTTATAACTAACCAGTCCCCACAATCAGCAAGTTCTTTTCTCTGTGACCTAAATCCTTTTTGCTACCATTTAAACTCATTTCCTCATGTTCTGCCCTCAAGAGAGATAAAGAACAGCTGTCTGCTCTTCTTTATAATAATCCTCTTTGGGTGATATTTGCAAACTTTCTCCTTTGGGCTAAATGTTTGAGATTCCTCTCACCTTTCTTTAAAATTCTTCTGTTGTTGTTTCCCCATAGAGCCTCTCTGTTCACATCTTTCTGTGATAAAGTTTCTTCCCCACGACCTGCCATGCTGAAAGACACAGAGATAAGAATCCAGTTGTAAAGTAGACTGCCAAAGGTGGCAGGAAATCAGATTTGGACAACTCCATGTCAAGCAAAAGAAATAAAACATTATCCCTTAAGAAGTATATTTTTCTATTTCTGAAAGCATCTTTGGCAATAGCTTAGCTCAGCCACAGGCGAATATGTGAGCTGGGTCAAATTAGTTCTAACACACCCTCCTCCAAATGCCTCTTCCCTTACTACCCTTCCTCCCCATATCTCTCTTCCTCAGTGGGGTGTGAAATTTTAGGAGCAAAGTGTGAAGACTGAACACATTTCTTCCGATGGCCAACTATGATGTTTATGAGCAGCAAGGATCCTTCCTTGGACTCCTTATATTTGCTAAGTGGGGCTACTCTGCTTAGTCCTGTGGTCCTCGCTGCCCATGTTCTCCAGAAGGGTGGTTGTGTTTGTCACCCAAGGGATGTGTTAGAGAAAGTCAGTGCTCCAGGAAATGAGAGGTCACCGTGATAGAGAGCAGAAAACCAAAGGGCCCAGCTCAGAAAACCCAGGGGAACTTCATTGGCTTTTTAAACTTTGTTTCTCATGGTGACTTTTTCTGTAGCACCACCTCCATCAGACAATGAAAAACTTTGTCTTAATTTCTGAGAAGGTAAAAGTTTTTAATAACTTGGTTATATTGAGAAATCTGATGTCTTACATGTGAAAACAGCCACCACAGTAGAAGAGGGTATTTTCCATATTTCTGGGCAGATTCTCAGATGAAGATTCTCCTTGGCTTGGCACGTGATTGGCTCAAAGTCAGGAGATTATTTTTTTTCCTAATTTTTTCCCCCTCAAGTGTAGTTGCCACACAGTGTTACGTTAGTTGCAGGTGTCCAACATAGTGATTCCTCAAGTTTATACATTCTGCAACGTTCACTGCAAGTGTAGCTACCATCTGTCAGCATATAATGCTGTTTCAAAGTCAGTAGATTATTAGGTTAAATTGACTTGTACACCATGGTGAAACGCATCCTGCCATCTTGAGTATAGGGGGTTTCTTTGTTTTGAGCTTTCATTTTGGACAGTGTTTTGCATTAGCACCAGAGTTTCCAAAGCTGGAAGCTGAAAGACCTTTTTAATAGTCACTGATTAAAATAAACTGGCATGGCAACAAATTGTATTTGGCAAATAGACATCAGAAAGCAAATATTCAGACTTCCTGGGCAGGGAGTAGAACTGGCACCTTTCCTGACTCAGAATAATCAAGCACATGTCCAGGTCTGGATGAGACGCTTGTTCATTGTCGACAAATGAGGCAAGGCCATCTTGCGTTAGCTGCTATCAGGCTGCACAAATGAAGTCCAGGTGAGCCAAAAGGAGAGGTGAAGTGTCGATTCCTCCTGCTTTTCTGGTATATCCTCTATTTAAATGGGGAAAAGATGTTTTTAAAATGTGCTTCACGCACAGCCACATTCGTCCTTCTAATTGATAACATAAGGATCCAGCTGGGTGTGGATCAACATGTGGGTTTAAGGGAGCTGAATTTTTAAAATATATCACGAGTCGTTCAGGTCTCTGTAGGCTTTTGTTTTTTTTTTGTTTCTGGGTTTTTGTTTTGGTTTGGTTTTTGACATCAGAATAGCTAAGAGATTTGATTTCCTTCTAGAAATAAGCTCCCACTCTGGGGAAAGTGAATTTCTGGCAGAAAAGTCACTGTCAATAAGGCAAATTTCCCCATCTTTTATTACATACATCCATGCAGGGTAGATGGCAATGCTGGGGAGGGGCCAAAATATAGATTGCCTTAAAAAAAAAAAAAAAAACCCAAGAAGAGTGAAAATACAGTTTCTCTGCCTCTGAGGCCTATTGACCCCCTATCCCCTCTCTATCCCACCAATCCCAGAAGAAAAGATAATCAGAGGAAATCCAGCACGGGCCAAATAATGCAGCGAGCATATAAATGCCGTGAGGTTGATGCCAGCATGCGTGTGGTATTGTGTGGTTTATGAAATGGGTGACAGGGAAAGCTGTAAGCAGACGCTAGGGCACGAGCCGGTTCTACATTTCGCAGAGCTGCTTTTTTGGCAGGGTCTTTTGAGGGGCCCCAGCAAGGGAATGGAAGTAAGGGGCTAAGATCCTGCCCTTGAAGCGTAGAGCCTTTGCTCTGTGAGTTTTGTTTTAATGAAGTGGCCAGAGGGTTGCTTATCTCTCTGGCTGATAGCTGTGTATTTCAGCATGACAGGAAAGAGGAGGCTCATTCATCAAGAGACCTGGCCCTCTGGGGCTTCCCACGTTGGGGGAGGAGGAGCGCCAGGAGACCGCTGACCAGAAGTTTATTAAGTTTATGCTGTGACTTTTCAGAGAACATGCAGTGTTTTTCGTTGGAGCGCTGATCACTTTTCCCTACGCAGAGCCATTTTTTGAGGGCCGCCCTGAGACCATTTTCGCTGAAGAAAAGGCTTCGCTCTAGGGCCTTTTGCAGTGCTAAATGCAAACCATGTGTGTGACCCCAGGGGTTCCTCCTCCTCCAAAGCACTGCACATTTGGCACAAGGAGTGGGCTTCGTTAAAATGCAGTGGGATGTGTCATGAAAAGTGGGATGCTTCGTGTGTTAGGAGATACTCTCGCTGCACCCCCAGCGAACTGCAGGATGGAGGAGGTGGTTCTCTGGCAACCACGCTCCCCGCGTGCGATCAGCTCAGCTCCTCCCCCGCAAAGATTTTTCTGGGAGCAGGCTTGCCCTAGAGTCCATTTCTCAGGTGGGTTGTGGGCTTGGGGCACCCAGCTCTCTGCTACAGCTCCAGCAAAGTCGAGGCTCACCACCCCCATTTTGAGCAAGTCGATTGAGAAAAAAGCCCCGCGAGCGGCCAGGCCTCTCTCGCTACGGTGTCAATGCGTCGCCCTGCAGACCTCTCCGTGCGAAGAGGCAGGCGGTGTTTCCTGAGTCCGGGGCCCCAGAGCACACACGGCGCAGTGCACCCGGTACACGTGGTGGTGGTTTCTTCGCGGGGCCGAGGCACCGACATCCGGAGGCTTCAGGGGCCTCTGTCGGGTCTTAGCCGCTAAAACTGCCCATCAGTCAGCTTGAAAACCCTTCTCTTGTCGCCACGCAAGAGGCTTTAAAGACACCAACACCCCGAAGGCCTTTCTGCGGGAGGCCCGGTCGGCTTGCTTCCCCCGTGGCGCCCAGAGAAACCGCGGATGAAACGGGCGGACGGGGATGCACACGCGTCACACGCGTCTTCCTCTGTCCCTTCCCCTCCTTCCCCGCAGGGGAGACGGCGGGCAGGCAGCAAGTCCCCACGACGCCGCCGGCCTCGGAGAACAGCAGCGCGGCGCCCAGCATCGGCAGCACGCAGAGCACGCCCTGCTCCAGCAGCAGCGCCGCCTAGCGGGGGCGCCCCCCGCGCCAGCCCCGGCCCGCAGCGCGGCCGCGGCCTCGGAGGACGGCGGCGCCGCGCCCCTGCGAGGAGGGAGCGACCTCCCTGCCGGGACCACCTGTCGCATTCGTCCCCGCCCCCCAGGGCTCACCCCCGAGTGAGGGGGTGAGCCCTGGCCTTCCGCAGCGCCCTAGAACTCACGCGAGAAAGCCGGGGTGGCGGCCTTCTCCACCAGCCCCGCACAGGCCTGGGGGCTTTCAATGTGAAACACATGCCAGTTTTCAAAATGCTGCTTTGTCCAGGTAAGACTGTCCGTAAATTGGGGCCCTGAGATTTATCCTGACGCGAGGAGTCGGTAGGAGGATAAGAAGCAGGCAGGAGGACCCGTGAGGAGATACGGCCGAAGGTTCTTGGGTAACTGAACCAAGATGTAAGACGACAGGAGTACTTGAGGATTTTCTAATCTGCACCTTCTGGATGCACACTTCTCACTTTGCTGTCACACCCTCTAGGGGCTGACGTTCTCGGCTTGACGGGTGCTGCCCTCGGGGACTGCATCCTGACACACATCACAGCAACATTCCTTTCTGGTGCCCTGGGCCAAAACCCGAGCTGATGACCTTATCAGCTTCCCCCTTCTCCCGCACTCGCACACCGACTGCAAAAATGTCTTAATGCAAATTTTGTATTTCTTTGTAAGTAGATAGAAATTGAAAATGGCCAAAGTCTGGGACTGCAGATTTGTGCCCATTTATGACCCTGTGTTCGGAAAAACTCATGCATAGATGGGGGCAAATTTAATTTTAAAGTAGAAGAGGAATTTGCACAGTGACGTATATGCAAGGACAGGTATAGACTGTGTCATCTGGCACATTCGTTTTCTCAGTTAAAAAAGAGAGAATTCATTCCCCTTTTTAAAATGCCCTATGCCTCCGAGTTGGAACTTGCTCTCAAATGTATTTGGGAGAATTCGTGTTTCCACTCAAAACACGTCAACCTTTTTAATAGACCCTTTTGTACAAAGCGAAGCTCTTGTTCGTGCAAATGCACAGCAGATCCTGTTGGATTCCGGTTGGTTATCTGAACAGTGTCACCAAGTCTGCCAAGAAAGTGCTGAGATCTGGAAAAGGGCACTCATTTGGGACTGCTTTAGTTCTCTTGCCTTAAATGTTTTCCAAACTCAAAAAGGATTTGAAGTGGATTTCATTAAAATGGAATAATATGATGCCACTTTGCAGCTAAAATAAGCTCAACTGATACCTCTGTGTTAAAAAAAAAAAAAAGACTGCCAGAGGGAAATTTCCATGCCAATTCATTTACTACTGAGGATAGCTTCATTGCAGGTAAATATTAACCTTTTTCCAGAATTCTCCCCAAAATGACTCAGAAACCTACAAACAGAGAAGGCTAGATTCTACCCCAAAATATTCATAAACAAATCTCGCCGCCCTTAAAATAAGGAAGTTGTGCCTAGTTCACTGAATGGAACCCTAAGTAGAAAATGTTGATGACACCCAAGACCTGAAGGCAGTGTCTAAAAGGCACACAAGTAGGTGGAGATACTGAGAGTCATAGATAGGATACTGATAGATCATACTAGTCACTGATAGGACAGATATATTACCCACTCATAGAGTAATACTCTGCTTTGAGAAGTGTGGATACTCAATCTGGATAATATGAACCAAAACAGATTACTTGAGAGCTACGATTTCGAGGCTATCTACATTGATTTCTTGAAAATTTTGCAGATTTCCACATACAAAAGAAGATATGAGATTAGAGAATTTATTTCCTTCAGTTAACTTTTTAACACAAGGGTATCAGAATGGAGGGATTAGATGATGCTACCTGTGTTTGAAAATAATGCGCTTTGCCTAACCTTCAGCAGAATGTATTGTTTTAGCATATTCTATGTATAAAAAAGTTTAAAGATGTCTTCAAGGAAGACTAGAGTCTTTAAGTCACTTATAGCTATATTTTACTACAAAAATTTGTGTATAAAGATATATTTAAGTGTTTTCGATAAATTTAAATTACTCCATATGAAATGTTTAATTTCAGTTACTGTGAATTCTTTTGATCAGTTCTTTGCTGTTTAAAAAACCCTTTCCATCCTATTAAAAAGAAAATTAGCTATTAAGAGGTATTAAAAGATCCAAATCTTCAGATGGGCAAGGTTAAAGCCTTTCGTGATTATATTTAAATGTATATTTTTGAGAGAGATGCTACATTGCCAATGATTTTATACATAATTTAAAATTAATTTACAAATTTATGGATGCAAACCAAAAGATTTTAAAAGAAAGAAAAGAAAAAACATCACCTTTTATTTGTTTAGGTCTTACTGTCGGAAGTATTATTCAGATCAAGAAATCTGTGTTGATAAACCTGATCCCACGTTAATTGGAGAGTGAATGTCATTAGGTATCTCAGAAATGTCTCTAAAAAATGTTTCTAAAGAAAGTGTTATCTCCCTAGCTTCTTATTACATTTCCAATCGCTTCATACTTCACAGTTTCAATACAAAATACAAGCTATACTTTATAACAAGTTCTGCGAGTTTCTTTAAAACTGTTGTTATATTCCAGTTAAATGCTTCTGTCTACAAAGTCTTTCGTTACTTCAGCAGGCTACACCCTATTCACAGAGACCATTTGGTTTTGTTTGTTGTTCAAGCTAAAGCTATTGTTGAAATGCTCTGAACTCCCAAGGCAGAGGGTCTGTGTAATGCCCTCTAGCTTTTCGTGATGTGTTTACCAGCAATTACTCTGTATTTTAAGAGTCAGAGACATCTGTCTGAGCTGTTTCTGTAGCATTTTCTATACAAACAAATGAAAATGGTCTTTTCCTTGTCTGTAATAAGATTGTAAGCCCATTTTCTGTGAGTGTTCTGTAGTGGGCATGGTTGTGGGTGTGTGGGGTGCGCACACGCGTGCCACTCTTTTTGTACTGTAACTACCTCATGGTGTGAGTGATGCTCGTACTGCTGGGTGTGTTAACAGAGCACATTTTGTTGGGTGACTTGTGTGTGTGTGACCTTTTTCCTGTTTGTTTTATCTGGGGGTTGTTCATGAAACTGACAGATGTTTTTCTAAAAAGGACTATTATCAGTTTCCAAATACAATACTTCTCTCTTCTGGTTTTTCCTGAGTGAGCCTGATTTTGTTGCTGTTTTTCATCTATCAGGGTAAAAAGAGTACCCTTAAAATCCCTGTGGCCAGTTTGAACACCCCTGTTGTATTCTTTTCTCTTTTCAATGTGTTGGCAATTTTATGAACATGCTTAGATGTATAGTTTTGATAACCACAGTTTTAAGTCCTTTATCTGTGCATAATAAAAATGATATATATCAATTTATTAATGCATGTCTTGTTTGGTTGTCATTAAATTCTATCCTCAGGTTGATGTAACTTTTTCCTTGTGACTTTCTCCTAAATTGATCGTCTGTTCCAACTGTGTTGGTGAGGGGTTGGGAGTGAAGAGGCTAAGAGAAAACCCTAACTCAGTAGAGCAGAGGGAAAGAATGGATAGACCAGAAGAAATGTTCAGCAGGGGCTGTCACTGTTCTTGGAAAAATGTGGGCGGCCCAGAAGTGGGTGTCAGCCCCTGCATCCATTCCTGGCCTTTCTGTCAACCTCCTAGAAGCAAGGAATGGGAAATAATAGTATTTGGATCTCCACAGACCCCAGTGCTGCTTCCAGCATTCTCTATGGACCTGGATAACCACCACCTTTTAACTGCCCAAGCCAGAAATCTGGAAATCTAACTCGACTCCTCTTTGGCTTCCCACCACCAAATTAATAAGTCCAAGTTTATTCAACCTCTGGAGTATCTCTTTCTCCAAACCACCTACTTATTTCTATTCCTACGTCTGTTACCCAGAATCCAAGGCCCATTATCTCTTAAACTGAATGACTACAACCGCCTAACTAGTATGCTGATTTCCAAATTTGTCCCCTGCTAATTCTTTCTCCACTGTGCAACCAAAAGAATTGAAAAAAGGCTCAAATCATGTCACTTTCCAGCTTAAAGCCTTTAAGTAGTCCCCCCACTTGCTTTCAGGATAAGGTTCAACCTCCTAGGTATGACTTAAAAGAGAATACTCTGCCTACCTTCCCAGCTACTTCTTTCATCTCTCTGAAGCTCAAGTTCTATGTGGCAAATCCCCCATTTGACATACTTATATTAGGAAAACAATAGCTTGTTTTTTTATTGTTAAGGATTAAAATATGATATTGAATATGATACTGAATTTATGTCTACAAACTGCTCTCACATGTCCCTACCTTCTCCCCGCTTTTGAGAATTAGTGAGTTAGATGGTTAGAAGCAGAGACCCAAAATGGTATTAAGGCCAGTAGTCCCTCCCCCAACACCTCACACAGGTAGGTGCCCACACAGCAGGAGCAGTGTGATGAGCTTAAGTAACATTTCACTCCAGTAAGGTGGAAGCCCTTGTTACAGATGAGAGTCCAGCCATTTTTCAGCACCAAGGTTTTGTCCTGGAGCCAGCACTTCTCCGAGGCCAGAGGGAGAAATGCAGGTCAAATACTTTCTCTGCCATTAAACTGTCCATGTATCTACTGTAGCAGAAACCTAGGCGATGCATAGATGAGCTTCAGAGAGTCTATTAACTACCTGAAATTGTATGTAAAATTTTGCATTGATGTGTCTGGGCTTTTGTGGGGTTTTTTGTTTTTTTTCCTTTATAGAGAGAGACAGAGCTAGTGAGCGCGGGGGTTGGGAGAGAAGGGACAGAGGGAGAGGGAGAGAGAAGATCTTAAGCAGGCTCCACGCCCAGTGCAGAGCTGGATGTGGGGCTCGATCTCACAACCCTGAGATCATGACCTGAGCCAAAACTAAGAGTCAGACCCTTAACCGACTAAGCCACCCAGGCGCCCCAGTCCATAGTGTTTTTGTAGTCGCATCTCCTAAAGATTTTTCTTGCACTCACAATTAATATACATGATTAAAATGAATGCAAATAATACATGTAGCAGTGGAAAAGCCCCCATAATCCTCACACTTAGAGGTAATAATACTGATTTGTTGTGTGTATTCCCTGGCATTTCCTTAGTTCATATCACCATGTACATGTCACTATAATGCATAAAATCGTATCATAGCATTTGTGACTTGCTTTTTTTCACATGGCCTATTTTCCTATCAGATTTCGTGAGTATTGATCATCACTTTTTTTTTTTACTAGATTTTCCTTAAATTGCCAAGTAAATAAATAAAACAAAGTTAATGCTCTTTCCCAGACACCTCCCTGGAGGAAGTGATGTTAACAGCTTTTTTCTCACTCAAACATATGAAATGTGTTCACAGATGGAGGGATTTTTGTTTTGTTTACTAAAAATGGGATCACTATATATATATATATATATATATATATATATACACTCTAAAACTTGCCTTTTTCACTGGACATGGTCCTCCCTCTAGGTTAATAGATATAGAACAAATTTATGCTTTTAATGACTATAAAATATTTCATACAATTAACCTATTCACTAGTGATGGACATTTAGAAGTGTTACTTCTGGGTTTTGCCAAGATACCCTGCTGCAGTTAATATCCTTGTACATAAGTCCTTGCATTCTAGTGTGCTAAAGCAAAGTGACAGGGTCACAGAGAAACTGACAAATTCATCATCATAGATTTTAACATATTACTTATAGAAGGTGATAAATCACAAAGATTTGGATATGGAAGATTTGAACAATGCAATTAAGTTTGATCTAATGGCCATACACAGAATCCTGTACCCCCAAATTTGAGAATTTTGTACATACAGAATATTTATAAAAATTGATTACTGTTAGACCATAATCAAAGTCTCAGCAAATATCACAAAACTTAATTATACTGGTCAGGTCCTTTTTTTTTTTTTTTTTTTAAGATTTTACTTATTTATTTGACAGAGCACAAGCAGGGGGAGTGGCAGGCAGAGGAAGAGGGAGAAGCAGGCTCCCCACCAAGAAGAGAGTCTGATGCAGGGCTCAATCCCAGGACCCTGGGATCATGACCTGAGCCAAAGGCGGATGCTTAACTGACTGAGCCACCCAAGCGCCCCACTGGTCAAGTTCTTTAACCACAATCCAAGTAGTTTAGAAATCAATAAGAAAAGGATAATTTAAAAATAATACATTTGAAAATCTTTAAACTTCTAAATAATTCATGACTCAAAGAGTACTCTTAATAGAAATTAGGAAATAGGTAGATTTGAAAAAATAATGAAAGTACTACTCAAACATGCAGCTAAAGTAGTAATTTATGACAAATTTATACCTGTAAAATGCTTATATTGAAAAAAAAACCTTGAAAATGAAAGCATATCCAACATAGCAAGTTAAGAAAAGTGCCAAAAACTAGTAATTACTTTAAAAGACTACAAAAGACAGACAAAAATTAAGAAAAATAAGCACATGCATTAGGAATGAAAAGAGGACCAAACAAGATACTGCAGAGATTTTAATAAAGAAGGGATCACCATAAACAACTTCATTCTAATAAATCTGAAAACTTACTACGTGGTGATGTGCTATTGGGGATCCTGTTGGGGGAACAGAAACCACACTGGATATTTCAATACAGGGAAATTAATATAATGAATTGGTTAAGCAGGTGCCCAGTGGCTGAAAAGGCAAAAAGGGGAAACTGAGGTATCAGAATTAATTAACACACAAGGAAAAATTACCTCCTTGGGGCTGAAGATGATAGGAACTTGGAGTTGGCAGGTGTTTGCTGAGTTCCAGCACCAGGAAGAAAAGGGTAGATCGGGCACTGGGAGACCAAAGCTTAGTAAATAGCATAAATGATTTCCTGGAAAAACTAGTTTGCCAAAACCAATTCAAGAAGCAACAGAAAATCGGAAATACAGTCATTAAGAAAATCAGTGGTGTAGGGGCACCTGGGTGGCTCAGTCATTTAAGCAGCCGACTCTTGATTTCGGCTCAAGTCATGATCTCAGGGTCCTGGGATCAAGCCCTACATCTCGCTCTGCACTCAGCAGGGAGACTCCTCCTTCTCCCTTTGCCCCCCCAAAATAAATAAATAAATATTAAAAAAAGAAAAGAAAATTAGTGGTTTAGAATCTACTTGCAACAAAACGCAAAATTAAAAAAAAAAAAAAAAAAACCTGCCAAACTCACATGGTTTTACAGGTAAGTTCTACCAAGTAGTCAAAGAATCAGAAATACCAGATCATGGTAATTCTTTTATTTGGGGGATGACAGGTCAAAGGGAATGAGTTTTTTTAATATCCATACCTATTACTACATTACTTTCTCTAACAGTTGTAGCAAATCACACTGCCACGGTCTCCCCATCAGTGCTGGGCATGTTGAAACAGAGCTTGGACTCTGGGCATCAGACTGGGTTTGAATCTTGGCTCTGCCATTTGCTAGCTGAGCTATTTCCTTAATTTAAGAGAAATCTATTTCTTAGCATTGTCATGAACATTAAATGATGTAAGTCCAGATAAAGAGTTCAATATGTACTAATTAATATCATCTACTCATTATTGTTACCAGCATTACATATTTTGAATTTTGCCAATCTGATAATTGAAAAATTATGTCACATTATTTGGGAATTTGTATTATCCCCATTGCCAGTGAGGTTTTTGTTTTGTTTTGTTTTGTTTTTTAAGTAAGCTCTACACCCAACACAGTGCTAGGACTCACAACGCAAAGATCAAGAGTCCCATGCTCTACCAACTGAGCCAGCCAGGCACCCCACTGCCAGTGAGTTTTAAGTTGTTATAATACAATTATTAGTCTTTTCCAGGTCCTTCTGTATATTAACATTTCCTTTGCCCATTTTTCTACTAAGTTTTATTTTCCTTAATAATTTCCATATTAGTGATATGGTATGTCACACGTCATATATGACAAATATTTTTCTAATCCATGATGGTCTTTCCATTCATTCTGCTTATGATGAATATTGCCAAAATAAAATGCTTAATTTTATGTAGTTGAATATTTCTGTCTTTTCCTCTTGGCTTCTGGGTTTCCTGTCTTGCTTAGTTTCTAACTCAAGATAGATGCTAATACTTGTATTAATTTATTTTTTAAAATTTAGATCTTTATTCCATATTATTGTGATGGTATGAGGATAGGGGTCTATTTTTGTTTTCTTCCAGATGATTACTCACTTCTCCCAGAAGTATTTATTAAAAAGTTATATTTATTTCCCATTGGATTAAGATTTTGAAAAAGAATGGTGCGAGTGATCTGGCCTTAGCAGATATTAACATTTAGTATAAAATCTTATAATAAAAATAGTATGGTAGTGGCATAGGAAGAATTAAATAGAGTACTCAAACAGATAAAGAAATCAGGAATAGACCTAATTCATTGGGACCTTAACATAAGACAACTGGTCATAGTTTTCATCAGTGTCTTAAAGGATCCATGACCCATAAAAAGACATATAGGTTGTCTGATTTTCACTGTAAAAAACAAAACAAAACAGATTTTTTTTTTCCTGTTATTTAAAAACATTTAGAAAAAAAGTGTCAGCCTGCCTGGCTGGCTCAGTTGGTAGAGCATGCAACTTTTGACTGTGGGCTCATGAGTTCAAGCCCCACATTGGACATAGCGCTTACTTCTTAAAAAAAAAAAAAAAAAAAAAGAGGGCGCATGCGTGGCTCAGTTGGTTAAGGGTCCAACTCTGGATTTCGGCTCAGATCATGATCTCAGGCTTGTGGGATGGAGCCCCGCAGTGAGCTCCATGTTCAGCGGGGAGTCTGCTTGAGATTCTCTCTCTCTCCCTCTGCCCCCCCCACTCATGCACACTCTCTCTCTCAAAAAAAGAAAACTTTGTCTGAAAAACAAACATTTGATTAATATTGGGTCTGCCTCAAACTTTTCACGGTTTTACACAGCTGAGCCATGTGTGATGTTGCTACCCTAGTGGGTCTGGAGGGTAGAGCATCCAGCCAAAGAGGATTGTTTTTAAGATCTCAGAATTTTTCTTGCTAGGGTTTGTACTTGCTTGGAACCTGTCACCCCCTCCTTTTGTCCTGTTTCCCTCTTTTGGAATGGGAATTATTGGGGAGGAAAAATAAATTTCCCTCTACCTTTCTGAGTTCTTAGCTGCGACCCTGTAATAAAAGACATCCATACCAGAAGAAAACAAACACATTTATTAACATGTGTACCTCATCTGTATGTGGGAGATACCCAGCAAACAGAGGAGGTGGCTTTAGAATTCAGGATTAAATATCATCCTAAAAGGGAAAGGGTAGGGGGAGATAATAGGTCTCTTAGGGGAGAGTAAATGGCTTTTATGGAAGATGAATGGGTCCTTAGAAGAATAGATGGGAGGAGGTACGATAGTTTGTGACAAAGTTGGGTGTGGTGTCAATTTCTAGTCTCTCTCTCACATGATGAGTCAATCTTCCCTGATTGATGAAATTCCCAGAGAGAATATTTATGATAGTTGAGTTCCTTTTGGAAGGTCTGCCTTTAGGCAGATAAAGGGGAGTTCAGAAAAGTCCCTTCCTGCATGTGCTGTTTTTCAAGTACCTACAACTCAAAATAATCAATGTACCAAAGTGGCATATTTGGGGTAGCATGTCCTGAACTCTGACAGTCATATTCTGGATGGCGTATTCTGCTACCCTTCAGAATGTCTACCCTATGCCTGTCCCACCATTGTAATTTGGAAGCACAGAATGTGTCTGGTTTCACAGGTTCACAGCTGGAGAGGAATTTTGCCTCAGGATGAATCATTCCTACCTCCATTCTCATTCATATATGATTTAGATGATAATTAGATGAGACTCTGGACTTTAGAGTTGATGCTGGAATGAGTTAGAACTTTGGGGTCTGTTGAGATGGAATGGACATATTTGGCATGTGAGAAGGACATGGATTTGGGGGGCCAGGGGTGGAACATTATGGACTGGATCTTTGTCTCCTTCCATATGTTCATATGTTGAAACCTAATCTCATGATGAGATTTGGAGATGGGTCTTTGGGAGGTAACTGGGTCATGAGGATGGAGCTCTTATAATGCCATTAGTACCCTTATAAGAAAAGACAGGAGAGAGCTTGCTCCCTCCCCGCCTCATGTGAGGATGTAATGAGAAGATAGACATCTACAGGCCAGGAAGTGGGCTGTCACCAGATACCAGATATGCCAGCACCTTGATCTTGGACCAACAGCCTCCAGAACTATGACAAATGTTGTTGTGTAAGCCACCCAGTCTGTGGTATTTGATATGGCAGCCCAAGCTAAAACAGAAATTGATTTCTGTTACTCCTCCTCTTCCTTCCCTCCCCATAAATGCTGATAGAAAAATTAATATTAGCTAATCAAACATCATTTATAAAGTGATTTCATCCAGCCACTTGTGAATATTATAATAATTCTGTGAAGTGAAGAAATTTACCAGACAGCATTTCAAGACAAATGCAGACATCTTTTTTGTTTCGAAGCAAGCCAAACCTATATAGCATTGTTCTTCCCTAACACAATGTGTTTAAAAATGGGCAAGTGGCTGGTTTAAATTTTAATAGATGTGGTTGATGATCAAAAGTTTGAGTTTTAGCATATTGGCTGCATTTGTGTCTAAATTTCTACCTCAGCTTTTTCAGAGGAGCTGAATACTGCCCTTTATGTAGATTTAATTTCACACTTAAAATCAAGGTCATATGATATCACCTCTCTTTCCATAAAATGTCATAGCTTAAGTTGATTTTTAATGACCTCCAATTACTGCCCCTGAGATTTCATTAAAAAAAAAAAAAACTTTCAAGGTAGATCCACATGACTGAAATGAATTCTATCTTAAAAAGAAATAAGGGTTAGGAGTGTGCATACACACACACACACCCCCCACACTTATATCTCAGCCATTTTCTGCTTTCTTTTTTATTAACATGTTCTCAGTATTTTCTAGCCCCAGAACATGAGCCTTTTATAGACTAAGCACACCATCTGCACAAGAAGGATGGGCAAGGACAACAAGAATTTCTCAGCTTTAAAACCCAACTTGGTTCCTTTCACTTGACCGATCAAAGATCCAGAGCTGAAAATCTTCTTAAGTGATTTGGGTGGAGCAGCTTATGCTGGTCTGTTACTCATCCCGGTTCATAAACTGCCTATGACATAGTTCCTGCAAAGAACACAGTGCACTCAACAAGAGTGTTGAAATAATGCTGAATTTCAAAAGGAGAAAAACACATGGATTCTGTTTGGTGAAGGGGATGGGTAGAAAAAGAGAAGACTGCATTATTGGTATTAAAACCCAACCCAGATAATAACAATCTACCCCAAAAGTGGAAACCAGAGCTTCAAGTAGTTTCTTCATCAGAAACACAAACTTCTAGGGTCACTGCTCTTGATTCAAGATAAGTACAAGCATCTGCAGAGGAGTCTTTCCATGGGGCAGTCTTGTTATCAAATCTTAAGTGGAGAGGAGAGGTGAAAACAAAAAGCTTCGTAGCCTATCAGTTAGCCTTACAAGTAGAAGCATCTGCTGGAGTGTCCAATGTGGACCTCAGGGAAATCCATCGTTCTTCGCCATTCCACTACAGTTCCAAGAGAAGGTAAATCCGCTGTTACGAGCAAATGGCAAAAAACCCAAATCTTTAGCCAGACAGTCCCCATTTTCCCTGCTTGATTTTTCCCTTTCAGCATATTCTCAGAATGCCAATGTGTGTGATAGAACTGCAAGGAAACAGAGGAAGTGTAGGAAGGAGTTAGGAGAAGTATGTCATGGAAATAGGATTTGGTTTCAAGTCATTTCATGCCCTTGGGTCTGAGCAGAGCTGCAGTGGAGAAAAACGGAAGCAGCTCTTAGGAGAGAGATCTGCCTTCTCTGCAGGGCAGAGCGCTCCTCCTGCCCCCCTGCCCAGGGGCCCCTTCCTATCCATCTGCAGTGACTTCTCACCGTGTTAATGTCTGTCCACATCTTAGGGTCCTTTATGGCTCTGCTGGTACACAGCCTTCTCCGTAGAACCTTTGGAACTGCCCAGTCTGTGAGTTACTTTAACCCCTTATTGAACTCTGGTAGCACCACGGTGCACCCCATTGCTCATGGCACAAACTTATTATTTTCCCACCCCTCACGGGCAATCTATCACCAAGTGCTGTTGACTTCACTTCCAAAACATATTCTGCTGCCCTCTGTCAGCACCTCAGTCTAGTCTAATTCATCCCGACCTCTCACATAGAACACTCCTTACTTCCCCCACCCCCCCTCCACTCACAGACCTCTGTGTCCCTCTTGTCCCACTACAGTTTGTTCCCCATGTGGCTGCCGGACTGTTCTCTTCAAAATATGCTAGATCTTGTCAAACCCTCATTGAAAGCTCTACAACCTCCCAACACATCCGGTAAAGAATTTGGAATTTTTTCTAAGGCCTTTATTGGTTCTTAGCTCAATCGGTAGGTTTTCTTGTTTATTCATTTTTGCCTTTAACTTTTTTATTTTTTAAGTTTTGAATAAAAAGACGATTCAGATGATTTGAAAATTTAAGTGATAGAAAAAAGTATGTATTAGTCTGTCTCCTATTCCTGTGTCTACCCAGCCCATTTTCCCCATAGGTAATCACTTTTACAAGTTTGTCATGTTTCTTAAAATGCAAGCAAATGAGAATGCCTTTATTACACACACAACGGGAGCACATTGTACATGGTCTGCATTTGCTTTTCTCACTTAATATATTTTGTTTCCATATCAGAATATTAGGCAGTTCCTCATGCCTTTTTCCTCATATAGGATTCTTCTGTGGGAATATACCATAATCTATTCCACCTGCCCCTCTTAGTGAGCATTTGGTTTGTTTCTATCTCTTGCTTTACAAACAAGCTGCAATGGGTTGCTTCATGTGTAGATTCTTTGGTTTGTGTGCAGAAATATCTCAAGGAAAAAGCCCCAGAAAAAGGATTACTAGGCCACAGAGTGAATGCATTTCTGTTTCTAATAAATATTACCAAATTGTATCCTATGAAGTTGCACCTTTTTTTTTTTCTTTTTTGCTCTTTCTTGCTTGGATGTTACAACTTAATTCTTTTTTATTTATTTTTCACTTATTTTTTTAATTCCAGTATAATTAACTTCCAGTGTTATATTAGTTTCAGATGTACAATATGGTGATTCAGCAATTCTACACATTACTCAGTGCTCATCACCGTAAGTGTTCTCTTAATCCCCTTCACCTATTTCACCCCTCCCTCCACCCACCTCCCCTCTGCTAACCATTAGTTTTTTCTCTATAGTTAAGAGTCTATTTTTTGGTTTGTCCCTTTTTTCCTTTGTTCATTTGTTTTGTCTCTTAAATTCAACAGATGGAGTGAAAATCACCTGGTATTTATTTTTCTCTGACTTATTTCACTTAGCATTGTACTCTCTAGCTCCATCCATGTTTTTGCAAATGGCAGGATTTCATTATTTTTTATGGCTGAATAATATTCCTCTGTGTGCGTGCGTGTGTGTGTGTGTGTGTGTGTGTGTAAACCACATCTTTATCCATTCATCAATCGATGGATAGTTGAGCAGCTTCCATATTTGGGCTATTGTAAATAATGCTGCAATAAACATAAGGGTGCATATCTTTTTGAATTTGTGTTTTCATATTCTTTGGGTAAATACCTAGTAGTGGAATTATCTTACCATATGGTAGTTCTATTTTCAACTTTTTGAGGAACCTCCCTACTGTTTTCCACAGGGGCTGCACCAGTTTGCATTCCCACCAACAGAGCATGAGGGTTCCTTTTTTCTCTACATCCCCGTCAACACTTGTTGTTTCTTGTGTTTTTGATTTTAGCCATTCTGACAGGTGTGAGGTGATATCGCACTGATCACAGGAGAAATGCAAATCAAAACCACAATGAGCTATCACCTCACACCCATCAAAATGAAGGTGCATCATTTGACACCCCGTCAACAAGGCCTGTTTTCCCACAGCTGCACCAACCGAGTGCATCATCCAACTCTGGTATTTTAGCCGATCTAATGGGTATAAATGGCATCTCAATGTAATTTTAATTTGTGTTTTTCTTATGAGTCACGTTGTGTGTCTTTATACATATATAAGGTATTCTTTTGTGAACTGTCTGTTCTGCCCTTCGCCTGTTTTTTCTATTGGGTTGTTGTCCTTTACCTTCTTTTTTTTTTTTTTTTTTTGAAGGTTTTATTTATTTATTTGAGACAGAATGAGAGAGAGAGAGAGCGAGCACATGAGAGGGGGGAGGGTCAGAGGCAGAAGCAAGCTCGCTGCCGAGCAGGGAGCCCGATGCGGGACTCGATCCAGGGACTCCAGGATCATGACCTGAGCCGAAGGCAGTCGCTTAACCAACTCCCCAGGCGCCCTGTCCTTTACCTTCTTAGCGTCTAAGAATCCTTTACATATTAGGAAGATTAGCCTTTTATGTGTGATTATCTTGGCATTCAAAACCCTAAGGATCGGACCCCTCCTCATCTCTGTCCTCAGCTAATATCACTCTCCTGCCCACCTGTTACGCTCTAGCCTTGATGTTCTGTGATCTTTTTCTTGCCTGAAGGACTGTGTTTGCTCTTCTTCTGCCTGGAATGCTCTCCCCCAGATCATCACACAGCTGGCTACGCCTTATTATTCAGATCTAAGCTCAAGTATCACATGGGTAAGGCTTTCCCCATATCACTCAGCCTACAGAGGACACCCAGTTTCTCTCCATCACATCATTCAGTTTTAATTCTTTATGCAGCACTCATTCCTCACTAATATTTTTCATTTGTTTTACTTTGTTTATTGTCAGTATCTCCCTATCTAGAACGGAAGCTCTAAGAAAAATAGGGTCTGTCTTGTTCATCCCTGGATCCCCATAACTTAAAACGGTGCCTGGCACATAGTAAGCATATCATGCAGATTGGGTAATTAATGAATACTTTCCTCCTTTTCTTAGGCATTTCACATGTCTTTACAATGAGTGTTATCTGTCACATCCTGTAGAAAGAAAATAGAAAATAACGTTTTTTTTTTAAGCTGCCAATATGTGCCAAACACTGGACTAGGTTTTATTATACATCTCATTCAATTCTTCTGGTCACTCTGAGCTGGCTGGCATTATATCCATTTTTATCTGTAAAGAAGCTGAGACTCAAATACACCCCTAAGGAAGTTGTCCAAGAACTCGTGGTTTATACATGACAATCTAAATGAGGCCAGCTAATTTCAAAGCTCATTTCTCCTCTTTTGAGAATTCTCTGGTTTTGCGGTGTGTAACATTTATTTGCTCCCCAAACTAAATGACCCCAGAGTGCTATATATTTTTATATTTTCCTGGGAAAGAATAAAGAAACTCAAAGAAACTCAAAAGATACAAATAAACTAATGTAAGAACTAGATATATTCCTGGTGTAACTCACTAAGTCACAGAATATCAGTATAAAATAAAATAATGGTTGATGGTACAGGCCCAGTAACTGGAACATAAGTAGATATTTGATAAATATAGCCTTCTTTTTTTTCTAGGGGAGATGCTTGAAGCCAAGTCCTATTTTAAAATCATTTAGTGAAGTAGTTATTTAAAGGATTCTTGTGGTGAATCCTTTTCCAAAGCAAAGGGTCCTTTTGTGAAATGCATAAACTCCTCCTAATCTTTTTGTAAATATAGATTTTTATATATTTGGTTGGCTTAATGTGTTCTGTGAGGAATTTGTTTGCTAAGTCTAAGTGTGGGTGTGGATGTGGATGTATGTTTGGGAAATGGAAGGAAGAAGGGGTTTGGTTGTGCCGTGTCATAAACCTTGTTGGTCTGGGTAGAAGCCATAAGGTTTTAGAACTGTATTTTGAATGAGATGATAAGACAATAACAAATACAAGATGGGAAATCCCTAGACTGCAAAAAAGTGGCAGCTTATGTACCAGTTTCTGCTGCTACCTGTTGCCTCCTGGGTTGTTGTTTTTTTTTTAAGATTTTATTTATTTATTTTTGGGGGGGTGAGCAGAGGGAGAGAAACAAGCAGACTCCTTGCTGAGTGGGGCTCGATCTCAGGACCCAGGGATCATGACCTGAGCCGAAGGCAGATAGATGCTTAACTGACTGAGCCACCCAGGCGTCTCCAGCGAATACTTATTGAACATTCAGTATGTATCAGGTACTATTCTAGATGCTGGGGACACATCAGTGGACAGTAGACCTGCCTTTAGAGAACTTGCATTTTAGAGGGGAAAGCAATCCAATAAACAAATGCTATGCAGAAAACTAGAGCAAGGTTAGAGTGTTGGGAATAGGTTAGGCTGCTAAGAAATGCCTTTTTGATATTGGGAGGAGGTACGCACACAGAGCACATTTGAGCAGAGACCCAAAGAGAGTGTGTGCGTTTGGCAGGCAGGGTGGTGGGTGGTGTGTGTGTGTATTTACTATCTATGAGGAAACAAGGACTGCAAAGGCCTGCGGTGGGAGCAGTATTATTGGGGTGCTGAAGACCTGGCAAGGAGGCCATGGGGCTGCCATGTGTAGGTAAGAGAGGAAGTTAGAGGTTGGAGAATGCCAGAGCACGTAGTCTTATAGTCTTGGCAAGGACTTTGGATTTTATTCTGGATGAGATAGGAAACCATTGGAAAGTGTTGAATTGCAGGATATGATCTTAACATTTTACAAGGATCACTCTGGCTATAGAGAAGAAACTGAGATGAGAAGACCAATGGTGGCTCTTACAAAAGTACTGATGAGAACTGTGGTGATTTAGGCCAGGATAGGAGCCGCAAATTTGGTAGGAAAGGGTCAGATTTTGCACACATTTCAAAAGAAAATCTGACAATAGATGCTAAGTGATTGGATGTAGGGTAGGAGAGAAAATGCAAAATCAAGGATGACACCATTTTTCTGACCTAAATAAATGATTGGAAGAATGGACGTGCCCTTTCTTGGTAGGAATGGAAACTGCCTTGGTAGGAATGGGGTGGTGAGATTTGGTGAGTACTCCTAGATTCTGGCAAAATGTAACAGACAGTTGTTAAAACCAATAACTAGGGCAAAGTCACAAAGTGCTGGGCCTACTAAAGGAAGAAAGGAGCTGCAAGACCTGGTCAGTGTGTACTGATAGAAGCTGGAAGAGTGTGATGGGACTGGATCCTGGGAGTGCTAGATCAAGGGGAGAATGATGGGCAGAACCTAAGATTGGATAAGAGTAAGTGTATTAGCTATCTATTGCTGCATAATAGTACTACCACAAACTGAGTGCCTTAGAACAATACACATTTATTTTTCTCACAGTTTCAGGTCAGGAGTTCCAGCACAGCTTAGCTGGATCCTCTGCAAAGCTGCAATCAAGGTGTCAACCAAGGGTGGGATCTTATCTGAAAGCTCAGCTGGGGAAGGATCCACTTCCAAGTTCACATGGTGGTTGGTAGGATTCAGGTTCTTGCAGACTGTTGTAATGAGAGCCTCAGTTTCTTGCTGGCTGTTTCCCAGGGGCTACCCTCAGTTCTTTGCCACATGGCCCTCTCCTTAGGTCAGTTTAATACATGGCATCTTGCTTCTTCAAAACCATCAAGGGAGACAGTCTTCTAGCAAGAAGGATGTTACGCTCTTATGCAGCATAATCCCATATATCTCAGCACGTGTCTGGATCACACTCGAGGGGAAAGATCACACAAGAGTGTGAATACCAGGAGGCATGGTCATGGGGGTCACTTTGAGCCTCTTGCTGCAGAGGGTTTATTGGTATGGGAGCATTCTCCTGTGATGCAGGATTTAACACCCTGGTAAGACCGCTAAGCAGTAGTGCTAACGTGCTGCTCAGAGAAAGCAATGTCCCAAATTAAGCAAAGTAGAAATGTAAAAACTGCTGTGGCAGATGGTGGAAGAGGGACCAAAAGGCTCAGAGCAGTTGCCGTGCTGGAGTGGCTACACTATGTGAGCCTGGGAAACCCCGTGGCTCTGTTCTTCAGGAGGGCCCAGAGGACACTGTGCTTAACCCAAGTGATAAATAGCACACTGGAGAGAAGCTGCGGGATGTCTGCCTCAGAGGTTATGGCACTAATCAAGGCATAAGGGAACTGGCCTGGACACAGGAAAACATGGTGGAAGTGGTGAGAAGTAGGGAGATTCTGGAATGACAAGATTTGATAGGTTGAATGTGGGGTGTGAGAGAGGAGTCAAGGATGACTCTAAGGCTAGGGGGCTGAGCAATAGAAGATGGAAGGTACATTTACTGGGATGCAAAGAACTGTAAGGACAGGAGCTTTGTGGGTCCCAAAAACCAAAATTCAACTGAGTGTCTTATTAGCTTTATTCAACGATTCATGGATCGGGCAGCATCCAATCTAGCAGATAGAAAGGAGCTCCAGGAGTTGCACAAAATGAGACTTATAGGCAGAAGGGAGCAGGAACAAGGAATACTAGGCAAAAAAGCAGGTTGGTTGTTGCAAGGTTACTTTCCTTGCTGGAATGTCAGGGGTTCATAAGGCAGATTATCTAACCAGTGCTGATCGGGCAATTCCTGATTGACTGGTTTAAGATTCCATTTCTGAGAGAGCTGAAACTGTAATTAAGTCTTGGTTTGGAGATGTGGAGCTTATGCTAAGTAAGCAGCTCCATTTTGGGTCTGTCGTTTTATTTATTTATTTATTTATTTATTTATTTATTTATTTATTAAGATTTTATTTATTTATTTTTAAAATGTTTTATTTATTTATTCATGAGAGTCAGAGAGAAAGAGAGAGAGGCAGAGGCAGAGGGAGAAGCAGGCTCCCCACCGAGCAGGGAGCCCGATGTGGGGCTCGATCCCGGGACCCTGGGATCATGACCTGAGCTGAAGGCAGATGCTCAACCATCTGAGCCACCCAGGCGCCCCTAAGATTTTATTTATTTATTTGACAGAGAAAGACACAGCGAGAGAGGGAACACAAACGGGAAGTGGGAGAGGTAGAAGCAGACTCCCCGCCGAGCAGGGAGCCCGATGCGGGACTCGATCCAGGGACTCCAGGATCATGACCTGAGCCGAAGGCAGTCGCTTAACCAACTGAGCCACCCAGGCGCCCTGGGTCTTTGTTTTCATTGTCCCGCAATAAAGCAGAATGCTTTTCTTTATACAGGTCCTCATTTCTTATTATATTAATTACTGGACTTTTTAAATTTTGTTGTTTTGCTACTGTGAATGAACTCTTTTTTTTCCATTGCATTTTATAGCTGGTTATTGTGGGTGTTTGGGAAGAAATATATATATATACACACACATACACATATATTTATATATATAAGTATTATATGCTTTTTAAAAGTATTTATTTATTTGACAGAGAGAGAGCGAGAGAGGGAACACAAGCAGGGGGAGTGGGAGAGGGAGAAGCAGGCTTCCCGCTGAGCAGGAAGCCCGATGTGGGACTCTATCCCAGGATCCTGGGACCATGACCTGAGCCGAAGGCAGATGCCTAATGACTGAGCCACCCAGGAGCCCCTATTATATGCTTTTTAACAAGAATATTGTGACTAGTCACTTGACTGAGATCTCAGTTCTGTAGTCTTCTGGTTGATTCTGGGTTTTCAAAAGTTAAAATTTGCAAATAATATTATTTCTTTTAATCTGGAAAGGCTCAACAGGGTTTCTCATTGTTTTAATTGTATTTCTTTGACAACTGTTGGGGATGAACATCTTTTCAGGTGTTTGTTTTCCTTTAGTGAACTGCTAGTTCACATCCCTTCCCAGTTTTTCTATTTGGTATTTGTAACGTTTTTATTGATCCGATAAAATTATTTGAAATTCATTTCCAAGTTAAAAATAATTTCTGCCTAGAGAGGAAGAGTCACCTAATGTCAAATATAAACGTTAGCACGTGCGCGGTGTAGAAAGGTTGAGAATCATTGCTGGAAGCTACATGCCTGCAAACTGACTTTGACTTTCCGTCCCTTGGTCCTTAAAATCCAATGCGAGGTTGGGTAGGTGGGTAGGTGACCAATAAAATCCGTGCCCAGAGCAGGGGATGTGCTATTCCAATTCAGCAGCCCGGACTGTGGTTGGCCCCACTGGGCCCCTCCCTTTCTGCACACCGGGTGGTCTCCCCACCCCCCAACACTGCCTGGTTTGAAGGGATTATTCAGGATCAATATTTGAAATAGTTGTATTTTTTCCTAACTGGAGTTAAGTTTATGGGCTTTTTTTAATTTAACCACCAAACACCAGAAATAAAAATCTGGAAGAGGGCCAGTTTGACTGGGAGCCAGTACACTTTCTCATAGCCAAGGAGCTCGCCCTTCATCCTCGTTTTTTCCCCTGAGTTACTGACATTTCCTTTCAAAAGCTGATTCCCCAACTTCTCAAATTCTTCATCCGTGTCGTTCAGTCCCCAAATGATTTCCAGAGATCCTGCCCTCCCAGTCCAGCCCCCCCACCCCCACCCCAGCCCAGCCCGGCCCCGCCCCTGACACCTGAGCTGTAACTGGGGCCCGAGCCACGTGACCTGGGCTCGAGCTCTCAGGCTCTTGGGGGAGCTTTAATTACCGTCTCAGCAAAGGCAGAACCAGGCCCCGGTCAGCGGGGGACCGGGCAACCAGAGTATCTGATGCATCCGAAGGCCGGTCCGCGGAGGGGGAGACGTGGGGGTGGGGGGGTTGGTTCGTACTAACCTCTAAGGGCTGGAATAAATCATGCACAGTTCATCACTTATCCAACACGTTTTGAGCACCAACTGTGTACTGGGCGCTCTCCCAGGCGCTGGAGAACAAGACTAAACCGCCCCTGGTGAAACTGACTGCCTGGTGGGAAAGACAGGCATGAAATAAATAATCCAACTTCACAGATTCAATAATTACAAGTGTGAAAGCTCTGCTTAGGCAAGTGGGAACGATTTCATGGCCTTGCTTTGAATCCTTTGAAAGGATTCAGAGGAACAGCAACAAGCCGGCCCCCAGGGATTTTTGGTGGCGGTTCCTTTCTTATGCCGCCCACATTTAGGGGTGGGCAGTCCTGAGAAAACAGAGGGCCCTGACAGGGAAAGGAGATCTGAGGGGGATGGGTACGGAGCCGCAGGACGTCAGAGGAGCCGCTTTGCCTCCCTCCTTGGGAAACTATCTGGAGGTGCACCCCGGCGCCTCTCATGACCTCTCACAGCACTATGGGGACGGTCCGCGACGGGCCGGGCCATCCCAGTTGGCCTTGGAAGTCAGCTCTGAGTCAGCTGTCGGTGACCCGCAGGGCTAGGACTCCTCCCCTCGTCTCCCCACTCCTTCATGCTCAGAACTCATGTTCCAGATGGACTCAGCTGGCAAGGGTTTGAGACGTGTCTCAGCATCTTGTGATGTGTTCCTGAACCTCCGGCCCCATGTGGGGTGAGTCACTGGCTCTGACTCGCTCCCTGCTGCTATTGGCCCCTTCTTCCTGGGTCCATAAACCCAAGCCCATCAGCTGAGAGCAGACCACCAAGTCCCCGTGGCCAGGCCTGGAGGGGACAGCTCTGCAGTGAGGCACAGCTGGTTGGCTCTGCTTCCAGAGATTCTTTTCTCCCCCTTGTTCTCTGGGCTGATTCTTTCTCCCAATTCATTTGTTGAGGGATGAGGGTAAAAGCACCCTCACACTGGGTCCTTCTCCTTCCCAGCTCTCTCCACCTAAATTCTGTGATACCTGGGCTAGGGCACTGAACACAGCTGGGAATGCTCCCAAGGCAGAAATATTGCTGTTCTATCGAAAGGGTGGATTTCCTTTCTGTCAACCTGGGGTAGGCATTGAGTGGGTGAGATCTGGAAATGGGAGGATTGGGGGCTATTGTCCTGTGGTTAAGGGACTGTCTGGATTCAAATCCTGACACTCTCACTTCCCAGCGGAATGGCCTGGGGCAAATTTTCTGTAGCTTGGTTTCCTTATCTATAGTAGATTATAAATAAGCTTGTAACTCCTAAGACTATTGTGAAGATAAAATGAGATAAAACATACAGATTTTTAAGAAATTCCTGAAATATGTATTAGTAGTAATGCTGTTGTTGATATTACAGGCTCTTAGAGAGGTTCCTTTTTGTAAGCTTTTGCCATGTCAGGTTGGTAATAATGATTTTTATGTGTGGTCTCCCTTTTTCTGCCTTTTTAGGATCAGTACTCCAAAATAGCTAGTCTGATATCTTCCCCCCCACCCCCCATTTCTGCCAACCCAGACCAATTAGCACTTGGTTATAATGATTCCTTTGCTTTGGTGCCTCTAGGCTCTGGTTCATCAAGCTGTGGGTGAGGGCTTGGATAGACTCCAAGTCTTCTTTTCTCCCCAAGCATGAGGGCTTGCTCCTCTATGACCGACCCCCAGGGAAAGCCTGTTTGAATCATCTATCCAATGATCCATTTATTTGCTCATTTATTCCACACACACGATTGAGCGTCTACTATGTGCCAGGTACTGTGGGAAGTGCTAGTTCTAAAGAGATGAAAAATGCTCAGTTCCTATGCTCAGGGAGCTCAAAGTCACAGGCAATTATACTCCTGGTGTTGAAGTGATGTTATGAAGGTAGATGTGGGGTGCTTTGGATACACCAGGGTGGTACCTGACCTGATGCTGGGTGTGGAGCTTGATGGTGTTCTCTGCTGGATTCCACAAGATTAGGAGGATTTGCCCAGATGAAATGAGGGAAGGGCATTTCTGGCCAGGAAAACAACATGTGCAAAGGCCTGGAGAGGAAAGAGAACGCTAGTCAGAGCTTGGTGTGGATTTAGTGGCCTCTTCCAGGAAGGGGAGGGGAGCAGAGTCTAGAGGTGGGGTAAGGGTATGTCAGGAGAGCATCTGGGCTACTCTTTAGCTTTTTCACTGATGATCTGGATCTGTCACATTTACCCTGTGGTTTCCCATTTAACATTCCATCTCAAATGGTTCTCAAAAAAAAAACGGAGTTAATTTTAATAATTTTCACATGGCCTATAGAAGGCTGGGTTTATATTTTCCATGGTGTTATGAATATGTTTTCACACTTCTGGTTCAACACGATAGATTGAATACATGTGTTCATCCCAGATGCCTTGTAAAAATATCACCAGAATGAGAGCAGAGGAGAAAAAAACAGATATAAACAGAAAAGAGGAGACAATAGCAAATGAGAAATGCCAAGAAATTCTTAAAATATGAAAATCAGATGAAAGCACAAGAGAGCTGGGGGTGTCTTAGATTGGGTTCTCCGTGAAGCAGACCCCGAGACGGGGATGTACTACAGGAAGTTTCTGGGAGATACACCTGCAGAAGGGCGGGAGAAACACGGCTGTGCAGAGAGTCAGTCACAGCGGTCTCAGCTGACCTCACTGGAAGCTCTTCGGAGGGGTCCCAAATGGAGGCCAAGGCTTCAGACCTTTGTACACCTTCACGGACCAGTCATTGGATGTGGCTGACCCTGGAAGGGAGATACCTCTGGGTGAGTCTGTCCCTTCATCCAGGGCAGATCCCTGGGAAGGAACTCAGCTGTAAGCCTTCACCAGCCCAGCAGCAAGGAAATGAGAGCATCGGTCAAAATGGGAGCGTCAGGGCGGTGTGTCCCAATACTCATTACAAAGAGATTCAAAGGAGTATCAAGCCCATTCACACCACAGAGCCCGGGAGAGGCTCAGGAAGTGGCAGTGCAGGAGCCTCTGGGGGGGGGGGGGGGGGGAGGCGTGGGGCTGAAAACAGAGACATTGTCTCCAAGTATATATGAGGAGGTTCCTACCTCTCCCCAGCCTTGGAGAGGACTGAAGGTTTACTGTGGTGGATTAACCAGAAACATTCCGGTCCCTGAGACAGTAGATATGGCAAGGGGTAGAGGAGGCCCCTGAAACTGCAAAAGGTGGGGACAATCTTCTGAAAACAGGGGTAATTCCATATTCAGAATGGTGAGACCTCCAACCCCCACCCCCCACCCCCAGCTCAGTTCACAGAACTCCCACACTTGGGCTTATGGAGACCCAGCAGGAGTCTAGACAGGAAATTCATCTCTAGGGAGATTGGCCAGCCCAAGAGAAAAAAAACCTACCATACTGAGATCTGAGGGTTCTCAACTAAAAAGGCCAGCCAGTCGCCTTATCACTTGCATGCAGATCACCAGGCAATATACCTCACCTGTGGTCACATAGCTTTTAATCAGTTTTTTAGTGCCTCACTCTCAAATATGGTCAGAAAGTCAATGATGATACTCATATACTTGGGGAAAAACTCAAATTGAAAGACAGTTATGAAAGCAGATAGATGGCAAAAGAACCTGGAGGAAACAGAGTGCAGGAAGCAAAAGGAAACTAACAAAACAAAACAACAAAAATCCTTCAATGTCCTCAAAGAGATAACAGATGATGTTGCATTATTAGAATGAGAAACAGATGCTATAAAAAGGAATAATTAAACAATACGAAAAATGATCTCTTGTTTATAAAATGCAATCGGTGATAAAAGATGGCAGAGTGGGATGGGTGTCTGCTCCACAAAGTTATTCTGGGTGCAGCAGACAAAGACTCCGCCATCTTTAGTGCGTAGCTTCCAATGTCAGCCTGGGGAAGAGAAAGAGGAGCTCTCTAGAGGGTTTTCTGGATCAGGTCTGTAAGTGGTGGGCGTCATTTCTGCTCACATTCCATCAGCTAAAACTGATAAACTAATCCTCTAGCTTTGTGCTTAGGAAGAAAAAGCATCAGTTTTGAGGGACAAGTTGTTGTCTGCCACAGGAAGTGCTGAAAAGAAAGTCAAGGAAGCCTCACAGCAGGTCTGGAGGTTAACTAGTCCAGACTGAAACAGGCAGATGGAAGTCTCCAGGAGGGAATATCTGTAGGAACAAAAGGAACTGAAAGAATATCAGACGTTTAGCTGAAAAAGGAGGTTGAATTCAGAGGGTTTTACAATGCTTTTGTAACTGTAGGAAGAAATTATGATAGTGAAAAATGAGCAATGGGTAAAAGGGGAGGAAAGTATTACCTCTAGAAAGACCAGTGAAAGAAGGAAATGTAATCATGTGACATTTCATAGTAAGAGGAAAACTAAATAGTGATTTAACCAAAACTTTAAAAAATACCAGGCAGGGTGCCTGGGTGGCTCAGTCGGTTAAGCATCTGCCTTTGGCTCAGGTCAGGATCCCAGGGTTCTGGGATAAAGTCCCGCATCGGGCTCCCTGCTCAGTGGGGAGTCTGCTTGTCCTTCTCCCTCTGTCGCTCCCCATTCCCCCTGACTCGTGTTCTCTATCTCTCTCAAATAAATAAATAAAATCTTTAAAAAAATATCTATTTTGGAAGGATGAAGTAGGATGAAGGATAATAAGCGATAGAGCTAAATCCTCATCTTCTGTATAAAAAGTCAGCAGATCGTATGTGGAAGTATTGACTTGGGAGGTAGCAGTATAACCCTACTGGTTAGAAATATGGAAATAAATACCATACAAAGTAGCAGAAAACACTTAAGAGGAAGATAAAGGAAATGGAAGGAGTAGACAGGGGACTTCGGTAGTTGTTGTTTATAAACCTTGTAATATGATTGGACTTTTAAAACCTTGTACATGTATTATTTCCAAAATAATGACATAAAAAGTCCATGGATAGGACCAGCTTCAGGCATGACTGGATTCAGGAGCTCATACAAAGTTATCAGGACTCAATTTCTCAGCTTCACTTTCCCTGTATTGGCTCTGTTTTTAGTTAGGCCCTCTTCATGGGGCACAGGACTTCCTGGCCCCTCTGTTTTCTTTTCCTTCTTTCCTTCTTTCCTTCTTTCCTTCTTTCCTTCTTTCCTTCCTTCCTTCCTCCCTCCCTCCCTCCCTCCCTCCTTCTTTCTTTCTTACTTTGTAATTAAAAAAGGTTTTAACTGTGATTAAAAACACATGAAATTTGCCATCTTCATAATTTTAATTGTACAGTTTAGTAGTGTATATTCACATAGTGTGTATTCACCTTGTTGTGCAACAGATCCCCAAAACTTTGTCATCTTGCAAAATGGGAACTCTATACTCATTAAACAACAACTCTTTATTTCCTGCCCCCCACCCCCACCCCTGGCTCCTGGCAACCCACCATTCTACTTTCTGCTGTTTTCTTACAGCTATTTGTGCCAGCCAGCAGAAAGACACCTCCCCTTCCTGATAATTCTGACAAAATCCCAGGATCGAGTTCCACTGAACAGACCAGGGCTTGACCAGCATCCCCGAAACAAATGGCCTGAGGGTCAGGGGTGAGTGGCTGACCAAGCAGTGCTGACAGTGGAAGGAGCAAGAGCTCCCAACAAACAGAACCAATGGAGTCTCCACGAAGCACCAGGCTGGGCAGGTTGTGGGACATCAGGTCCCCATGCCCCGCCCCGGCTTAGACCCCTCCTTGACTTAGAGGCTTACCTGTACCTCCATGATCTTCCAAGCAGGCAAGACTATCTCAACTCTCCATGGGACTCTTTTTTAAACCTCTTTAGTATAAGCTGTTTTTAAAAAAGATGTATTGTTTGGATAAGTCGAAAATTGTAATTATTAGTAAGGTTGACCTTCTTTGAAATGTTCATTAGTTACGTGTGTTTTTTTAATGACTTGTCTGTTCATGCCCTTTGCCCATCACATATTATTATTAAACGCATTTATCAGCTTTCTCAATTCTGATAAATGTGCAAAAACACATTAAAAAATATTTCACGGAACCTTGTACAGGACTTTAGAGAGTACCGAGTAGTGTGATTCTCATTTTACAAAAAAGACAACTAAAGCGTCGACAGGTGAAGTGTCCAGCCCTCTCTAGAACCCTGCTAGTCGTGGATGAAGGAACAGAAAATCTGGTCTGATCCTCCACCTGTTAGATCGTGCTGCCTCTTCAATTATGCCTCAATTTCATTCCCCCAAAGTCACATTTCCTGCCCCATCATCATATTCGGGGATTACAGAGAGCCTCTTTTATTTTCCCACAGTTTGCAGCATTTTTAAAAGACTGAGGATAAATAGCTGAGAAGATTTTAAGCTAATCTGAGGTCCCTTGTGATTTCATGCTAGAAGGTTGGCATGCCCCCAGCAACACCTTGCAAATCTCCACTGCAGCTAGCCCAGTAGTGGGCTGAATTCTGCCATTTAAATAATACAAGTTACAGTGAAAAAGGAGATTAGTCTCAAAGCCCCGTCAAGGAAGGAGAATGAACATTTTGCAGGGAGCAAGCTGCTGATGTTTTGCAGGGGGAGAGAGGGAACACTGCACTGTAATGTTGTCCCCAGTGCCTCCCTGCTTTGCAATCCTGGGTTCTCATGTAGCTCCTGACCACACAGGAAACTGAAAATACCCGGATTGCCATGAGGCTGCCTGCGCCCCTCCCGCTGTTCTCACTTGGCATTAGTGATGTGGTCACTGTGTGGGTCACAGCAGATACCATTTGTAGAAGAGTAACAGGAGGTTTTAGAGTTTCAAACTGTAAACTGAACTCTAAGGAATATGAAGCACAGGGCAGGATTTTCTGTCACTGAGGAAATCTCTTTGTCCAGAGTAAACTGAAGCAATTGTGTTTTGTTGACTCTTAAGTTTCAAGAGTAATCAAGTATCTACTACAGTTTGGAAGGCAAACTGCTAAACTCTGTATTGTTACCTGTTAACTTTGAGTTTCTTTTTTCCTTGACAGTGTGCACAACTCCAGCGATAAAAGGTCAGGCAGTGACCTCTACTAGGCTGCTGGTGGGAGGAGAGTAGAAGAATGTTTTAAGTGTGGAAATCGAGAGGCTTAGAACTATTGAGAGATGGAACTGGAGCTTTAGATGGTTGAGGCAAAAGGGCCGGGTTCAAACTAATAATGCTAGGTAGAGCACTGGGTATGTATCAGGCATTGTGGGGAATCCGTGATGGAACACCACATGGCATAAGAACACATTATCAATATATTGTCCAGGGGAAAAAGCAGGCTACAAAATAATCTGTAGAGTATTAGCCCAATAATGTACATATATTTATGCATAGAAAAAAAGTCTGGAAGAAAATACATCAAGGTGTTAATAGTGGTTATTCTGTATGGTAAGAATATAGGTGGTTTTAATTTCATTCTTTGTGATATTTCAAATTTTTTTTTCAAATTCTCTACAACTATAAATTTTATTTTCTTTTATTTAAGATTTTATTTATTTGACAGAGAGAGGCACAGCGAGAGAGGGAACACAAGCAGGGGGTGTGGGAGAGGGAGAAGCAGGCTTCCCGCTGAGCAGGGTGCCTGATGTGAGGCTTGATTCCAGGACCCTGGGATCATGACCTGAGCCAAAGGCAGACGCTTAACGACTGAGCCACCCAGGCGCTCCTGCAACTATAAATTTTATAATCAGAAAAAAAATAATGTGATTTTTAAAAAGAAGTTATCAAATTTCAATTCTTGTTTCATTTATTCATTTAGTCTTTTTTTTTTTTAAGATTTTATTTTTAAGTAATCTCTCCACCCAACATGGGGCTTGAACTCACAACCCCGAGATCAAGAGTCACACGTGCACCCACTGAGCCAGCCAGGTGCCCCTGATTCTTGTTTTAAAATTAAGATATGAGGGGGTCCTGGCTGGCTCAGTGGGTGGCGCATGTGACTCTTGTGATTCTGTTTCTATGTCTATATATATATATCATACATGATATTAATGATGATATATATATATATATATATATATATATTACTTCCTACCTCAAAGAGTTGTTATGAGGATTAAATGAGTTCTTACATTTAAAGCACTTAGAACAGTGTTGCATGCGTTTCTTACTATCATTGTCATCATTACTTTTATCATTAAAAATTCTCTCAAATTCTCTTATCCAATCTTTAAAAATGCACAGGCAGAGGCAAACCTAGGTCAAGCATTTTAATGCCTGCATACTTGGGACTCTAGTCCAAACACGTGTCTAAGATATACCAACAAGACCCCAAGAAGAGCCTCAGCTGGGCCTCCCAGGGCTCACAAGCACTATCTCGGAAGTAAACGGAAGTAACTCAAGATTGATTTTGTCCTTAGCTATTAACCAAATTAGCCAAAGTGTAAAGTTAAAACCAGGAAAAAAATTAAAATATAAGGGAAAGAGAATTCTTTCTACCTTAACCCTCAAATCACTTTCTGCTCTGACCCTTGATCTCACTGTGTCCTCCAGATATAAGCCACCTTGTGAAACTTCACATTTGTATCTTCTCTCTTGCTCCTCATCCCTCACGCTCCTCACACCCCTCCCTTCAGCCAGCACCCCACTCTCACTTCCAGGCCCAGCTTTAACCACTGACATCCACACAGATGAGGCTGGATTCCACACCAGCCTGCCCAGCCCTGACCTCTCGGACCCCTGAGGTCCTGGGAAAGGGAGCCTGAACCCGACCCCGCTCAGGAGAGTGAGAAGTTGTGGTGAGATGCCCCCATAGGACCTGCTCCCAGGCTGGCCTTATCCCCGTGTGGGGGCTGGGATTTCCTGCCCGGAAACACTAGGCCTGGACACAATGGGGGTTATCAGTCACCATCGGGGGATCAGGACCACAGTGGGAGCCCTCTACTTAGCTCTTGGTTTTCCAGGCCTTTCCTGTGTGAATCTTTACTTCCGTGGAAGCTCTTGTTTTGGTCTTTTCCAAGATGGAAACCCTTCCCCCAGCTTCCTACCCCTCTGTCACCGTGGGTCAGCTACCTTTCCATTCCCATGCTTTCCAACTTTGGGTCTAAGTTAACTTAAACTGATAATTAACAGAGCCTAGGTAAGAAAGTGTTTCCACTCTTTCTAGATCTTTTTTTGTTCTTTGTTTAAATTATGGGTGAAATTGATGTATTAACTTAATTGGCTTCCATGATGATGATAATAATTCCATCAACTGAGCAAATTAATAAATTATACCGGTATTGAGGTTTAAGTTCTTAATCTAAGAGCTTATTTGCCTTATTTAACAACCCTAAATAGAAGGTCCTTCTGTTTTGCTAAAAACAGAAGTATTTTAAAAAATGAAATGATACGAGAAAACATTTTAAAGGAGGCATAATTTATTCTGTGGCAAGTCTTAATATAACAGCAGAATTGCTTTTAAAATTTATGTTGCAAAATACTAGCTATCATTTACTAATACTTATGTATCAAGTGGCTTACTCATGTGAGCTCATTCAGTCCTCAGGACCACCTATTTTATGAATGACAAAATTGATCCTCAGAGAGGCTGCATAACTCACTGAGATCACTCCGGATATAAATGTCAGAGCTGGGTTTTGAACTCAGCCTGTGTGACCACAAAGTGTGTGCTTTTGACTCCACACTATAGTGCTGACTCCCAAAGAAGCTGCCACCTCTCACATCTAGCAGCAATCCCTGATACGACTGTAGTGCTTGGACATGGCTTTAGGTCTGAAAGCTTGTCTCCCATCTGTACCAACCCTGCCCTCAGCTTCTCAAAACTCACCACCCTTGCCCACAGGACTTTAATGGCTCCAACTTCAGAAAAGATGATGCTGTTTATTCCCATGAGCGCTCCTATAATTCAAACAAAAAACTAAACTAGACCACAAAGAAAGTATCAACAAGTTAAACAATGGTATGATTTTCCTGATGTGTATCTCTGTGTATGTGATAATATATATGATATGATAGCGGATTCTTTCCAAACAATTCTTAGGTTGTTCTGATTTTTCTGGAATATAAGCACCATGTTCATCTACCTGTTGGGGAATTGAGGTTCGCCAACTCCTCCTTCCCAAGTAGGATGTGGGAAAAGAGAAAGCAAAGAAAAGGAAAAGAAAGGAGGAGAAGGAGATGGAGGAAGAAAATGACATCTACTCAGAAATGGGAATAAAACCAACCAAGAAAGAGTTGCTGTCCCCTCCCTCCAGCTGGGTGATTCCTGAGTAGGCTTCACTCTGCCCTCCCATGCAGGAGGGTGAACTGCTGTGGGCTGTGAGCCCCCCCACAGGGGAGAAGGAGTACCCACGTCTGAGGGACCCCCCCAGAGGGAGGCTGGCTATGACTCAGCGGGGAGTGGGCCAGACTTGCACCTCCCTGCTTCTCCTTGGATTCCACCGGGACCCATCTTACAATGACTCAGATTAGCTCTCACTGCCCTCAAAGTCTGAGGAAGTGTCAGTGCCTGCTGTGGGTTAACACCCCAACAGTCAATTTAAATGATTTAATTAATTTTTGTGACATCCAGCCGGCCTGCCTGAGGGCGGACCCCTGAGGTCATGATGACACGTGTGCCTGCGGCTGCCCGGACCTCTAGTCTCTGGGTCTCCACAGGACTCGGGTCACATTCAGGGCCACTGGTTGCACTTCAAGGAGCGATACCCCCAGAACACGGTCCATGGGAGAACCCGAAGGGGAGGGTCCTGGGCACTTTTCAGGAAAGGATGGCAGCTCTGCCGTCCGAGGAGCCATGTGCTGCGCTCCTTGGGTGAGATGACCTCATGCAAGCAAGTGCCTCCGGTCTCCACCCAGAAAAAAAGCAACTGTGGGTCCCTTTGGAGTACCGTGAAAGCCATGTGCCTTGGGTGAGCTCAGAGGTTTTCCAGGGGAATCCAAATGTGTCTACCAAGAGAATGCCTAGAGACTTCCGAGTTTTGGCTAGGGAGCCTTCTTCCCATGCCTCACATAATTTGCTCAGGGTTTGTGAAGTTCATGGCCTAGGAGCTCTGGGGTGACTCTCAGTGTATTGGGGAAGCACTGCTATCCAGCAAGTCCTCAGAGGTCATGTGACCCGGACAAAGTAAAAGTCCAGTGCTGGACTCCAGTTCTGCTTCATCCAAGTAAATGGCTTCAGTTCAACCATGATGAGGAAATTTGGCTTACTCTGTGGGGACCGCTTTGTCAGCCAGAGGCAGACAAGTTGGATGCCCAATGATGTCGACTCACTCGGGTCTCAGGCTCATGGGTGGCCCAGGAGTGAGGTATAGGAAGGGCTGCTCCCATGGTTACTACGAACACTGCCACCCCTGCTTCCGTCCTCCCTTCTGCCCACTCCTGTCTCCTAGGACCCCTTTGGGGGCGGCCCAACACCACCTTCCCCTGTCTGGGGCGAGGGTGAGGGGTATCCCCCCTGGGTCAGCTGGCTTGGCCCAGCCCACCATCTCAAAGTTCAACACATGCATTATTCAACACCAGGCCGAGGGCTTGTGGCTGAGAGGAAAGAGCCCTCTGCCTCCTCCCTGGCCTCCTGGCTAAAACTGCTCACTCACACTAGACAGCAGGGTAAAGTGTGCCGTCCTGGACAGTTAGGTCCTGAGCCGTTTGATTCCTTGTCCTCAGTTCTCAGATCAGTAAAGTTCCAGATGTGATTAAAAATAAAACAGGAAAAAATGGCTTGGAAGACAAAGGAGATTTGTTCCCGCTTCTCTAGATGAAGGATAATTTTAAGGACAGGGCCTGGTCTCTAAGAATTCTTTCATTTAAATAATGTGTGCTTTGGGAAGACATAATCTTTTCAAAGATAATTTTTCACTGCCTTGAGCAAAGTGCTGTAGCTTCATTTGGCAAATGGAGGCATTGGGAACGAGAGGTAAAACTATTTCACAGCTTCATATAGGAAATAGAGACAGGACTTGAAGTTCTTCATAGTTTATAATTCTGTCACATTCCTTGAGGAGGAGGCCAGGGGCCTGGAGGGCAATTAGTTGTAAAAACGTGTGTCCCGGACAATCAGTGTTAGGTTTGCGGCACCATAACACAAAAGCTTTACAAATGAACTTGGACCTAGCAGCTCCACTTCTGGGAAGCTCTTCTGGGAAATTGATGAGGGCTGTGAGCGAAGATACTGTTAATGATGTTCATCACAGGGCTGCTTTTAATACCAAAAAATTAGACAGAGCCTGAGTGTTGAACAATAGGGATTCCATAACTGTGATTCATCCATTATATACCATTGAAAAGGATGCTGTGGAAGTGTAATGTCAAACAAACAAGGTATTGTTACACGAATCAGGCAGCATGTGTAGTATGACCCCAGTTTTAATTTTTAAAAAATGTATATGTCTCAGAAAAATATTAGAGTGATATTATTCCTGGGTAGTTTAAATTTTTTTCCTTTACATTTTCTAAATTCTCTGCATTAAATATGAATTTGATTTTACTAAAAATACATAGTACATGTTACAAAAATAGTACCTCGGAAGATAACTAAAATTCTAAGTCCTGGGTGAGGTAGAGTATGGCCACTTACTGATTTTACTCAACAACCTTAGGAAGGACCTAGATAAGTCATTTAATTTGTCTCCAAGGCTTAATGTTTCTTCACCTGCCCACCACCCAGCCTTGCGATGGGGCCACAAACTCCTGCTGGGACTTATCTCTCAGAGTTTAATAGTTTTATGAACACCTTATATGTTAGGTACTACTTGCAGGCTCCATTCATTACCTTCCATGACATGTGTAACGGGAGGCGGTAAGAATAACAATAATAATAGCTGAAATTGATTCACTGGTTTCTATTTATTTTTTGTTTTTTTAAAGATCTTATTTATTTATTTGTCGGAGGGACAGAGAGAGAGACTGAAAGAGAGAGAACCCACAAGCAGGGGGAGGGGCAGAGAGAGAAGCAGACTCCCCGTTGAGCAGGGAGCCCGATGCGGGGCTCCATCCCAGGACCCCAGGATCATGACCCGAGCCGAAGGCAGACGCTTAACCGACTGAGCCACCCAGACATCCCCACTGGTTTCTATTTATCAGGCACCATGTTAAGCATTTTACATATATTAACTCACTTTCATTCCTCTTTGACTCCTCCCTTTCTCTCAAGTGTCTCGATGGATCTGTCAGCAGTGGATCCTGTCAGTTCCTCCTTCGCAATATGTATAAATGCTACTCATTCCTCGCCATCTCCTGAAGCCTCCTGACTTTTGAGCCTGAGCTACTGGGCCTCCCAGTTGGTCTTCCTGCGGCCGCCTCCCTGCAGTCTTTTCCAATGGAGAAGTGTGTTAAAATGTAAATCAGATAATTTTACTAATCTGCTCAAAATCTTCTGATGGCTCCCCTTCCTGCTCAGATGAAAAACCAAATTCCTTATAACAATCTATAGGCTCTACATGATCTTCCCCACTCTTCCTTTGTATGCCCCTAAATAAAACACCTTCCCCTCTGACCTCATCCTTTATCCTACATCTGTATCACTTAGCTTTGCTCTGAACTGGCTTTCTTTTCTTCTTTTAAAAATTTATATACTTTTGGGGGCGCCTGGGTGGCTCAGTTGTTAAGTGTCTGCCTTCGGCTCAGGTCATGATCTCAGGGTCCTGGGACTGAACCCCTAGAGCTCCGCTTTGGGCTCCCTGCTCCGCGGGAAGCCCGCTTCTCCCTCTCCCACTCCCCCTGCTTGTGTTCCCTCTCTCGCTGTCTCTCTCTGTCAAATAAATAAATAAAATCTTTAAAAAAAATTTATATACTTTTAAATAAAAATTGTATACATTTAAGGCAAAAAACGTGGTGATTTGATATACATACTCATAGTGAAATGATTACTGCCGGCAGGCTGATGAACATATCCTCACCTACTTGTCATTTTTTATGTGTGTGATGACTGCCCTTCATATCTACTCTCTTGCGTATTCCCAGTGTTCAGTACGGTTTTATTAAGTATAGTCAACCTGCTTATCTACTACACCTCTAGACCTGTTTTTCCTACCTGATAGCAACTTTGTGCCCTTTGGCCAGTATCTCCCCACTCCACCCCCGTCAACTACCCCAACCCTGGCAACCACCTTTCTACACTCTGCTTCTCTGAGTTTGACATTTTTTGTTTTGTTTTGTTTTGTTATTTTGGGTTTTTTTCTTGTTTTTGTTTTTTGTTTTTTTTTTGGATTCTACATATAAGTGAGACCATACAGCATTTGTCTTTCTCTGTCTGACTTATTTCACTTAGCATAATGTCCTCCAGGTTCATCAGTATTATCGCAAATGGCAGCATTTCCTCCTTTCTTGGAGCTGAATAATATTCCATCCTCTGTGTGTATGTGTGTATCCCACATCTACTGTATCCATTCATCCATCGGTGGACTCAGGTTGTTTCCATATCTTGGTTATTGTGAATAATGCCACTAAACAAGGGAGTGCAGATATCTCTTCAAGATTCTGATTTCATTTCCTTTGGCTCTACACCCAGAAGTGGGGTGGCTGAATCATATAGTAGATCTATTTTTAATTTTTTGAGGAATCTCTATATGGTTTTTCATAATGGCTGTTATCAGTTTACTTTCCCACCAACAGTGTAGAAGAGTTCCTTTTTCTCCACCCCCTTAGCAACACTTGCTATCTCTGGTCCTTTTCGATAATAGTCATCCCAACAGGTGTAAGGTGATATTTCATTGTGGTTTTGATTTGCTTCTTCCTGATGATTAGTGATGTTGAGCACCTTTTTAGACAACCATTGGCCATTTGTATGTCTTTGGAAAAATATATATTCAGGTTCTTTCCCCATTTTTTTTTTTACTGCGTTGTTTTCTTGCTATTGAGTTGAGTTCTTATATATTTTGGATATTAACCTCTTATCAGATATACGGTATGCAAATATCTTCTCCTGTTCTGTAGGTTGTCAGTTCTCACTTTGATGGTTTCCTTTGCCATGCAGAAGATTCTAGTTGGATAGAGTCCCACCTGTCTATTTTTCCTTTTGTTGCCTGTGCTTTTAAGGTCAAATCCAAAAAAATCATTGCCCAGACCAATCTCAAGGAGCTTGTCACCCACATTTTCTTCTAATAGTTTTATTGTTGGAAGCCTTACGTTTAAGTCTTTAATCCATTTTGAGTTGCTCTTTGTATGTGGAGTGAGATAAGGGTCCAATTTCATTCCTCTGCCAGTTTCTCCAACATCATTTATTGAAGAGACTGTCCTTTCCCCATTGTGTATTCTTGGCATCTGTGTCAAATATCAGTTGACCATAAATGTGTGGATTTATTTCTGGGGTCTCTATTCTGCTCCTTTGGTTTTTATGCCAATGCCATGTTATTTTGATTACTATAGTTTTGTAGTATAATGTGATATCAGGTAGTGTGATGCCTCCAATTTTATTCTTTTTGCTCAAGACAGTTGTATTTATTCATGGTCTTTTGTGATTCCATATGAATTTTAGGATTGTTTTTCCATTTCTGTGAAAAATGCAATTGAAATTTTGATAGGGATACATTGAATCTGTAAATAGTTTTTGGTTATATGGACCTTTTAGTAGAATTAATTCTTCCAATCCATATGGTATATCTTTCCATTTACTGTGTCTTCTTCAATTTATTTCATCAATGTTTTTGTTTTCAGTGTACAGATCACAGATCTTTTACTATCTTTTTTTTTTTTTAAGAGAGAGAAAGCATGTGCATGTGTGAAGGGGAGGGGCGAGGGAGAGGAAGAGAGAGAATCTTAAGCATGTTCCACGCCCAGTGTGATCTCATGATCCTGAGAGCATGACCTCACCCAAAATCAAGAGTCAGATGCTTAACCAACTGAGCCACTCAGGTGCCCCAGATCTTTTACCATTTTGATTAAATTTGTTCCTATTTTATTGCTTAAAGCTATTGTAAATGGGATTGTTTCTTTAATGTATCTTTCTGATTGTTCATTGTTAGTATATAAAAATGCAACTGATTTTTGTATATTGATTTTGTATCCTGCAATTGTACTGAATTCATTGATTAGTTTTTAACACATTTTTGGTGGAGTCTTTCGGGTTTTCTATATCATGTTATCTGCAAACAGTTTTAGCTCTTCCTTTCCAATTTGGATGCATTTTATTTCTCTTTCTTGCCCAATTGTCATGGTTTGGACTTCCAATACTATGTTGAATAAGGGTGGTGAGAATGGGCATCCTCATCTTGTTCCTTATCTTGAAGGAAAAACTTGCAGCTTTTTACCATTGAGTGTGGTGTTAGCTGTGGGTTTGTCATATATGGCTTTTATTATGTTGAGGTACATTCCTTCTGTGCCTAATGTGTTGAGAGTTTTTAGCATGAAAAGGTATTGAATTCTGTCAAATCCTTTTCCTGCACCCATTAAGATGATCATATGATTTTTATCCTTCATTCTGTTAATGTGGTGTATCACATTTATTAACTTGCATATGTTGAGCCATCCTTGCATACTAGGGATAAATCCCACTTGATCATGGTGTCTGATCCTTTTAATGTGCTATTGAATTCTGTTTGCTAGGATTTTGTTGAGGACTTTTGCATCTGTGTTCATCAAGGATATTGGCCTATAATTTTCTTTACTTGTAGTGTCCTTGTCTTGGCTTTAGTATCAGGGTATGCTGGTCTTTTCATGTGTGCTTGAAAAGAATGTGTTGGATGATTTTCTGTTTGAACGATCTATCCATTGTTGGAAATGGGGTATTGTAGTCCCTTACTTTTAATTATTGCATTGCTATCTATTTCTCCCTTTAGTCTGGAAGTGTTCCCTCCTATTCAATGTTTTGGAAGGGTTTGGTATTAATTTTTCTTTAAAAGTTTGGTAGAATTCACCAGTGAAGCCACCAGGTCCTAGGCTTTTATTTGGGGGGAGGTTTGGATTACTAATTCAATCTCTTTACTTGTTACTGGTCTGTTCAGACTTTGTTTTTTCATAACCTCATGGTAGGTTGTAAGTTCTAGGAACTTATCCCTTTTTTCTAGGTTGTCCAATTTGTTGGTGTATAAATGTTCATGATAATCTCTTATGATCCTTTGTATTTCTGTGGTCAGTTGCAATGTTTCTTGTGTTATCTATGATTTTATTCATTTGAATCTTTTTTTTTCTTAATTATCCTAGCTAAAGGTTTGTCTCTTCTGTTTATCTTTTCAAAAAACCAACTCTTAATTTCATTTCTATTGTTTTTCTAGTCTAGATTTCATTTATTTTTGCTCTGATCCTTATTATTTCCTCCTATATGCTAATTTTAGGTTGAATTTGTTCTTTCTCTAGTTCCTTCAGATGTGAAGTTAGGTCTTTTCTTCTTGTTCTTAATGTAGGCATTCATTGCTATAAACTTCCCTCTTAGGACTACTGCATCTCATAAATTTTGGTATGTTGTGTTTCCACTTTCATTTGTCTTGAGATACATGTTTTAAATTTCCCTTTTGATTTCTTCTTTGATCTATTGGTTATTCAGACATATGTTGTTTAATTTCCACATAGTTGAGAATTTTCCAATTTTCCTCTTGTTCTTGATTTCTAGCTTCATACCATTGTACTCAGAAAAGATACTTGGTATGATTTCAATTTTCTTCACTTTGCTGAGACTTGTTTTGTGGCCAAACATAAGATCTGTCTTGGAGAATGTTTCATGTGTGCTTGAAAACAATGTGTTGGATGATTTTCTGTTTGAATGATCTATCCATTGTTGGAAATGGGGTATTGTAGTCCCTTACTTTTAATTATTGCATTGCTATCTATTTCTCCCTTTAGTCTGTTAATATTTGCTTTATATATTTAGCTGCTCCAATATTGGGTATATCTATATATATATGGCTATATCCTCTTGATCAATTGACCCCTTTATCATTATATAGTGAGCTTTCTTTCTTTCTTTTGATAGTTTTTGACTGGTAGTCTATTTTTCTGACATAAGTATAGCTGCCCCTGCTCTCTTCTGGTTACCATTTGCATGGAATATCTTTTACCATCTTTTTACTTTTGGTCTATGTGTGTGCTTAAAGCTTAAGTGAGTATCTTATAGGCAACATATTGTTGTTCATAATATTCCCTTATCCTTTTTGTTTCTCTAAGATCAGTAGAGATGTCTCCTCTTTCATTCCCAATTGGAGCTGCAACTGTCTTTTAATGTAAACATAATGTGCCATGATGGAGCCTTGAGACATTTTTATTCAAGAAAACCAAGTGTCTGTGGAAATTAGTAAGATTTCTAAGGGACTAATTTAAACTATGGAACCAGTAAGATCACCTACCTTAATGCAGGTTTTTTCCAACAGCGCTGGCCTCAGTTCCCAAGAATTGTTTGGCAGACTGGGAAAGTCAGAGAGAGCATTCTGTGTATCAGGGGTCTCGTGGCAATACCAGAAAAGGCATGAATCAGCACATAGAGCACCTGGGGATTATCTGATAACATATGGAAACATTTTATGGGTAGAAATAATTTGAAAAGGAGGTTGAAGTCCTTTTTCATTTCCTTATTCATTTCCATGTTACAAATATGAAGGGCAGAATTCACTAACTTCTTGTTGCTTTCTTCAATTGTTTTCAGAAAGGCAGTTTAGAAGAAGGAAGGAAAAATCAAAGGACTTCTCAATTCACACAAATCATATAGCACAAGCAAAGCTGTTAATTATTAAATATTTAGCTAGGGATTGATAAGCCGTTATTTGGGAATGAGCTAGAATATTTAGGAGAATGGTAATATGGGTCTAAGTATTGTTACTGATTAGGGGCTATTCCAGTACAATCAAAATATAACCAGTTGAAGTTGAATGTGTTACCTATTTTTCTTAAAATTGCACAAATTAAAATGATTTATTCCTATTAAATACAGTAAAACCAGGTTCTAAATCAGATATGTCACTCTGAGCTCCACCATAATACTAAAAATCAAGTGTTAGTTCCATGAGGGCAGAGATTTTGATCGCTTCATTTCATAGCGTGTCCCAAACATAGTGCTTTGTGCCCTGTAGGCACCCAATGAATTGTTGTTGAATAAATACATGATTAGTAGTAGCTGCTGTCACTAAGGTTCCACTGTTTTTTGTTTTAATTTTTTTTTAAGATTTTATTTATTTATTTGAGACAGGGTACGCAAGAGAGGGAGAGAAGGAGCAGGGGGAAGGGCAGAGGGAGAGGGAGAGGGAGAAGGAGGCTCCCGGCTGGAGGTGGGGGGTGGGAGGGCTCCATCCAATGACTCCAGGATCCTGACCTGAGCTGAAGGCAGCGGCTTAACTGACTGAGCCACCCAGGCGCCCCACTAAGGTTCCACTGTAAATAATAACGGAAACCTCCTTTTTGTTGAAGAGTTATCATAGTTCAAAGGCAAAATAACCTCTCCTAGCAACTTCCAAAACGCAGCTATAAAACACCCCCTGAAGGATTAGTCCCCTGAGTGATAAAGCACCCTGATTCAAGGTTCCAAAAGCTCAGCCTGTCGGAAATATCAGAGTCTTAAAACAATCATGTTTAAAAACACTGTTGTTTTAAAGATTTTCTTTGATTTAAGTGTTGTTTCTCTTGGAAAGGGCTTGTTATTTTTCTAAGCAAGTTAGGTCATTAAACTGGGCATACCGGGAAAAAGGAAAATTAAAGAAGACATTTTAAAAACAGAAACTATGGTTACTTCATTGTATATGTCTTGACACAGTTTCTGGTGCCTCCCATTTAATTTTACCAATAAATGTTCTTTATTAAAAATAGACTGAAAATATAATTTGAAAGAAGGAATTTTAATAAGATGTTTAATCATACCTTCCTAATGGGGTTAGTATGAGGAGTAAATGGTCTAATGAATGTAAAGTACCTGAAATATATAAGACAATCATTAAATGTAGGACGTTTATTACTTTTGCTGTGGGTGGAGCCTGTCCTCATTAAACATTTTGATATTTTGTTCATCACAGATTTTCCAAAGGGAGTTTGATTCTTTAAAATATTGCATTAAAATATCATTTTTCTTGATTACTAAGCTTTGGGGTTTCCCTAAATTTTGTGCCTGAGGCAAGTGCCTCACTTGCCTCACTCTAATCCTGGTCCTGGTGGGTGACTCTGTGATCCACGGATGATTTAATCAGGTTCTCCAATGTGTCCCATGCCTGATCCCCTTATATAGAAAACTGCTCCACCCTTGACCTTGTGGAGAAGCAGTATCCTTAGAGTCATTTTGTGTCAATGACCACAGTTCTCCCTAATCCTTTTTTAAATATATGTGATTTGAACTATTCAATTGTATTTATTTTTTTAAGCTTTTATTTTAATTCCAGTTAAAATACAGTGTTACATTAGTTTCAGGTATACAATATAGTGATTCAACACTTTCATACATCACCTGGTGCTCATCAGGACAAGTGCACTCCTTTTTTTTTAAAGATTTTATTTATTTATTTGACAGAGAGAGACACAGTGAGAGATGGAACACAAGCAGGGGGCAGTGGGAGAGGGAGAAGCAGGCTTCCTGCCGAGCGGGGAGCCCGATACAGGGCTTGATCCCAGGACCCTGGGATCATGACCTGAGCTGAAGGCAGACGCTTAATGACTGAGCCACCCAGGCGCCCCAGGAGAGGTGCACTCCTTAATCCCCAACATCTATTTCCCTCACCCCCCACCTCCCTCCCCCTCTCTGGTGACCATCAGTTTTGTCCTCTGTAATTAAGAGTCTGTTTCTTGATTTGTCTCTCATTCTTTCTTTTTTCTCTTTGCTTGTTTTGTTTCTTAAATTCCACATATGAGTGAAATCATATGGTATTTGTCTTTCTCTGATTTATTTCGCTTAGCACTGTACTCTCTAGCTCTATTCATGTTGCAAATGGCAAGATTTCATTCTTTTCTGTGGCCGAATAATATTCCATTGTATATATATGCAGCACATCTTCTTTATCCATTCATCAACCAATGGACACTAGGGCTGCTTCCATATCTTGGCTATTGTAAATATTGCTGCTATAAACATAAGGGTGCATATATCCCTTTGAATTAGTGTTCTTGTATTCTTTGGGTAAATACCCAGTAGTGTGATTGCTGGATCATAAGGTAGTCCTATTTTTAGCTTTTTGGGGAACCTCCCTACTGTTTCCCACAGTGGTGCCCCAGTTTGCATTCCCACTGAAGTACAAGAGGGTTTTCTCCCCTTCTCCACATCCTTGAAAACACCTGTTGTTTCTTGTATTGTTGATTTTAGCCATTCTGACAGGTGTGAGGTAATAGCTCATTGTTAGGTTTTTATTTTTTTAAGATTTATTTATTTGAGAGAGGGAATGAACAGGAGGGGCAGAGGAGGGAGAGAGAATCTCGAGCATACTATGCGCTGAGTGCAGAGTCCAATGTGGGGCTCAGTCTCACAATCCTGAGATCATGACCTGAGCCAAAACCAAGTCAGAGGCTCAATCAACTGCACCACCCTGGTGTCCCTCATTGTGGTTTTGATTTGCATTTCCCTGATGATAAGTGATGGTGAGTATCTTTTCATTATCTGTTGGCTATCTATATGTCTTCTTTGGAGAAATGTGTGTTCATGCCTTCTGCCCATTTTTTAATTGGGTTATTTGGTTTGTAGGTGTTGAGTTTTATAAGTTCTTTATATATTTTGGAAACTAACCCTTTATCGGATATGTCATTTGCAAATATCTTCTCCCATTACATAAGCTGCCTTTTAGTTTTGTTGATTTTTTCCTTTGCTGTGCAGAAGCTTTTTATTTTGATATAGTCCCAATAGTTTATTTTTGCTTTTATTTCCCTTGCCTCAGAAGACATATCTAGAAAGAAGCTGCTATGGCCAATGTCAAAAAAGTTACTGCCTGTTTTCTCTTCTAAGATTTTTATGGTTTAAGTCTCACATTTAGGTCTTTAAATCCTTTTGAATTTAATTTTGTGTATGGTTTACAAAAGTGGTCCAGTTTCATTCTTTTGCATGTTGCTGTCCATCCCTAGTCATTCTTGATAGGACTGTATTGGTCATCTCACCCAAAGACATCCAATCAATGGACAGTCTAGTAACCATTTGTATGGCAAGGCTTGAAATGATAAGCTAAGCCAATCAGATTCCTTTCTGATGGAAAAGATCTAATAATCTTAAAATATGGAAATACAATAAAAGTATTTAGAAGTGAAATGAAATGATTTTGGGGATTTGCTTTAAATCCCCTTTTTTTAAAAAAAGGAGAGATAGAAGTTAGTAAAATGTTAATAATTGGAAGGTAAGTGATGGGTTTTTGGAGTTTCATTATCTATTCTCTCTCTATTCTTATCTATTTAAATTGGAGCTATTATAAAACTAAGCCAATGAACAGTGAGGGCAAAAGCCAAATATCTATATCAAGAGTTGCCATTAGGTAGGACGCTGGGTGGCCACGATAAGCCATAGGCATTCCAAAGTTATGAGGGATTTAAAAGAATGAGTGAGCCGGAGCCCCTGGGTGGCAGAGCCTCTGGGTGGCTCAGTCAGTTGAGCATCCTACTCTTGATTTCGGCCAGGGTCAAGATCTAGAGTTATAAAATTGAGCCCCCATGCCCAGTCCTAGCACCTAGCCCCTGCACTGATCCCCCACACTGAGCCCCTACACTGTGCCCCTGCACTGAACCCCCATGCCAGCCCCCACGTGTAGCTTGGAGTCTGCTTGTCCCTCTCCCTCCTGCTGCTTGAGCATGCATGCTCTCTCTTTCTCTCTCAAATGAATGAATAAATAAAATCTTAAAAAAAAAAAAAAAGAGTAAGTAGAGGAAGCTGGTGGGCTTATGGAAGAAAATGGTGCTGTAATCCAAAAAGGCAGATGCCTGAGGAGAGTGGTCTCTGCTCCTTGTCGATTTCTAGTTCCTGGTTCCTTTTCCCACGGGGCTCAGCCATACTATAGCTTTTGCTCTTGAATTCCTATGCCATTCCTGATTCCAGGATGCCTCGTGTTTATCTTTAAAAATTGATTCCCCTTTTCTTGAGCTAGCTCCAGTTATTTAATTAAAACAATTATTTGTATTTGTTACAGTCAGAATCTGCCCAAGTGGAGTGGCCCTACCAATCTTGGAGTCAAATGGTATTCAGCATCTCCTGGAGGGTTAGGAGATCCTTGTAGGAAACAGGATGTCAGGTGATCAAAGCCAATTCGATCTGCCCTCTAGGTACAAATGCACCAGGAGAGAATTAAAAGCAGTTTTCCTAAGAGGTCTCGACAGTGAACAGGCAGAACTGATAGACAGTTTGCCATGACTGTTTCCTGGGGAATATGTTGATCTAAGAAGTAAATATGGTCATTGACCACTCAAGTTGACCTGTAGGCTCTGTGTGCGAGGCCAATGTTCTTGCCTGAGGGGGACTTCCATTTTGAGTGCTATAAAAGCAAGGTAATCTCCCATTTGGATAAAGATGAAAGACTTGGAGGACTACCCTTTTGCCCTTCAATTTACCACAGAGAATAAAGGGTTTCTAGGCGGGATGAAAGAAGTAATTTAGGAAAGAAGCCAGGAAAAGGATTCCAACAGGAAGTGTCAGGAAGCTAGTTATTGGGGGAAGTTAGAGCAGAGGTGAAATAGGCAGAATTTGATGCCTGTGGTAGGGCAATGCTCTGAGGAACAAGTTGGGATTATCTGACCGCATCAAGGCCACCAAAGGGAGAGGGACCAAGGCAACCTCAGTGTGGGAGATCTTGCTAGAGCCAGAAGATATAAATGTAATTCAGGGAAATCTAGATTAGAAAAGAATATATATTTGTGCTTCAGAACTGAGAAGAGGGAGAATAACCCACTTTGCTCCTTTCAGGAAAGTGAGGTGGTACCATATACTTCCTGGGTCAAGGAAGGTCATGTTCTCGTAAAACAAGGAACAGACATGACAAAAGTGAACACAAATATCTGTAAGTTTAAAGAAAGAAGTAATATTCATCCATGCCCCACCACACAGAAAGAATCACCTTAAACAATTTAGTTTATTTTCTTAGCTTTTTTCTATGCATTTACTGAGTTGGATAAGATATATTGCTGATTTTAAGTGCCATTTCATTCAGGAATGTTCACAAATCACTTAATTTAGGAAGAGGCATTTAATGATATATAATGTCTATCTCTGGATGATTTATTGTCTGTCTTCATCCAAAAAAAAAAAATTCCAACAAGTTAGGTCATTTAACATGAAGCCTAAAGATGCATAAAAATAATTTCTCAAGTTCTTTAGCAATGAAAAAGTTCATTATGTCATTCTATGCAATACTGCTTTTGTGGAAAGGGAGAGAAAAGACCTTTTGTTTAGTAATTCTCTTGGCACAGGGTCTTTACTATGTAATAAGCTTAGCCATTGTTAGAAAAATCTGGACAAGAACAGCACCAGTTATTGTTATAAGTGATCATCAAATAAGGCAAGAGATTCCATATGAACTGGAGGTTAAAGGATATGGCTCAAGAAATATGTTTCTTGGTACTGAAAGAGGAATAGAACCCATATTCAGCTAAGTTAACACTTCAGGGCTGTGTCCCTTAGGATGTTTTTTCGACTGTAAGTGACAGAAAGTTCTGACTCATTTGTATTAAATAATAAATACTTATAGCATCACAGTGCAGGCCCAGATTTGGTTAATTTAGCAAACCAGTAATATCAGCAAGGACCCAGATTCTTCTCATCTTTTGGCTTTGCCATCCTAGGGATATTGGTGTGGTGGTGAGGCCAGCTCCTGTCACGGCTATGGGATGACTACAGCAGTTCCCAGACATGGCAGTAACCAGGGAAGAGGAGCCTGTCTTCTACGAGGTGTCTCTTTTGAAGAGAGGGGAAACTTTTCCCAGAAGTCTCCACCTACAGACTTCCCTTATGTCTTATGGGGGGGAGGGGGTTATGTCACACATCCATATCTAAACCAATCATAGACCGGAGGTACCCCAATCATGGCCCTCACCCTGTGTTTGGACATGAAACTAGCTTTCTTCGAAGCCCATGACTATGTAAAGAGATGGAGCTGAGCAAAACTGGGGTAGTACTAGAAAGGAGGAAGGGAGATGTTTGTAGTAACCAACAACATCTCTCACAAGGACTAAGTGGTCTCTGAGCTACACAAGGTCCCAGACGACAGACACAATCTACCGAATTTCTGAATATGGTTCCTAACTGTGTAAGGGAAGTCCTGCTCCTTTGTGCATGTGTGTTATTAATTCTGATTCTTTTATTACTTGGTCAGTGTATGTCTTCAAATAATGTCCAAGAAAAGACCATGGGCTGATCTACTTTCTGAGTCCCTGACTATGTGAAAGCATGTCTTTCTATTGCCTTCATTTATCAGTGATAACATGGTTAGATGTAAAATTATAGATCACAATCCTTTCCCATCAAAAGTTTGTAGATATGGTTGCATCATTTTCTGGCCGTTAGCACTGCAGAGAAGTCAGAGATGGGACTAATTTATGCTCCTTGTAAGTAAATTATTATTTTTTAACCTGAGTGCCGAAGGATTCTTTTCTTTATCTTCTCAATTTAAATATGTGCTCAAGATACATCTAGATGTGGGTCATTTTTCTTTAATTCTACCTAGAGTATGAGTCCCATCAGTCTGCACACTCAAATGTTTTTCATCACAAGAAAGCAGTTTTTAATTATGTCTGATTTGTCTCAGTTTCTCTTGTTCCTATCGTGCTTATTAGGTGGAAACATGTTTCTGTCCTCTGTCTACCACTTTCTCTCCACCATTATTTCTTCCTTCTGCTGTATATCATAGAAAAATATCTCAAGTATGATCTTCAGAATATTCACTTACTTCTCAACAGGACTAGTGCTACTCTTTACCCATTCCAATGTATTTTCATGACAAATTTTTTGATATGAAACTTATTATAGTTTTGGTATTGTTAATATTCTTAATTATCTAACCTATCTCTCCCTGCTATTCATCTCACTCTTTTGTCTTTGGGTCCCATCCTTTTCTCTGCGACTCTGTGCACTTCTTTCCCAGAAGCCATGTCTTCTTACATCTTTCTGAGGATATTACACAGTTTTCTAAAAATGTTTGCTGGTTCCCCTGCAGAAGGTCATTTTCAGAGGAATGTTTCTCATCTGGTCTTCTGTGTAATTGTTTTTCATGTTTCCAATGACAGTTTTTCTTTTTCTGATTACTCATTTTTTAATGAAAAGGCAAAAAAACAGTTTCAGATTCACCCACAGACAGGGTGTGTAGATTTTATTTGGTCCTATTGATTGGACACTTGGGTAATGATGGAATGTTCTCAGATTTATAGCTTGACAAGAATAGGTATCTGCCCAATTCTGATCATTTAGCTAGCATTCCTATAGTATGGCTCTGCTGTGCTGAGTTCCTTCCTCCAGGTCTGGTTCTATGATATCCTTCTCACTATGTACGGCAACTGGGACAATTCTTTCCCTACGCAGTGACAGCATTTTATTTTTTTTAAATGGTCAGAAATCCTCTATTTCTTGAGAAAAGGCAAGACTGTTCGCCAGTTGTTTTTTCCTTCTCATTTAAAAAGTTTAAGTAAAAAATTTCCTTCTAGATTTTAGGAAGTGATTTTATGTTGGTCTTGGCTTTTGGTGGCAAATGGGATTTTTATATTTGTGTCTTTCTGGGTACTTTAGAAAAAACTTAGGCAAGTTTCTACCAGGGCAGTTAGTCTGGTGTTGTTTAAAATCAGAAGTAAAAAAACAAATGTTTTAGTTGACCCAAACTGCATATGAGCCAATAATGTACTTGGCTGCTAAAAAAAGGGGGGGTGGCAGCAGCTATTTTAATATACAAACCAAGGTTCACAGTATTCTCACTGCATTCTCCCAGATGTAACTGGGAGTTTGGGGTCCACTTATGTCCCCTATTATTAATAAAACTGCAAACGTTTCTTGATAAATAAGAGCCAGTTCAAAGGTAGGATAACTAGGATGCTAGAAGTCTGCGTATCATGTTGATGGAGTGGAGGTAGTTAACTTAAAAAGAGATGATGTGGGTAGGGAATGGGGACGACCAGATAACTGTGATAAAATATTCAAATGGTGGTCATGGGAAAAGGGATTATATTTGTTCTGGTTTGCTTCAAAGAGCAGAACAAGGATCACTTGGAGAAAGCTACCACAAAGTGGATTTGGCTCAACATACAGTTAACTGGTGATGGAGTGGGCACCTCATAAAGAAGACCGTAAACTGCTTGATTCTTTCTGGAAGATCCTGGTCAAGAAGATCCTGGCTGATCACCCATCAAGGAAGCTGTGGGAGAAATTCTGATATTGAGTGGGAAGTTGGGTGATCCTGTGATCCGTATTTTAATGATCTTGGTTTTGGAGTTTCATCCCTGAGGTTTCTGCCTTTTAGGTTGGATGAGTGACTTGGATTCTCCTGCAAGGAAATCGCTGAACAATGAGAACTCGGCTGTTCCAAAGACTGGGCTCCATACAGACAGACAAGGCCCCAGGAGAGGTGAGTTCCACTTTCTCCTGGGCCCAACCATTCCCCGTCACACAGGAGTGAAGACTACTTCAGAAGCAGACCATGACCAAGCTTCTGTCGGGAGAGTGGAGAATGGGAGCAAACAGGTGGTTTATATGTCATCTCATGTAGTCCTCACCACGGCCTCGGGAGGCTGCTTCCCAGACCAAGAGCCTGAGACCAAAAGGGACCAGACAGCTTGCCAAGAACAAGAAGACATTCATTCATGGAGCCAGTGGAGGCCCCAGAATTTCCATGTAAGAGGGGCTCAGGGGCAGCAGTTGAGTTGGAATGAACACCTGGAACATTATCATGAAGCTGCATTTGCCTCATATGCATTTTCTAACAAAGCATTTAATCACATTTTACATTGTTGACGTCTGTAATGCTATTTTTATTTTGTCTTGGAGTGACTGGTGGGGGCAGTTGAAGATGGGGCTAGAGCCCCTCTGTCACGCCCCCCCGGCGCTCCTGGGCATCATGCAGGGCAAGTCAAGATTTGGCCCCTGGTCTGACTCCAAAGCTCATGCTGACCTCAGGGTGAGCAGAAAAACCTCTTTAAATGTTACTGGGGATTTGTTTTGTTGTTTTTGTACTTCATTTAAACTAATATAACTAAATAAGGCGGGAGAAAGCAGACCGCGTGATTTAACCTATTTTCCTGCAGACTCTCCAAATACAGAAAGCTGGCCTGGAGGCTGGCCCTGTCTTCACTCCAGCTCTATGCTGGCCCTGGACCCTCTGCTGGCCCCTTCCTCCGGCCTGCAGGTGCTGCTGCTTGCTACATGGGCAGGAGGATCCCCCATCTGCTGCTTCCCCAGGGGACACTGCGGTCTGTCTGGGTCAAGGCTGGAACTCCTTTTTTCCTTTCCTCTTACAAACAGAAATGCCTCCCATGTTTGTCCTATCGGGCTTGCAGTCCCAGATGTGTCAGGAGTTGGTTCCCGTAAAGCAGCCCAACCAAGGGGCTCTTCCACCGCATTACATAATGGCAGTCTTCACGTCATTTTCCATTGGTTTTGGACTGTGATGCATCGTCCTTTGGGGATGTGCTCAAGTTCAGGCTCCGTCAGAGTCAGGAGAGAAAAGCCCAACAGCAAAACAAGTGGAAAGTAAGAGAATACTGGCCACGTGGCCTTAGGGCTCTTCTGAAATGCCTGCCTGTTCCTGTGTTTTGTTCCTGGAAGGTTGTCAACGGTCTTCTTAATGCTAGTTCTGATGTTTTTTCCCTCATTATCAATCCTCCTGCCTTGTCTTTGAACATTTAACACTGTTGACCACTTTTTTTCTGCTTGAGGCTGCTTCTCCCTTAATTTCAGTAACCCTGCACTTTTGGAATTTGGTTTTCCTACTCACTCCTCTTCTTTCCTTAGCTGAGCATTCTGCTTCTGGATCCCCTTTGCCTTGCCATTCACTTTCAACCTGGCATTCCTCAGGGGGCCTCTGTGGTGAACCAGTTTTCAATTACAAATAGTTTCAAAAATTATAATGGCTCAATCACAAAAGAAGTCAATTTCTTACTTATGTATTAGCACACAGTGGCTTTTCCTTTTGGCAGGTGGATTTCCTCCACCTGGGGACCGAGAATCCTCATTCTATGGCTTCACCATCCCCCTAGACCTCTAGGGCCTCACTGTTACCTATATCCTGCCAGCCAAAAAAGGAAGAAAAGAATGAAAAAGGCACATCTGATTTGAGACTTTGGCCTGGAAGTGGGACGCCTGGGTGGCTCAGTTGGTTGAGGGTCTGACTTCAGCTCAGGTCATGATCTCAGGGTCCTGGGATCGAGCCCCATGGCAAGCCCCACACTGGGCTCCATGCTTAGAGGGGAGTCTGCTTCTCCTTTCCCTCCACCCCCCACCCCACTTGTGTGCGCTCACACACACTCTCTCTCTCTTAAATAAATAAATAAAATCTTAAAAAAAGACTTTGGCCTGGAAGTGACAGACATCACTTCTGCTCATTCTCCATAGAAGAAAACTAGTCATGTGGCCCCTTCTAGATGCAAAGAGGGCAGGAAAACATGGTTCATGTCTAGGAACCTCTTCCCCAGCAACAAGTCTATTCTAAGGTAGGGAAGATGGACTTCGGGACACAGTTGGCCATCTCTGCCACAGCCTTGGAGTTCTCTCACCAGACTCTCACCCTTGGTGACCTACTCATCCATTCTTCTCATTTCCTTCTTTACCTCAGCATTCTCCATCCAAAGCTGGCTCTCGTTCTGCCCATCCCCAGTTCTGTCAGTGGATCACCATTCTTCTGGCATCATCCATAATCCTTGCCTTTCCTCTGGGCTCCCATCCAGTGCCTCCCTGAGTCCTTGCTCATTCGTCCCTTTTTCTGTCTTCAACCTTCCACTTTTCTGATCTATTTAGAATGCTTCTGACAGGCTAATCTTTCTAGAACACTTTTATTATGTCACTGCCAAGAAATTTTCTTTAAGAACCTATGATTCCTCATAGCCACTTTAGAAACGTGAAACAGTTTTAAATAGTAACAGCCTATAAATAGTACAGCTTGTTAGACAAAACAGTTATTTTTTAATCTGAAGGGCAAGTTGAGTTCAGTGTGATGAGGTATAACAACCAACAGACAAGGAAGCAAGAAATCCTAATTCTAGCTTACTCTCTACCTCTAACCAAATCTCTGAGCCTCAGTTTTCATTTTGTAAAACTTAGAAGGTAGCCTTTTTCCTGTTTGAAATCCATGCACAGATGATCTCTTTTGGTTCCTTCCAGCACAATGATCAATAATTCCAAAACTACAACCTCCCCTGCCTAGTTTTTTAAGACCCTCCATAATGTGACCCCACTCTCTTTCTCCAGCTTAGTCACTCACACCTTCCTAAATGCTTTCTCTATTCTGTCAACATGTTTTCTCTGTATGTCCCAGGTGTGCTGAGTGTAATCTAGCCGAGCGTGAGTGCCACACCACTTTCCCTGTCCGGGATCTCTTCCCCCTGCTCTCTGCCCATCTAAGGCCCACCTATTCTGTAGGCACTGTCAGGAGCCAGCCTGGAGCATCTTGGAGGATTTGAGGCATTTAGAAGGACATTGCCACCCCACTGAGCTTGCCACTTAGGAGCTCCATGACATCAGTAACACATGTAAATTTTGCTTTGTAAAATGCCCTCACTACATTATTTAGTCCTGTGATTGCTTCATGAGTTAGTTTTGTTTCCCCAGGTAACTGGCTGACTGGTTAGATTAATTGATGATTGATTGGTTGATTGATTTCATCAGTCAACAAGGCTTGGCATAAGGTTGAACCATGTGAAGTTGCTGATATTTGACTGCTTTTGACCTACAAAGAAATGGCAATTTCCTAAGTAAACCTGATAAAGTATTCTAAAAATATTTGTTATTCTTTCCACTCAACTTAGTCCAATCCTCCAACACAGGGGAAGCCAACATCTGGGAGTAAGAGTCAAAATCCTTGTGGATGTGATTGCTACATTTTCTTTTGTTGGTCATTTTCTATGCTGTGATTTGGGGGAAAGAGCTACCCCTGGAGGAGTGGCACATTTTCTCTCTCTCTGAGGTGGGCCTACGCTTTCATCTGCACTAGACCAAAGGTCTGTGAGATTTGGAAGGACAGATTTTAGACCCAGGTCTTGGCAACTGGGCCTCCCCACCTTAACTTTCCACAAAGGAATCAGAGTCACTGAGTGAAGACCTTAGGAATCCAGATCCTTTCCTTGTTTCTTTTTTGTCCCTAGAATTCAGTCCTTGTCAGAAATAAATAACATGGCCACTCTGTAGCACATGCAGGGTTTTGGCGGGAGAGATAGCATGAGTTTTGGAATCAAGCAGACCTGCCTTAAAATCCTATCACTGCCACTTATTAGAGATAAACTTGGACAAGTTAATTTCTTGAATCCTCAATTGTGTCATCTGGAAAAGGGGGATGAAAATGGTTAACTAACAGAGACAAACCTTTTTTGTTAAGAATCCCTTCAGGTGAAAGGACGCCTGGGTGGCTCAGTCTGTTAAGCGTCTGCCTTTGGCTCAGGTCATGATCCCAGTGTCCTGGGATTGAGTCCCTCATCGGGCTCCCTGTTCACTGGGGAGCCTGCTTCTCCCTCTGCCACTCCCCCTGCTTGTGCTCTCTCTCTGACAGATAAATAAATAAAACCTTGAAAAAAAAAAAGAACCCCTTCAGATATTTTACTTAAAATATTTGCCCTTTTTACTGCAATAGCCCAAAGCTAGTGGCTCATTCAAGACCTGAGCTCTTGCCTTTCCTCTTATCCATGTACTCATGCTTCCCACCTTGAATTCTTCCTGAGCTCCTCCTGCACAAAAATACTAAAATGGGATTTCAGTATAACATTGGGTTTTTTTAATTATATGGCTCATTTATTACATGGAGCAAATCAAGTTCTAGAATTACATTGGGAAAAGCCACTTACCAGCCTGAGTCAGCAACGAGGGCCTGACTTATGGGTATACATGACAATTATTCAATGAGAACTTTTAAGTTTGTATTATCTCACAAATGAAGCATGGTATCTGTGGCTATTCTTCCTAAACCAGAGCTTGGGAGGCTGAGGAGCAGAGGTGTGCCTTGTCTAAGCTCCCATGGGTCAAGCTTGGGGGTCTCCTGAATCCCAGGGTGGGATGGTGACTGCAGGCCATCCTCTCCCCATGGTGGCTGGCCTCGAGACTCCCTGGACATCTCAGCCCTCCCCTAACTCCCTCAGGCTATCACTTGCAAAGTGATACTGGCAAAGGAACACTGCCAAGTTGTGCTTTTGCAGAGGAGGGGAGGCTCTGATCTATCTGTGCAGGCACTCCTTCATTCATCCTGATTTTTTTGCTATTTGACAGAGCCAGAAAGTAGAGCAAGTCCAAAGTGTCACTGGCATCTCAAGCCTCTGGGATTCCCTTGTGGGCTCAGGAGCTGAGGGATCCCAGAAAGGCTAAAGCTTTTCTGCCATTTGCCTGCAACTGGGTTGATGACATGGGTTTCTTCCAGGTCCCCCACATGTTTAGGGTGGGTCCAACTTACACTTAAAAGGATCCAGCGGGTTCCCAGTCTGGTCCACACCCATAATTCCTGGAGTTGAGTGACTCAGCATTTTAGAAGATACCTCTGTGCTAACTCACACCTCCTCCCCAGACCCCGTCATGAGGAAAGGGTGTTGCATGCTAAGGGCTGTGTCACCTGTGGGCTGGGAACACATTCTGGGCCTTTCCACCGCAGCTTTCACTTAAATCCTGGGGTTCACAATGCAAGCTGGCATTCTGCTACCCCGTTTCCAGCCAGACTATGGTGACATTGCCACAATCCATGAAGACTCCTTAGTGGGTCATGGACCTTGACCACCCTCTCTCCTTAGCCAGTTTTAAATGTGTTAACTAAAGGAGAGAAGAAGTGTAGATGGTCTATATAGAATTTGGGGTAAAGAAGAGTATCTACACAGCCCGGAGGCCGACCTGCAGGAGACCGTGGACCTGGCTCTCAGTCACACACTAAAGGTGTGTGCACACAACAACCCTCAGTCAAAGGGTCTTCCCGGAGTCAGTCCCTTGTGCTCGGGTACGATTGAGCTCTGGACCTTTAAGCTGAGTAGCTGAGTTCTGTTCCAGTCCACCAGTGACACAGCCCCCGAATGTGAAACAGCCTCCCCTGGGGGGTGATTTAGCACTGAGGAATCTTCCGAAGCCCTGAGTCCAAAGTCTCCTCAATGCCTCAGCCATAGGCATCTCAAAATACATGCTTCTAGCTTCAGCTGAGCACAGGCCATGGATACCGAGTACAAGAGTGTGACCCAGACATGGCGAGGACTCTGTGCAGAGCCACACTGACATTAATAGATATTCCCTACTGGAACTTCTCGAGTGGAAGAGCAAATGCTGAATGTGGGCAGAACCGTGGCAGTTTGATGATTTCCAAAGTTACCATTATTTATATATTTATATATGCATTTATATATAATTTATATATACATTTTGCATGTAGTGAGGTGGATACTACAGGGCACAAGTTTTGGAAACAAGACACAGCTTTTAAGCAGCTTCTCGTCTTTCACGTATATGTGCCGACCTGTGGCTCACAATATATGTTTACTGCTATATTTTTATAATATTAATAAACCACAAGTTAATGTAAATGTCCACTTACAGGAGAATGATTAAGTCAATTGTTACACAATGGGATAATCTTTAGCAGATTAATGATATAGAGAAATACGATATCTTGCTAAGTAAAAAAAAGACTAAAATATTATATGAACTGAATTTTGAACCTGTCCCCACACAAAACCAACAAAAAGCAATGTATAATATACATACATTTTTAAAAAAGATTTATATTTATTCATTCATGAGAGACAAAGAGAGAGAGAGAGAGAGGCTGAGGCAGAGGGAGAAATAGGCTCTCTGCTGAGCAGGGAGCCCGATGCGGGACTCGATCCCAGGAGCCCAGGATCATGACCTGAGCTGAAGGCAGATGCTTAACGACTGAGCCACCCAGGTGCCCTACATACATTTTTGTATACTGAAAAATACTAACCTGATATATACCAAGATTTATGTAGTTATCTTTCTTCTTATGTTTTTCTACAGTGGTTATGTACTAATCTTACAATTTAAAAATGTTATTGCTTTTTAAAAAGGACACTTAGAAATTGTTTATTTTGGAGACTTAGGGGGAAGACTCTGGTCCTTCTACTAATATGTGCACACTGTGCACTGAACTCAAGTGCTGATAACGTGAGCCGAGTCCAGGGGACGCAGGCCAAGGACGCCGGTCACGGCTGCACCCTTCCCCTTCATATCCCTGAGCTGATTAGTCCCCAGATCAACCAATGAAGTCAAACCATACACTTTGTTCATAAGCAGCGTCACTCACATTCTTAACATGCGCTGTGGAGCATACAGCCTGGGAGGGGCTCCTTCTCTGCTTTGCTGCCCCTCTGTGCCTGGAGCCCATCCACACTCAGGGATGAGTAGGCAGCACCTGCTCAGGAGCTCCAGCACCTGCTGGTGGCCGGGGTCTGCCGACCCACACTTGTACCCTTAGAGGCAAAAGGTCCTATTTATCCTCACCTGAATACCCTAACCGAATGAACCCTAAGGGCAAGCTGGAAGGGTAAAAGGAGTCACAAGATGGTGGCATTCAGCCCAAAAGGTATGGAAAAGGTGGGATGGCAAGGTGCCTTGTGGAGGGGGGAGAAGGAGAGGGATGTGGGGTTCCTGCCAGCTGTGTTCATGGTGTTCCAGGTATCTCTCACATCAGCTGAAAGCTCTTCTGATCCATTGCCCAGATACTGGCCATAGTAAAAATCGCCCTCCTCTGCCCTTCTAGAGGGACAAATCATAAGGCCCAATCCCTTTTGGACATGTGTGTCACCATGTCTTGGCTTCTTTTTTTTTTTTTTTAAGATTTATTTATTTATTTGTCAGAGGAGAGAGAGAGAGAACAAGCAGGAGGAGCGGCAGGCAGAGGGAGAAGCAGGCGCCCTGCTGAACAAGGAGCCCGATGCGGGGCTCGATCCCAGGACCCTGGGATCATGACCTGAGCTGAAAGCAGATGCTTAATCGACTGAGCCACCCAGGTGTCCCCATGTCTTGGTTTCTGAAGGATTTGACCCTCTGGGTGATTTATGGAATTTGACTTTGAGGGCCTAGAGGGCACATGAGCCGTGCAGGTGCTAAGTGAAGAGAATGAAAACAACAAAAGATACCACTTATTCATTCATTCATTTGTTCATCTACTGCATATTGACTGTATACTATGTGCCCTTGGGTTACAGCAAGGAACATGGCAGATGAGGACCCCACCCTCATGGAACTGGCCTTCCAGGGTGATGGGAGAGAGACGATAAGCAGGCCAACAATAACTTATAATGGTAAGTGTAATAATGAAACTATCACATCAAGATGTGGTAGAGAGTACCTGAGGGCAGGGGTGCAGGGTTCCTGTAGACCGCCCACTGTGTCCATCAGGGGCCCTGGAGGGGAGAGAGGGAAATGATTCTCAGTAAAGTAGGAGGGCGCCCTTTGGCTGTGTGTATATGTGGTCATGTCCTGGGGCTCTCCCCTTCAGCCTAAGTTTTTCTCTTCCTTAAATTTGTCTCACTTAATGGTAAGGAGGACTCCTGGGGTCGATTTACATGTGGGTCTTTTAGAGAAAGGAAGGAGTCAAAGAAGCACTGGGGTCCCAGGTAGAGGGAGAAGAAAGCAGGTGTCTGGCATGATGTGTCCTACACCCTCTTTCCCCTGCCTCAGAGTTCAGCTTGATGAACTCCTGTCTGAGCTTTCTGGAGAGAGGCTGCAGACTAACGCAGGCAAAACTTCTATCACTGAGGACTCCGAGGGCCACAGGGCCACAAGCGTTCTGGTTGTGAACAGTTGTATGGGTGTGTGTCCAGTATAATAAATGCTCAATGATGCTAATTATTATACTACTTTTTAAATGACGAAATAGGAGACAGAATTAGGGAAGGGAACATCCCATTCAAATGTGGCTAATGTAGAGGTTCCTGGGCATCTAGAAGGCCCGAAGCTCTGGGAGGATCCAGGGCCTCTCCACGCTGTGTAGACATCAGCCTTCTCACACAAGAGCCACTTGAAGAAGCCAGGATGGCAGCCAGGGGCAGGACGGGGACCTTACCAAAAGGTGGAAAGAGGGAGAGAAGAAGCCATAGGAGGAAAGGGAAAGAGGAACTTCTTTTTCCTTTCAGTCCTTTCCTTTTTTTTTAATTTAAATTTTAATATTTTTTTAGAGAGAGATTGAGAGTGAGCACAAGCAGGGGAGGGGCAGAGGGAGAGGGAGGTAGAGAATCTCAAGCAGATTCCATGGTCAGCCCGGAGCCCGATGTGGGGCTTGATCCCACAATCTTGAGTTCGTGACCCTGAGATCACAACCCGGAGATCATGACCTGAGCTAAATCAAGAGTTGGATGCTTGGGGTGCCTGGGTGGCTCAGATGGTTAAGCATCTGCCTTCGGCTCAGGTCATGATGCCAGGGTCATGGGATCGAGTCCCGCATCGGGCTCCCTGCATCAGGCTCCCTGCTCGGCGGAGAGCCTGCTTCTCCCTCTGCCTCTGCTGCTCTCCCTGCTTGTGCTCTCTCGCTCTCTCTGTCAAGTAAATAAGTTAAATCTTGAAAGAAAAAAGAGAGTTGGATGCTTAGCTGACTGAGCCATCCAGGCACCCCTACTTCTAGTCCTTCCTATTCATCAGTAAGCTAAAAGCAGAGTGTTGGTAGAACACATGCATAGCAAGATGAGAAATAAAAACAATGTATTCATTTTGTGCAGTGTCTGTACCGCTCAGTAAGAAGGAAGTACATAGGCATATACAGGCTGTGAGATACAAACTGCGTAACGATAGTGATTCTATGTGAGTTAAATGCTCTACATTTGCATGTAAAACAGGTATTGCACAATATATAGATGAATGGCAAAAATTTGTGCTAATAATCTAAAATGTTCATTTGTCTTTATTTGCAATGCTCTATAGCAAATAAAAAACACCACGGCAAACAGAGACCACAGGTGAAACGAACAAGCTTTATGTTTTAGTACTTTCAAAGGCACTTCTTTCTCTGCTTTTTAAATAAGGGATGCCACATCTTCATTTTGCACTGGGGCCCACAAATTATGTAAGTGGCCTTGGCAAGGAGTCTATATCCATGCTGCAGGTTTAAAAAATGTGTCTGTGTCACCATCCTTGGACCCCAGGGGAATCTCGGGAGCACTCACCTCATCCCACCCGAAAAAGAGATGCGTGGACCATTGATGAGCAAAGATGCAGTAGGGCCGAGTTATCTGAGGGAGCCTCAGTGAGGCAAACAGCTTCCCCCTTTGCTTGTCTTTCCTTTCCTCAAGAAGGGTAAAGTCTGGAGGACTAAGGTGAAGGTGCTGTTCACCCTCAGCCAGATTTTCACTAAAGCTCAGATCTGCCTGTAGCCTGCAAAAAACCTGGTTCCTCCTAGCTCATCTGAAGACAATTTGGGGGCTTGTGGCCAAAGACCATTTCAGGGATATAATTTTTCCCCTCTGTGTATTTGTATGTATATGTGTCTGTGAATCTCCTTCGGGGCTTATCTTGGTAGTGGAGGCTCAAAGATTTGCGGTTCTTGATTGGGACCCTCAAACCAGCACCTCAGGCTCTCAGAATCCATTTCCCTCTAGGGAGTCTGCGCGCTGGGGCTGAGGAGAGAGCATGGAGGACTGAGGAAATGGTGAGCAGGTCTGGGAGGCAGGTCTGGGAGGCAGCGCTGGGAGGACAGACCTGCCAGGGAGAGCGCTCCCCGCCTCCCCCTCCAGGCAGGCAGCGGATGTGGGGACTGAGGAGCCCTACTGCTAGCGAGTGAGTGAGGACAGGGGAATCAATCACCAGGGCCAGGCTGGGTGACACCACCTCAGGCCTCCTGTCAGCGAGCTGGCCTCTCTCCTACCTGGGCCTGGCAGCGGGGAGTCTGGAGGATCCTAAGCCAGTGAGATGTGTGCCAAGGCAGGCCCTTTCCAAGGCTGCAAACAGCTCCCAGGGGTTTGAGCACACTGGGGGTTTGTTTCAGCTCATTTGCCTGCGTCCAAAGAATCAACCAGAGTCAGCAAGCCCTTACAAAAGACTGAGCTCCTTGGAGAGAAAGCAGCTTGTTAGAAAGGCAGCACCTACAAGACCTTGTAGGTTTATCTCTCTATGGCACCATTTTTGGGGGCAATGGGAAATCAAGGGATATTAGGAACATTCATTCATTCACTCAGTGTTTATTATCTACCTATTCTGTGAAAGAAAATGCTGTTCCAGGAGATGAGACAGACTGAGGGAAGAAAACCCAGGGCACCTTTGAGTGGCGGAAAAGTTTAGCCAGCATTTAAGAAAATGAATAGTACCAATAATTAGAAAAGATAAGGGGTTCTGGAGTTTGGACTTTATTTTAATTCCTTGTGCAAATGGGAACCATGAAAAGTTCTTGTCACTGTCACTGCTTTTGAGGTGTCACGTACATGCAGCAGAATTCATCCTTTTTGTCATTCTGATGTTCGTAAATGCATATAGTCTTGTAAATACCACCATGACCAAGCTACAGAACATCCCCATCATGCCACAGAATTTTCTTGTCTCTTTGCAGGAAACCCTTCCCCCCACATAGCCCCTTATAACCACCGATCTGTTGACTGTCTCTCTAGTTTTATTTTCCAGAGTGTCCTATACATGGAATCATAGAGCAAGTAGCTTCTTGAGTCTATCTTCTCTCACTTAGAATACCACATCTGAGATTTATCCAGGTTTTTGTATGTCAACAGTCATACGTTCCCTTCTTTTCTCACCACTATTCTGTTCTGTGGATGTGTCACAGTGGGTTCATCCATTCATCAGTTGAAGGACTTTTGGGTTATTTCCAGGTTTTGGTGGTTGTGAACAGACTCCCTAAGAACAGTCATGCACAGGTTTTTGTGTGAATGTAAATTTTCAGTTCCCTTGGGCAAATATCTAAGCATGTAAGAGTAGGATCGCTATGTCAGACCAGTGTTCATAAGTGTGTATTTAACTTTATTTAAAAGAAAACCTTGTCAAACTGTTTTCCAAAGCAATTGTAGTATTTTCTATCCTCCCCAGCGGAGTATGGAAATTCTAGTTATTGCACATCTTATCCTCACCAGCACTTGGTATTGTATTTTTATTCTTAACTCTTCTAATAGGTATGTGATAGGTATGCAATCGGTCGTGGTTTTAAACCGCATTGACTAATGCTGTTGAGCATCTTTTCATGGGTTCATCTGCTGTTCGTATATGTGTTAGGGTGAAAGATCTGTTCAAGTCTGTTCAAGTGACACGATCATAGTTGTGCATGAGGAAGATTATCCTGGCAGCAGGGTACAGCCTTGCTACTGGATATGCTGAATCAGGACCTTGGACTCATTCCAACAAGATCTCCAGGTGGCTTGTATGCATGTTAAACTTTGAGAAGTGCTACTGTACAGGAGTAATTGGAGGAGAGGGGAAAAATGCTGGGATTAATTGTTGTGATATGGAGAAGTTGGGGATGCTGAGCAGTCAGAAGGCTAAGGAAGTAAGAATCTATGCATCTCCTGCTGACCTGCTCTGGAAACCTGGCTCATAGTTTGAGTTCCTGCGTTCCGCTGCTGGATGAAGGCCCATGTGGTAGCAAAGAGGGCCTTCAGAGGAAACCATTCCCTGGAACGGCAGACCCACCTGTTCAGGCCTCCAGTCATGGCCGGTGGGGCCGGAGTGTAGGGAGACCTGTCAGTATGGCCGAGCAGGATAGGATTCTGTTTCATCAATCACGTCAGCCAATACTGACAGGACCTGTGTGTCGGCACGTGGATCAGGCTCTGCCCTCAGGTGAAAGTGCATGGTCTAGATGAGGAGACAGGCAGACACCATTGCCACTCAGTATAGATGAATGGCCTAGCAGAGACTTCTATACAGTTCTGTGTAGTCTCATCCTCAGCACAGCCCTGTGAGGTGGGGACTGTTATAAGCCTCATTTTATGAGAAAGTATCCACGGGCACAGGGGGATTCAGGGACTCACCCTACGTCTCATAGTTCGATGCCCACTTGGTCAGGCTCCAAAGCTTGTGTTCTTAACTGACCATGTGCTAATGAGCCAGGGGCTGTCCCAGAGGACCCTGAGGAGAACTGACACAGAAACCAGTGTCCCTGGCCCCAGCAGCTCCCAGTCCTTGCCCCAGCCCCGACTGTGCCCAGGAGGGCTGATGATGTTGAACAGATGCCGAGACAAAGTCTTCTAGCTGCCTGTAGACAATTCGAGCACAGACTGGAGGCACCGGGCTTTCTTGCTTGCTGCGGAGCTGCCCTCTTGGTCAGGCCTCCGTGGTCATCCTCTGCTCCGGCCCCTGCCTTTTACTGCAGGCGGAGCTGGACAGTATCAGAAGCTTGGCTCTCCTTAGATCCCACATAACTGTGGATTTCTCCTCTATCCAAGAGATAAAGCCAAAGACAGACTTTTGCGATTTCTCAGCCTCCCCTGACAGCATTGAGGCCTGTGCATTGTTAAGATTTCCAAAAAGCAACTCTGCTGTAGGTTTTAGAAGTCAGCCTGGAGATGTGGGGTGGACATGACCCCTGGGATATCTTTGTAAAGGCCTCATGCCCCCTTGACCCATTGAATGTTGTAAGCTCCTTGAGTGCCAGGACATAGATCCCTTTATGTTCCTCTCTCAGTGCCTTCCCGCCGTGCTGGCCTAAGACAGATGTGCTGACAGTGTTAGGATGTTGGAGCTTGGAGGGGCTGTGGTTCGTAGGAGTGAGGGGCACAGACTCTGGAGCCAGGCTGTCGGGCTGAATCTTGTCCTTGCCACTTACTAGCAGTGTGACCTTAGGCAAGTAACTTAACCTCTCTGGGCCTTAGTTTTTCCTCTGTAAGATGAAGATGAAAGTTCCTCCCTCCTAGAGTTGTTGTGAGGTTTAAATGAGTTATTACAAGTAAAGTGCATAGAAAAGTAGCCCACAGTAAGCGCAAATAATAAGCATAGTGTAAGACAGCAGTCTTTGAAATTAGGCCTGGTTTGAAATTTCAGCTCTGTCCCTTTCTAGCTATAACCTCCAGCAAAGTCCTGAGCCTGAATTTTAGCTTCAAACTGAAAAATCGGGACAAGACCTTCAAAGGAGGATGAAGGAGAGGATTAAAAAGTAGTAAAGAGCTGGCCCAGTACCTTCTCAGAGTAAGACTGCTGCAATCACTTGGTTTCTTCACCCATTGTCTGCCTGATCTGAGGGTGAGGGAGACAAGGCTGCTCTCTTGTCATCCTGGTGAGGAGCCTTGGCCCCATCCAGGACAGAATCATGAAGCAACTGGAGGTTGTGGGCAACGGGGCAGCTGGGCTGTCCAGAGAGGACCTAACCCTTCTAGGGCAGAACTAGCAAGACCAGTTCGGTGGGAGGCCTGGAGGAAGATGAGCAAGATAACCCTGCCCCAGAAAGTAAATGCAGAAGGTATGGCAGCTGTCTGGCCCCAAGGGAGTGGAGAGAAAGCTGGATGGATGTTGGGTCTCCCCCACGCCGCGGTTACCCGGTACCTCTGTGCATCCCGGCCCTCGGCAGTCTGCTGGGAGCCTCGTCCTGTCACAGAGCAGCACCCCTCTTCCTGTTTCTGTGCATTCCAGGCTCCCTACAGACAAATCTGTGCCCTTCACAAAGCTCATGGACAAAATCAGAGTAGTTCCAGGAAAGTAGGATCAAGAACAAGGACGAGGAGATAAAGCAAACATCTGCTGAATATTAGTGGAGAAACCCTGACTGTTGGTGTAAGTATCACCCAGGGTGGCCACAGGGTCTTCTGGGTTTCTGTGCTGTTGGCCGTGGGCGGGTGGTCTGACGAAGCCTTTTATCACCTTCCTCTTCTGATGCGCCGCTATTGTGACCATAGCAGTAGGGCCCTTCACCGTTCTGGGCACAGTCTTTGGAAGCCCCCAGAGGAGGGGTGCATGGCACTGGGGGGACGGGAGCTGACTCGGGAGAGGTGGGCAGGGCGGGATCCCAGAGGCTCTTGACTGCAGAGCCAAGGAACCTGGCTTGGGTACTGAGGGCAACAGTCAGCCAGAGAGGGACTTCAAGCAGGGAAGCTGAATGATTTGGTGGGTGTTTTAGAAACTCTTTTCACAGCTTGTGTGGAGGATAAGCTCCTGAAAAAGATAAAACGTTGGCTTATTTTTTTTCTTAAATATGCTATATTTTTTAAGCAAAGCCTAAATCACCAACTTCGCTTTTCTCTATGTATTTTTTATTTGATCTCTTTAAAAGGTTATGGGAGACTTTTATTAACTTAAGCCTCTGGTGATGCCCTAATTTGTCCTCTCCCCACCATTCTCTTGCCAGAGAAATAAAGCAGCCTTCCCAAACTGGTGCGGTGGGCTTTGGCACAACCAGGAAGGATTTCACATAGTCTGGATTCTCAGAATTGTGCTCTAAGGAGACCCTGTGGCCCTCCACCCACACAACCAGGTTCACACGTAACCTCCTAAAAAGTCACTTTGGACTTAGAGCACACTCAAGCTTTGGAAACTTGGCTCCACGTCCAAGTCCCACATTAGACATTTGCAGATCACTGCCTCAGTTTCTTTCTGCGTCACTGGGCTCACGTTGTTAATGTTTCTCGGGGAGCTTCCTGCCAGTTCCTTCACTGTATTATAAATGTAAACGCAGTACCAAAGTTGGCCTTCAGCCCAGTGTGGCTCCTCAGGAAATATGAGTGGTAAACAAATGCTGAACAGAGAAGTCAATGCTGACTGCCTTCTCTTCTAATACTGCCAACGTATCTTTCCCTTTACCATGAAAATTGGCTTCAGCCCCATGAGTCTGGCAGTCTACCCACTGCCCTCTGCCTCCAGAACACCCCTGATGGGAAAGATCTGTATGCAGAGGATGTCATGAAGCTGCATGTTTCGCGTACTGTGGATTTCACAGAAATGCTTCTGTAATTTGAAGTGGAAAATGGTATACCGTATATCATTTTAACTAATTGACCTCAAACTCTGTGCCATTCCTGAAGGTCATATAAATGCATCGCTGTCCTTGATACAAAAGGCTTCCAAACTGTACAATGATGAACAGGTACAGTCCTGTCCAGAAGATACTACGATCCTGTGTAGTACTTTGCTTTCAGTCCAAACCTCATGCATCTAGCCTTGAGTCCTCGGAGGCAAAAAAAAAAAAAAAAGGTGAAAACCTTTAGGTCACATAAGTAAACAAAGTTTGAGCTTTTTAAACAGGATGTTGTTGGGCTCAAATTGGACTTCGGGCTAAGGGGAATGAACAGTGCCTTTAACTACACCCTGAGGCTTCCAAAGAAAAGTACGGCAGGCTTGAAAGGAATCATGCTTCAGACAGGTTAGGACTTTTCCAAAAAAGAAGAAACAAATAGAAATCTGTACTTTTTGAGCAAGAACTGGTAAGATAGTCTCAGTTCGCTTAATAAAAGCATGTTTAAACCTATCTCAGAGTTGGGTCTATAAAGCATCCTCGCCAGAAATCAGAGATGGGAGTGGGGAAAGGTGGAGGTCACTTGATTTTCCCTCAGAGAACTAAGTGTGGTCCCAACAGGATACAGTATCCCCTGGATCTGAATAAAGCCCCGAGCAACACAGCTGGTGCCAGATTTCACCGTGACACCATCTGGGCCCTGTTCTTAATGCTCAACATCCATTTTCTCTAAATGAAACACTAACCTGGAACAAGACAGAGCTTACGAGAGGACTCACATTCAGCTCAGTCCTTATGAGAGAGGGTAGCAAATACTGACCACAGGTGGCAAAAATCCAGGTGGGAGAAACACCCTCCAGTGTGCCTTTCAGAAGTCGGAGATGTCCCATCCATATTATACTATAAGCCTCTCCTCTATCTTGAATTTTTAAAAACCTCAGAGGCCATTTTATATTTCCCACCGTCACTTATGTGTTTTGTTTCACTATCAGATGTATTTCTACCATCAAATGATTGTTTCATAGCTTCATTTTAACTATTCTGTTTTACTCCAAACCCCCTTTCCTGGGCCAGACTGGGACCCCAAAACACAATCACCATCAATTATTATCCCAGGGAATTCAGGAAAAGCTTAGAATAATATCCCTTAGGATCACTTTCTGGAATCAACATTTTGCAGCAAGTCTGAATATTTCTTCCTTTTGCCACAAGAAAAAAAACTCACTGGAGAAATCATGTTGCCGATGAAACTGAAAAGAGTACACAAAGTCAAATGTCCCCCATAAATCTTACAGCTAGAGAAATGAGAACAGCTTCCCTAAAAAGGGATGAGGTTAAATGGAATTATGTGATCATGTTGAGCTGTGTTTACAAGATTCAAGCTTAGGGTGAGCATAATGATCAGGATAAAACCAGCCTGCTAACTTTGTTTTTAAATGTATTTGAAAACGTCAAATATAGCAAAATTAAAAATTTACAGAGGGCTGGAAGTGTTTTTTTAAAAGAATGCCTTTTCTTTGCCCAAATTTCCAAGTTAATAGAATTATTAACTTGTGAAATTGACCTTTGAAAAGCTACATATTAGTTTAAACCAGACTTGATTAGTACAATGTCTTTACCAACTTTCCCCCTACCTGTTCTTTCATCCCATTTATCATTATATCATAGGCATTTTTCCCTGCTATAATCTCCCTTCATAATTATCCTTTAATTTATACATTAGTATTCCCAACCACTAAATGCACAATACATTTATTATTCTCTTTTTGGTTGCTTCTAATTTCTCACTATTATAAATATTGCCACAATGAGCATTTTACGGACTTTAGCTTATATTTTTAGAAGTAGAAATAATGGATTAAATAGTATGTATATCTATATGTGTCTGGATGTAGTTTGCTAGATTATTTTTCAAGAAGATTATACATAGTTATCCAGTCATTATCAATGAATGAGAAACTTGTTCTCACCAGCTTTGGGTATTAAGATGTAAAATTTGCTCATTAAACAGCAAAATAATTTACCTGAAAGCTTTAAAATTTTTAGGAAGGCAAACATGGCCATCTTTGTCTCTGCTTTCTTAAACTGCTTTCCGCTTAGAAAGTTGTTCCCTTCCCCCTTCAAGAGCATTGGATTTGCAAATGTGGGGAGGGCAGGATGCTCCCCCTGGCTTAAGCCACACCCTAGGAAAATTACATCAAAATATCTGGAAGTGGGTCCTGGGCCCCAGGTGATTCCAGTGTGTATCCAAGTCTACCACTGGGATAGAAGGTAGGGATCAAAGTTTGTTTTGAAAGGGGCAAATAAGAAAAGGAGTGCTGGGGACAGAGAGGCAATAGTTTCCTTTCATGAAGTTTGACCGAAGGCAGAGAGATCATGAAAGTAGCTTGAAGAAACAGCAGTGTCAAAGAAAGGTGCTTTTAACAAAGAGTAGGTGAGCTGCATAGGCTTGAAGGCAGAGGGAGGGATTCCATGGAAAGGGAGAGAAAGATGTGAAAAGCTGAGAGAAAGATGGAGAAAGCAGGAATGAGGGGAAGGCATTGGCCCAGGAAGAGGGGTCAGCATAGGTTAAAGGGAAATCATTCTTGCTGAAAGAGACGTGAAGGAGCAAGTATGGGAGGAAATGCTGGGACATTTTGAGGCGTGGGAGTTTGCATCAGCTGGCCCTGAACTTTGCAGAGGTGCAAGAAACTCTAGGGAGTGGAGTCAGGGCAGGGGAACCACTGTGGACAACCACTGTGGGGAAGGGGAAAAGAGGAAATAAAAGCACCTTGTACTAGGTGCAGCCAGTTTGGTCAACTGGTCAACAACACTCCTGATGAAAGTCCCCATTGAGAAGGGACAACAGACTAATGACTAAAATTAGGCTTGGAGATTATTAGCTGTCATCCATTCACATGATCCTTGCAAGTTTGTGCCCCTGAGCTGGCTGTATACTTTGTATCAGCCAGGGTTCGATCAGAAAAGCCAACTATGCATGATATATAATGAGATTTTTTTTTAAATGTGGGTTAGAATTGAAGCAATCGTAGGACCTGGTGGAGAAGTCTTTCCAAGACTTCTGCATGTGGCATTGGGACTGAAGTCACCATAGGTCAGCAGGGACTGAAAAGAGGATATGCAGTCAGGGACAAGTTGGAACTCATGAGGACAACTAGGACCCACATTGGTATCCCTGCCTGCAGCTTTGAGGATGTGGGTGACCTGCAGAAGCAGCTGGTGCCCTTTGTCGGAGCTGCACATGTACCTGGCCCAGGACCTGAGAGGAGGGAGCCCCACATCAACAAAGTAGCCCAACATAGGCCTGACAACATAGGTGAGCTGCCAAAGTGCCTGGTGCCTCCCCAGACCTTGGGAGCATGGAAATGGCTGCCTCATTTTTGTCTGCCAGCTCTCACCCAGAACCAGAACCACAGGGGGCAGTGAATTCTGGGAAATTCGCTTCAGTGTGCTGACACCTTACAACCTCACCACACACACACATGCACACACAGTCTGTGTTCAGAAATTTGTTGTTGTTTTTAGATAGGGAGATAGAATGGGGGAGGGGCACAGAGAGAGGGAGAGAGAGAATCTCCATCAGACTCCCAGCTGAGTAAGGAGCCGGACTCCGGCCTGGATCCCAGAGCCCTGCGATCACGACCTGAGCTGAAATCAAGAGTCCACGCATTAGGGACTGAACCACCCAGGCGCTCCCAGAAGTGTTTTAAAGCACTCCACAGACTCATGCAGGAATCTGAGACGTGAAGTAGACTGCAAGCAACATTTGAGTTTTATAAGAGGGGAAACGTCAGCCCAAAGGTTACAATTTGGACCCAAAATCTCATCTTGGGTTTCCGCTGGAATGGTGACATTTAAAACTTTGTTTTCTGGTCCTACCCGTGAGTGAGAATGGCAATGCCCCCTCTCTGCAGGCTGTGACCTGAGGCCCCGGAAAACTAGCGCAAGTGTTTCGTGTCATTGCAGCAAGAAGCTTGGGGCCAGAGGCATCCGCAGCGTTTTTAGGAATGTGGCGTTTAGTGAGTTTTTCTCATCTCAGCACCCCCTTTGAGCACACCTGGAGGTGCTGGGGGTGGATCGGAACACTTGCACTGCTGGCACCTTTGCAAAACGCGCAGGGGGGGGTGGAGGGAGCACATAACTCTCGTGCGGTAGCTCCGCTGTGAACCCGAAAACTCGGCAACGTCCCGGATCCTCGTGAAGCTGCTCACATATTTGCCATCCAACCAAGCACAGCTGAAATAACACAATCTCCTTGTTGTAGGTTTGGGGAATGCTGCGTCAGCTAGCCTTCTGGCTGCGTGGCTTCCATTCCCTTCCGTGGAGGTGGCCGTCTGAGGAGCTAGGCCCTCTGGTCTGAGGGTGGGGGACCACCACGTCTGCTCTGGCATGCGCCCTGCCTGCTTCCTCTGGCACCTGGCCTCGGACCCAAAGGCAATCAACAGCAGGATAGAGGTTAGCCAGCTCTTCCTTCCTGTGCCTGGGAGAGGGTGACGTTTTAGTCCGACTCAGATATCATTGAGTTTTACTACACCTGTGCCATCAAGCTATGCTGGAAAGCAGAGCCACTTAATAGGACCTGGGTTGGAAGGATTTTGGAAAATGTTCTTGGAACCATGAAAGGCTGGCTGCCCAAAGCTTTGCTCCATCTCTCCCTTTTCTTTCCTCCTGGGTTTCCTCTTCCTTCGTCCCCCTTCTCTTCTCTGTCCTTCATTCTCATTCCAGAAACATGTAACCAACCACATGTTTACTGGTCCCAGGCCTGGGATGGGAGCTGGGGATCCTGAGAGGTCACAGCCTCCACCCCCAGGGAACTGGCCCAGGCGAGCGTCAGTTGAGCTGAGTCTTGAAAGAGACAGCAGGAGTTACCTGGTGGTCTCCTTTGTTCCTTAGTTCTCATTGCCCTGCCCAAACGTCCTCTTTTCGTACATTTTGCCACCGCTAGACTGTCTGAAGAAAGGGGGAAACTGGCAGCCAATAGTAAACCCTGAAGTCACACTTCCTGTGGGCATCTCTGGAACCCATCTCCTGGGTAAAGAAATCATTCTCAAATGCCAAACTCTCGAACTTCCTGACTCCCCAGAAGCACCCAAAGTAAAGTTCCAGACACCTAATCTCTGGCCCACTTTTAATTAAGGCCTCTCAGCTGTGTTGGCCTGTTAAAATTTCTGCAATTCTCTTAAAACCCAAACATACTTGACTTTCAAGGCTCTTTCTTGTTATTCACAGTTTTCTGGGCTTCCTGTGCTGGATTTTGCTGTTGCCTTGACTTTCTCTTGTGCCCCATCCATACCAAAGCTTATAAGGTGGCCAGCAACTTAAACAGAATTGGGCTCGCAGGCTGAGAATCTAATTTATCATCCACCCATCCCCTGGTATCTCACCTGTCCTCCCGACAGCAACCTCTGGTAACCTGGCCCAGCCATAACCTGAAGGTGCTAATTGCCAGGGAACCGGAACCAACTGTTCAGGGAGGGGCTTGAGAATGCTGACGTCATAGCACCAGACCAGCGAGAGGACACTGAGCAAAGTGTGAGATGGCTCTGGGACTGAAGGCAAAAGTTGACAAACAGGTAAGAAGCCTTTGAAACTAGGTACCAAGAGAGATACACTTCCTGCAGAATCTTTAGGAGGCGCGTGTCACTTATCTGCTCTGCCATCTGGGTGCCTCAGCGGGACGGTTTGAAGGTCTTGGAGGTTTGCTGTGGGCCTGATAACCAGAATGCTGCCCTTACGTTGTATAGCCGATCAGAAAGGTGGGAGGTGGGGGGTTGGTGGTGGGGTCCTGAGACCAGCAGCATCTGTGTCACCTGGGAGCTTGTTAGAAATGCTGGATCTCAGGCCCCATGCCCGATCTACGGAAACGGATTGTATTTTAACAAGATCCCCAGGTGATCTGCATGCACATGACCATTTGTTACAGAGTTTTATGGCTAATAAAGCCCTGTCACCTGCATAAAATCCTCATCCAAGGAAAGCAGAGGAAACTGGGGATTTGAGGTGAGTGACTAATCTAAGGTCACATAGCTGCAACTAGAAGTTTCTTACCCTCTACTAGCTTGGCGTTCTTTTTGCTGTATCTCTATGTATCCTGGCAACAATCAAGAAAGAATCACTGTTCACAGGATACTTTTGTTGAGCTCTCACCTCCTGCCAAGCACTGCTCTTAGTGAGTTGTTAATCTCACTAGACTTATGAGGTGGGACTTTTATTTTTCTCCTTTTTCAGCGAGTGAGGTGGTGGAGGACCAGAAACAACTAGTGTATTCCAGACCTTTTTTGAGTTGCCCACCTGAAAGTTGGGTGTTGGACTTCCCAGCAGTGACTGGGGAGCCGCAAGGAACCAGAGGATGACACATGAACGGGGACCTAGCAGCGAAGCACCGGATAAGTCACCTCCCCATCCTGCACCCAGCCTGCTGGCCAGCGTCAGCCCAATCTGCCATGTGGCATCTTGGGATAATTTCCAATACAGCTGTCCTACAAAAATTTCTGAGAGTGACTTAAAAATCCTCCTTGCAGCTGCATCACACCCTTCCAAATTGAGCTGGCAGGAGGATGCCTTTAAAGAAGGGAAGGTGGTTGGGTCTGGAGTATTTCCTACAAATCCCACACCACAGACTGAGTTACTGCCAATGAATCGGGAACATAGGGTGCTCAACAGGCTTCTCTCAGAATGTGCACTGTTTAATAACCTAGGGAATCGCTGTTTCTCAAAACAGTTGGGGTTTGTTAGCAAATCCAGGCCCTCTGAAATCCAGTTTGAAATGCACTGTCAAACACGCCACACTGTCCAGGGCCAGATTAATGCACCTTTGCTTTATCCACAGGAGATTATTTCCCAATAGTACCATTTGGTGATTGTGACTCAGAATGGGGTCTGATTAGGACCAAGGTTTAAAAGACACCTGACCAGTTATGCTGAGTAAATGCAGCTTAAAACAAATCACAAGCACGGCTTTAGTCACAGTGCAAAAGAACACACACTTGCTGCTTCTATTTTCAGAAAATTAATGAACGATTTCAGTTATGGCAAAACAACCCTGCAGACAAGGGTCAGTTTGCTCTTTTAATCAAGAAGCTTTGCCAAATATTTACTAAAATAGGGCAGACTCCTTGTAAAAGTATAAATAGTTTTGTTTCTTATTTAACATAAAAAAGGTCCCTAGCACCTTATATGGTCTGATCCTTTGATGGCACTCAAGTGTTTTTATAGTAGGATTTCCATTGTGGTCTCTGTTAAGGAAAAAAGAAACAAGATTGCAGCACGAGGTCAGAGAAAAATGATGCTTCACATAAAAATCTGATAGGAAACTCTGCAGAGTAAACTGTGAGTAATGTTGTCTTGAGAGGAAAAAGCATGTGGTAATGCACTCAGACTCAGTGAAGGCCAAGGTTTCTATAGCAGACTCAGTTGGTTGCTTACTCAAGATTTGTCCCTCCTTCTTCTCTCCTTCCTGATGTGCCTTTGCTCAGTTATTTCTCTCTCCCCAGTGCTATTCAGGGGATGGGCTCCATAGGCAAATTCACTTTAAACCAATCACCAGGAGTTCCCTAGAAACAGGCATGTAATCCAGTTCTGTCCAATGAAAGGTGGGAAGTCTGCCGAGGGGATTTGGGGAAACATTTCCTTGCTCCCAAGAAGGAAAAGTAAGAAGAGACAGGTTCTTCTTCCTGTGGATGTTGTCATCTTGCAAAGAGGCAGCCATCTTGCTCTCAGACAAGGGCAAAACTGATGCAGGGTTTGGGCAAGACGAGAATCAGGGAGACCTGCAAAAGAGCCCTGACACATCCCATCTGGAGCCCACCTGCCTTTGGAGTTCCTGTTATTGGAAATAACAAGTGTCCTTATTGTTTAAGTCAGTTTGGGTTGGTGTTTGCAGTATTCGCTGCCCAAAGCATCCAAACCCGTCTACTATTACATTGTCCTGAAAACATCACCTCACCTCTTGTGTTGCCAAAAGGCTTCTGAGAGGTTAAAATTTCCTTCTCTGATGTAACATAGAGCTGTAGGTTAAACAATATGTCAAAATGACGATTCTATACTGGTTACAGCTTATTTATTTTCACTTCTCAAGGTAGGCAGGTCCGAGTGGTATCCTAAAAGGCACTTTTTATAATAAAGATAAGATTGGGTCAATAGTACATGTGTGGCTAGGACTGGGTGAGGGTCTATTCATCCTCTCTCATGTGTTTCTTTGTAACAAGTTGCTGAAAATGTCAAGACAGCTGATGGGGGTCAGAGTTCATGGTCGGGGCACCTCGAACAGCAAATCTTACTAGGTCACCCCAGAGTTAAGCCTCTGGCCCAGGCTGCAGGGACATCTTGAGCTATAGATACAGAGGTTTACTGTCCCAAACCCCATTTGAGAGCTCAAGCTCAAGTTTTAGAAAAAAAATCCCTTTGCCATACATACAAAGTAAAAATGAAGGATTTTCAATTATCGTCTGGTAGTATTTATGCCTCTGATTGTATGTATCCCAAAAATAGGCTTCCAATTTTCCCAAACATAGATTTCATCTTAAATTGTTCTTTCTGCCTAGATTCAGATATATACAGATATATTCTGTATTTTACATTCAGAATGTCTTTTTCTCCCCTGCCCTTTTATTACCTTCATTAAATGTCTTCATACAAATACTTCAGAACAAAACAATGTAATAAAAAAGGTTAAGGGGAATTCTGAAAGCATTCTCTGCCAGTATCTGATGAACGAAAAGGTTGGATTTTTCACCTTTAATTATTTGGCTCATTGCCTGAATTTTCTGTTGCCTTATATCTACGACGACCCGGTTTAGCACTCTCTGCCAAATCCCTCGCAGGAGGTGATTACTAAAGGTGCGGCCAGCTCTAACAAGGAAAGGCGGGAGGCTTAGCTCCATGAGGGCCCCTGGTTCTTAGATTACAGGTTGGAGGAACGATGGGTAATGCCCAACCAAAATTGAATCTGGAAATATTTTTCATTAGTATTTAGAATAGTAAACTTTGCGCCTATATTCACTCAAAATTATTAATAGAATAGGGGTTAAGTTCCGTGGAGGATGGCAGCAGAGGTTGTGAGAACCTATTGGCTGAAGGGCAAAACTCACAAATCATAAATCACATGTTGATCCTGCTTCTATGTTGATATATTCTCACAATGGCAAGGAGAGCTCTCCTGGCACACATCATCACTCTCTTCAAAGATGTAAACAGTGTGGTGTGAGCTCTGTTCAGAGAGAATTACTGCTCTACAAAGTTAGGCACTGAGAGTTTTTTCGTTTCTTCTCATTCCTGGAAAGGTACAGCGCCTTCCTTGCAGACGTTGCTCTGGGCAGCACGGTGCACAGACGCAAAAACTGTACTCCGTAGCAAGCACAGCTTGACTTCAGATTCATAACCTTTGGGACTCTTCCCTTTATTTAATTATTTATTTTTAAAGATTTTATTTATTTGAGAGAGGGAGAGAATGAGAGAGAGAGAGAGAGCACATGAGAGTGGGGAGGGTCAGAGGGAGAAGCAGACTCCCTGCTGAGCAGGAAGCCCGATGTGGGACTCGATCCCGGGACTCCAGGATCATGACCTGAGCCGAAGGCCATCGCTCAACTAACTGAGCCATCCAGGTGCCTGGGACTCTTCCCTTTAATGTGAAATCCAAACACAAGGCTCCAGAACCATGTTAACACAGGCCTTTATGCATTGCCTTTGTCACAGTTCAAACAAAGAGAAAGTGGGATGCGCCCAGTACCACGGGGCAGCAGGCTTCCACCATATTCATGTCATCTAAAGCACACCTCAGGTTGCAATGGTTTTCCACACGTTCTCTTGTTTGAACCTCTCAATAATCCTGGTGGAACTCTATAGACAAGAAAGGTAGAGATGAAATCAGAAGGCTCAAATTAGGGACCTCTGGGTGGTTCAGTTGGTTAAATGTCTGCCTTCAGCTCAGGTCATGATCCCAGGGTCCTGGGATTGAGTCCCGCATCCGGCTCCTTGATCAGTGGGGAGCCTGCTTCTCCCTCTCCTTCTGCCTGCCGCTCCCCCTGCTTTGTGCTCTCTCTCTCTCTCCTCTCTGACAAACAAATAAGTAAAATAAAAAAAAAATAAGGTTCAAATTACTTGCTCAAGTTCACATTTGGAGGCAGAACTGACACTTGAACGAAGAAGTGTCTTTACTCCGAATGTGGTGCTTCTTCCATGAAACCATATTTTCTTGAAGAATGCCGCACGAGAGCAGTATTATATAATTGGGAAAAGCACAGGAGATCTGGGTTCAAATTCTAGCCTCACTACTTACTTCTTCTGTGAACTTGGAAATTTTCTAAGTCCCTGCCTTGGTTTTCCGTCTATAAAATGGAAGTAATAATATGTACATCACAGGGTTTGGGAGCTGAATGCATTTAATGCATGAACAGCACTAAGTGTAGTGCTTAGTACAAAGCACGGTACTTAGCAAGTCCTCAGTGAGGAATAGTTATTAAAAAACAAAGGGAAGATTAAGCTTTGGTTGACAGCTTTAAGTGCAAAATGTCATTTTGGTGGCTTTTCACTCTGCTATTGACTGTGTTAGTCAAAGATGTCCTGTGAGTTCGAGTTTCTTGCCCCACCAAATGAAGGCAACAGGGGCTTCATATGAAAACCTGGGAGAACCATTCTATCTGCTGTCCATCTTTAGCACAGGGCTCTCCACTCTGCGGGGTGTGTGTGTGTGTGTGTGTGTGTGCGCGCGCATGTGCACGCACTCTAGATGTGTTGTGGGGAGGAGGAGGAAGAAAGGAGTGAAGGGCCCTTGTATCAAATTTACCAGCTTTCGCTTCATGTTAACACTCACCCAGCACCTAGCCAAGGAGTTGCCAGGGTGGGAGATTAAAATGCAAAGTAAAGTGGTGACATTTGGAAACTGCCACGGGTCTCCTGGAAAATACATACCAACACACACACAAGGCTGCTATTGACTGCAAAGACTTACTGATTATAGGAACGCAACAATATGATTAGGTAGATTTCTCAATTTACATCATTTCTTTCAAATACTATAGGGCACAAACAAGTAGAGTGAACGACAATATTCACATCACCTGGCGGGAATGATCATGCGTTGAGAAAGCCCGCACAGAGAAGAGACTGCTGCTCGTGACCGCACTAAATGAACTGGCCATTCTGAGGAGGAATGGTTTGCTGTGTGCCAGAGAAACCAGTCTAACTGAGGCCCAGGAGGTGGGGGGCAGGTCCAGGCACTCAGAGTCCTCTCTCCAACCCTTTGAAAGGTAAATGAAGCAACTCCTTGCTGGGATGTGCAACAAACAAGAAAGTACAAATTCCCGTGCAGGGTCAAAGTGATTCTTGAAGTAGAACAACGTTCCTTAGGGTTCTACTTGGCCAAAGGGGTCACAACTCAGGCTCCCAAAGTTAGAACTCTTTATAGTCAATGTTTCGTTGTTCCCGAGAAGCTCAACATCTCTGGGGGGGTGGGAGGTGGGGGGTGGTGGGGAGGGTTTTTGTTTGGGCTTTTCAGATCAAGTGTTCCCACTCTACGCCTACCGTCCGCCTTTGACAGCTCAGGCTGTTGTATGGATTCTAGAATCTCAATTGACTCCCCCCTTCCTGCCTGTGAACTCCCATGGTGTCTTTTCCCAAAAGTAAGTTTTTATTTGGGCCCTCTAACCTCAGAGAAGCTCTAATAACATGAGCTTCTGCATAACATCTGTATGGATGAACAGCCTCTGTCATGCCACAAAAAAAAAAAAAAAAGTTTCTGTTACCATCCTCTGCTGGGGCAATGAGAGCTTCTGTGCTTTAAGACATTTAAATATGAGGCATCAGAGGGGGACCACTCGAGCGGTACTTAGGATATGGTCTCTTCTCATCAGTATGATTGTATTGTTTGGGGGCAAATTCATGCTCAGGGACTGAGATTGTCTTTGCCAATAGTTTATTTAACACAGTTTCAGTGCAGGAATTTCACAAGCCAAAAGCGAACAGGATAATGTCTGTTAATAAGCCAACAAAAAACCAACATGCTCCAAATCAATGACAAATCAATCATTGTTCCAGGCAAGGGGAGATGAAAGGTATGCTGTCCAAATGTAGTTGAGGTGTGCCATGGGAACGGTTGGTACTCGTGAGGGTGGCTTAGCCAACTAAGCGCCGTTGTCCACCAGTGAGCACAGAAGTGAAAGTCCCGTGTTGCTGGAACACATTGTTTGGAAACTAAGTCACCCCTGTCTTCATTACCTTCAGTGCGTGATTTAGGCAGCTCCTTCTTCCGTCCTTGGTCACGAGTCAGGTAAACCCGAAGTCACAGCTTTCAAAAGCCAACAAACTACAGGGAATTAATTTGTGCTTATAACTTCAGACCACCTTCTTTCTCTTCGCTGGCTGGATCTGCCCACCGCTGCATCCTGCTCTATTAACCACAACTCAGAGTTGCTTCAAACTGCTCTTTCTTTTTAGGGAATTATCTTCATCCTGAGCACACACTGAGATCGGAAGTTACATTCTCTATTTGGTTAGAATTAGGCCTCTCGGTAATCCAGGAAATTAAATGGAGCCCTAATCCATCACCCACCACCTAATCTAAGAAGGTGCTGTTTTAGAAACATATCAAATGATGGGCCCAGGATCTCAGTGAGAGATCTACTTTTTCTATAGTATTTCTAATTTCAGATGGAAAGTCACGGCATGTGAATTAATCAATACTGTTGTTTTTAAAGTTTAAATCGTTAATTGCTAGCTTCTCATGTAACTGACCGAAAAACAACCAGGAGGGGCTCTCCATTACTAATGCGGTAGAATTAAATTATCAGTCACCCTATGACCCCAGTACACTCCTGTAAATTTTGAAAGAAATAGACTGTCATTTATATGTTTCATTTGGTTGTCAATACGAGTTTATATATCCCTAACAGCTGGGTGGGGAGCAGACTATGTTTTTTTGTTTGTTTGTTTAGTCTATAAAAGCTAACTTTCAAGCCAGCTGCATTTCTTCTTCAAGAGGGATCACTGAGGAGGTGATGGTTTGTTTAATTGCAGAAATGTAAACAGAAGGAAGCCTGTCACAATTAAGTTAGAAAGTAAGCACTAATTAAGTCTGATGCAGGAGCATGGAGATTCAGATTTAGCAAATATTGGTCCCAAATGGCTCTATTTTCTTTATATATCTCAAATTAATCTTAATGTAAACCAAAGTGCATGTGTTCTTTTCAAAGTAAAATTCACTCATATCTGTATTCTAAGAGAAATGAGATTGGAAACCACAAGATTACATTTCCCAGGAATGTGTATGAGAGAGCGTGGCCTTGGAGCTGTGCTATCTAGTTCTGCACTATTGCTTGGGGCCCACCACTTCACACAGACCAGCACAGATTGCGAAGAGATCCTGGGCGAGATCACACACACACACACACACACACACTCACACACTCACCCTCCCCCCCACACACTCTCTCTCTCTTATATAAACTGACCCAAAGTGTTACAGACTCCAAGATTTTAAGATCTACTTTTTAAGGTTGGTTGCGTAACTGGAAGAGTGTGTTAAAAATATTTGAAAAAAAAATTCTAATTAATCTACCAGCAACTACAGCTCCTCTTTCAGTCTACCTGTGTGATGGCTAACTGAAAATCCAGATTGCCTTTGAGGGCATGGGGAAATAAACCGTTCCTGATACTTCACAGAAGAGGAATTTATTTAATGCTGCTAAGGGAGTTCGTGATTGCCCAGTTTCCTTTAAGACCATCTTTGTCATTAAAAAATACGTTCTTGTTGAGTAAGTTAACCTTTAACTTTTGTTTTTATATAAAGATGAAATATCTATATTATCTTCTTCAAGTTTTATTATTTTTTTAAACAGCTGGGATCAGAAAGGAAAAACAAAAGCCAACCCTCACCTAAAATGGGTAAATGATTTTCCCAAGAGAAGAATTTTGTCATATGAATTGGTGGATAGACCAGGAAATATTTTGGTAATGGAATGTATGGCATCTTACATCTTCTATCAGAATCACAGACCTGGAAAAGACAATCCCCCTCTTCTGAGCAGGGCTATCCCTGAAAAACATTAGCATTTTTCTTAACAATTTGATGACCAAAATAGAAATTCAGAAAGTAAATTATCTGGGCTACCCATTTTGTAGATGAGAGGACTGAGGCTTCCTCTGTGAACCCACAAAGCTGATGACAGCTTAGATGAGATCCGGGAGGGATGTTGGAGGAGGAACCAGCAAGAATCAGCAATGGGCGGGCTGTGGAGGAGCAATCAGGGATGACTTCTAAGTTTTTGATCTGAGAAGTTGGGTGGGAGGTGATGTCACGTCCTGAGATGGTGAAGACTGGGAGAAGGACAGGTGGGGAAGGTGGTGGGACACAGGGGTCTGCTGTGGAGGATGTCTGAGATGCCCGTTAGCCATCTAAGTGGAGATGTCAAAGAAGCAGCTGAATATGTGAATGTGGAAGCTCAAGGGAGCTTGGAACTGGAAATTAAAAGTGGAGAGGATTAGGATGGAGAGGAGAAGCAGGCTCAGGACGGATGTCTGTATAGGGAGAACTTCTAGAAGGAAAATCAGAGTTGGAAAACTCATCATTTTGAGCTTCCTTATTGAGTGTCTTTATCGTTTTGTTTAGAGTTATAAATTCCTGGAATAGCAAACATACTCATGTTCCTACATATGGCTTAACTATGTGGACAAAAGTATATTCTGGGGTCAAATGGTGATGAATTTTGGATGAATTGCTTTAGGATTATTTTTAATCATTGCATCGGGAGCTGACTGTATTCACATCTTCATATCCAGTAGGAACTAGTTCAATGAATTTGGCAAACATTTAATAAATGGCTTTAGAATCAGATATCCTGGACTTGAGTGCTAATTATCCACTAAATTAGCTGTGCTTTCCTAGGCAAATAAAGTCTGGTCTGAGCCTCGAGTTCCTGAGGTATAAAATGGCATTGGGAGGATGAAGTGAGACAATTGAAGATAAAATGCCTGGAGCAATTCCTAGCACACAGTAAGAGCTCCACGAGAGGAATCTATTATTATTTAGATAAGGCATGTTCTCCCAGGGACCTTCCAGTCTGGTGAGAGGACCCAACACAACCAGGAAATGCCAGCAAGAAGCTTACAAAGTGAAAAGATTTGATAGGAACAGGGATCTCTTTAGAATACTTTCATTCCCTTCCTGACAACCGGAGTCAGAAGTATGGTGCCAGCCTCGTCGGCTCTCCTGGCTGGCTTGAAGCTAGATGGCAGCCCAGCACTAGCCCTTGGAGAACTGTTTCTGGCCACTGAAGAGGCACTGACTCCTCAGGACTTGGAGCCAAGGGCAGTTGGCGGGCCCTCTCTTGGTCCCTGGTCCCTTCCTTCCCTGGGGTGCTTCTGCCCTCCCCTTACCGGCCTGAGTCTCCTCCCCATAGGAACCTTTCTTTACTGCTCCCAGAGTTATACTTGGTTTCCTAACATGATGCTCTGTCCCTAATTAGCTGTTTCATTTCCCTCTCCGGCCTGGGGTTTCCAATAACAAAGGCCGTGGCATCCAGAGGACATGTTCTTACTGCTGTGTTGGGGTCCCTCCAGCGGAGCCTGATGTACCCCCACCTGGCCTGGAGATGCTGAGCTCACATGAGGGTTATTCGCAGACCTGGGCTGAAACTCCTGTTGTGTGGTTTGCTCTGGTCTAAGGTGCCACTATACTTTTGCAATCATAGATTTCAGCCCTTATGATGGCAGGGGCTGTATGTCCTTGCTGGGTCTAGCTACTTGGTTCATTGGTGTAATTCACTATGGATCTTGAAATGTTTCTTTCTTCTGTTCATATCACAGCAGCTTCAGTAGCCAAGGGATCAAATCTAAGCAGGAGATGAGCTGTGCTTCTTGCTTTAGTGGCCGCCAGGCCAGCTATCAGGGCGAAAGGCAGATTTTAGTACGTTATTTGGTATATAGCTCAGTAACAGCTCAATATCCGGGGTGTTGGGTCCCAAGGCAATGGGTGATCAGTTTCCCCGGGGTTTATGGAATTGAAGAATAACAGCAGTAACAACAAAAATGTATAAATGTAAAATGTTGTATGCTGGTAAACAACATCTCATAAGTTTATTTAAGCCAGTAAATATTAGGGCACCTGGGTGGCTCAGTCGGTTAAGCATCTGCCTTTAGCTTGGGTCATGATTCCAGGGTCCTGGGATCAAGCCCCACGTCAGGCTCCCTGCTCAGCAGGGTCTGCTTCTCCCTCTGCCTCTGACCCTCCCCCTGCTTGTGCTCTCTCTTGCTCTCTCTTGCTTGCTCTCTCTATCTCAAATAAATAAATAGAATTAAAAAAAAAATAAACCAGTAAGTATTCTGTGTAAGTTTCTAAAATGATATTTTAAAATGATTACTTTTTAATTGATTAACCCAGTGCTTCAATCTATTAATAGTCCTCAGCTTTGCTGGGCTTCTTTTTACTTCTTACTCTGATCTTTCTAATTTCTACCCTGAGCTTGAAAACCAACAATTAGGCATCTCTGTGTGCCAGGGAAATAAGGTCAGGCCTTGCTTCCTACTACCAGACAGGAGCCATCAAAGATCTTGGGTGGTCAAAGCTCGGGGAGGGGCAGAAGTGGGTCTATTGAAAAGGTGGGTTTAAGCATGTGGACTTGGGATTCTTTTAAGGCCCTGTACCTGATTTTGTATTTGTAATTTTGCATTGTTTTTATTTTAAAGGGACAGAAATGATATGAGCCTGAGGTCTCACCAAACCTGAGTCTACCTTTGGGAAAAGTGAACTCACTCTAGGGCCAGGCAAGGGACCTTTCTGGTTCCCTGAGGGCAGCCTGTAACAAGGGGTCAGGAGGCTGAGCTATGAAACCATGAGGGGTATAGTCTCCATGTCAACAGGACCCTGGGCACTGACCTAGGGCAGTGTTGGGGGCAGAATACTGCTGGAGAAATTTGCGTGACACGAGGCAATGGACATTGACATCCATCTCTGAGTACCAAAAGGAGGTGTTCTTGGGGGCGCCTGGCTGGCTCAGTCAGTAGAGCATGTGACTCTTGATCTTGGGGTCAAGCCCCACATTGTGTATAGAGATTACTTAAACAAAAACACCCCCCCAAAAAAACAAAAGGGGATGTTTTTGATGGGGTGCTGAAAGAATAAATCCAAAGAAAATGTAGGCTATGAGGTAGGGCTGAATATCCATCTAGCCTCCTAAGGGAGCCTCCCAAGCCCTCCTGTCTCCCTGAGCTTACCCCCGTGTGATCAGGATCCTCTTCATCTGGGGTTCCCTGTTCTTTGCATGTCCCATTTGGGGTTCTTGTTATTGCTGTACATTTTGTGGTTTCTATTTAATCCTAGCTGTTTCCTTAGGACTCTGGCCAAGTTCCTAGATCCATCCTACCTGCATGGAGGGAACGGAATGTAAATAGTAATAGATTTCGAACAACACTGTAAATGCTTTATGGACTGTGTGTTACAGGGAGTAACTGAGCTGTAAAATTGGAATTAATTCTATGTGTTTACAGAAATGTGCCAATTGTAAAACCTCCCTACTTTCTAAATAGAGCCTTTGTGATGCAGAGCTTTGGGTACACAGAGGGTGGCTCAGAACTGGTGACTCTGGGACCTCTCTGGCAGCCTCCTGTGAGCGTCTGAGACTACATCTTGGTCCCATTTTCCCCACAGCCCTTTGGAGTAAGTCTTCTTGGGGGGCATGCAGCTTCTTCAACGAGTCTGTAATGCATTCTTTGTTAAATATCCCTCATATGTGCTCTTCCATGGGAGCAGGAAATACCCCTCCTCTGAGGTGAAAATGGTGCTGTCAACACCTCTCTTCAGAGGACATATGGTTTATGAGTGATAGTGATGAGCTCCACCAGCCGTCATGGTCTCTGCCCCCTTCACTGACAAGCCAGCTGGAAATATCCCTCTGAGTTGCTATGACCAAGGCAGGAGAAAGCAGCTTTCTTCCTTCCTTTCCTTCCTCCTCCATCCTTTCCTCCTTCCCTCTTTTCCTTCCTCTCTCCCTCCTTCCTTTCTTGCCCTTCTTCCTTCCTTTCTTCCTGTGGGTCTCCTTTCTGAATGTCTGCTCCCAGACTCTTGACTTTGCTCATTCGTCACTAATTGGCTCCATAAGCAGTATGTAAAGTAAAAGAGGATTCTGCCAGCTTTTCTGGGCTCAGAGGACATCCCCCTCCCAAACACACACACACACACACACACATCAAAGGAGTAGGAGTAATAAGAGAGGAAGGTAGCTTAGAAGCATAGAAAAAAAGTCAGACAGTCCTAGCTTTGAATCCTGGCCTAGATACTTACTGGGTGAAGGACCTTGGGCAACTCATTTAACCTCTCTGAGCTTCTTCTGTTCCTTCCTCGGATGCATGATGGGGATAAGAACTTTGCAAGGGCAATCTAAGAATTCAGATCCATATAATAGGTGCCCACTAAGTGGTACACATTGTTATCTGTATGATTTGGACAACTGTGCACAATATTTCCTGCAGTCTTTAAGAAGGAAATACCCAGAAATCAGTTTCATCATTTGGGTTTCTGATGGATATAGATTGGTAGGAAATAAGTAAATCTGTATTTCAGAAATTGGCATAAAGCAATGGGAGATTCAATTCAGAGACCATTTTGGACTGGTCTTGGCTCACAACACACTGAAGACCAACCCACCAAAGTTCATTCACTGGGAGCCAAATTAATGAACTAGAATTGAAATAGGAAACATTTGGGCATGTCAGATAGCTAAGCATCTTTCTACTGTGGGCTTGTGGGTGCTAAGCATTCTGGAGCAGGGTTCCAGGATGTTCTGTCAGTGGAGTATGCACAATATGACCTGGGGGACACTAAAAATCCTGCCCACCCCCCAGAGTGTTTCTCTGGCGGTTGGTATCTATGTTATGATCATGGCACCCTGTGTTCAGAAATGCCGAAGCAGCAAACTTCCAGGCACCCTCTCAGCACCTCTAAAGTTTTTAAAATTGAGATATAATTGCCATATAACATTAGATTTGTTTCAGGTATACAACATAATGATTCAATACTTGTAAATGTTGCAAAATGATCACCCCCTAAGTTTTGACACTCGCCACCCTGGAGTCCAGGCCCTGGGCACTTGTGCTTGGCATCTTTCCCCAGCCTCTCCTACCATCAGATGCTCATCTCTGCATTCCATTTGCTCTCAGCTGACCGTAAATAACACTAAGAAACCACCCTGCAAACCACTCCCTATAGAGGGATTAATGGCTGGCCGCAAGAACAAGGGCACTAAAAAAGCACTTATTTTGTACTAGCAACTTTACAGAACATATTATTTCTAATCTGTATGAGAATTCTGCATGGTGGTTTTTTTCTTTATACTGTTATGTAGATGAAGAAACTGAGGCTCAAACAGTTTACTAATTTGGACAAGGTTGCACATCCAGTACTCGGTGGAACTAGGATCTGGACTCAGATTTGTCAGTGAATGTTTATGAACTATTCACCTATGTAGTGTCTAAAATCGAGGCTGCATGAGGGATGGTGTGGATACCTGAATAACAATCGGTGTAGTTACTAAGGGTGGAGGAATGGATGTTGGGGAGGCAGGCATAATGGCCATTGCAACTCTGTACCCAGCCTTCATGCCATGCACTTGAAAGGGAAAATGTTTATCCCTTCTGGGTACATTTCCCCCTCCTCTGTGTTGAAGCCATAGGGTGACTGGTGCTCCACCAAGAAGCAGTCAACATGATGTCGTTTCGGAAAGGATATTGTCAACATGGGCTACAGGCAAGCCACCTGGTCCTCAGAAAATGGCAGGGCACAGAGTAAAGACACGTGGCAGCCGAAGGGCTCTCAGAGCTATGCTGGGCCATGTGTGTGCCATCCTGGGGGACTGCGGTGTCTGATTCCCACCAAGTGAGTTGGGACTGCTGGTAGGGGCTTCTATCTTGGTGGTGCCAACAAATTGTTTGGTTTCCCATCGGGCGAGAGAGACCTGGGGACTCTAGGGCATTGGATAACACAGCTTGGTGACAAGCGGGAGGGTGCCATTGTTGGAGGGCTTGGGTCAGATCCTGAATTGGCTGTTCATGAGGAGGGTGAGTCTGAGTATGTTGATATACCCTTCTCACCCCTAGTTTCTTCATCTGTCAAACGCGACTACTCACTATACCTATACTTCACTAGGATCTTGTGAGGATTAAATGGGAGAATGTATGAACATATGTAATTCTTAATAGCCTTACACATAATAAATACCCAATAAATGTAAGCTTTTAGGATGATTTTGGTTTCTTCATGTACTATAGTTGTTCTCAACTGGGGGCGACTCCCTGGCCATTTGGAAATATCTGGAGACAATTTTGGTTGTCACAGCTAGGAGACTGAATGCTACTGACAGCTAGTGGGTAGAGGCCTGGGACGCTGCTAGATATCCCGCAATGCACAGGACAGGCCCCTACAAAAAAAGAATTACCAAGCTCAACATGTTAATAGTACCAAGGTTCATAAAAACCAAACCATGTGGATCTCCCATTGTTTACCAAGAAGCTGGTGAGATAGTTGATCCAACATGAGACTGGAAAGAGCTGGATTCAGGAGGTTAACAAACAGGCTCTTCCGTACGGGTAAGTGGAACTATGCGGCACATCATTTTGACCCAGTCCTCAAATTCTCCTTCCAGGCTCGCTTCATCTGCTGCTTGTATTAGCAAGCAATATTGGACTACCATGACCCCTGCACTTTTATCTTTCTTGGCAGAGAAGATCGCCAGCCATCTGAAAGAGTGGTGAGTTGCAACCAGATGATAAAACAGGCCATGGTCATTGCTGAGGGTCGGCAGTACCGCTTGCGTTCATGGAGGTCCCCTACCACCAGTGGTTTTACTCATTCTACTTGCAGAGGATTTTATAAAATCCCATTTACATTACTTTGTTCAAGACAGTCCCTCCACCGGGAATTCTGCTCTGTTCTCCTTGCATCCCACTCCCCCCAGTCTCTTGACTATTAAAATGGAAATCTTATTCACTTCATAGGGTCTGCTTCACACTTCACCTCCCGCAACATCGCTGAAGTAGTTGGAAAGTGTCTCTCCCTCCCCTGAACTCCTCAGTCGTGGTCTGATCGCACCCTCACCTAAATGAGGTTGCCTGATAGCTGTTCAGGGCAAAGACTGTCTTTTTTTTTTTTTTTTTTTTCCATACATGTCCCCAGGTTTCTAATGCTCAGGCTCAGTAAGTGCTTGAATGAAGGGATAGCCATACGGGGCGCCACAGGAATGCTCCATCACCACCATCCAGATGTGAGTCAGTACAAGCCTGGGAAGACCTGTGCCCAGGCCCCCTCCACTGCTGTGCATTTCCGTGGGGCTGCGTGCCTCTCTGAGGAGGCTGCTTTCTCTTGCATTTCTTGGGAAAATGTCCCAGGCATGGGCAATGAAGGTCACCACTCCAGGCAGGGGACTGTCCCGCTGAATTTATGTTTCTACCCTCAAGGGCCTGGAGCTAAACTGCACATAGGGTGGGACCCAGAAATAAGAGGAGATTGTGGTGTGAATGTCAGCAGTTGGGAGCACTGGGCCCTCTGCCCCTGACTTGGCCAAAGGGCACGGCCCGCTCTCTATAGGACCGCTGTTAACAGCCAGAGGGTGTCCAGCGGGTGTTAAAGGAAAGTTCACATTTCCATGGAAGGCCCAGAGGCCAGGGGAGAGGTCAGATGCGTCTGTGGGGCTTTTGTCTGGTGGTTCTTTGTTAAACCCCACATGTGGGCCTATTTTGCTCTCGCGCAGATCGGCATGTGTTTCTGGGTAGATGGGAACGCTCTGCAGCTGGACCCCGTGGCATGGTTCCGGCCTACGGCAGGATCGAGCAGGAGCCTTGTAGACAGGGTTGCATTCTGCTCTCAGTTTCCAACTTGGCAAAAGAAACTGCATGTTCATCTCATCAAGCAAGGGGAGAGTTAAGGGCGTTGCCACCAAATTCTTCTCCCTTCCCACATGTGCAAGTCAGGAGGGAAAACTCTATGTTTTTCTGGAATGCCAATTCATGGCTTAGGTGCAGTGCGTCCAGCCTGGTCCCCGGTACATAGTAGGTGTCACTCCCCAGCTTGCATTGTGGAAAATTCAAGCATGTGTAAAGATGGAATATGCAAGATTTCAGGCATCTATCACTCAGCCTCAACTTCTGTGGACTCACGGCCAAAATTGTTTCATATATACCCCCACTCACCTCCTCCACCCCATCTGCATTATTTTGAAGCAAATTCCAGCCATCATAGAGTTTCTTCTATAAACAGCTCTGTAGGAATCTCTGAAAGAGAAGGACTCTTTAGGGAAAAAAAAACAAAAACAAAAAAACACATAACTACAACTCTATTATCACATCTAAAAATATAGTGGTAAGTCCTCAGTTGCATCGAATATTTAGTCAGTGTTCAGATTAAGTTGTCTCACGAACATCATCATTTTTTAAGAAGTTTTTTTTAGTTGATTATGTTCCTTATTTTATGTTTCTTTGTCTTCTGTTTTACCTATAAATTGGTCGTTGGATTGTAGGCTTCATCAGCTTCAGCTCTGATTTTTACTTTTTGGTAGGACTGCTTTATAGATGTGGTATTCTCCCAGCAGGAAGTACATAGTATCTGGCTTCTCTCTGATCAATGATCTCTCTGTTCCTCTACTGAGGATCAATTCCTATATCCCTTAATTCATTGGAAGTTGCAAAATGCCATTACTTCCTCATTTATTAGCTGTAATACTTCTATAAAGAGAAGAGAAACTTCTCATGTACTGCTTGGTTAGGCAGTGCAATCATCAGTGTAGGAAAGGCAAGAGAAGTGCTTGATTTTTTTCCCTCCTATTTTCCACTGATTAAAAAACAAGAAAGAAAAAATTGATTCACCAGCCTTCAAGTGTGACCGCACCACTGATTATCTTTTAGAATCAACATGAACTCATGAATTTAAACATATTTGATGCATTTTAGTCTATTGCAGTTACTATTACTATTCATTTTCAAACTGCCCCATTTTTGGCCCGTGGGAGCCCCTCAAAGTTAGCTTGTTTTCTTTTTTAAATTGAATACAGTTGACACACAATGTTGCATTAGTTTCAGGTGTACAACATAGTGATTCAACGTCTCTCGCGTTATTGATGTGCTTGCCAGACAGCACTATTCCAGTAACATGGACTATATTCTCTATGCCGTGCCTTTTATGCCCGTGACTTCTTCATTCCATGGCTGGAAGCCTGTGTCTCCCACTCCCCTTCACCCATTTTGTCCAGCCCACACCCCGTTCCTTCTGGTGACCATCAGTTTGTTCTTTGTATTTACAGGTCTGATTCTGCTTTTGTTTGTTTATTCATTTGTCTTGTTTTTTTTAGATTCCACATATGAGTGAAATCACACGGTATTTGTCTTTCTCAGTCTGACTTACTTCATTTGGCATAATACCCTCTAGATCTATCCATAAAGCTGAATTTTTAGTCCCTTCATGCAATCCTAGTAGTTTTCAATAACTTTCTATCTGGAGTGACAAGATGTTCCAGGCATATCTTGTGCATTTCCTGCTTTAATCTGAAATCAGCTGTTTCTTCAAAGAGCCGTGTGTCTTTTAGTGGGAAATGGTGTTGCTTGAGCTCACTCTGGGCATCAGGGTGCTCTATGCTAACTGGTCACTCATTGCTTCTAGGCCTTTTTAGTAGACTGAACCAGGAAATATATTCATTTCTTAAAATAAATACATCATGAGTTCATACTAATACTTCCAATTTAAAATCAGGATCACAGGGATTCGGCTTAACGTCTTCAATCGTACATCTCCTTTCTCCCAAAGTTGAGAATCTTAGTTTTCAAAGACAATCCTGGTTTTCAAAAATGACACAATTACACATTTGTTCTATCATACCACACACACACACATACACACACACCCCTCAGAAAAATACCAATATTGCCACCAATGGTAGGATTCCTGAAAAGAGTTTAAATGGGTTGTCTTCTTGCTCTTGTAGTTCTTACTGCCCCTAAAGTATGTCCCGTCAGGGACCTGATGCCAAACTGAAGTTTTAAAGTCCCATGGAATAGTTCCTTGGTGTGAGGTTATGCAGACTGTATTCACACTTAGGGTCATTTGTTTCATTTTCTTTTCCAGGATTACTTTTTTAATAATGTAATTTAATAAAATATTTACATGGTTCCAAAGTCAAATCTATAAAACACAGTATATTTAAAGTAGTCTAACTTTTATTTCCTATTTCCTTCATCTAATTTTCTCCTATATCTTACAGGCAATCATTTATTTTTAAAATTTTATGTTTATTCTTCTATTCTTTTTTAAATGTTATGCATACATATACACACCTAGATATACACTTCCTTTCCTCACATATATACACAATTTTCTCAACTCTGCTTTTTTTGCTGACTATAGCTTAAAGACCCCTCCATAATGATATATAGACACATTGCTTACTCCTCTCTTACTCCTTCTTTTAATAATGGGTATTTGAGTTGTTTCATCTTCAATGGCAAAACTAATAATAATCTTGTGCTCTTTCTTTCTTTCTCTTTCTTTCAGTATTTTCAACAGTATATCTTTGGAACAGATTCCTAAAATGGGATTGCTGGATAGAGAGTAGTTTAAACAAAGTTGTTTAACAATCTCAAACTTAAAGAAAATTTGCAAATAGAATACAAAGAACATTTTTTCCCTGTATCACTTGAGTGTATGTTGCCCCATCACCAGTGAATACTTGAGTATGTTTTTCCTACAAATAAAGACATTTGTCCATATAACAACAATACAATGATCAAAATCAGGAAATTAACGTTAACCTAATACTACCATCTAATCCTTGGATCCATTCACTCTCCAGCAATTACACTTTTTTTTTTAAAGCACAAGGATCCAGTGTGGAATCACACATTGCATGCCGGTGTCCCATCTCGTCATGTCTCATTTTGGGATACTTCTCTCTTTCCTTACCTTTCATGACCTCAATATGTTTGATGATGACAAGACAGTTATTTTGTTGTATGTTTCCCAATTTGGGCTCATAGTATTGTGAGGTTTTTAAAAAGGACGTATTGAATTAATGTTGATCATGTTCTTCTTAGGTAGTGTCAGGACCTTGGGGGAGACGATGGAGCAAGATGAAGGGGGAGAAATATCTCTGGAAGATAGGGGCCCATCCCCTTTGAAAATGTGTTTATCTCACTGTACACAAAGGATGAAGGCCTCTTTTAATGAAGGATGTGGGTCAGAGAAAGGGAGCTGATTCCCCAGGAAGTTCTCCCAGATAAGAAATCTGTGACTATGAACTCGTCTGCTTCTGTGTTTTTGTATTGTCCCTCCTTGGCTTCCTCTTTAGTTCCAGCAAAATTATTTGCGGGTAGAAAAAAAAAATCCCAGGTTTGTTTCAGCTGAACTAAGGGGAAAAGGTTGGTCAAAAGAGCTGGTCAGGAAGGAGGGCCGGGTGTGATGGGTCTACCTTCTTCATGAGTCAAACTCAGCAGCTGGCTCTTAAATACAGATGGAATGAAATCCTGTATGAGAGGTGCCTCAACACAGCAAGCACTGGATAGATAGCTGCTAGGTAGACAGGAGCTCCTCCTTCCTCCCGCCTGGGCTCTGCTCATCCCCTGCTATATAGGCCCTACCCTGTTGGAACTGTCAGTGCTCCTTCTCCATGGGCCTGGGGGTGCCTCCTAGATGGGGGCCGTGAACTCTTATCAGAGCTGAGCAAGGGGAAGGGCATGTGCTGAATGGCGTCACATTAATATGACTTTCAGCCGCTCAACCTGTTAGTAACCCTATTTAGGAGGGCTTCCTTCAGGCAGCAGGAATCGTCCCCAGAAAGAAGCTGGGTAAGGGCACGATTAATATGGGCGAAGAAAGAAGGACCGGGTAACCATCTACTTGATGATCCTTTTGGGTCCATCAGGCCGAGTAATTTCACTTAAACTCAACTTGAGGAGAGAAGGAAGAGAGGGGGATTGGGAAGGTTAAAGAATCTGTGATTGGTTTCCTTTCATATCCAGGATGCGGGAGCTGTCAGAAGGGGCCTAGGTTGGCAAATGCTCCCAGGAGCCCCTGCAGCTGGAATCCAGCCGGACCCAGCCCTGAGACTCTACATCCTGAGCGCACCTGAGAGCAGGGCCAGGCAGGGAACAATTTACCTTAGCAGCATGTGTAAAGCCATGTTTTCTTTTCAGGCAACAAACAAAAAAACAACCTGAAAAGGAAAGAAAAAAAGGTAAAATCTTAGTGCAATCCAAGTGTTTGCCCTGCTTGCCAAAGCTAGAACAGATACAATTTCCCCTTAGGAGGGATGGTGGGAGTTTGGGGGATGGTGTCTGTGTGTGCATTTAATCCGGTAGATCCCCCAAATTGGATAGAGCCCCTAAAGCCTGAGTCCTTTTGTTACTTGAAACTCCAACCCACTCATCAGGGGAAATCAAGGAACACCTTTAAACAACAGCTTTGAGATAAACTCAAAGACTTAAAAGCCAGTATTTGCTTATAGAAACTCTATGCATATTCCACACATTTCATACATTGGTCTTTTAAAATTCCCTGTGTCTGATGAAGTATAGTTTGCGGATTACCACTCATCAGAAGGTCCCTATTTCCCTATCCTCCCCCACTTTTTCTGGACAAAGCATTATTTTTAAACTCTCTAGTGATTGGTATTTGGCAATAGTAGGAGCTCTCAATAAGGGGATTTTTTTATTTTTATGAATTTTATGAATTGGGGAGAGACAGCACAATTTGACAGTAGAGCTTCTAGGTAGAAAAGATTTTATTAAAACACTTGGAATTTAAAAGCTCTTTTTGCCTTGTAATGAGTCCTTTGAAAGATAATCTGTTCGAGGCCCTATGGGGTTTCTGAGGAAACATGCAGCTTTGAGGGGAAATGCTCTCTCTCCCCCTTGGTCCCACAAGTGCACATTTCCCAACCCGGTGCTCTAGCTGGATCGTTCTGTTTCCTGATGCAGTAATCAGATATTTTGGTGAAGGAAATTTTAAAGCCTAATCATGCTGTAGTGAGGAAGGTGGGATTTCTTTCCTTGCATGTAACTCAAGGGCACATTTTTCTCAAAGACCAGGTGTTACCTTTTGGCTTCTCACAAGATGTCCAGCCCATTACTTTGAAGGAGGCCACAGTCTTTGCTCTTGGAGAGGTTACCGTCCAGAGTGGAAGAGAGGCAGCCAGCCAAATAATTTACACGTGTGGTAATTGCAGTAAACTTTTATTACTGTTGTCAGTACATTCGACACATTTATTGCATTTACTGAGCCCAGTGCCTGGGGACACAAAGGCAAACACTGAAATTTATCAAATCTATGCCATATATTACAGTCACGCCATTACTCTCTCCCCCCTTTTTTTGGACTCACCAAGAAAGAACAAAACACTGCCAATTGTGATATAATGCATCTTGATTCCAAAGATGCTAAAAAGTTGAGAATCTGCATCTTAGAATGAATAAGATGCAGTAATCCCTTCCAGATTCACCCAGTAGACAGCTTGGGAAACATTCACAAAGCAAGAAACGCCATCAGATTGGAACAATGTGCTAAGTTGGTCCAGCACCAGGAACACCTGATGCTAAGAGGCAAGGTAGGTAAGGCTTCACAGAGGAGGTGACATTTGAACAAGGTCTTAATGAATGAATAAGGATTTACAGGTGGAGGACAGGGCATTTCAGGCTGAGGAACCGGTGTGTGAGCTTCAAATAGATGTCAGTTTAAGGCGCATAGGAATACCTTAGGTTGTATTCTCTTTCATGGAGGAGGAAACAGGCACAGGTTTAGTAATTTGCTCATTTCTTAGCTGGTACCAGCTATTACTCTTTTTTTTTTTTTTTAAGATTTTATTTATTTGACAGAGAGAGACAGCGAGAGAGAGAAAGCACAAGCAGGGGGAGCAGCAGAGGGAGAGGGAGAGGGAGAAGCAGGCTCCCCGCCAAGCAGGGAGCCCGATGTGGGGCTCGATCCCAGGACTCCAGGATCACAGCCTGAGCCGAAGGCAGACGCTTAACCGACTGAGCCACCCAGGCAATCCACCCCCCCAATTTTTTTTAAATTATATATGTGGCTCACGTTATAGTTCCGTCAGTCAACACTTTTCTAGAACAGTCTGCTTGAAGTGGTGTTTTTGAGCAAAGGAACGCAGCTGTGCCCATGTTCACGACCCTCCGCGGCCAGAGTGTGTTCGTCATACCTCACATACTGACAGCTCCCTGGTTAGGCAGCCTGTCCCGGGCTCCACAGCTGTAAGTGCCAGAGCTGGGCTTTGAACCCAGGCAGCCTCGCTCCAGAGCCTACCTTTGAGCTTCAGAAATGTGAGCTGTTGGTGACTTTGAGCGCAAGGGGGTGGGGTCAGATTGTTACTGTGTTACTCCCTTCAGGGAGCAGGTACATGCATGTTTCCAGAAGGTCTCTGAGGAGTGGGAGGAATGCTGGGAATTCTGGCACCAGCTGCAAGGTCTCCAGGAAGCAGCTTCAGTCCTGAGCCAGGCTCCTGTAAGAGCTGGGCACCTGGGGTGTCACCTGGAGGGCAACCAGGTTTTGGCCAGTACTCGTGAGCTTCTGCCTGAAGCCTAAGTCTTGAGCAAGGATCCAAACTCCTCCACACCCAGGACCCCGCGTCCTAACATCACTGTTCCAGCACCTACCCCACGTACCCCACGGACTGAGGCAGCCATGCCATCGTTAACGCTTTCCCTCAGCTTACTGGCCCTTTCTTGTGTTGCCTACAAGTGCAGCTCATCCTCCCAGACCCAGCCCAACCCGCTCCTCTGCTCCATGTTGTACTTGTCGGTCTCTATGGCCATGGCCCTGCTTGACCATCACCCCACGTGGGGTGGCAGCCTCCTACACGTCCTGTCCACAGGGCCAAGGACACGCCGCACACAAGCTCAGTGCCTGCTTGGAATGGAATGGACTCGAATCACATTCAGCCAACGGAAGGACACCGGTGACGACCCCCACACCGTCAAACTCCCCTCTGCCGATCCTCGGGGAGGCCAGGGGCTCTTGCTCTTTGCCTGTCTGTTAAAAGGCAGGACTACAAGAGGACACGGGCAGCAGTTACCTTTAACCTCTGAAGTGAGTGTTAGAGAAGCAAATCATGCAAGAAAAAACAACTCAGCAGCATGATTCAGTGACGGGGCACATTCCAGGGGACACGCACGTTGGTTTTACTCACAGGCTCTTAATCCCTGAAACACAATCCCTCTCCCTCTCAGGTGTCACATGCTCTGATGTCTTGGGGTTGGAGGCACCATCAGGGGCCCGTTTCCGTGACACCTGGAGACTTCTATGCTTGAGTTCTCCACTTGATTCGTGTGCTTCTCACAGCAGTCTCATAGAGTGAAGTTTGGGGAGATTTTCACTGGTCTTAAAGTCTTGTCTCATGAGTTAACCACATGTGGCAACTTCTCCTACCTCTGCGTGGTTTGATGTTTTCCCTTCAAACCTGTTACTGATGGTCAATGCTTTGGAATCCTGCCTCTCCTACCACGACCAGAAGCTGACAGCAATGACCAGGTGCCAGGGGACACCTTTAAGATGGCAACAGGGCTCCCTGAAAAGGAGCTCCGAGTCAGACCCGAGAGCCGGGGCATGCTGCCGTGTCTGTGGAATTGTCCGCCACTCCTGTTCTTGCAACAGCCAAGTAAAATGGGCCCTTATTCCAAAAAGGAACAATTTGACCCCCAGCTCCCCAAGCACACCCCAGGAGCCTATCCCACCCATCACCCGAAAAATTCTTTTGCATTAGAATTTTGATTCTTTTACTACAATGTCTGGCCAAGATTCAGTACCTTGAAGCCAGACAACTCAACAGGACAATCTCTCCCTTTTCTTCCTGATTGTAAAGTTGTGCACTACATTTTGGAATATGTACAATTTAGAGAAGGAAGTCCGTCTCCTGCTCAAGAAAAGCAGGGAATATGCCTATGCAGTCCGTGTGTGAAGAGCTGTGTAGTGGAATGACATGCTGATATTCAGCTTCTGTGGTAGTGTTCTCATTTATCTCCTTCCTCATCTCCTCTTCTCTTTCTACAGAGAAAGGTATCGTAAGGTCTGGGAGGGTGAAATGTCCTGAGGTGTTGCAGTATCTCCCTCCTCCTGAGGGAGACCATCAAAGTGACCAATCTAAGAGGTTCGGTAGCCCTCTATGCTGGAAATGAGGAATGCTGAGGACCTTTTGTGTTGCAAGGGCTGGAAAGGAAAAGTTGCTGGACCTACAGTGGCATGGTCCCTGGGAATGGAACGTTTACAGAAGTTTGGGGTCTGCAGGACTGGACAGCCTTATATAATCTGACACAGCCCTTTTGGGTGACTGGGTCTTTGAGGAAAGGTCCCATGAAGAACTGAAGGTTGGCAGTAAGAGCTGTAATTCTGGGAACCTACACTGAGCCGAGCATGAGGTAGAGGATCATCCTCCCCCAGCTCTTTAGTGGCCCGTGTAAAGCCCTAGCCCAGCATCCTCTGAAGGCTCTGACTGGGTATCTCACACAAGCAGGTGGCAGTGATCAGCCACCATCTCCCACTGGGGTGGAGAAGTCCGGCAGACCCTTCTGTTTGGATGATGTGAGCCTTTGAGGTTTTGGACTAGTCATGGGGTGGGAGACAGCCCCAAGACAGAGATGCTAGACTTTGTGCTCATCCCACAGTCTGTTAAACCACAGGAATTTAAGCCTCTTGGTTTGTATAAAAAAACTAAACCCGACAGTATTTGCCCCTGGGTTTGTAAGCGGTCCTATTGGTTATCGCATGGAGAGTATGTGTACACATGAACAGTTGGAAAGCAAAGAGGTTTTCACCATCAGCCCCAAATTGAAAGGTGGTGAAGGGGCTTACCCCAAGCTTCTGTCTTGATGGTTCTGAGACTCACTGAGTCAAATACAAAAAGCAGAAGCCACTTGATATATATTTTGTGTTTATAATGAGAAAGGGAAATGATCAGTCTGGGGAAGATGGTTTAACAAAGCAAAATGAGAGCCTAAGTTTTGAGACCGGTTTGCCCATAGTTATTCTGCATTTAATAAGTATTGCCATAGTATCTATTCTTTGCCATGCACTGTGCTACATACTAGAAAATAAAGTGATAAAGCAGCCGTTGTCCTTGCCTTCTGGTGCAGAGGTGGAGAAATACATTAATCAAATAATCAACTCAAATAACAATAGTTAGCACTGAGGATGAATTATTGTCTATTTCCAGGCTGATTTATTTTCAGCTAAGGGACAGGATAGTTGGGATTCTATATATACAGCTGGAGATAGGAAAGAGTTAAGCCCTACATGGGGCCTTGCTGGGGCTGTCCCAGGGGAAAAGAGGTGCCCATTTATCAGTCCTTGGGCAATGGGTTGGTTCTTCCTCTACTGTCATTTCAGAGAATATGTGTTCCCTCCAGCATCCTGGCTGGCCCGGAAGGTCGCTGCAGGCTCAGGGTGCCACAAATGCAGGATTGTTCACTCTCTTTGGCTGGGGAAATGGGCTGGGGACCAAACTGGCCCACAAACTCAGGTTTTCCCATTTCGTTTCAAGAATAGCCAACTTCAGGGCCTTAAAAACAGGTTTGTGGTAACACTAGGAGGGATGGGGAGGAGGGCCAAAGTCAATGCCATCAATAGGCCATGGATGCCTTCAGAATAATTTCCCAGTTTTGAAACAACTACAGAGTGATTGCCAGAGTAATTCAGAGGGGAGGAGAGATGGAGTGATTTGGGCTAGCAAGGCTGTATGTTGAAACAATATGAAATAGTAAAAAGAATGTCCTAGGGTTCCCCAAACTAGTCTATTTTTGAATAGTGTGGGTTTGGTTTCTTGTTATAATTCTTGAGCATACTGTGCATTAATTTTCTATTAATTAGCTCATCAATTCAACAAATATTCATTGTAGTTCACTCTTCTACTAGCTGTAATACCTTAGGTTCCAATCTATCCATCCCTCCTTCCATCCAACCAACAAATACTTATTTAATAGTGCCTACTGCAAGTCAGACTTCATGCTTCCCCCAAAGAGGGGAACCTAACCTAACCTAACTCTTGGGAGAGGAGCTGGGTACAGTAAGGGAGACTTCCCTGTAGCAAAGACAATGCTTACAGTTCACCAAATCTCATGCCATTCACCTCTCCCCAAGCACATAGGAAAACTACATTTCCCGGACACCCTTGGAAGTCCTTATTAGGTTAGGACCACGTGACTAGATTCAACCTATTAGGAAAGAGTAGAAATGATGTATGTTGCTCTCAGGCCTGGCCATAAAACTCCTTGTGCAACTGTCCAGGGTCTGACGTTCCCTTCTGTGGTGAATCCAGATGGCATCAATATAAGATGCAAGGGATGTGGAACCCTGAGTCACCACTTGGAGGAGAGCCACAGAAGGACTGTTGTGTGGAATTTATTTGTTATAACCTAGCCTCACCTTCCTTAACTTATGCATACCCTCTAAACATAAGGATGTCTAAGTTTAACACTGAAAGAAAAGGAGAAATTATCCTGGCTAAGTCAGGTAACATGACCACATTTAATGATCTTTTTCTAGGTAGGAAAGAAAAAAACATACTAAAAAAAGCCAACTTACCACACAAAATATCTTGATCTTCATACCAAAGTCTTGAATGAACCCCAAATTTCTATTTGAACAACTGGGTATAGTGGTTGCGTTCATCAATATTGTAGAAATTTCCTGAAAAATTCTAATTTACCCTTTAGAGAGTTTTAATATGACTGAAGAAGGTAACATATTAGCTGAAAGAACCACTTTCTCATCATAAAAATGGATCAGCCAGGCCTTGACCATTTGGAGTTTACAATTTAATGAGGTAGAATAAAGGAGAGCAGGGAGAGAATATCAAGTTCATTCAAATCCTAGAGCCTGTGTCTAGATTTCTTTCCCCTTCCAGGAAGGCTGCTCTTGTCACTTGCTTCCTCCTGACAGCTTGATATAAAGCAGTCACCCAGTTACACTCTACTGAATCCCCCATTCTAATTTTCTGTGTAGTGTCCCTCACTGTCTGATAGTTTTCTTGTTTATGAATTTTATTATCGGCTGTCTCTTCTCATTAGAATGGGGAAAAAAATACTTTGTTCAACATTATCTCTAGGATGGTGAACAGTGGCCAGCACATAGTAGGAGCTCCATACGTGTTTACGAATAAGTGAATGACATGTGGCCAAACAGGAATAAAAAAGCAAATGTTTTATTTTAAAACAGATTTGCAAATGTACTAAATGGCCAAGGTTGGGATGTGTCCCAAATGAGAACCGTGAGGTGGCCATGTTTATCATTTTGTAGCAAAGAAAAACCAATGTCAATTGGCATCAATATCTTATCTTTTTGAAATTAAATTTTCTCAAAAGACACTCAGGAACAGTCCATTCCTGAGAATTCCTTGTTGACAAAGTCCCTCTATGTAAATGGTTTTGAATTTAGTGTTATTCATATACATTAAATCTCTTTTTTGCAACATGTCTTACATAATTCAACACTCAAGAGGCAATTTTTTTGCTGTAGATGCTAAAAGAAGCAAGAACTCTCTTTCAAAAGAGACATGAATTCTTGAATGTGGGCCTTCTAACTGCTCTGGACCCTGAGGCATGGACATTTCAGATTTGAGTTATCAGGAAATCATAAGAACACGTAGTGTGTCTGTTCTATGATCTAATATTGTCTTCAGACAACTAAAATCTCAGTTTTGAAAGTCATGTCCAATGAGTGTTAAGACTAAAAAGGATGTGGTTGCAATCCTGAACCTAGAAGCTATAGCCAGAAAATGGGTCAGGAAAAAAAAATGCCAAACCAAAACTGATGGAACTGGGCCCTCCAAGGACTAGCTTTGCTGGTTCACCAAACAAGGTAGACTCCTCAGGAAGCTGCATGGGTGGGCTCATCTCAAACCAAGCTGACCAACCAAGCACTAAAGAGGAGTCTACAGCTTCAGTAACAGAGCGACTAACATTTACTGAGTGCTTACTGAGTGGTAGGCACTCCGCCAAGTGCTTTACCTACATCATCTCATTTAATTCCTCATGGCATGTGCCAAGGATGGAGGGGTTAGTAATTTCTATTTATAGGCCCAGAAACAGGTTAATAAACTTGTCCAAGTACAGACAGATTTTCCTGACTCTAAAATTCAAGGTTTTACCCATAACCTTTCCAATTCTCCAGTCTTAGCATTCATTGTAATTATCATAAAAGATGGACTGCTTCTAGAGTGGCAGAAAACAAAAACAAAAACAAAAAATAAGCAAGCAAACATGGGCTCTGAAAACATATAGGTATATTTCATTTGAGTCTTCTTATAACAAAGAGGATCAAAATGTGCAACTCAGGAGAGAGTATGGGGGGTGGTGGAAAGAGGAAAGTAGGTCAAGCCTCTGGGTCCTGCCTCATTCTTGTATGAACCATCAGTGTGACTCCAGATCCCCACTCATCTGCTCTCTGTCTCTGTTTCCTAGTCTGTGAGATAGGACTAATCTGTACCCTGTATTTCCCAGTCCTGAGAAGATTTCTGAGAGGCCTAACAAAGGGAAGTATTCTCATTTACATTGTCTAAACAGTTTTGATCCATTTTAGTCTCCAGGATTTTTTTCCACTATCCACTAGGTACACAGGAACAAGAAATGTTGCAGTAGAATCACAATACGATTAAAATCTCATCTGCACTACAGGAAACCTAATTCATTCTTTGTGGCCTATCCTGTGCCTTTTCCCTTCAGAGGACTAGAAAAGGGAAGGTCTTCTGATCTCTGCTGAGGAGGCAGCAGGAGGTAGCTTGGAAGAGAGGGCGGACACCAGCTTCTCACCTCGGAGTGGTCGTGGGGAGGCAGCAGGCATAGTGTAGTCGCCCAGAAAACACCAGCAGAGTGGAGGTTGTGCCGTATCCAGCTACTTAAATTCCTGCAACATTGTTATTATCTTCTGTCTAAATTATAAAGCTTCAAGCTAATATTTCTTTGGCATTTTCTCAGGTAGAAGTCTTGAACCAACTCCATATACATTATACTCAGACAAGATGGAAAGGGGCTCCTTGGTCTGGCTGTCTGTCCCTGGGAGGCAGAGGTAAGGCCCTAGATGGGGGCTGGGGGGGGTCTGTGAATCAGGGAAACTCTGATCCCCAGAGGTGTTGAGGGACCTCAGAGCTGAGCTTGAGGGGGCTCTGTGGGTGAAGGATGGAGCCCAAGGGATGCTCAAAACAATACTCTTCCTTCCGTCTCCAAATGTTGACTGTGTGACCCATGTCCAGGCACTGTCCTGAGCACTGGAGAAACAGGGATGAGAGGACAGTCTTTTATAGTCCAGTTTAAGACAGACTTTTGAATCAAACATGTAGAGAACTGGACTGGATGTGTTTAAACCTTGCCTGTGCCACTAATTAGATGGGACTGTGGGGGTTACTTGACTCTGAGCTCAGCTTCTTCAACTAGAAAGTGGGGACAACCTCACAATTATGAAGGTGAAAATTAAGTTAGATTATTGAAGTGAAGCATTTAGCCCGGTCCCTGACGTGTAGTAAGGGCATCCACACAATGCTGTAAGCCCCATGAGATAGGGATTGTGTCTTGGATTCACGTTGAATCCTCAGTGCTTACTGGGGTTATACAGAAAGTACTGAAAGAATTATCTGTTGAAGGTTTAAAGGCTAATGAGGGAGTCAGGTTGGAGGCCAGGAAGCAAACTAAGGTTCTAGAACAGGATTAAAAAGTCAAAATGTCAAGAACTAGAAAAAACAGAAACACGATGTAGGAACTGAACATTCATAGTAACCGGTTCCTGAGGGAGGCCTCTGCAGGAGGCAGTGGGTATATGGGTGGGCATGGAATAAAGGGTCGTGGGAGATCCTGGGGTCTCCTCCTCAGACCAACCCATAGGTTGTTAACAGTCCTCCTTGTTCCCACAAACACCCTGACTCTCTTCTAGTAACCATAGATCTGCTCTGAAATAATTAGCTCCCCTTCAGGAGTTTCCACTTGCCTTTTCCACCAAACCTTTTCTTTGGGTCAAGGGGGTACAAACAGAAAATCAGTTGTCAACCTGATGAACACACCGTGGTCTCCATGCAGGAGGACGCATCAGGGGACCCGGCAGTTCTGAGATGCGGGGCCTTGGAGGGCAGTCGCTCTACCAGGTCCAAGAATCACTCTGGGGTTTTCCTTCAGGTGTCCTGGCTTTCGTTGTGAAGCCTATGTGAGGCTTTGCAGGGGTTGGTCAGCATCTTTTGGGCCAAGAAGTGAATGGGGCACTGTGCAGGATGGAGAAAGAACAATCTCTGACTTTGGATTAAGAGGTAAGATTTCAGATCCTTTCAAAGCCCGGACATGCGAACGAAATCAAACATGTAGGGAACTGGACTGGATGGTGTTAGAAGAGAGACTTGCAGGTAGAAGGGAATTTCACACTGAGTTTTGCAGGAGATAATCCTGGGGGATTAGTGGAAATGGATGAAGGAGGCTGCTGAGTTGAGGGACTCAAAGGTGGAGGTACAGAGGCAGGAAGGAACAAGCTCTAGGAGCAGCCTCCCCTCAAAAGCCATCAAGTCAGAAAGAAATACCTCAATCTGTCAAGGACCCACAGGACACTCTTCTCTGTTAGTTCCGAGGCCGAGCCCCTGGGGCAGCAACCAGCCCACATCCTGCCTTCCATACTCTGATGGCCCAGCGACACACAGTGCCTGGGCTTTTGGAGACATTCCCACGGGTGTTATTTTGATCATGCGTGCCCAGCAGTAAAATAACACCCAACTAATGAGCTGCCAATTGCAAACAGTTGCCACCAACGTCCTCCCTCCCTGTCCCAGTTCCCATCTACCCCGGAGTGGCCCCACATCTTGATTTTCCACACCCTTCAGAGCAGGGTCAAATGAAAGGCACATTCAGGGCTTCTGGGGAGAGAGGAAGGGCCGGGAAAGGGTTGCCTTGCTGCAAGACAAAGCTGGGGGAACAACTGAGTCTTTGCCTCGTTGACAAAGGAGAATGAGGGACGAACGCCAGGCTAGCTTGAACTGACTGAAGAAAAGTAACTTTTGTAATTCACGGCCCTCTGTGTGCTGTGAAAATGCTGGCAAGACAGTGAGACAGGCATGTACTTTGCAGGCAGAAAGAGCATGAACCATGAGACAATTTTGCGTTCCAGGGTCAAGGATGGGGTTGCCCAAGGGCATCAGGAGAGCCTCTGGGAGGCAGGGACTGCCGGGGGAGGGGCTTGGCCACCCCTGCTGGCCTCAGGGTCCATAGCTCCCCCAGCACCACCTGCTGGGCTGGAAGGACTGGCACCACCCACTTCTATGTTCACAGGGTCAATGTTAGCCAATCCAGGATGGCCACTGAGGGGTTCTGCGGGGAATCAAGGAGAGCCGGGAGGCTGCTCTCTGTAGGGAGGGAAGGCACAAAGAGCAAGTCAGGGGTAGTAGGAGGGAATCCAGTGCACCCCATCTATCAGTTACTCAACAAGGCATTACTGGGCTTAGCATAACAACTGGATTTTTGCTCCACTGCTTAACTAACTGATGAGCTATAAGGTATAGATAGTGAATAACTTAGCAGTGATGAAGTATATACTGAAGACTTACCCCACAGCCACAAGAACCTCAAAGAGGAGGTTGGTGGCCAAAATTGAATTTCTCATCATTTTTGGTGGGTAGGTCTCAGCCAGAGGTCATGGTTTAGAACAAACAAATGTGACATTTCTTACATCCAAGTGGTCTAGGAAAATCCATATTAATTATACAGCACAAACCTGCTATATGACTGGGGGGCAGTTGAGTACAACTGTGGAGAGGTGGAGAGCTCCCCAAGGGCCAGCGCCATCAGGAAGATCTTTGTGGAAGAGGGAGAACTGGAGTTAGGTGCTGAGGGAGAGGTGGGCTGTGGACAGGCAGAGGAAAGTGGGGAGGCATTCCAGGAGGGAGAGGCAGCACAACCGAAGACCATGAGATAAACATGGTGAGTTTATGGTGCTTTAGAGGGATTAGGCTGTTTGGGTTTAGCAGATGCTCTTAAGAGCATGGGAGAGAAGAAAGTGCAGGCAGTTGGAGCTTAGAAAGGAGCTCATTGCAGGACCTCACAGTGCCTAGGAGGGTCTCAGCTGTCAGGGTCTTCTCCTGAGACTCATCCTCAGGTCCTTTTGGGGTTTCAGGAGATCTTTCATCAGAATTCCAAGCACTTTAGTTGATTTTTAATTCCCCCTCACTGAACCCCATGGAAGGGGGCCAAGAAAGCAGGTGCTACCCTGAAGTACTAAAACTGGGACTGAGAGGAAATTTTCAGAGAGAAAAAGGAGTGTCTTACAGGTTTCAAAAATCTTAGGCATGAAGCCAATAAGGCAGGAGGAGCTGCTGAGGGGACACCCTAAGAAAGCAGAAGAGCTTTGGGCAAAGAATTGGTTGTGGGGACAGGGAACTGGGCTTTACAATAGGGGAGCAGGGGTTGGGGAGAAGAGAGATGACAAGAGTCTCAGGCCACCACTAGAAAGTTGCTGTACTGAGATCCTGGGTATCTGCAGTACCTCCTCCTTTTCTGGAAGTGGCATCAGGGATCCCTTTGAAAAGAGATCATCCAGGATCTGTCAAAAGGGCAGGACAGAAAAAGGCAAGAATGTTTGTGCTCACCGCTTCAAGTCAACTTTATTTTTATTTTTTTATTTTTAAAGATTTTACTTATTTGACAGAGAGAGACACAGTGAGAGAGGGAACACAAGCAGGGGGAGTGGGAAAGGGAGAAGCAGTCTTCCCACTGAGCAAGGAGCCACGTGGGGCCCAATCCCAGGACCCTGGGATCATAACCTGAGCCGAAGGCAGACGCTTAACGACTGAGCCACCCAGGCACCCCTCAAGTCAACTTTAAACAGGAGATCCTAGTCAGTACAATTGAGCAAGAAAAAGACATTAAAAACTGTATATACAGATTGGAGAGGAAGAAGTAAAACTGTTCTTATTTGCAGGTGACGTGCTTTTGTATGTAGAAAGGCCTAAAGAGTCTACAAAAGTCTACTAGAACTAATAAGCAAGTTTCGTAGAATTGCAGGATACACTATTAACAAATGACCAAACAATGAAATTTTAAAAATTCCATTCACAATAGCATAAAAAGAAAAAAATATTTAGCAATAACTCTAGTAGAAGAAGTATAAGACCTATACACTGAAAACCTCAAAATCTTGCTGAGAGAAAGTGAAGAAGATTGAGACAAATGTAGAGATATACTATATTCATGAATTGAAAGATTCGATATTGTTCCTAAAGATAGGCATATAGATCATTGGGACAGAATAGACTGCAGAAGTAAACCCTTACATTTATGGTCAGTTGATTTTGATCTAAAGATGTGACGGCAATTCAATCATCTTTTCAATAGATGATGCCGAAACAATTGGATATCCACAGCAAAAAAAAAAAAAAAAAAAAAAAGAACATATCTTTACCCCACATCATAAGCAAAAATTAACTCAAAATGAATCATAAAGTTAAATGTAAGAGCTAAAACTATGAAACTTCTAGAAGAAAACATAAGAGAAAGCCTTTGTGAATTTGGATTAGGCAAAGATGATCCTTAAAAGAAAATATGGATAAATTGGACTTCATGAAATAGAAACTTTGGCTTTTCAGGAGATACCACTGAAAAAATGAAAAGACAAACCAGACAATAGGAGAAAACATTTGCAAAACATATATCCGATAAAGGACTTTTGTCCAGAATATAGAAATAACTCTTATAATAAGAAGATAAATTGATTTTTTTTTAATGTGCAAAAGATTTGAACAGGCACTTCACCAAAGCAGATTTACAAATGGTCAATAAACATCTGAAAAGATGCTCAACATCAGTCACAAGGAAATGCAAATTAAAAGAGTAATGAGCTGCTACCACCTACACTAGAATGATTAAGGTATCAGATTGACAATATCAATTATTGACAAGGATATGCAGAAATTGGAACTCCCATACATGGCTTTTGGAAACATAAAATAGTACAGCTAATTTGGATAACAGTTTCTAAAATGTTTCTAAACATTTCTAAAATGTTCCTATATGTTTCTAAAATGTTTCTAAAATGTTAAATGTTCTAAATTGTTTCTAAACTGTTTCTAAAATGTTAAATATATATTTCCCAGATGACCCAGCCATTCCACTCCTAGGTGTCTACCCAAGAGAAATGAAGACATATATCCACACAAACACATGCAAAATTTCATAGCTACATTAAAACAGCCCCTGAAGGGTAGCAGAATATGCCACCCCAAAATATGCCTCTTTGGTATAAGGATTATTTTAAGAACATCAGACACAGAAGAAGCTCTGAAAACAGCAAATTTACCCTTTGTAAGGGAAATTTACATTTATGAAAGAAATCTCCATTTGTAAGGATGTCTCCCTTTCTGTACCAGGAAGGGAAGGATAATTCTTAATCACAAGAGAACCTTATTAACAGAGAAGGCACTGACCTAAAACTGCATAACAAACCTTACCCTGTTCTACCATGCTTTTTCTAGTAACTTCCCCTAACTGGCCTCCACCCCCACACTCCCTCCCCACACACAACTTTCTTCTTACTTTAGCTGAAAATGGTATTCCAGCTGGAGGTTTAGCCCACCTCAGGGAATTACTCATTATTCCCTGGGTGTCTCCCATGTATACTTGATGTATCCATGTTAATAAACTTCTGTTTGTTTTTTCCTTATTAATCTGTTTTTTATTATAAGGGTCTTGGCCAAGTAGTCAGAAAAGTAGAGGGAAAATGATTTTTCCTTCCCTACACCCCAAACTGGAAATAATCAAATGTCTGTCGACTAGTATGTAAATAAACAAAATCTGGTTTATCCATACGAGGGGATAAATAAAAAGGAATGAACTACCGATACATGCAAAAACCCAGATGAACTACAAAGACATGCACAGTAGAAAAAGTCACTCAGAAGCCTACATTTTTATATGATTTTGTTTACATGGAATTTTTAGAAAGGGAAAGAGTATAGAGGAATAGAGTTAGAAACGGCAGTGAACTACATAAGAATAGGAGGGACCATTCTGGTGGGATGGAAGCATTCTAAAACTGGATTATTATGATAGTTGTGATTGTACTGCTGTTTAACTTTACTTAAATAATCAAGCTGTACACGTACGATGGGTGACCTTTATAGTATGTAAATTATACTTCATTAAACCTGTTAAAACAGGGGTGCCTGGGTGGCTCAGTTGGTTAAGCCACTGACTCTTGATTTTGACTCAGGTGGTGATTTCAGGGTCGTGAGATGGAGCCCCGCATCAGGCTCCACACTCAGCAGGGAGTCTGCTTGAGATCCTCTCTCCCTCTCCCTCTGCACACACACACACTCTCTCTCTCTCACACACACACACACAATAAATAAATCTTTTTTAAAAATCCTACACTTAGGCAAGTTCTTCTGCACCTTGTTTTCGTACCTATAAAATGGAGGGGGAGAAAAGCTGTTAAACCAAAGGACAGGGAGGCTCCTAGAAAGGTCTTTCCCCAAAGACCTTTCTGTAACACACCCCAAAGGGTGTGTGTGTGTGTGTGTGTGTGTGTGTGTTACAGGAAGGGAGAAAACACCTATGGGAGGTAGTTATGAATTGAAGTGCAGTGGAAAAACACAGGGGCTCTGGAGCCAGACTGCTGGGTCTGAATCTGGCATCTACCACTTACTACCTGGATGGACTTGAGACAAATTACTTAACCTGTGAGCCTCAGTGAAGTGGGGCTAATAGGAAATACTAAGGTAGTTGTGAGCATTGAAGGCAATGTATGTAAAGTGCTTAGGCCAGAGTCTGACGACATAGTAGGTACTCACTGAGAGAAATTTCTAAACCAATTAGTTCTACAGAAAATTCAGGGCTCTGTTGGAGCTGTAAAATTATGGGCTCTCTGGGTGTATTATAACAGAATTACAAGCCTCTCACTGACCTGGTTTAGCAGCCTTATTAATGAAGAAGCTTGGGACCAGGGGCCAAAAGCCTTGGTTTCCAGTACTGTTTCTACCACAATCACACCATATAACTATAAGGGGGTTTCTTAAACTCTCTAGGTCCCTAAGATATGCCCACTTACCAAACAGGGTTGCCAGGATGCTCCACAAGTCAGAGCTTACTGCCAACATTAAAGGTGTTCTGTGTAAGGTAATGATAGCACAGAGCACAGAGTGGGGGCTGGGGGCTGGTGCTAGAGGAACTTGGTCTGGCCAAGGTCACTGGGCCTATGCACTGGGATATGTGAACATCAGCCTAGCAGGAGACCATGGAAATTTTCACAAACCAAAATTGGCATTTGGAGCTGAACTGAAAAGCTGTGAACACAGGATGTTGCTGAAAATGGTGCTGGGCAGGGCTGCTACCTGAGGTTTTGGCAGGCTTCACCCCCTGCCAGTTGATTGCAGAAGGATGTTGGACTATCAGGAAATAGGGATTTGAAATGATCCCACAGGAAGTGTGAATAACAACAGAAGCAACAAACAAAGTCAGCTAGGCCAGGTCTGACAGGGGGGTATTGGGTTGGGAGACAAGTGAGTTCTCACTTTCTTCAATACTTGAGGAACTTCTAAGGAGAAGCCCATCTGGGATTCAAAGATGGCTTTGTGATAGATTCCTCCACCCCTTCTCCCCTCCTCCATTAGCACCTTCTGGAGGAGCAGAGGGAAACGTAGCAGCTTGAGGGGACAACTAATTTCTGGCTCAGGATCCTGGCGGTGCTCCATGTAACAGTTTGTAAAGGACACCCGCTATATTTTTGGATGCCCAGCACCCATTCTTATTTTTTTCTGGTAAGATCGTGTGGGTTTTTTTGGGGGGGAAGTTCCTCTCCCCATTATGTATGATCTTGGTGGAACTGTCAATACAGGTATGCTGCCCTCCTCTGGCCAATTAAAATCTCCCTCGTGGATTCTGAGTTGAGCTGAGTTATCGATAAGAATGGAACCAAGTCTGTTGGAGAGGATCTGACTCCAGGCCCTTGTTCAACCTTTACTTATACCCACCTCTGCCCTGGTTTATTAACTCTTCTCTTATTTTGTGAGCCTCTGAGATCATCCCAATAAGTTGTTTTGCTTAGCTGTGGTCTATTTCCATTTCAAAGAACAGACACAGAGCATGGCTGTGGCTCTTGCTTAGGGCAGGCTTCACGGAGGACACGCTCGGGGAGTAGAAAGAGCCCAGCCTCGGTCATCTACCATCAGCCATCCCACTCCAACTCTAACCATGTGGCCACAGGCAAGCTACTAAATCCATCTGAACCCCAGCTTCTTCTGTAGAATAGAAATACTATTACTTTGTAGAACTATTAGGATTAAATATATTTATTCTCTCTTTCATTTAGCATTTACTCATAGCCACCATAATCTTTATATTCTGTGAGGATCCAGAATAGAGATGTGAACAAGACAGACGTAATACAGTCCCTGTCTTCAAGACACACACACTTTTAATGGGAAGAGAGACAGTGAACTTGGGTTTACAAGTCTGATGATGTTACTATAGACGGTACAAGGCACTGTGGGAGTGGTTAATAAGGGGATTCAAAGAATCCATTAGAGGCCACATAAGGAAGGGCCTTAGTAAATGTGACTTCCTTTCCCCTTTCTGTCTCCTGTTTTCTTCTTCATCACAGTACCTTCACCACTGAATGATCTTCGCCACATTCTTACAGTAGAATCAGGACACTCCAGAGAAGTCCTGACTGGATTCTGCCTATTGGGTCTGTGGCAGAAGTTGGAAGCCACTCACCCGAACAGATGGGCTTACCCAGGCATAAATGGAAGGCACTTACACCTTTAGAATTGACAGCTTCTGAGACCAACAACCTTGTCTGGTAGGAGTCAAGGTGGAAGAGGCGTATGCCTAACGGTGATACGGACAAGACAAGATCAGGCAACTGCCCTGATCTATTAGGCACCTACTTTCTAGCATCACACAGTCTCAAAATTCGTGCATTTTTAGAAATGATTCATAAAATGTTAGCACAAGGGAAAACCTTCGAGAACATCTAGAAAGCCCCTTCCTTGGCAGAGGAGGAAGCCAGTGCTCACAGGTATTAAGTCTGTTATCTGTGTCCTGAGTGTGTAACCTTGTGACACCTTTGCCAGGCAGTGAAAGAGACTGGTTCCTTGTTCACGTGGACAAGTCTGGCGGATGTGCCTTCTGACAAACAGTCTAGGTTAACCTCCCAAATGGCAAGGACAAAGGGAACGAGGCTCTGGGCTATGTGCTGGGGAGGGACAAAGACAGTAAGACACAAGTCCTTTAGGGTTCTTCTGACATAGCTGGGGAGTTGAGATACCCACAGTGCCAGATAATCACACAAAGGAGCAATACGTGGAGACCGCCTGCTGGCCAGGGTTACATGGATGTTCTGGTGTTCTGGTGCAGTTCCCCTCTTGACATCCTGAAACCCTTCTCGTCATTTCTGCCCACTTTTCTCCCACGTCTCCTACTGGGGGTGCCTTCTCCTCAGGCACTTGTGTCTTAATAGTGAAGTATCTTCCAATCACAAAGGCTTGAAATATTGAACTTAGTTTTTACTCCTTTCTTCCTTCCTCCCCACTCCAGTTAGTCACCAGGTCCTGTTAATCTGATCCTTAAATTCCACCTCGTCCTGTCCAAAGACATCAGAATAGTATTTCTTTTTTTTTTTTAAGAAAGATGAGATGAATGTTTCTTTTTTTTTTTTTTAATTTATTTATTTGAGAGAGAGCACATGAGATGGGGGAGGGTCAGAGGGAGAAGCAGACTCCCTGCCGAGCAGGGAGCCCGATGCGGGACTCGATCCCGGGACTCCAGGATCATGACCTGAGCCGAAGGCAGTCGCCCAACCAACTGAGCCACCCAGGCGCCCCAGAATAGTATTTCTAATAATCATGCCCCTGCTCAACGTCCTTCAGGGTGCTGCAGAGGAATTTGTAGAATGAAACCCAAACTCCTTAGCTTTTCATGCTTGTGGTGCCTCATGATCTAGTCCCAACTCCCATTTCCTCCCTCAAGTCTCCTACAGGAATGTATCAGCCATGGCTTTTTGCTTTTGGGGTCTTTTTATATTGTGATTCTTTTTTTTTAAGATTTTATTTATTTATTTGACAGAGAGAGAGCATAAGTAGGGGGGAGCAGTAGAGGGAGAGGGAGAAACAGGCCCCCCATTGAGCAGAGAGCCCAATGTGAAACTTGATCCCAAGACGTCAGGATTATGACCTGAGCCAAAGGCAGATGCTCAGTCAACTGAGCCACCCAGGTGCTCCTGTATTGTGATTCTTTGACGTCTGGGCCTTGCTGACCCTGGAGGGTTTGCCCCTCCTAGGGCTAGCCAGTTCCTAGAGATAGTAAACAACTAGCCCCAGAATGCGCCTTTCAAAGGCAAACCAGGGGCACCTGGCTGGCTCAGTTGGTGGAGCAGGAGACTCTTGATGTTGGGGTCATGAGTTTGAACCCCACATTGGGTGTAGAGTTTACTTCAAAAAAAGAAAAGAAAAAAAGCAAACCAGGGTGCTTGGCTGACTCAGTAGAGCATGCAACACTTGATCTTGGCATTGTGAGTTCAAACCCCACATTGGGCATAGAGCTTACCTTAAAAAAAAAAAAAAAAAGGCAAACCAACCAATCCAGAGCCCACACCCCAACTACCTCCCCTCTCTGTCTCTTACTCTCAAGGCTACTATTCCCCTAACTGAAACAGTCTGGGGCCAGCCCCTAGGCCCCTGGGCCTCCTAAAATTGTTCCAACTAGCCAGCTCTAAACTTGCTCACCCTGTCTTGCCCATTCCTCCCCATGGAAACCACAGTAAAGGCTCTTGCCCATGTTTTACCCTGCTCCTTCTGCTTGCTGACCAACCTCGATGCTTCCTCATGTGGCCCCCTGTGGCGTGGTGTGCCCTTTCTCCTGGGATTGTGAGTGTAACTACCTTTTCAAGGGCAGTCTTCTCCTAATCTTCAGTTGGCCTTGCCTTACCTAAATAATAATAAAACTTATACTTTAAAATAAGCAATCTCATGCTCCAGAGGAGCTCTCTGCTTCCCAAACAAGCTCCTTCTGCTTTCCTACATACATGTCTTTGCCTGGACTATTTGTCACTCTCAGAATGAATTCCTTCTGCCATTCCTGCATCTTACAGTTCCATCCATCCTTCAGTGTACTCTCATCAGCATTGGCCTGCCTGGATCACTGGTAGGGTAAAGCTGAATGTGTGATTTGTACCGTAACACACAGCAAGTGGAAGGCAGTGGCAGACCTTGAAGCCCAGCAGGCTTTCTCTGTGCCCTTTTCCATCACTGCACTGGCTCAGGTCCTTTGAGTATGTGCCACAGAAACTAACCCTGGCCTACTTGTGCGCAAAAGGGATTTCCTGGAAGGATGCTGGGGCAGCTTACATAACGAAAGGCACTGAAGGACCCGATTGCAGGTAAAGTGTGATCCAGGGCAGCCCTGCGGATATGTCTGAATCTTCCTTAAGATCCCAGTTCTTAATAGTACTCAGCTCAATCCCTTAAAGTTTCAAATATCTGGAAGTAAAAATTTGAGGGACCCCACATGGTCAGGTGTAAGCCCTGGATCAAATGTGGGTGTGTTTGGGAGGGGGCAGGGTAACAACACTGATATGATCACTGGGGGACCACTCCTGTGTATTGGAGAGTTCCCCGAAGGAAAAGGGAGCCGTTGAGATTTGAGCATATAGCCCAACTTGAGTCTCCTACAGCCATCTTTCTAGTATTTTAAATACTAAGCTCCTCAAATCAAACTGGGTAATAGAAGGCTTGGGTGAAAACAGCTCCAAATCCACTTAACAATAGTCACTGAATGCCTGCTCAGTGTAAAGCACTATGTGAGAACCTGGGTGGGGAAAAGGATGAGTTTGGAATGTGAAAATCTGTAAGACATGGCTCAAGGATAAGATAGGCATATAAATCAGGACAATGCAAGGCAGAATAAAGGCATGACGATGCAAGGCTCTGAAAGGGGGAGAAAGTCCTAAGAGATTTTACAATACGGTGAGATTCCCTAAAATTTATATCCAGAGGAAAAGCAAAAAACTAAAGTTCAGATTTTCCTTCCTATTGCAACTTTATCACATGCTGGGGAAACTATACATGACTCCACGTGGAAAGAAACACAATGTTCTTATTTCTACCCACTGCAGCCCAGCCGCCAATCCAAGCATCTGTCACCCCTGAAACGTGCACTTAGGGAAGCATCAGGTTCAGGGGGCTCGTGTGCCACTGCTAAACTCCAATGGCCTGGATAAACATGGTGTCTGGGAAGGAAAAAGGGGAGCCAGAGGAGTCCTGCCTAGACTCCTATGAAGATTTCAGATGTTTGTTCCATCAGGGAGACACTTCAGAAAATCTGTGGGCACAGACAGGGAGAAAGCCCTCTAGCATTCTTACTGATAGGGTTCAGGACAGAGTCTTCTGCTGATAACATCTCTGTACAAGGAGAGTTTGCCACAACATTTCCTAACTCAAGAGCTGCAGGCCCAAGGCCACGCTGTTGCAACATATTTGGATCCCTCTCACGTTGTGGTGGTGAGAGAGTGAGAAGAATGTAAACATCTTGGTCCCATCGGGATCATCAAAACAACCTGGCTTTATTGAGAGCACCAGGTGCTCCTCATGACTCCCTGGGGGCAGGGAAAAGCAGTTGAGGATCTGCTGTAGGGTGGGGAGCGCCACGGCTTCTTCACTTACTACCAGGCCCTTGGCCTGTCTTTAGTCGGTGGCTGCAGGAGGAGGCCGGGGCGTGGGGACGCGCAGGAAGGGGAGGCTGAAGAAGCAGGTGAGTGGGGAGCCTGTTTGGGAGCAGGGGGCATTGTTTAGCCTGGCTTTCACCATGGGGGAGAGAAAGCAAAACAGAATCGGTGTTCCATCGACAGTAGAGAGCAGGGCCACGACAGGCCGGGCACCGCCGCATTTCCTTCCACTTGGGAACTTAGGAACAGGGAAGCCTCCAGCGCGTAACACTTGGAGACTTACAAAAATATAGCCGACATCTCCTCACCCTTAATCCACACATAAGCTTCATCTCTCAAATGTGGCTTTCTTTTAGCCGGGTGTTCAGTCCCCACCCCTGGGTCAGAAAGCTTAGAGCGCTTTTGTTTGGAGGCTGACAATAAACACACAGAGGCTATTGTAGGAAAAAACAAAGCAAAACCTAGTATAAGTAGTAGCCCTGCTACCATGAGTCCTCTGCTTCACTGAGTTCCTCAAAAAACAATTTGCTTCTCTGTAGTCCTACCATGCACCTATGTGTATATTTAAGTTATACATGCTCCTTTTCCAACAAATATTGATTGGGGCCTCACTATATGCTAGGCACTGAAGATACAGTGGTGCGTAAGATAGGCACGGTTCTCGTTATGAAGTTGATAATCTAGTAGGAGATACAGACGAGAGCCTGATGATATATGCTGTAAGTGCCACATGGAAATGACTGAGGTTACAGGGTGCTGTGGAAGTAGTCATTCCTTACCATAGGGTGTTTTTTAACATTTTTTTAAAATTTAAATTCAATTAGTATATTGTTGATTTCAGAGGTAGAGGTCAGCGATTCATCAGTTGTGTATAATACCCGGTGCTCGTTACATCACGTGCCCTCCTTAATGCCCATCACCCAGTTACCCCATCCCCACCCCTCCAGCAACCCTCAGTTTGTTTCCTATGATTAAGAGTCTCTTACAGCTTGTCTCCCTCTCCGATTTCATCTTGGTTTTTTTCCTCTCTTCCCCTATGACCCTCTGTTTTGTTTCTTAAATTCCACACAGGAGTGAGTACCATAGGGTTTTGACTGTCCACTTGTCCAAAGCACTGTTCTAGATTATTGAGGAAGAGATGATAAATAAATCAGGAGGCCTGTTTGAGGAGGCAACATTTGAACAGGATACAAATGATGAGCAGGATCGGAGGATCAGGGAGGAAGCTAGGTAGGAGGCACTGAACTCAAAATGAGAGGTCAAGGCTTCCTAAAGATAGTGATGTCTGAGTTGAACTCTGAAGGATGAACAGGAGATATGCAGGTGACCGAGGCCAGGGTTTAGTGAAGTATTCCAGGCAAAGGAAGGAGGGTATGAAAAAGCCCAGGAGAGAAAGAGAACATATGAGAAACTTGTGCCTGGAAAAGGTGAAGGTGTGGCAGGTGATCACTAGCCACCCGACGCCTACCCCATTCCCCTTTGCCTGGCAAAATTTTTTTTGTTGTATAAGGGCCATTATTTTTGTGTATGTTATTTTTTGTTTTCATAGCCTTACTGATACACTAGTCCAAACATGTCTGGACAGCTGATAGAACATGCCAAAGGAACTCCTGCCATCTGGTGGATAGAACATCATCATGCATAGAAAATAAATGTCAGGCTCACAGCATCCCAGATTATGGCAATTTTCCACTCAATGGTTTAAAAGCCCTAATAGGAGCTTAAAAAAAAATGGTTAAGGAAGAAATACATAATATTCTTAGACCAGGGGCACCTGGGTGGCTCAGTCGTTAAGCGTCTGCCTTCGGCTCAGGTCATGATCCCAGGGTCCTGGGATCGAGCCCCGCATCGGGCTCCCTGCTCGGTGGGAGGCCTGCTTCTCCCTCTCCCACTCCCCCTGCTTGTGTTCCCTCTCTTGCTGTGTTTCTCTCTGTCAAATAAATAAATCTTTAAAAAATATATATATATTCTTAGACCAGAGTCCCCTGGAGTGCGGGAAATGTAAGGGGCAGAAGGGAAGGGAAACAATTACATACTGTGTCAACATTATACTTAGGGAGCATGCTCTCACTCATTCCTCCAAACGATGAGGTAGGTATAGAAACCCCATTTTACAGCGAAGCAAACCAAGGCTCAAAGTACAGGGAAGAGCCAGCTTTGGCTGACTGCTTTGTTATGCTGCCTCTAGATGTGGTTTCTTTTTAATTGGTAACAGGTGAGTAAAGGGGCATTGGTCCTCCAGCTGTTACATCTATGCTTTCCACCTCAATGAAAATATTTAAGGCCCCATTTGGTGTGTTTTTTTGTTTTTTTTTGTTTTTTTAAGATTTTATTTATTTGACAGAGAGAGGCACAGCGAGAGAGGGAACACAAGCAGGGAGAGAGGGAGAAGCAGGCTCCCCGCGGAGCAGGGAGCCCGACGCGGGGCTCGATCCCAGGACCCTGGGATCATGACCTGAGCTGAAGGCAGCCTCTTAACGACTGAGCCACCCAGGTGCTCCAAGGCCCCATTTGGTGTTTAAAAGACATTGGAAGACTGTCCATTTTACTCATACTCATAATACATACATCAGTTGGTCCACAAAGCAAAAGAGAGCCTCAAATGCCACATTAATGCGGACGTATTTTTATTTTTATTTTTTTAAATTTTTAAAAATTTTATTACTTTAGTCACCATACAAGACATCATTAGTTTTTGATGTGGTGATCCATGATCCATTGTTTTCATATAACACCCAGTGCTCCATGCCGTACGTGCCCTCCTTAATACCCATCACCAGGTTAACCAATCCCCTCCTCCCCACCCCAAAACCCTGTTTGTTTCTCAGAGTCCATAGTCTCTCATGGTTCATCTCTCCCTCCGATTCCCTCCCCCCCATTTTTCCCTTCCTTCTCCTAATGTCCTCCATGTTATTCCTTATGTTCCACAAATAAGTGAAACCATATGATAATTGACTTTCGCTGTTTGATTTATTTCACTTAGCATAATCTCCTCCAGTCCCATCCATGTTAATGTAAAAGTTGGGTATTCATCCTTTGATGGCTGAGTAATATTCCATTGTATATATGGACCACATCTTTATCCATTCGTCTGTTGAAGGGCATCTCAGCTCTTTCCAGTTTGGCTATTGCAGACATTGCTGCTATGAACATTGGGGTGCATATGGCCCTTCTTTTCACTACATCTGTGTCTTTGGGGTAAATACCCAGTAGTGCAATTGCTGGGTCATAGGGTAGCTCTATTTTTAATTTTTTGAGGAACCTCCACACTGTTTTCCAAAGTGGCTGTACCAACTTGCATTCCCACCAACAGTGTAAGAGAGTTCCCCTTTCTCCACAACCTCTCCAACATTTTTTGTTTCTTTCCCTGTCCATTTTTGCCATTCTAACTGGTGTAAGGAGGTATCTCAGCGTGGTTTTGATTTGAATTTTCCTGATGGCTAATGATGATGAACATTTTTTCATGTGTCTGTTAGCCATTTGTATGTCTTCTTTAGAGAAGTGTCTTTTCATATCTTCTGCCCATTTTGTGACTTGATTATTTGTTTTTTGGGTGTTGAGTTTGAGAAGTTCTTTATAGATCTTGGATACCAGCCCTTTATTTGTAGTGTCATTTGCAAAAATCTTCTCCCATTCTGTGGGTTGCCTCTTTGTTTTGTTGACTGTTCCCTTTGCTGTGCAGAAGTTTTTTATCTTGATGAAGTCCCAAAAGTTCATTTTTGCTTTTGTTTCACTAGCTTTTGGAGATGTATCTTGAAAGAAGTTGCTGTGGCCGATGTCAAAGAGGTTGCTGCCTATGTTCTCCTCTAGGATTTTGATGGATTCCTGTCTCACATTGAGGTCTTTCATCCGTTTTGAGTTTATCTTTGTGTATGGTGTTAGAGAATGGTTGAGTTTCATTCTTCTGCATGTGGCTGTCCAATTTTCCCAGCACCATTTATTGAAGAGACTGTCTTTTTTCCATTGCATATTTTTTCCTGCTTTGTCGAAGATTATTTGACCATAGAGTTGAGGGTTTGTATTTGGGCTCTCTATTCTGTTCCGTTGGTCTATGTGTCTGTTTTTGTGCCAGTACCATGCTGTCTTGGTGATCACAGCTTTGTAATATAGCTCGAAACCAGGCAACGTGATGCCCCCACCTTTGTTTTTCTTTTTCAACATTTCCTTGGCGATTCACTGTCTTTTCTGATTCCATACAAATTTTAGGATTGTTTGTTCCAGCACTTTGAAAAATGTCATTGGAATTTTGATCGGGATGGCATTGAAGGTATAGATTGCTCTGGGTAGCATAGACATTTTAACAATGTTTATTCTTCCAATCCACGAGCATGGAATATTTTTCCATCTTTTTGTGTCTTCAATTTCTTTCATGAGTGTTTTGTAGTTCCTAGAGTATAGATCCTTTACCTCTTTGGTTAGGTTTATTCCGAGGCATCTTAGGGTTTTTGGTGCTATTGTAAATGGAATCGTTTCTCTAATTTCTCTTTCTACAGTTGCGTTGTTAGTGTATAAGAAAGCAACTGATTTCTGTGCATTGATTTTGTATCCTGCCACATTACTGAATTGCTGGATGAGTTCTAGTAATTTGGGGGTGGAGTCTTTTGGGTTTTCCACATAAAGTATCATGTCGTCTGCGAAAAGGGAGAGTTTGACTTCTTCTTTGCCAATTTGAATACCTTTTATTTCTTTTTGTTGTCTGATTGCTGTTGCTAGGACTTCTAGTACTATGTTGAACAGTAGTGGCGAGAGTGGGCATCCTTGACATATTTTTAAAGCTAAAAAACTAGAACACATTTCTAACATTTTCACACTACTTCTAGTTGAGAGACATTCTTAAAAATGCAATTTGGATGAAGAAATTTTGGAATTCACAGAACACATCAAGGACTGACAGTTTTGGACCTGAAGCAGTCTCAGGAAAATCAGAGATGAACAGGGTCCTACAGCATGAAAACGAATCACTTCAGCAAAGTATTATCAAGTGTGTATATAATGCTTTCCCATAGTACTTGATGCATACTTACAAGTCCTTGAATCGATTTGATTGTTATGGCACCTGGTACACTGTAGGAGGTAAAAACACAACTGTAATAATTATGAAATTTTTGCTCACTTGCCTCTTATACAAGGATGTGAAAGGTTATTTCAGACCGAATGTCCACCAGCTATTCTGTCTCCACTGAGGTCAAAGCAATGGGAATGGAACACCAGCAAAATGGAGTGGAGGGAAATTAGAACTGATACGGCTAGGATGGGGTGGGGAGTTGGGAAATCAGGAGAGGGAAAACAGTATAATCTTGTAGATGTTTAAAAATAAAAGGGCTGGGGTGCGTGGGTGGCTCAGTCAGTTAAGCGTCAGACTGTTGATTTCGGGTGATCTTGGGGGTCCCGGCATCCCAACCCTGTGTGGGGCTCAGCAGGGAGTCTGTTTCTCCCCTTTCCCCTGCTCATGCTCGCTCTCTCTCTCTCTCTCTCCCTCAAATAAATGAAATCTTTTAAAAAGAACAAAAGGGGCTGTCCTTAGGCTGGGATTGTCCTGGTAGGGTTTGGAAATACCTCCTGGTGTCAGGTTCCTAGTCAACCCCAAAGTGTTGACAATGTACTTGATTCTCTAATGTGGTAAGAAATGTGGGGGGACATAAAACAGTCTCTATCTTCCAGAAATTTATCATCTGGGTATCAGAAATCAGGAAATGATCATTTGGATTGATGAGGAAAGGTTTTGTAGAGGGAGGAATGTGACTTCTGACAGCCTACTAAGAGCACATTTGGGATATGCAGAGATGAGGGAGAGGCATTGCAGGTTATGGCAACTGAAAGTCCACAGACCCCTTTAGGGCTCTTCAGAACCTAAAGCCTGACATCAAAATATTGCTTTCATTTATTTATTTATTTATTTTTAAAAAAATTTTTAAAGATTTTATTTATTTGACAGAAAGAGACACAGCGAGAGAGGGAACACAAGCAGGGGGAGTGGGAGAGGGAGAAGCAGGCTTCCCGCCGAGCAGGGAGCCCAATGTGGGGCTCAATGTGGGGCTCGATCCCAGGACCCTGGGACCATGACCCGAGCCAAAGGCAGACGTTTAATGACTGAGCTACCCAGGCGCCCCAAAATATTGCTTTCATTTAAATTACATTTTTGTTGGGGGTCGGCAGAGTATACTGAAAAGAGATAATGTAAAAAGGAATGAGGCATTTCATTTTTATGTTGCTCCCTATCAAATAAATTATACCAAATTTAGGAAAATAGGCACCCGTATTAAGAGAGGTTTTTTTGGCTTAATATCTTGCCAGAAAAGCAAATTAATCAAACTTGACTTTAATTAAATATATTTAATTATATAGAAAAAATGTAGGTTAAGGAATATATACAAAAATAAATATATTCACTTAAATACTTATTGAACACTTGCTCAATAAATGCCAGGCCTGGTTGTCACACTGCATAGGGACAAATAAGAAAGATACTTCCTCAAAACATACAACTAAGGGATGTAAGATGCTCGTGTTTATTTTTACACATAAAAGTGATAATGGGTTTCAATATTAGGAGTACACATTTCATATGGCCATTTATCTGTGGAGTTTCAAAATAAGAAATTAAAATGACAGGACACTCACAGAACACCAGGCATTCATTTCACAAACCTTGAGGGAAAAGTGTAAAGGAGCATTGCTAATACTTGTCCAAAGATTACTCATATATATATATATATATATATATACACACACACACACATACATACAGTGGGGCTGGTTTTGTTTTTAATCAGAATATTTGAGTGTAGGAAGACCAGCAACATGCCAGAAGAAATAAAGAAACTTCTGGGTAAAAAAGTATTAAAGTATCTAGAAAAATTTGGTGGTGGCTAGATTCCCCACCCCCTGCTCCTTTTGCTTATGGACAGAGCTAAAATAACAAAGTGAGGCTACACAGCCATACATCTGCTTCTGATTTACTGTCTTAATCTTGTCTGAGTTGGAGTCATTTCTAATCTTCAGAGAAGTTACAGAAGGAATTTATACAAAGGGTGAGTACATCACTAATATACACCTATAAAAACACGTCATCAATAGAATGTAGGTTAAGAAATATATACAAAAATTCTGATTAGAAAAATTATTAGGTGCTGGGGCGCCTGGGTGGCTTAGTCAGTTGAGCGCCCAACTCTTGATTTTGGCTCAGGTCATGATCTCAGTGTTGTGAGTCAAGCCCTGATTCGGTCTCTGCACTCTCCATGGAGTCTGCTTGGGTTTCTCTGCCTCTGCCCACTCACCCCCAACTCACACATGCTCTCTAAATCTTAAAAAAAAAAAAAAAAAACGAAAAACAAAAAAACTATCAGGTGGCTCTTCCATTTTCTGAGTTGTGCCACTCATTCCCCAGCTGATAGGTTATTACTGATTTCAGGATCTCAAAAGCCCATCCCTTGGTTCATCTTGGTTTCTTACTAGAGGGAGTGACACTTGCCTTCTCTACATCTAGAATTAGAGATGAATCTGTAAGTTATTCTCTGTTTTCTTTCATAAGAGAGTATTAAATTTCCTAGTGCTAAACTGTTACTTTCCTTGAAGAATTGCTTCAGTAGGGTCCAAGATGGAATCCACTTAAGGGCTGGGATGGTGTGTTAAATTTAAAAGGGTATTTTGCATACGGTGCATGCTTAAATCAGAATTCTAAACCGTTTACAACATGTTTTCTAGTCATCTTCCTTGCCTTATAAAAGCTATGTACACACTCCCCCAATAAGATTTTTCTTAACCTTTTGAATTCCTTACCAGACCTTATTTTTTTTTAAGATTTTGTCAGACATTATTTTAATTTTTTAAAAGCACTCAAAACAGTGGTCAAGGGCAATTATTTTAATTCATTTTCTTCTATTAAGAAAAAAAACTGAGCAGGTCACATTAAGCTTGAACTATTTTGACATCACTTTTCTGACTTCATTTTTATAATTTTCTCACCAAACCTGCAACTGCTTTCCTAAGACCAGAGCCTTTTCATTATCTAAAATGTCATTATTTAGTAAACATTTGCCTTAACACTGACCTTTGTGGTTACTTTGTTGAAAATCTTACTGTAATCTGACACAGCATTAACTACTCCTGATTACTTATCTACTACATGGGTGATAACGTCCACCTTTCAAGAAAGGAAGACAGTTCAAACACAAAATTTGACAAAACTAGGAAATGGCAACCTCAGTTCTAAGAACAAAGGAAAAAATCTGAACGGGGAGTTGACATTTCTGCCTAGTGTTAGGTAGTGTTCTTTAAAGACCACAGACAGCACGCACAATGTAGGCGGAAACAATACATCTGCAGACACTGGCAGACAGCATTACCCGCCAAATTTGGCCACAGTTTCTTAAGATAAATAACTTTTCGGTGACGCGCAGGGCTGAAATCACATAAACAGCAGAAATTACTAAGACCTAAGCCTACATGTCTTGTGGGTTTCAAGATTTTACGCAATCAATATTCTGACATCTGTAACATCATTTTGTTCCTAAAATGCTAATGCCAGAAACATGAGATTAACATCACTTGATGACTTTTGTTCAGATTTTGAAACAAAGTTTCATTCTTTGGAATAATCATTCTTGAGCCATTTTATTTAGGTCATTAAGACAACCATAATCATCTCCATATAAGGAAAAGTTTCATTAAAAATGCTACAGAGCTGCAGCCTGTTTCGAAAACCAATACTTGAAGCTTGTTATATTAATAGTTCTAAATGTCTAAGGCTTATTAAATGAAAACACCCTTAACAGTTTTATCTCAAGAGTCTGAGCAGTAAGAATTTTAAAAAGCTGACAATGAAAAATAGCTGAATATTCTGGGAACTTCCATAATAATAGGAAATGGCATTAACTAGTTACCTTCTTCATCCTTCCCTAAAAATGACTATTTTGACTAATTAAAATCTTTTAGACTGATATATGCCATTATTTAGAAGGCTGAAAACCTTGAATATGCGTATGGAAGCGCCTAATTTATGTCTATATAGCACCCAATGCTCTAGTGGGGTTGAAATTCCCTGAGAACTAATTTACATCACTGGATGGCTTTTAACACAGTGGCTCCCTTTACCTCCCACCTCCCCTTGCATATCAGCCAAGTTCTCTTCTGTGATATTAATAAAAACTTCAAACAACCCTGAATATTAAACTTTCTTTGAGAACATCTCCTGCCCTGTACTTTTTGGTAGTTAAATTTTTCTTCCTGTTAATTTTCTTAGAATATGTTAACTTGATTGTGAAATCACACCATGAACTTTTTTTTTTAGCTAAGACTTCTGATTACTGAGATGACTTACTGCTTTACTATCTGCTTATAAATTTCCTATAGATGAGGTCAATAAGCACCTTTCTATAACAAAAATCTGCTTCCATCTTTCACATACTAGTTGAGCCAGGTCAATTTTTGTTAATCTACTGCCTACTATTTGCTGGAGAGAACATTCATCAGTCCCAGAAGGAAAATATTTCCAGTGATCAATACTTTTTTTTTTAAAGGGTATTTTTCAAATGAGTAGTCAGACATAAAAAATATAAAATAACTTTATTAAACATACAAATTCAAGAACATTCAGGTTTTGTTGTTTTTAAAGATTACAGTATGAGAAGACAGCACATCAGCGGTAGTGGTTTCTGTATCTACTATACTTACCAAAGAGAGTAGGTGGACATACTGACTTGAATGCACAAAATAACAATGTATGTTTTATATCCCTAGGCTGTTTCTATACTCTATCCCTACTAAATGGGAAACTTCTCAGCAGATCCATACCCCTAGACTTATCTCCCACAGAAAGAGTTTGATATATTGTCAATGACATTTGTCATTTTGGAATGTAGTAAGCCTCCATCTCTGATCCTCTTCTACTTTACCCACTTATCTCTCTCTCCCCAACACACCCAAGACTCTAGTAATCAACCTTCTCTGAGCAGGACCAATTTAGTTATAACAGGATATAGAGATCCTGATGACACTATGCAGAGGAAAAAAATCTCCAACAATATTCTCAAGGTTGTATTTATTTTTCCTTTTAGCCAGCTACCTAATTACACCTAGGACGGCGAGAAAAAGAAAACCATTTTGGACTATCCGTATTCACCTTGGCTCTGCAGCTTCCCTTTAAACAACCAGTGTACACAGTGAGTTCCCAACTGTAAACACAGGCAATATTTAACAAAGACCCAGAAACTTTGTGGAAAGCACCATATTATTTCCAAGGAGAATGTGTTAGGTGGGGAAAGAGAAAGTGGAAAAATCAAGAGAGAAACCATTAAGAAAAACATGGCAATTCACACAAAATATGCTTTAACAAAATACTTTGAAAAATGGATAAATTCAATTTTAAGTGATATTACCCCCCAAATTTTCTCATTAATTGTTTTAGTGTTCGGAAGTATAATATATGTCTCTAGAAGAGGAAATGATCTCCTTTACCCACAGAATGGTTAGAGCACCAGCACCAGGTTGAGTTTTCCAGAAGTACACACAGCTCACAGTTTAAAGAAACCAGTAACATCTTTTGACTCATTTAGTCCTGATCACATCCATTAATTTTAAGACTTACACCTGAAACTCCTATGTACTAGGCTGAAACAGCTTCTTTTTCTGTGTATGGCAGTGACAAGTAATTAGGGAAGCTAAAGATCTGATTCTACTTGGGTAGATCTAACTCAAAGATCACGTAGTTAGCCCAAAGAACTATCCCAGGCATTTTAAGTAATCTTAATCCATATTTTAGAATCTGCCAAAGAGCAAATACTAAAATTTTAAAATAAATTATTCATCCTGCTTGCCCTGGTCTCCAATCAAGAAGTTACAGCTATTACAAAGAACTCTTTTTCACCCCGTCTCGTAACACAAAACATCAAACATTACATGATGAACGATAATCACAAGCTCGTATCTTTAAAAAAAGGGTGCAACAAAGCCTCTTCTGCTGTTATTCTTGAAGCTGGATTTAGATCTAGAAGTTTATCAAGCAGGTCGTAAGCTTCATCAGGTACCTCATTCCAGCCTTCTAAATTGGTAGTATCCGTATTCAAACTACCCCCACAGCCATTACTGTCCCCTTTATACAAGGAATTCCCTGAGTGCTGTGCTTGAGGTGTTTGTATAAGGTGAGAAGCTTTATGGTCAATCTTCTCTGAAAAAGTTGGGTCACGAGAAGCAAGCCCCTGTATATCACTTGTTAATTTGGGAGTCTTAGAATCGATACCTCTGAGCTTCTCACAGAGTTTTCTCAAGTCTTGTGCTGGAACTTCTTTGCTACACAATATTGATTTGCCTAAAAAGGAAAAAATACATGTATTTTATATTATCTGAATATATCAGAATCATAAGAATCTCTCATAAGAATCATGCAAGTCCATAAGAATCTCTCATAAGAATCATGCAAGTCCAACCATGCACTTTGTGGATATATTTACACTGTGTGTGAGACAGAGCACCACATGCTCATATTTAAGTTCTGTTTTGTACTACATAGTAGTAAGTAGAAATCACACAAACAGGCAGTAGTGTATTATCTTGGCCTTATATTTCCTTATTAAACAGAAATGTGGGAGCACCTGGGTGGCTCGGTCGGTTAAGATGGGACTTCAGCTCAGGTCATGATCTTAGGGTCCTGGGATTGAGCCCCATGTGGGGTTCCCTGTTCAGCCGGAGTCTGCTTGAAATTCTCTTCCTCTGCCCCTCCCCCCACTCTCTCTCAAATAAATATCTTTAAAAAAATATTTTGTTACAGACCATGTCAGGCATTTGTTTTAGCTCAAGGTTTTTCTGAATTTCTTTGACAGAACTCAACAAGTACTTGATGACAATCCACAGTGGGGCCAGCTCTATGAGTTGAGGACAGTGAGGTAAGTTATACATAATAGAAGTAAAAGTACTCCCACTGCTAATCCCAAGCAAGTCATTTCTTTGGGTCTTAAAGGAGAACTGTGACTACTGAAGTTTTGAGTCCTTCTGTACTCAGCCCAAAGTTACAGTAAGATTTGACTGAAACAGCTGAAGAAGTCCTACTAATAAAACTGAGACAAGTACTACGTGGCATTATTATTTTTCTAATATGAGAACAAGCATTACAATGATAAACCTTTAAAAGCCCTTGCCTGCTATCCTGACACTTACCCTAGAATGTTTTTGTGTCGCATGTTGTGCTTCCATTGTTGATCCTCATTCTTTGACTACAGATAGGGGAGATTTAAACTCTTCAACAAAATGTTTTGGTGTTCACTCTCTGATAAACTTCATGTTCATAAAGTTCTCAGGAAGTTATTCAACAGCAGATGAAAAGTTTTCTCAATCAGTTGAGAATAAATATGTGTAAGAATGTCTAAGAATATAATTTCCAAGTTCTCAATCTTGCCTTCCATTTATTGTCACTTTCCCTTTGTATGTGTGTACTATTTCACCGTATTACCTCAGATAAAATTTTCTTATAGTAGGTGCAAGAAAGCTACAAGTTGTGGATTGACTTTGATGCAGAAACACTTTTTGGTAAGCCTCTATCACAAAGCTTTCTTCACAACCACCACCAAGTTTTTCTGATGGGATTAGACCGTAGCAGTGGTGTCTAAGTAAGGGGCAATCATTTTTGCAGTGGTTCTTTGAAGTTGTTCTTGGTCAAAATCACTTGATTTTTCAAATAAGCCTGGACCTTCCTATCATATTTTTCTGAATCTTATTTTCCAGGAAGGAGTGGGGTGAGAAAGTTCCTCAGATAATTTTGATCTGGACCCCTGATGGAAGACCCACTGATCCTGGGGCTGGGCACAAAGCAGCCCAGCTACTTTTGAAGTGGGCTGCCTGAAATTTTGTCCCACACGGGTGTTGTATATCATGTGGTAGCATGCTGACTCAATCATAGGCACCCACTTTGGAAAACATTAACTATAATTGTACATGGAGAATAAATACAAGGTGAGCATTTGATTTCAAGTCATTGGCCAGAACAAGGCTGAGATAATTCTCAGGTGCCCTATGAAGTACACTGCATATCCCAGTCTTGGAAGTGTAAGAATGTGGATAGCTAAGGAGAGGATTTCCCATGTCCAATATATGCTTACAATAATAACTCCATCAGCAAAGGTGTTCTGCTCATTTCTCCTCTTGCTACCCTAACCCTAAGGAATCTAACAACTAACACATATTAACTGTTTATTGTTAGTATAGACTAAGATCACTTAAGGCAGGCCCAAGAACACCTGATGCTTAATAAATATATAATAAATTAAAACATACTATTAAAAATATATAATAAAGTCAAACCATAACTACAGGGAGTTATTCCTTATTTTAAGATTATAAAGTTGAATTTTAATTTAAATATTTAAATAGCACTTTGTGCTTGGTAAGATTAAATGATTATATAGAAGAAAAGTGATAAATTATTTTCTTACACAATGCAATTAATTTTAGAGCAAGAGAAATTTTGTACCTAACATCAGAGAATTTTACGAACACAAAATATGTTTCTTTGTAAAGAGAATTTCATAATAATTTGATTTATAGGAGATAATAAAGGCATTTGTTTTGTTCTAGAAAATAAAACTGCTTACCAAAAGTTTTAGCAGCTTGGATAGTTTCCCTGGATCCACGAATTGTCATAATTTGAGCCAAAGCAGTTAAATCATCACTTGCTTTATAAAATGGATATCGCCCACTAAGCAAAGAAAGGAATATGACACCTGCAGACCACATGTCAATTGCTGTAACAGAAAACAAACTTTAAAAAAAAATCCCAAATCTGTAATTTTATCACCAGTAGTCAGTTTATATCAATGTTACATCCATAGCTCTCAACTTTCGTTGTGCAAATTATCTTGATCCTTACAAAAATTCTGATGCCCAGGCCCACTCCCTCAGAGATTCTGACTTAATTGTTCTGGAGTATGGCTCAGGCATCAGTATTTTTTTTAAGTTCCTCAGATGCTATAATGTGATATCAGGACTGAGAAACCCTGGTCCAACATTCTTAATACAAAATACAATGTCTTCTTTCTTAAGCAACATGTTAGTAAGTTTAAAGGATATTTCATCATTAGAAAACAATAAGTAGATATGTATTTTATAAGATCAAAAGAAATCCAAAAATAGCTGTATGGGAAAAATCTGGATGCTCCTCAAGAATTACCCACCATAGTGAAAGTGGTTTATTTTAGTGAAAAGTACTGAACATCAGAAGCTTTTCTTCAGCCAGGTACTAACCCTAACTTCTGCTATAGAAACTTTAATCTCTAGAATTCTGGCAATTAACATTAAGACCAGCCCAGGCTCACATTTAGAAACTATTTTTTTCTTTTAGGGACATCTCTCCTAATTGTTGACCTCCTAGTAAGTCCCAAGTTATTTGCTCTCTATTCCCTTGGCTTTTGTATCACCTGCCTTTCTTCGTTCCCTCTGTACATCTGCTTCCTCCTTCGACATTCTCTCCAAGCCTTAAGGCTGAGGTTCCCCAGAGTTCCAACCTCTTCTTCCCCTGTATACTCTCCCTGATTGGATCCATCTACCTCATGGCTTTAATGATCTTTTCTGCACTGATGGCATTCAACTATGTTTCCAGCCCGGACTTCCCTGAGCTTGACTTTTATTCTGTTGGACATTTCTGTGTCTCACAAATATCTCAAGCCAATTATGCCCCAATCCACCTTATCTTTCCTTGTAAACCAGTTGTTTATTCTCCACCTTTGTGAATGATACCCATTCAAGTCCCCTAAGCTAGAAATCTGATAAACATCCCGGGTGCCTTTTCCTTCACCATCCCAAACCCAAATCCCACATCCAATTATCTATCAAGTTCCACCTTTCCAATCCTTCACCTTTCTTTTCATTCCTATTAATGATGCCCTCATTCAGGCTTTCAGCATCTCTCACTTGGACCACTGTAAGCCACCACTCTCCAAAACCTATCCGCTCTGTATACCTGCCAGAATGATCCAGTTAGAACATAATTAATACCATGTCTTTCCCTTGAATAACTTTCCAACACTTACAGGATACAGTCCAAGCTGTTTAACATGTGTGATTTGACTTGTCTACCTATTATCAGGTTTATTTCTCACCATTCCTTTACTTCCATCTTACATTCTAGCAACACTAAACTTACTGTTTCCTATATGACTAGACCATTCTGTTTCTTGAGATCCTCTGCTCATTTATCAATGCCAACCACCCACTCCAATTTACATCTCTTCTCAGAGGTTCCCTCTTCTGTAAATTTCCTTCCATATTCCCTTCAGGTAAGAATAGTTAGGTATCCCTAAAATACCTTGTGTAAAGATTTATAACCATCCTCAGCAGGTTATTAATTATTATTTGGACAGTAAGCACTTTAATTTTTTTGTATCATTAGCAAGTTAGAATATACACAATGGGTGAATGTATTTCTTTGAAGTCCATAATCCAAGTGAATGGTAGGATTTATTTACTCAAGACTTTTCCTGGGTTTTGGCTCCATGATAACTTTTGTAGATTATAAACCTTTTCCTTTTTTAAAACTCTTGAATGCTACTGTATTATTTTCACATTAACAAAAAATAATTTTAATCACACAAGCGCATCACAAGACTTTTGGGGTACTGGGCAAACAGATAAAATGCTGCCAAGTCTCAAGTTAGCAAAGACTACTAAACACAATTTTTCTTCCAAAACAAAATTCCTGGCAAAAATCATCTTGTAAATAGATAAGCAAGATGTAATCTATAGGAAAAAATTTGTTACCAAAAAAAAAAAAAAAAAAAGGCAACACTAGTAGAAATTTTCATTAATAGCATGATCTCAAAAATGGGACTGCCACACTGCTAGAACCACTTATATAATTTATTAAAAGCAGAAAAACACTAATATTAGTAAAACAAAGATCATAAAATAAAATATACCTGGGATAACCAATTCTAATTGAGTTCTGTATTTGTAGTGCAACATACCTGTAGTTTGATTGGGGCACTTTGTCAAAACCTCTGGTGCTCTGAATCCCGGTGTACCTGCCCTAGGGGCAACCTGTTGCCGCCTTATGATGATGAAATAAGATTTTTCTAGTTATGTTAAAGTTTATTTAAAACCAAAAAGTAACATTTATTGATCTATTTCACAGTAAATTCTGCCTTGATATCTATATAAATAAAAGTTATTTATAAAGCAAAAGATAATCCAGTGTGATGAAAATCCTAGATTTTGTTTCTACTGGTCCCTTCCCCCTCTACCCCACAAATAACCAGGCCATATTCCAGAAAAATTTTAAGGTAACTTCCAGGTATAAAAATAGGTAGTAGATGATAAGGACCCTAACAGAAAAATGTAATACAACAGAACTGAATACAACAGAATTCAGAGGTATAAAAATTCATTTCTGTTTGGAGTGATATCAGAAAGTTTCTGATATACTTATTCTCATATATTTGGGTTAGGAGAGGTTCATGAAAGCTCATGCAACTTTTGAAAGAAAGGAATTTATGGGGCTAAGAGTAGGAAGTGGGAGTGAGAGAGACACTCTATTTTTGGTTCTGGTTATTCTACATAGGTGGGAATAAAGAAAGAAAAGATTAAATTAGCAAACAAAATGTGTGATTCTAAGGTTCCAAAAAAACTACCCCTACCCCCACCAAAATTATTTGCATATAAGAGCAAAGGTGTTTTTCAAAGAGCATGTAAATGTCAAATGAACAATACATGACAATAGTTATCATTTGCTCTTCAAGGTACCTCTCCCGACATCAGCGTGTGTTGTTTCTTTCCTCACACTAAATCAATTACCCACCAAAATCATTGCAATTTCTAATCTTGTCTGGCAGCATGCTGGTGATTTTATAGCACCATCAAAACACATTACCTTGAAAGGCAAATACTGCAAACTTTATCTGTTGCATAACAGTCACAGGTCAGGCTAGCTGGGCAAGAACTGGCAGTTTTCCTCATCACACCACTATTCATAACTTTTGTAGAAATAGCCTTCTTTTTTGTTGCTAACTTTCTAGATAGTACATCCCCAGTCTTTGACTGCTTCATAAGCTGTAAAAGAAAAGTCATATTTCCTATTTTCATGATATTTAACATACCTTCAAATGCTAGTATGGCAAAACGTTAACAGTAGAAACGTAACTTTTAAAACTGCCGAATGTGCTGTTGGATTTTAAGTAAACAGTTGTCTATTAAAGTATTTTAGATCTTTTTAGGTTTTCCTGTTGAATAAACATTTTAAAATTTACTAAATAGTCCTCAATTGGTAAATACTTGACTTACACTTTATCAGAACTTTTCCTGATTTATGTTACGAAAGTATAACATAGTTACGTTCTAGTGTCTAACTCCATTTCAGAACTGTAAACTGCACAATTACATTGGCTAAAATCAGAGTTTTAATTTGTTGCTCATGCTATCTGTTACAGGATATTGTAAGTCAATTTAAAACCATTTAACATTGATTACAATTTCGTAAACTTGACAAACATCTTTACACTATCACCTGTGTGTCAGAAATGTGTTAGTTATTAGGAGCTCACATTCTAGCCAATGAGAGAAAAGGCCTTAATGTTCTAAATGTTCCTTTAGAAAAGAGCAACAACAGTCAGCTAACCAAAAATGATGAAAAATTCCACCAGAAAAGTTCAGGAAAAAAAAACTGGAGAAAATAAAAGTGTTGACAAGATGCTCAAAGCAGTTAATACCGTCTGCCACAGCAAAACTCTACTTTTAAAAACTTAGTGATAATAAATACTAATCTACCAATCCCTAAATTCTCTTCACTGTACGACTGACTGATGATTGCACTATTAAGCTACATTACTTACTTTCACTGCAGGGCTCTCATGTGAAATGGAGCTGTGTATATTGAAATTTCTTTCTCCAAAAACAGAGCGCTGGACAGAAAGGCCTACAGATCCCTCCTACAATACCAACAAAAACAAGGAAAATAAGGATTATATCTGTAACACTTTCTGCCAGCCGTACTCTGCCAGTTTTGAAAGAGTTAAGTGACATGAAACAAAAACAGCTGCATCCAAGTCATTTTCAGGCACCAAAACACTTCTGTGAAAGGAGAGAATAGTCTAGACAGAACTCTTAACACCCATATAATGTTAATCATAATCCACAAATAATATATAACTAAAGAATTTAAAAACCACCTGCATGGATGTTACATTTTTGCTGTGCAGCTAAAATGGAGATAGACACTTCAGAATTTTTCTCCTATAACTGTTTTCTTTTAAAAAGGATAATTAATCTGAACTTTAGAACATGCAGGGAAAATTTGTTATTTTCCATATTTGTTACATAACGTAATGACAGAGACATTGTAAATCTACCAAGTAATTTCAGTTTTGAAATGGTAAAACAATCCATTATAAATCTTAGTGGAATCTAATCCATTTGATGTGTAACAAATGTAAAAATAATTTTTTAATTGCAAGTATTATCCTAGTATTATATCTCCCTCTGTTGGATGAGGAAGTACATTTCTAAAACCTTATTAGTATTTAAGAAATAAAAGAGATAGAACCTTTCCATCTTTTCCTTGTTTAATCTGACTTTGTGCATTTGTGTAGGGCCTTTTAACAGAAGTTTTCATGGTGGACTGCTGATCCAACTCCTTAGGTGCTGCTGGGCCACTCAATGAAATCTTGTTTCCTGTGATTACATGGGATTTATTTTGTGAACAGCTTTCCTGCTGAGCTTCAGACTGGACAAATTTGAGAAGCTCTATTTTCGTATCATGGGTTCCTTGGGCCAAACCAAAGTCTACCAATGCGTACCTAGGATAGACAAAAGTAAGCATTTTTACTTCTTTGTAACAACTAAAGCTTAATAACATCATAATACGCTCAAGTCATATTCATATAAAAAGTTAATTCTTTACGGGATCAATTAAGAATTTATAACATTCTTGAAAAAAGACAAGAAAAATGAGTTTATAGACAAGGTAATGATTTAGTAGCTAACTAGGCTTGAAAATTAAGAAATGATACATCCCATACACACACAAAAATCTTTCTGCCCTTTCTCCAATGGCCTGTGCTAACAAGGCAGACAAGGACTGCAGGATAGAAGCCCAATCCTTTGTTCTCTTACAATGGCAGAGATGGCATCATAGTAGATAATTTTTAATTAAACAAGCTTAAAAAATTTAAAATCATGTGTTTAAAATTTGATTTAATTAAAGAAAATTAAAGAGACAAGCCAGAAGTATAAAATTCAAGAAAAGAAGTTATAATTCTATACTCCCTACCATCCTCAGTGTGACCAATTGTATACTGAACAGTATTAAAGTTAGGTTTTCAGCTTACAATGTCTCTATCCGTATAAAACACACACACACATATAAACATATACAATATAAATATACATAAAAACACAACTTTAGTGTTGAAACAGGAAATTGGCTATCATGTGGGCAATCCTCTCCTTTACTAGAAAAGAAAAATGAAGCCCAGAGATAAGAGCAATGTGAAGGTCAAAAAGGCCTAGACTTTTTCGAAGTTTCTTTTAGCTAAGTGCTATTTCCACTGAACCATGGTATATCTAATGATGTACACTGCTTTACCAATACAATTTTATCTCTTCTTTCACTGTATTTTCGTTCCCCAACCACAATGAAAATTTGAAAGAAAAAAAAAATCTGTGCATGGCTGTTGCAGTATGTTCTGTATCTCCGAGATGAACCCCATAGCACAAATTCTTTCAAGTGTAGTTATTTTCTGGTAACTGTTCATACTTACTTTTTCAGGCGCCTATTATATAAAAAATTGCTGGGTTTAACATCACGGTGAACAATACCAAACTGATGAATGCGTTTCAAAGCTTTGAACAGATTAAACATATATTCCCGTACTTCTTGAAAGGAAAGAGAATTCAAAATGTCCTAAAATAAAGTTATGAATAAGGTCATAGAATTGTTTTCAATTAAATATTTAGCCAATAAAAATTCAAGTATTAAAACCTACCAAAAAGGACTCATGCTCCAGATATGGCATAGCAATAACCACATGATCATTTTTCCTAAAGCAGTATTTAACTCCCATGACATTGTCTTGCCCCCTAGTGGAAAAATGCATAATGAACTTTAGAAGAAAGGTCAAATGAATTGAAATTTTGTGCTCAGTTTCTTTAAAAATGAAATTTTAGCAATGCATAAATAATGCTAGAAAACTACTTAAAACCAACTTGTAGGATAGTATACATGTTTAACTTGTACACGATAAAGTTTAAAAAAGAAATCACCAGTTATGAGGTTACTATAATAATTCAAACATGAGATAATTATAGTTTTAAATTGGGGAAATGACAGAATGAGAAGCACAACATGAATAACAAGAATGAATTAACAAGTCTTAGTAGCCAATAAAATGGTAATAATAAATAAGTTAATTAAAAAATAATAGCTAACATTTATTGAGCATTCACTATGTCAAGCTTTGATTTAAGTAAGCACTTTACATTTATTAACTAATTCACTGAATCCTCACAACAGCTCTATCAGGACAATGCCATTATTTCCTCCCCCTTTTGTACAGATAAGGAAATTGAGGCACAGAGAAGTTCAGGAATGTTCCCAAAGACACTAAACTAGTAAGTCATGGAGACAGGATTTGAATCTGGACAGTCTGCTCTAAATCTGTGCTCTAAATTGCTATGCTATATTGCATCATAAAAGATGAGGAAAACAGGGTAAAGCTGACTTCCATGGTTTTGAGCCCAATTAGTAAAACAACATGGATACCAACAAAATATGTGGAGAAATCAGGAAAAGAAGCATTGAAAAACAAGACATTTTGATAAAAATTTCTAGATACAAAATTATATCTTATGTGAGAAGTGAGAGGTCAGTGACAGTACTTAAGAAGTGATACCTAAAGCTCTGAAAATGATTTGAGAGAAAACCTGAGTCTTGGAAAAGTCTCAAGTTGGAGGGCAAAATAAGGAAGAAGAGGCAGAAAGCCCAGAAAGGGATGTCACCCAGATGAGGAGTTTTAAAGGAAGGTAGTAATCAATATGAAGGTCATGAGAATAAGGACTGAGGGAGGTCTTTTAGTTTGGCAAAGAGGAATTAACTGGTGATTTTTCAGAAAGCAATTTAAGTGGAAAGGAAGAGGCCAAACAGGATACAATGGAAGCAGAACACTCAATTTCCCTGAAATATCTGGCAAAGAAGAAAAACCAGTGTGGGAGCTAGAAAGGAAGCAAGATCAGATAAAGATTTTTTTTTTTTAGCATGTACTTTTTTGAAGTACTCAGAAAGGAAAAATGGTAGAGAAAATATTTAAAATATGGAAAAAATAACAATTTTATTCAAGTGATTAGAACATATGTAATTCTGCCTTAGAGAGGCCATCTCATCCTCTTGTCTGCTCTCATAAACAGAGGGGTGAAACAAAGAAATAGGCTTGTCCATTCATCCAATAAATATTTAGTGGGCACAGGTATGTGGCAGACATTATGTTAGATATTAGGAAAGGGAAGGTGAATTAAAATTAACATGATTTCTGCCCTCATGGAGTTTATTATCTAATGAGCAATAACAGATAATAAAATAACACATGACAGATTATAAGGGTTTTGAAAGAGATCAAAAGGTGCTGTGAAAATAACAAATAAGTGAATCTAATTTAATTCAGAAGACATCTTTGTTTTTTGTTTTTAAGTAGGCTCCAGGCCTGGAGTGGACTCCAACTCGAGGCCTAAACTCAGGACCCTGAGATCAAGACCTGAGGTGAAATCAAGAGTCAGATGCTTAACTGAGCCACCTGGGTGCCCCTCAGAAGACATCTTTGAAGTGGTGCCACTCTTGCTCAGATCAGAAAGAAGAGAGGTCAGTATGCAAAGACTGGGAGAGGTCTTACTGGGGAACAGTATGGGTAGTGACACCAAGATGAGAAAGCTTGAGACAAATTTGAGGAACTAAAGAAACTAGAGCACAGAGAGAGGGAGATGGGAAGAGTGGCATTGAGCGTGGTATTGATAAGGCTGGATTTTTTTTTTTTTTTTCAAAGGACACTGGAAAACCACTGAAGGATTTTAAGGGATGGAACTAACAGTATACAATTTACATTATTTATATATATATACACACACACAAATTTTTATACTTTAAAAACTCTGGCTGTTTTGTTAACGATGGGTTTCAGCGGGAAAGAGAAGCAGCAGCCTAGTTTAGCAATCTAGGCTCGGTCTGAGGTAGTGGTTGAGAAGACAGAAAAACATGGATGGATTTTGATATATTTTGGAGGTAAAATGGCCAAGACCTGATGATTGATGCCCAAATGAGCAGATAAAATAGGCTGTTGCAATAGGGGTTTTTGGGCAGGCAAAGGAGTATTAAAATTTAGTTTACAGAATATGTTTGAGATATTTATTAGGTGCTCAAGTGGGTATGTCAAATCAGCAGGTGGGTATATACAAATCTGCAGGTAAGAGGTCTGAGGCAAGACACATACTTATGGGAATCCTTACCATACACTGAAAGCCACATGGAAATACATACTACCTACAGAAGAGTCCGGAGCAAGAAAGCCCAAGATCAGGCACTCCAACATTTAGACGTCAGGTAGAAGAGGAAGAACTGGCCAAAGGATACTGAAAATGAAAAGCCAAATAAAGCAGGAAGAAAACAAGGAGTGTGTGGCAGTACAGAAGTCAAAAGACAATGGTTCTAGGGCGCCTGGGTGGCTCAGTCGTTAAGCGTCTGCCTTCAGCTCAGGTCATGGTCCCAGGGTCCTGGGATCGAGCTCCACATTGGGCTCCCTGCTCGGCGGGAAGCCTCCTTCTCCCTCTCCTCCTGCTGTGTTCCCTCTCTCACTGTGTCTCTCTCTCTGTCAAATAAATAAAATCTTCAAAAAAAAAAAAAATGGTTCAAATCAATGATGTTAAACACTGCTTATGTTCGTATGAACAGAAAAAGAAAACTGGCAAAACGGAAGTCATGGATGACTCTATCTAAAGCAGCTTCGGTTTAGCACAGAGGACAGCAGACACTGTGAGTAGTGAAGGTAGGGTGTGAAAGTGAAAACAGTTTATGTAGATCATTTTTGGGAAGTCTGGCTGGGAAGGGCAGCAAAGACTTGACGGAGCAGCTGGAAGAGGGATGGCAATACAGGGGCATAAGAGATACCAGATCATGTACCTTGGTTGACAGGAATGACCTAGAAGAGAGAGACCAATAAGAAAGACATGGCAGATGTTTCTGTTGTTCAAAATTAAAGTATGAAATGAGGCTGTCAATAGCTGAGGAGATATGAAATATGAATTCCCCACATTTTAAAAAATATCTAGATCATGGTTTAGGATTTAGCAGGAAGATTAGAAAAAGCGGTAAGAGAACAGGAAGTCAAGCTAAGCCTCAAGGGTAATCCACTCTAAAAATATAAATTTAATTAACCATCCCAACGTTAGAGGAAAAACGCTACCAAACTGCAAACACCTGACTGAAAAATGTTTAATTCATGGATAACCTCATCATCCCTGTTAGATATCCCTTAAAAAATCTTAAAAATTATACACAGCCAGTTCAATTAAAATATCTTTAAATTACCTACCCAGCCACTGTTAGGCACTGAAGTTCAGCTGCAATTCTTATAGGATGACTTGTTGGAATTAAATGTTTTAGAGCAATTTTCTCTTCAGGTCCTACTTGTAACTGTGCTGTGGCCAAATAAACAGAGCTAAAAGTGCCTGTAAAACAATTTATTAGATTTTTCAATATTTGGTTTTTAAAAATGTCAATGAAACGATGCTAAAATAGATCCTAAAAACTGTATGGAATCCATAAAATTATCCTAATCATTAATATATTTAATGATACTAAACACGAAGAGTAACATTCATAAATACAACTTTCAATTTTTAATAAATTCTTAACTGTTCTCAGTTCTTTACAGGGTATATTAATTTACCAAAGCTCTACAGCAAATCTATTTGCCTGGGTTAAAATAAAATTTTTCCATGGTCACAATCCATTCTAATAACTATTTTTCTATAATACTGTCATTTGAAATTACTTTCTTACGACGTGGATACAGGTCTGTTAGAAGCAGAAATGTTAATAGTCTTCAGGGAAAAAAACCTACAAAAACACCTAGGCTTTTAAATTCAGCATTAAACTAAACAGAAAACATAAAAGAGTTAGTGGCCAGTTAAATGTGAGAAATACTGAGTTAAAACAAATTGATAAATTTCTCTACTACAAAATTTTCCAGAGGTTTAATGTGTTTTAAGTATATCACGAATAACCAAAAGGGAGCTATACCTACTACATTTTCCAACTTATTTAGCCATAGAACACCCTCCTCCTCCTTCCCCCCTCCAAGAATAGCTATCAATTTGTTAGGAGGACACCAGTGGATTCCAGAACAGAGTTCTGAGCACTAAGTCAGAACACACTGGGATTCAGTCCCGCACCCTGTTCAGCGCAGTTTCTTCTCCCTCTCCCCCTCCGCCCTGATCATGCTCTTTCTGTCTGAAATAAAATCTTTTAAAAAAATTTCTAAAAAAACAAGGTAAGGAAAAGATGGAAAGATCTACTTCTTACATCCCAAATCATCTCATCTTCTAATTCTTTTGCCCCCAATGACCCAGCCTTTTCTTGTCTGACGCTTTTCGTTGTCAAAAGCAAACAATGAAGTAAGTGGAAGGTTTTTTGTTTTTAACTATTTAGGCATTTCCCAATATAGCCACCAAAAACTTCTATTATCTTTTACCTTCTCATTCACTTCACAATTGATAAATTTACCCTTCATTCAGTCAACAAGATTGCCACTCTCAATGACATTTATGTTAACACCATTCTTTTTTTAAAAATTTATTTATTGGGGGGGGAGGAAAAGAGAGAATCTCAAGCAGACTCCCCACTGAGTGTGGAGCCCGATGCAGGGCTCAATCCTTCGACCCTGAGATCGTGACCTGAGCCAAAACCAAGAGTCGGACACTTAACCAACTGAGCCACCCCAATACTATTTTATAAACATCGTACCACTTTATTTTCATCTATTTTGCCACTTTAGGTTTCATACATGTTTCAATGTACAGTTCTACCTAACTATAATGGAGAAAGGAAAAGGAGCTGACTTCCTTTGATCAAATTCCTCCATATGAATTTATAATTTCTCATTTTTAATTATTATTAATAATATATTAGTATATCAATACTTTTAAAGGTATAACAGCATAAAGATTAAAATAGAACTATTCATTTTACTGTAAATACTTATTCTTTCACTCTTTCCAGGGGAAAATGAAAACCTGATGTCATAATTAGTAATATGACCATGGTCTTAATATTTTAGAAAGGATATACTTTTCAATAGGAAATAGTAATGAAAATCAAGATTATACAAAGGAAAATGTAAGGAAAAGAAACTTATAAATAAAGTATATCTCTAAGTTACCTTCTCCAATTTTGTCCTTAATCTTAAACAGATTACCAAGCTGTGGTACAGCTTCATAAAGCTTCTCAATATCTTTTTTAACACCTATCAAGGAGGAAGAATTTATAGTTATAATTAATGAGAGTATATTTTATACTTTAAGTTAAAATCAACTCGAAATAAATTCTAAAACAAGAGTAAATTACAAATTTAAAAACTGCTATGCTAAATCTCAAAATCATGATAAAAATACTTAAAATCCCATTAAATTGCTGTAACACACACACCTCTTGAACAAACAGATAAAACTGGTAAGTCCCAGAATCACACACATCAAACTGGTATTATTCTGGAATTACATACTAGCAGATACATTGTCACTGCATAGAGTACAACACAATAAAGAAGCTAAATTAAAAAACTAACAATTTGTCCTGTGATCACTAGATGGCATGACAAGGACATAATGCAATCTTCTTTAAAACTATTTCTTTCCCCCAAAGACACAAAATCTTACAGGCTTGGGAAAGTTTTATATATTGAATATTCACAGTGTACCTCCAAGAGAAAAGTCTACCAAAGCTCTCAGGAATGTTAGAAATATTTTTAAAGAATTGTCCCAATTATCAATAGTATCCTCTATCCTTGAGAGCAAATACGATAAATTGCTACTTTTAAATAAATATAAGCTCTTTGCAAAAATACACGTGGTTAAAATAAGGAGAGGCAATAATACTTGTTGTGATAAACTACTGGATATAAAAGAAAACTACATACTTATTAAGAGTCATTGGATTTTGGGAGGGAGGAGCAAGATGGCAGAGGAGTAGGAGACCTAAATTATGTCTGGTCCCAGGGAATTCAGCTAGATAGGGATCAAACCATTCTGAGCACCTACGAACTCAACAGGAGATCTAAGAAAAGAATAGCAGCAACTCTCTGAACAGAAAAGCGACCACTTTCTGGAAGGTAGGTCCTGCGGAGAAGTGAATCTGAGGCGATATTCAGGAGGATAGACAGCGGGGGAGGGGGCCTCCGTTGGCTGCTTCTGGCAAGTGATAGAGTAGCGGTGCACAAAATCAGAACTTCTAGAAATCTGCTCTGCTGGGGGATGTCACTCCAGTGGCTAAGCAGGGGGTGGAACCCTTGCTGGGACAGTGGGGTCTCAGGACCCTCGGGGTCACAGAAAGACCAGGGGTGCCTAAGTGTGGCAGAGTTCCCAGGGATCGGAGCAGGGAAGCCGGGGGCAGAGACGGAGCCGAGGAGGGGGCTCTCAGCTCGGGGTTGCCATAAACCGAGATCTGTGGCACAGTCGGGCCACTGCTCTTCCATCAGGGACCCAACAAGCGGCAGATCCGGGGAAACTCCCCTTCCTCCCCCGGGGAGGAGCAGCGTGCGAGCACACTGCAGGGATCTGCTGGTTTTGGAGACTCCATACTGGGTCAGGTGCCAGAGACAGAAACGCTTGGTCACAGGCAAGGTGAGCATGGAGTGCGGCCGGAGACCGGGGAGACGGGAGTGATTGACTGGTTTTCTCTGGGGCTCATGGAGGAGTAGAGCCCCAAGTTCTCAGCTCCCCCAGGGCAGAGATTGGGAGGCCGCATTTCACTCTCATCCTCCAAAGCTGTACGGAAGGCTTGCAGGAAACAAAAGCTACAGAGAGCAAACCCGAGCAGATTACCTAGCCCGGACCCAGCAAGGGCGGGGAAATTCTGCCTCCGGCAAAGACATTTGGGAACCACGGCAACAGGCCCCTCCCCCAGAAGATCAGCAAGAACAGCCAGCCAAGACCAACTTTACCGATCAATAAGAACAGCAGAACTCCAGCGCTAGGGGAATACTGCACATAAAATTCATGGCTTTTTCCCCCATGATTCTTTAGTCTTTCAAAGTTAAATTTTTTTTTTTTTTTACTTTTTCTTTTTTGAATTTTTCTTTTTCCCTTTTTCAATCAACATCTTATCAATCCCTTTTTATTTTTCATTTTTAATATATATACATATTTTTTAAGATTTTATTTCTTTTTTGACAGAGAGACACACAGCGAGAGAGGGAGAAGCAGGCTTCCTGCAGAGCAGGGAGCCCGATGTGGGGCGCAATCCCAGGACCCCGGGATCATGACCTGAGCCAAAGGCAGACACTTAATGACTGAGCTACCCAGGCACCCCTATTTTTCATTTTTAGAGTCGTATTCTATCCCTTCATAGTAGTTAACCTTATTTTTGGTATATATATATATACATAAGTTGTTCTCTCTTTAAAACTTGGGGATAGTTTCTTCTAACAGACCAAAATATACCCTAAATCTCTAGTGTATGGCTTTGTTCTAGTCTCCTGCCTGATCACATTCTTTTTTTTTTAAATCCTCTTTTTTCAACCAACTTTTTTTTTTTTAAGATTTTATTTATTTGAGACAGAGAGAATGAGAGAGAGAGAGCACATGAGAGGGGGGAGGGTGAGAGGGAGAAGCAGGCTCCTTGCTGAGCAGGGAACCCGATGTGGGACTCGATCCAGGGACTCCAGGATCATGACCTGAACTGAAGGCAGTCGCTTAACCAACTGAGCCACCCAGGCGCCCTCAACCAACTTCTTATCAATTCCTTTTATAAAATCTTTTATAATTTTCATCTTTACAGTCATATTCCATCCCTTCATCGTATTAACCCTTATTTTTGTACATATATAAGTTTTTCTTTCTTTAAAATTTTGGGAGTCACTTTCTTCTAACAGACCAAAATATGCCCAAAATCTGGTGTGTGGCACTGATCTATGCACCAGCCTGATCATATTTGATCATATTGTTTTTTTGTTGTTTTTGTTGTTTGTTTTTATCTTTTTCTTTTTCTCTTTTCTTTCTTTCCCTTTCTCTTCCCCCGGTTTCAGCTCTCTTCTGATTTGTTTAGTGTATATTTTTCTGGGGACGTTGTTACCTGTTAGCATTTTGTTCTCTCATTCATCTATTCTCCTCTGGACAAAATGACAAGACGGAAAAAATCACCTCAACAAAAAGAACAAGAGGCAGTACCAACTGCCAGGGACCTAATCAATACGGACATGAGTAAGATGTCAGAACTAGAGTTCAGAATGATGATTTTAAAGATACTAGCTGGGCTTGAAAAAAGCATGGAAGATATTAGAGAAATGCTTTCTGGAGAAATAAAAGAACTAAAATCTAACCAAGTCAAAATCAAAAAGGCTATTAATGAGGTGCAATCCAAAATGGAGGCTCTAACTGCTAGGATAAATGAGGCAGAAGAGAGAATTAGCGATATAGAAGACCAAATGATGGAAAATAAAGAAGCTGAGAAAAAGAGAGATAAACTACTGGATCACGAAGGCAGAATTCAAGAGATAAGTGATACCATGAGACAAAACAATATTAGAGTAATTGGGATCCCAGAAGAAGAAGAAAGAGAGAGGGGCAGAAGGTATACTGGAGCAAATTATAGCAGAGAACTTCCCTAATTTGGGGAAGGAAACAGGCATCAGAATCCAGGAGGCACAGAGAACCCCCCTCAAAATCAATAAAAATAGGTCAACACCCTGACATCTAATAGAAAACTTACGAGTCTCAGAGACAAAGAGAAAATCCTGAAAGCACCTCAGGAGAAGAGATCTGTAACCTACAATGGTAGAAACATTAGATTGGCAACAGACCTATCCACAGAGACCTGGCAGGCCAGAAAGGACTGGCATGATATATTCAGAGCACTAAATGAGAAAAATATGCAGCCAAGAATACTATATCCAGCTAGGCCTCCATTGAAAATAGAAGGAGAGGGGCACCTGGGTGGCTCAGTTGTTAAGCATCTGCCTTTGGCTCGGGTCATGATCCCAGGGTCCTGGGATCGAGCCCTGCATTGGGCTCCCTGCTCGGCAGGAGGCCTGCTTCTCCCTCTCCCACTCCCCCTGCTGTGTTCCCTCTCTCACCGTCTCTCTCTCTGTAAAATAAATAAATAAAATCTTAAAAAAAAAAAAAAAAGAAAAGAAAATAGAAGGAAAGATAAAAAGCTTCCAGGACAAACGAAAACGAAAGGAATTTGGAAACACGAAACCAGCCCTACAAGAAATATTGAAAGGGATCCTCTAAGCAGAGAGAGCCTAAAAGTAATATACACCAGAAAGGCACACAGACAATATACAGTAACAGTCACCTTACAGGCAATACAATGACACTAAATTCATATCTTTCAATAGTAAACCCTGAATGTAAATGGGCTAAATGCCCCCAATCAAAAGACACAGGCTATCAGATTGGATAAAAAAACAAGACCCATCGATATGCTGTCTGCAAGAGACTCATTTTAGACCCACAGACACCCCCAGATTGAGAGTGAGGGGGTGGAAAACCATTTACCATGCTTATGGACACCAAAGGAAAGCTGGGGTGGTAATCCTTATATCAGACAAATTAGATTTTAAACCAAAGACTATAATAAGAGATGAGGAAGGACACTATATCATAATTAAAGGGTCTACCCAACAAGATCTAACAATTGTAAATATCTATGCCCCTAACATGGGAGCAGCCAATTATATAAGCCAATTAATAACAAAAGCAAAGAAATACATCGACAACAATACAATAATAGTGGGGGACTTTAACACCCCCTCACTGAAATGGACAGATCATCTAAGCAAAAGATCAGAAATAAAGACTTTAAATGACACACTGGACCAAATGGACCTCACAGATACATTCAGAACATTCCATCCCAAAGCAACAGAATACACATTCTTCTCTAGTGCCCATGGAACATTCTCCAGAATAGATCACATCCTAGGTCACAAATCAGGTCTCAACCGGTACCAAAAGATTGGGATCATTCCCTGCATATTTTCAGGCCACAATGCTTTGAAACTAGAACTCAATCACAAGAGGAAAGACGGAAAGAACTCAAATACATGGAGGCTAAAGAGCATCCTATTAAAGAAAGAATGGGTCAACCAGAAAATTAAAGAAGAATTTAAAAAATTCATGGAAACAAATGAAAATGAAAACACAACTGTTCAAAATCTTTGGGATGCAGCAAAGGTGGTCCTAAGAGGAAAGTATAGAGCAATACAAGCCTTTCTCAAGGAACAAGAAAGGTCTCACATACACAACCAAATACACAACCTAACCCTACACCTATAGGAGCTGGAGAAACAACAGCAGATAAAGCCTAAGCCCAGCAGAAGAAGAGAAATAATAAAGATCAGAGCAGAAATCAATGAAACAGAAACCAAAAGAACAGTAGAACAGATCAATGAAACTAGGAGCTGGTTCTTGGAAAGAATGAATAAGATTGATAAACCCCTGGCCAGACTTATCAAAAAGAAAAGAGAAATGACCCAAATAAATAAAATCATGAATGAAAGAGGAGAGATCACAACCAACACCAAATAAACACAAACAATTATAAGAACATATTAGGAGCAACTATATGCCAGTAAATCAGATAATCTGGAAGAAATGGATGCATTCCTAGAGATGTATCAACTACCAAAACTGAACCAGGAAGAAACAGAAAACCTGAACAGACCTATAACCACTAAGGAAATTGAAGCAGTCATCAAAAATCTCCCAACAAACAAGAGCCCAGGGCCAGATGGCTTCCCAGGGGAATTCTACCAAACATTTAAAGAAGAATTAATACCTATTCTTCTGAAACTGTTCCAAAAAATAGAAATGGAAGGAAAACTTCCAAACTCATTTTATGAGGCCAGCATTACCTTGATCCCCAAACCAAAGACCCCATCAAAAACGAGAATTACAGACCAATATCCTTGATGAACATGGATGCAAAAATTCTCACCAAAATACTAGCCAATAGGATCCAACAGTACATTAAAAGGATTATTCATCACAACTAAGTGGGATTTATGCCTGGGCTGCAAGTTTAGTTCAACATCTGCAAATCAATCAATGTGATACCTTAATAAAAGGAAGAACAAGAACCATATGATCCTCTCAATAGATGCAGAAAAAAGCATTTGACAAAGTACAGCATCCTCTCTTGATCAAAACTCTTCAGAGTATAGGCATAGAGGGTACATATCTCAATATCATAAAAGCCATCTATGATAAACCCACAGCGAATATCATTCTCAATGGGGGAAAAACTGAGAGCTTTTCCCCTAAGGTCAGGAACATGGCACGGATGTCCACTATCACCACTGCTATTCAACATAGTATTAGAAGTCCTAGCCACAGCAATCAGACAACAAAAAGAAATAAAAGGCATCCGAATCGGCAAAGAAGAAGTCAAACTCTCACTCTTTGCAGATGATATGGTACTTTATGTGGAAAACCCAAAAGACTCCACCCCAAAACGGCTAGAACTCATACAGCAATTCAGTCAAGTGGCAGGATATAAAATCAATGCATGGAAATCAGTGGCATTCCTATACACCACCAACAAGACAGAAGAAAGAGAAAGTAAGGAGTCGATCCCATTTATAATTACACCCAAAACCATAAGATACCTAGGAATAAATCTAACCAAATAGGCAAAGAATCTGTACTCAGAAAACTATAGAATACTCATGAAAGAAATTGAGGAAGACACAAAGAAATGGAAAAAATGTGCCATGCTCATGGATCGGAAGAACAAGTGTTGTGAAGATGTCAATGGCTACCTAGAGCAATCTACACATTCAATGCAATCCCTATCAAAATACCATCAACATTTTCCAGAGCTGGAACAAATAATCCTAAAATTTGTATGGAACCAGAAAAGACCCCGAAAAGCCAGAGGAATGTTGAAAAAGAAAAGCAAAGCTGGTGGCATCACAATTCCGGACTTCAAGCTCTATTACAAAGCTGTCATCATCAAGACAGTATGGTTCTGGCACAAAAACAGACACATAGATCATTGGAACAGAATAGAGAGCCCAGAAATGGACCCTCAACTCTATGGTCAACTAATCTTCGACAAAGCAGGAAAGAATGTCCAATGGAAAAAAGTCTCTTCAACAAATGGTGTTGGGAAAATTGGACAGCTACATGCAGAAGAATGAAACTGGACCACTTCCTTACACCACACACAAAAATAGACTCAAAATGGTTGAAAGACCTAAATGTGAGACAGGAGTCCATCAAAATCCTTGAGGAGAACACAGGCAGCAACCTTTTCGACCTTAGCCACAGCACCTTTTTCCTAGAAACATCACCAAACGCAAGGGAAGCAAGGGCAAAAATGAACTACTGGGACTTCATCAAGATAAAAAGCTTTTGCACAGTAGAAGAAACAGTGAACAAAACCAAAAGACAATCGAAAGAATGGGAGAAGATATTTGCAAATGACCTATCAGATAAAGGGCTAGTATCCAAAATCTATAAAGAATTTACAAACTCAACACCCAAAGAACAAATGATCCAATCAAGAAATGGGCAGAAGACATGAACAGACATTTTTCCAAAGAAGACATCCAAATGGCCAACAGACACATGAAAAAGTGCTCAACATCACTCGGCAGCAGGGAAATCCAAATCAAAACCTCAATGAGCTACCACCTCACACCAGTCAGAATGGCTAAAATTAACAAGTCAGGAAACGACAGATGTTGGCGAGGATGCGGAGAAAGGGGAACCCTCCTACACTGTTGGTGGGAATGCAAGCTGGTGCAGCCATTCTGGAAACAGTATGGAGGTTCCTCAAAAAGTTGAAAATAGAGCTACCATACGATCCAGCAATTGCACTACCGGGTATTTACCCCAAAGATACAAATGTAGGGATCCAAAGGGGTACGTGCACCCCAATGTTGATAGCAGCAATGTCCACAATAGCCAAACTATGGAAAGAGCCAAGATGTCCATTGACAGATGAATGGATAAAGAAGATTTGGTATATATATACAACGGAATATTATGCAGCCATCAAAAGGAATGAAATCTTGCCATTTGCAACGACATGGATGGAACTGGAGGGTATTATGCTGAGCGAAATAAGTCAATCGGAGAAAGACATGTATCATAGGACCTCACTGATATATGAGGAATTCTTAATCTCAGGAAACAAACTGAGGGTTGCTGGAGTGGTGGGGGGTGGGAGGGATGGGGTGGCTGGGTGATAAGACATTGGGGAGGGTATGTGCTATGGTGAGCACTATGAATTGTGTAAGACTGTTGAATCATAGACCTCTACCTCTGAAACAAATAATACATTATATGTTAAAAAAAAAAAAAAAGAAGAAGATAGCAGGAAGGGAAAAATGAAGGGCGGGAAATCGGAGGGGGAGACGAACCATAAGAGACTATGGACTCTGAGAAACAAACTGAGGGTTCTAGAGGGGAGGGGAGTGGGGGGATGGTTTAGCCTGGTGATGGGTATTAAAGAGGGCACGTATTGAATGGAACACTGGGTGTTATACGCAAACAATGAATCATGGAACACTACATCAAAAACTAATGATGTGAGGCGCCTGGGTGGCTCAGTCGTTAGGCGTCTGCCTTCGGCTCAGGCCAGGGTCCCAGGGTCCTGGGATCAAGTCTCACATTGGGCTCCCTGCTCGGCAGGAAGCCTGCTTCTCCCTCTCCCACTCCCCCTTGCTTGTGTTCCCTCTATCGCTGTGTCTCTCTGTCAAATAAATAAATAAAATCTTTAAAAAAAAAACAACTAAGGATGTAATGTATGGTGATTAACATAATAACAAAAAGTCACTGGATTTTATTACAGTATCTAAGCCAACCATCAGCTACTTTTTCAGTTATAATAATAATTTGAATAGTGTATATAATGGTTTAAGACATTTTCAAACCGTTTTCACATGTATTATCTTTTCAGATCTTCACAATAGCACTGAGATATTGGCAGAACAGGTATTATCCTGATTTTCAGATAAGAAACCCTACTCAGGGAAGTGAAATCATTTGTCCATTTAACAAACATTGTATTTTTAAAAATGCTTAGCGATGGGTAGTTAAAAAAATTTTAACAAATTTGGTGCAGCCCCTGTTCTCTAGGAGCTCAGTCTAGTGGAAAAGACAGATTTTAAAAGCTCACTCTGAATACAAGACAGTAATTATAATAATACACGAATGCATATTTTACTAGATAGAAGGAGGCGGAGGGGAATGAACACATCTGAAGGTACCAGGAAGCTTCAGGTTGACAGTTAAGCTGTGTTTTGAAGCACTCACCAAGTAGAAAAAGTGGATGAGGCATTTTAGGAAGAAGGAACTATGTATGTAAAGACATGGAAAAGGAAAAAGACGTGGATTATTTTGGGGGGAGAGGTGGGTGAGGGAAGTAATGAAATTCAATGTGGCTGAAGAAGGGAAAGACAGAGAATGCAAGTGAAAGCCATGGAGATTTTTAAGCAGGATGAGAAGAAGAGGACGAATTTGAGGGAGAGGAAGAACAACATTAAGATCTTTCAGAGACTAGGGGTGCCTCAGTTGGTTAAGTGGCTGCCTTTGGCTTAGGTCATGAACCTAGGGTCCTGGGATCAAGTCCCGCATGGGACTCCCTGCTCAGTGGGAAGTCTGCTTCTCCCTCTCCCTCTGACCTCCCCCCATGCTCTCTAGTGTGTGGGGGTGGGTGTGCACATACATTCTCTCAAATGAATAAAAAAAAAAGAGCTGGAACTATGTAACAGGCCAAGAAGATCTAGTCCAATATTCTTTCCACTATATCAATCCGTATGAGGATTACTTTCCCATCTACTTCATAGGTGAAGTGGAGAAGCTTTATGGGTTTCAATACAAGAGGCAAGAATATAACCGTAACTATGCATACCAGTTTTGGAGATGGGAGGCCTAAATTAAAATCCTGGCTCCAATATTTAACAGGCAGTATGACCTTCCTTGAGCACACAGCTTATCGCTTTGAGCCTTAGTCTCCCCATCTACAGAAAAGGGGTAATAACTGTACCCATGCCACTGAGATACTGTGAGGATTAAATGAAATAATATACATAAGAGAAACTTTTAACAACAATGCCTGGCACGTAGTAAATATTAAATAAAAGTGATCATTCTTATTGTTGTAATTATTGTTATTAACATTATTTCTTTAGCACTTTTGCTTTTATTATTCCCTCTACTTGAAATCTTTTTCCCATATAATTTCATGTGGCTGGCTCAATGTTCAGTCTTCTCTGACACCCTATTTAAAACAGCATTCTTCTCATTACTCACATTACCCCGCTTATTGTCTTTAGAGTACTTACTATAAAATCATCCTGTTTTTTTGTTTGTTTGCTGTCTGCCTCCTCCCACTAGAATATAAGCTCCACCAGTACATTTCCCTATTTATGTAATTTACCATAGTACATTCAGCTCCTAGTTAGAAACGCCTGGCATGTTTGTTCAATGAATGAATTATTACTATCATTATGGGGCATTCAGAGATAGCTGCGAGGAAAAAAAAAAATGAAAGTTTAGAAGTTACAAAAGAGTGAAGCCAAAGACAGTAGCAGCTACCTCACTATCAGCTACCACACTACTTCACTCTAAAAACCAAAACCAAGGCCTGGGGGGTAAAGCCAGCTTTCTAGCAGTCATAGTTGCCACAGTCAATTACAATCTTTCCTAATGAGTGTCAATTCCAACCAGCTTCAAATTCCAGTGTTATAGGAAAGGTACCATGAAAGGTACTAAAATGATATGTTCAATTTTATATTACCTTGATTCTGAAAAACAATTTTTAAAACTCTGAAATTGGGATGCAACCTACAATTATTGTCAGCCAGCATCAACAAACTTGCAGAACAGGTATCAGTACCTTAAAGAAAATCCAAGGTATCATAAAGGCGCATTCACATTTAACCCTTAGGCGCAGATGGTTGTAGGGAGAAATGGTAAAGGTGGTGAAGGAGAAATCAAATGTAGGCCAACTCCACATAATTGGGCTTTTAGGAGTCCATTAACAATGGCTTTAAAAAAATAAACTTCAAAGAAATTCTGCATCACTAATGTATAGAGAACAATATTGTGAGGGGGGAAAGTAGGATGTCGGTGAGTCTAAGTACTAAATTGATTCAGAAGAGAAAGAGGTGAAATGTTTGTTTTCCTTTTTAATTATGTACCAGAGACATACAATTATTTATCTAATTAGATCTAAAAGAACTCTTTCAAAAAGTATAAAATAAAAAATTCTGGTGGTAAGAAAGCATTGTGTCATAGTATAACCGGCAGCATTTCTGAGCAGTATGTAAAATGGTGTATCTAACAATGATACTTCCATATGACGGAGTATGTTAAGAAGCCTGTTTGTAGTCTTTTTATTACTAAATGTATTGAAGTGTTTGTGTGCATCTTTTGTTTTATGTGTATATATGATTAATAACACCAGGGCGCCTGGGTGGCTCAGTTGGTTAAGCGACTGCCTTCGGCTCAGGTCATGATCCTGGAGTCCCGGGATCGAGTCCCGCATCGGGCTCCCTGCTCGGCGGGGAGTCTGCTTCTCCCTCTGCCCTTCCCCCGTCTCATGCTCTCTCTAATAAATAAATAAATAAATCATAACACCAAAAGCTTTGTAGGAGTATGACACAGAGTTGTGCTGTCTACGAGTTTCATGCAACTATTCAAGATTTAAGCTAAAATTTAAAAAAATTAAAAATTTTCTCAGTCACACTAGCCACAGGTGACAACAGAGACATTTCCATTATCACAGAAGGTACTACTGGAGTGCTGATATAGAAGAGAGCCTAGATCCAGCTCTTATCACTAAACTACATTAATGTCCAGTTTCTTAACCTGCAAATCAAAGGGGTCAGTTTAGACGAACTTTACTTCCAAGTCTACGAGTTCTATATTTTGGAACTTCCCTCTGTAGTAGCATGAGCTGGCAGTTAGTAGTAGAGATGCTGGTTAACTATAAGAAATCACCAGAGAAAAATATATGTAATAAGGAACTACTGTAATGCACAAACCATGTGAATGACTGTGTAAGCTCAATGTGCTTCCATACCACTCACTACTAACTTGCTATGTACTTACCTGTCTTTACAAAACTCAAAATATGCTTAGTTTCCTGTCACTACACAGCAACTCTGACATTTTTAAACAACAGCAAAACTTTCTGACAACCAAACTGAATGCAAAATCCTCCAATCTAAAGTGGAGATGAGAGTAAACTGCGGAAGAGAGCATTAATGTTAAACAATGGAAACTACTACTAAAGGCAGAGATGAATGAATATATACTTTGAGGATTAGGGCAAGACTGTGAAAAGTGTACAAGTCAAAAAATTAAGTGCCTATATTTTAAACATAAAGGTCTAGGCTTCTGTTTTGAAATTTTAAGTAAAATTTTTTTTCCTGCTACATAATATATCCAAGTGATTTTATTTTATTTTTTTCCAAACATATCCAAGTGGTTTTAATAAAGCCACTATACTCACTGTTTTCATCATTGCTGGCCTGTATAATCTATTTGTAACATAGCCAGAGTGATCCTGCGAAAGCTAAGTCACCATGTCACTATTTTGCTCAAACTAATAGTTTCATAACTCGCTTCGTATAAAAGCCGAGGAACTACCTCCTCTCCTCACACCTCTCTGCCATCACTCCCATCACCCTCCAGCTTCCACTCACCAGGACCTCCTTGCTACTCCTAAGTGCTAGGCACCTCCCATCTCAGGGCCTTCTCCCTTGCTGTTTCCTCTGCCAGGGAATGGTCCCCCAGATTTCTACATAACTCACTCCTTTAACACCTTCAAGTCTTAGTTCAACTGTTATCACACTGAAGTCTTCTCTGACCAATTACACTTATTAAAATCACAATCTCCTCCACCAACGCTTCCTATCTCCACTTCCCTTCTATTTTTTCTTCACAGTACTAACCACCTTTGAATATTTCTTTATTGTCTATCTTTCCCCTAGGATGAGGGCATTGATTTTTGTCTATTTTATGCACTGATTTATCCCAGCACCTAGAGAAGTAACTGCACAGAATAAACATTTAATATTCATCATATAAATGAAATGTTTTCAATTACTTACCAAGGAGTAAAACTGACACTCTAGGAATATATGTGATGTTTATTCTGGAGTTTCATGTACTGCCTGACTTACATCTCTTAAACTAGGAAGATCATGTAATTTAACCCAAACTGAGGCACTCTTGAGAGTGAAAAGGGGTGCTAATAATAAGGACAGTGTGACAAGAGGCATAAACTGGATCTGTCCCAGGCAAATCATATGGCACGTATAACCTATTTTAGTCGTATCAACTAAGAGCATCCACATAACACACCAAATGCATGCCTTATGGTATAGTTCAACAATACAAAGGAAAATAAACATTTGATACAATATTATGCCCAGTACTTTGTTCATTGGAGCATTTTTCTTAATAGGTAAAAATGGAAAACAATCTAAAGGTTCAATAAAGAAGGTAATTAAATTATAGCATACTACGCAATGAAACATTAGGCAGTCAATTTAAATCAAGCTGTAGATTTAATTACATAAGAAATGCTCAAGTTACATATTGCTAAGTAAAAAATTAAAGATTAGAAATAAGTTGGTTACATTCCTAATTTATACTTTTCTTAAATGTACCTCTGTATGCACAGGAAGACTAAAGGACTGTAACAAAATGTCAACAGTGGCAATATTTGTATAGTGGGATACTATTTCCTTATTTTGGCTTTCTATACTTTCTAAATTTTCTTCAGTAAGCATGTATAATTTTTTTATCAAAAAAAAAAAAAAGCTATAAAAAACTGACAAATATCCCAAAACAAAAGATCCTGTTATTCATCCATTACACGAAGTATTTTACTTTATATTCTTGCATTAAGCCATTCACTGGGGGTGCATGGGTGGCTCAGGGACACCTGGGCATCTGTCTTCAGCTCAGGTCATGATCTTGGGGTCCTAGAATGGAGCCCCAAGTCCAGCTCCCCTCTCAGCGAGGAGTCTGCTTCTCCCTCTGCCCCTCCCCTGCTTGTGCTCGCTCTCTCTCTCAGATGAATAAATAAAATCTTTAGAAGAAAATAAACCATTCATTCAAGTATTTTCAAGCACCTACTATGTGCTAGACACTATTAGGTTCTGGGAATACAAAGATACATAAAAAGTTCCCACCACTCAAAAGTTATTCCATCAAGGGAAAGTAAATCATATTAGATCATGAGACAGTTATGGGCCTGGATCTCATCAGCTTTACTCCTGACTGAAGTTGTTTTTGATAAAACCTTAGCTTTTACTAAGAGTCATTAGAAAAAAGGTATTACTAAAATTTCAGCATGTTTTATGAATTATCAAAGGTACTGCTTGGGGCGCCTGGGTGGCTCAGTTGGTTAAGTGTCTGCCTTCGGCTCAGATCATGATCCCAGGGTTCTGGGATCGAGTCCCGCATCGGGCTCCCTGTTCAGCAGGAAGCCTGCTTCTCCCTCTCCCTCTCCCTCTCCCACTGCTTGTGTTCCCTCTCTCGCTGTGTCTCTCTCTCTGTCAAATAAATAAATAAAATCTTTTTAAAAAAAAAAAAGGTACTGCTTATAAGGTTCAATGTTCTGATACGTAAAAGCCATAAAACTTTAGAAATTTAGAATAAAATTCATCTCTCTTTATTTCTCAGGTTTTCAGAAGAATATTAGAACAGTAGCTTTCACTTGAACATAATACTAGAACCAAGTCAGATTCATCTGTTCATATACTCTGCCTAATGTACAACATACACCAGGAGCTGTATGAGATACTGCCTCCAAGGAGCTTACAGTATAACTGAAAAGACAAATTACACGGAGTGCTAAAAAATACAAGAACGATAATACAATGACTCTGTTATTGTATTATGTGTCCAATGACATAGGGGAAAGCTGAATTGGGAAGAACAGGATAAATGGAAGAGGGACAGCATCCATGAAACTGGATGAAGTGGCATCTTAAGATTACTCTAGTAGCAGTGTACCAGATGAACTGGAGGATGGAAAAGAAGTGAAAGCAGGCAGTTTAGATAAGAAACTTCATTGCAATTCAGGAGCAAAGTGTAAGGGAACAAGTTACTGTGGTAGGAGTGGGAATGGAAAGAAGCAATGCCATACATATTAAAAAGAAGATAAAGCTGGGTAACCGAATATGGGGAGCAAATACAAATCACAAGTGAAGACATCTTTAAAGTTTTAAGCATAGATAACTGGAATAATAGTGGCTTTCACCACCAAAAATAGGGACATCAGAAAGGGTACTCATTTTGAAACCAAAGAAGAGTTTAGTTTCAGTCAAAAAGCAAAAGCAAGGGATGTCATTCTTCTAGGGTGTTGTTAAAGTCTATTTTGTAGTGAATAAGTATATATCATGGATAGAAGGTCAAATTAATATCTTTTGGACAAGCACTAAATACGCTTAAAACAAAGATGGAAAAGATTTAGCTACCTTTTAGGAAAAAGAAAAATGGCCAACTGGGACTCCCCTATTTAACAAGTATTTATTAAAGGTCTATTATGTCCCAGGCACTGCTACAGCAGGAATGAAGGTGCACATTTTAGTGTACAAGATCAAGTACTGTTTGTCCCCCTCCTTCTCACTTCAGGGTCTGGATTAGGGTCAAACAACACTTCATAAGGTACACGGAGAAACAGTGCTTTACTATTGCTAAACCATTTATTTTTGTCAGTGAATTCTGCTTTTCAACACTTTAACTGAAAATCCCTCCAATGTTGACTTCTAAATCCAAGTTTAATGCAATATGGTGAGGAGAGATAAGAACATAGGCCTAGGAGAAAAGAAATTCTAGTCTGAGTATCAACAAACTGTGTTCTTGGATAACCACCTTAGCAACTTCATCTGTAAAATGACGTGGATGGACTGTAATCCATTGCTATCCATCCACTGGATAGCAACCCAATCCTAAATCTAGATCCTAGGATGCTTTACTGATTTGTAAAATGCTCCCATATAATCATACAACTCACTTTACCATTCAGGAAGTTCCCTTTAAAAAAAAATAATCGAAATCACAGAATTGTTGCCTGCACATCCTTGGAATTAAACACATACCTGGTAGTTTAAAATTCTGCTCATGTTTTTTTAACGAGCCATCCGCCTGAACCTGGTCACGCTGGGGAGAAAAAGCCATTGGTTCATCCATCTGAATCCCCAAAGACGCCTCCATCACAAAACAACTGGGATGCAAAATGCCAGCTAAGGGGTCATGTCCACAGGGGGAACAAAGCAGCTGTGAAAATTAGAATACTGGAGAAGATGAGAAGTTTAAATCACTCACTGAACCAAGCACTAAAAAATGCCACTCTCCCCAAAGGGGCAAACATTTAAGAGTGCACCCTACGTCTGAATCCCCAAAGGTGGGAAACCTGTGGGCCATTGCTAAGGATTCCGTTTGCTTCACTTTCACCTTCCAGAAACACAAGCAGGGGGAACGAGGGGAAAATGTCCTGGTCAGGGGAGCCTCCTCGGCGGCCGGCGGCAGAGGAAAGGGTGTTGGTGGGAACCGGGGTGGCAGACCGCCCCGGCACCAGCCAGCTGGAGAATGGGGGAGCAGGGACAGGTTGCGGTAGGCCTTGTGGGGAGAGCGGTTTGACCTGAGGGAGAGGACTGGAGGAGGAAATCGTTTGACTACTCAAAGAGAGCGCCAGGAGGCTTGTCCAAAGCCCCGTGCAAGCTGACGGAGAACTGATCCGATACAGGCCACGAGCGCCGGGCAAAGAGAAAAGGGAACGAATGGGATCCTTCTAGGAGCACAGGCCGCGAGCGCAGCCGGGAAGGACCTTTCTCCCTCAGACCCGAGAGCGAAGGGATGCTTAGTGCGCAGGCGCAGGACTTTCCCGCCGTGGGTCAGCGGGATCCCAAGGGGCTGAGGGAGTTACTGCGCTGCGACAAGACCGAAGTCACGATCCAGAATTCGTTTCTAATCCCTCAAAATCCCGCGCCATGGAACAAACCGTCGGAAACTCACAGTTTAAGGGGATACGACTTCTGTGGCTCCCCAGACGCCTGGGTCGCCGCCTCCAAGAGCTCCCCACCTCCAAGAGCTCCCCACCTAGCGAGTCTGCCAAACGCGCCTGCGCAACACTTCCCGCCTCGCCGCTTCAGGTTGCTCATGCGCACTGTAAAGCCCTCGGAGTCGCGGAATCGGCTGCTGGGCGCTTGCGCAAGAGGGTTGGGTTTCTTCCCCTAGGCGGTGGTTGGCTAAAAGAGCGGTTACAGAAATAAAGCCCGGGAATAATTCTTTGCTTAAAAAAAATAGTGAACCGGGGGCACCTGGGTGGCTCAGTCGTTAAGCGTCTGCCTTCGGCTCAGGTCATGATCCCCGGGTCCTGGGATCGAGCCCCATATCGGGCTCCCTGCTCCACAGGAAGCCTGCTTCTCTCTCTCTCCCCCTCCCCCTGCTTGTGTTCCCTCTCTCGCTGTGTCTCTCTCTGCCAAATAAATAAATAAATAAAATCTTAAAAAAAAAAAATAGTGAACCGTAAGGTTAAGGATCCAGCACTATTTTCAGGAAAGATAATTCAGATACAGAAAGGTCTCAGGTTTTAGAAGTTCTAGCACATCCTGACATACGTGGCCACACAAGACACTAGGCACACTATGGATAAAAGATGGTCAGTTTCCTGACCCCCTGCTTTTCACTTCTTTTTGTTGAGTGCGCTACTAAATTAAAACAAACAAAAAATGCAACTGCCGGTTGTTTATTGCAGAAATGAGCCCAGCGACATTCAAACATTCATTCATTCCTACTGAGCCCATGGCTGTAAGGCAGGTTTCTGGAGGCTGGGGTTACACCCGTGAACACTGCAGAAAAACATCAACCCTGTATGAAGCAAAATTCCAGTAAGGAGACGACAACAAAGAAACGAACAAACGAACAAATTTCTTCCAGATATTGATTAGTTCTTTGAAGGAAATAAAGTGGAAGGATGTGTAAATGACTAGAAAAGAAGCACCATGATGGGAGCCAATAGGGAGAGACTACCAGGCAAAGGATAGAGCAAGTGCAGGGGTAGGAATGAACTTGGTTGGGGGAGGTGGTAAGAGGGGGTGTAAATTCACAGAAATCAACATCTGACAAAGCCACTCTATGACCATGGTAAATCAAGACAAAAATAAAAGTTATTTTTGTAATTATACCTGTAACCGTATCTGACCATAGGCAAAACAGAAACATTGTCTGAGCCATGAAAATGAGCAAACATTTTCCTATCCTGGCTAATATGAGTGACTGCTGCTGCTTTACCGATTACAGTTTTAGCCTCAGCCCAGTAGATAATACTCAGTCCTTCTAGATAATACTTATTAAAATTTCCATTATAAAATTACTCCTGCCTCCTACAGTTTCCAACCCAGAGCAAAGTCCCTCTTCCTTGAACCCTCCCGTAAATCACCTAACAAGTCCAAATTTCTACCACCCTCTTACTAAGATGCCCAAGGTTCTCCATAGTGTGTATTCTCACCTACTAAAACAATAAACCCAGCTTGTTCAACTACAGTTTTTATTCCCAGTGGTCTTTGGTTGGTGGGTATTGACGATAATCAAGTCTGAGAGGCCTGTTAGATATCCAAATGATAACGTCAAGTAAACAGATGGATATATTGGTCTGAGTCTAGGCTGGAGACATAAAATTGGCAGTTATGAGTTTATACATGAAACCTAAAACCTTGGGACTACTTGAGATTACCTAGGCAGACTACAGACAGAGAACTGAGCTATGAGAACCTCCAACATTTCAAAGTTGGGCAGAGGAAGAAGAGCTAACAAGAGACTGAGAAGGAATGACCTGTGAGGTGAAAAGTTGATGTCATAGAAGTCAAGAGAAGGAAGTTTTCCAATTGAAAGGAAGTGGTCAACTATAGCAAATGCTGCATAGGAGTCATGTAGTGAGTACACAGAAATGACCAATGGATTTGGCAACATAGCAATCATTAGAGTCTCTGGCAAGAATAGTTTCAGGGTGTGAGGCAGAAAGATTGAAGTGTACTAAAGAACAAAAGATGAACAAGTGTGGACAAGTCTTAAGGTTTTGTTTCTTTGGTTGGTTTCTTGGAGGTTTTTTTGGTGGGGTGGAGGTGGGGGGTTGAAGATCAGAGAAATAGGATGGTGGCTAGAGTGGGTTAAATAGAGTAAGGGAAGTTTTCTGTTAATGTTGTTGTGTTGACAGATAAATGCTTATATAATAGTGGAAATGGTGTAGTACAGAGAGAAATTGTTGATGTTGGAGAAAAAGGGAATATCTACAGGAATGGAATTATAGAGGAGAATGAAGGAAAGGATCCAAAATATAAGTGGGCCTTCGAAAAGAACCTAGATGGGGGGGAAAAAAAACAACAAAAACGTAGATTCCCATCCTTTTAACAGGAGGGAAAAACAGAAGATGAATTCAGGTGCAGATGTTTTGTGTATGGGTGGGAAGACAAAGTAGTTCCTACCAGATCACATGCATTTTCTTAATAAAATGAGATGAGGTCTTCAGCTGAGAGTGAGGCAAAACGGGGGTAAGAGGGTGGAGGGGTGAGAAGACCAGAGATATATTCTGAGAGTGAGAAGGTGAACTGTGGAAAGACTGGGATATTGCCAGCTGGATTGAGTGCCTATTTTCAATTTAAAGTGAGTCCAGATGGAATAGTGGTATGAATTTCTCAATTAACCTTCAGTCAAGAGAAGGAAGACATGGAAAAGAATGGTTGGACTTAACTGAGGATGAATATCACACAGAGGGGCAAATGAGGGTGTTTATAAGGAAGTGATTGTAATAATACATCATGGAATCTTTGGGAAGCAAGAAGGAAAGGTTATAGGAAGGTGATAGATACTGATATATAGATTGACAGATCAATACATAGATAAAAAGTACTGGGAACTATGGATTGGAACACTCTGTAATCTAAGAATTGGTATAATTGAAGTATAAGATTGAGCTAAAAGGATAGAGCTAGTAGATGGTGCACAGAATGGTGAAAATTGGGATTTCAGAGATAACAAGTGTTCGAGAGGGTAGTTAACTTTGCTGGAGAAAAAGATCTGTTTTGGTGCGAAAGGATTGTATTATCCTGAGTCCAAAACCCATGCTCAGGCCAGGGAGATATCAGTTATTTTGCCTAATGCACTTTCTCCCCAAGCAGTAAGTAATATCCCCTCCTCTGGGTTCCATTAGTATTTTATGCCTGCTGTCATTTCAACACACAGGCGTAGGAAAGACATGAAGAATCTGGGCCCTACCACAGACCTATGGAATCAGAATCTTCAGTAAAACAGGCTCCCCAGGTTATTTGTATAATCTCTAAAGCCTCGGAAGCACTGTTCTAGAACACTGGCTCTCAACCTTACCTGCACATTCGAATCACCTGAGAAGCTTTTAAAATTCTGAAGCCCAGACTATACCTCAGATCAATTACATCAGAATTTCTGGGGATGGGATCCAAACATCAGATTCCTTTAAAGCTCCCCCATTTGACTCCAATGTGCAACAGGGTAAAAACCACTAATTTAGATCTGGTCACATTAATCTGTAAAGCTTGTTATCACAATCTTTGCCAAAGTTATTTCCCCTCATTTATTTTTTATTTTTTAAAGATTTTATTTATTTATTTGAGAGAGAGAGAGAGCATGAGCTGGGGGAGAGGCAGATGGAGAGGGAGAGGCAGACTCCCCCCCACCCCAGCAGGGAGCCTGATGCGGGGCTTGATCCCAGGACCCCTGGGATCATAACCTGAGCCGAAGTTAGTCTCTTAACCGACTGAGCCACCCAGGCGCCCCTATTTCCCTTCATTTAATCATAGAATTACCTCTGTAGTTTTTAACCTCTCTTTTGTATCTTTTACACTAAGTGCGCAGTAACTACTTATTTGAATGACTGTATCTTGTGTCTCAAATTGTTTATAAGCTTTATACTACCTGTGTAGCCTGCATGGATTACTCTATATCTGAGTGAGAGACAGTCTCTATTTCAAAAATGTAAAATGGACAAAATCCTTGCTTGGTTTTGCTGGAGGGATTGAGTTAGATAAAGTGAAATAAGACATGTTAAAATGCTTAGCCTAGTAAGCCTGACTATGTTAGCTCATTTAATTTATATTCGGTATTTTTTCCTCTTTCCCTATGTCCTATCCCCAGTGCTGTCCACAAAGTAGAGACACAATAAATGGCTATGGAATTAATGAACAATTAGAGTTTAGGTTTTATTTTTTTTATTTTTTACTTTTTTTAAAGAGGGAGAGAGGTAGAGAGTGGGGGAGGAGGGGCAGAGGCAGAGGGAGAGAAGGGACTCTTAAGCAGGCTCCACATCCACCCAACTCTGAGATCATGGCTTGAGCCAAAATCAAGAGTCAGACACTTAACCACCTGAGCCACCCAGGCACCCCTAGAATTTAGGTTTTAAATGGCTGGTTGCTTTTTTATCTCCAGGAACAAATAGAAGATGAGTTGATTTAATGATTGTTGAATTTTAATTATAAAATTCAGTTTAATAATACAAATGGGCATATAATTGACATTTAATTATTAAATAAAAGTTTAATAATTGCTGACTTGTGTGTTGAATTAAGAGTTGTTACTTAGGGATGTTGATAACTCTGTAACACAAAGTTTTCTTTAGGGTCAGACCAGTGCTTTCACTATTTTTCCGTTAACAGCATGTTTATTCAGCCTCCACAGAGTGTGTGTGTTTGTGTGTGTGTGTGTGTGTGTGGTGTGGTGTGTGTGTCTCGTTTTTATCTTTTATTTATTTTCTTTTATATCTATGCATCCTCCAAAGTTAGTGAAGGTTCCATTTCTCCAGATATCCCAGCTCAGGATCTGTCCCTTTCCTAATTCATGTTTATCTCCTTATGGACCATCTACAGGTAAACTTATCATGTGCTGTTTTGTTTTCTAATTAACTATTGAACAATTTAGTTCCTTATTAAATATATTTCATGTTCTCTGAAGTACACTGCTCTTCTGTGCATTTCATGTTCCAACTTGACTGCAATCTTGTGGAGAAGGACCTTTTCTTCTAAGGATCTCTTTTATTCTTCATAGCACTTAATTCCATACTAGCCACAGAGTAGGTGTTTTACTAATGCTTTTTGCAGTCATCATCAACATGTGCTGAGTTTTTTAAGTTTTTATTTTAATTCCAGTTAGTTAAAATATACAGTGTTGTATTAGTTTCCTGTGTACAATGTATCTACTGAGTTTTTGATCCTACCTAAATGAACTCATATTCTGAGGAAGGGAGTTTGTTTATCCAGTAGCAATGAAGGATAGAAGAAAGGTAGGCAGGGACTAGGGAACCTAGTCACCCTAAGAGGAAACCACACTTAGAGGGATTTTATACTAAATACGCTGGAAGGACCCTCCACCCTTTCCCATGTGATAGATAGTTGACAACAACCTGTTTGGGTGACAGGCACATGGAGGGTTAATCAGATTAAAACCACCGACCAACAAGCCCATAAAACCCCCTAGATTTAGAAACTCCAGTGGCAACCCTCTTGGGTCCCCTCCCTCTTCGGGAGCTTTATACTGCACTTGATACTATTGCTCATTAAACTTTGCTTTGCTGCCCACCACTCTTCATCTGGTCTACCTCTTCATTCATGAAGCAGCATGACCAAGAACCATAGGCACTAAAGGAAAAGAAACCCTGTAACAGTAGGTTGTTCTCTCTTTCCTCCACTTACACAGGCAAGAGTTAAGGATTGCCAAGAAGGGGAAACAGAGAATTGGGGACTGAGACTTAAAAGAGACAGAAGCAGAAACCATTGGAACAGGAATCTGGAGGTAGTTTTATTTCAAAGGCATGAGAAAGCTCTGCAGTGATTTTAGGCAACTGATAGCAGAACAGGGCTTTTTACATAGGTCCTTCTATGGTTCTAAACTGTGTCAGCAAAAAGACAAGGACTATGTAAAATAACTGTTTTGAATTCTTCATCTTCAAAGGTAAGAGATAGGGAATGCTAAGGGGAAGTAAGAAAGAAAGTGGAAGTAGAAAAGGGAATTAACCTGTTAAAGTACAGACCACTGTGCAGGCTTTAATCTTATTATTCTAGATGTCCTGTAAGAAAGGGAAAAAGTTAATTGGGGGAGTGAGGTTCCTTTAGAGGGGGACAACCATGTTGGTAGATCCTGTCCACTGGAGGGGGAGATGGAAGACTTGAGTGGAGAATGACTGAGCAGTGCTTCTAGGAAGACTGCTTCCTAAGCCTGGCAAGATGCCCATCTCAGTTGACAGGAGCAGGGAGGGACCAGGTGGGCTGGACAATGGGACAATGGATACCTCATCACTAAGAGGTGGTCTCCCCAGTGCTATGTGCTACATAAGACACCCCCCTGGAATCTTTGCATAATTCCTGCCAGGTTTAGAGGGGATGAAGAGAATGAATTTCCTACCATCTTAGTAGAATGATGTCTCAGGGCCAAATTAAATTGGATTTGGATAAATAAATGCAGCAGTTTTTTGAACAGCTGAGTTGGAAGTCGAACTTGCTTGATAGGTTCACACAATAAAACAGGTAAGTCAGGACTTAGAATTCTACTCTTCATGTCCCAAAGCCTGTGCATTTTTCACTGGAGGAGTGACCAATTAGAGGGACAATTAAGCCATTGCCTACCTGGGCTGGGGCATGGGGTGCCATATGGCCCCAAGTCCTCCTATGTTTATCCAGTTGTGTTAAAAATCTTTCCCTGTCAGCAGCCCACTTCTCCCCCTCAACCCCCTAATACAGCTGCTTCTCAAAACCTTTTACTCCTGAGTGCTAAGTAAAGCAGAAATTTTTATTTGACAAATAAGGAATCATTTAAGGCTGTCCTCCAAGGTGGCTAAGAGTGAATTCCATAGTGTCAGAATCACACAGTCTGGAAAAAGGAATAAACTTTATTGGGAAAAGTTATTAGCTAACGGTGAGCAAGAGAAGCTATGGACCTCTTGTTACTAGTGAGATTGTGGGTCTGTGCTGCAACAAAGCTTATTCTGCGCTCCTGTTGTTCTCCTTTCTTATAGGGAACACATGGGGACAATCTTAGTGGGATTCAAACTACTTGGGCATCAGGCAATCTGTGTTTAGATACTAAGTGATTATAGACAACTTATCTGGGAAAACCTGGTACCCAGCAGGTGGAGACCTTGGAGCAGGTGGAAATTTGAGTTGGGTGCAGCCACTCCCTCTAGGAAAAATAGGGAGTCCCTGTCAGTTGTATGGTCAACTCAGAATAAGTTCCCAGCACAACGTTCAAAGAATTTTGCTCATCTTTTTTTCTTCTCGTGGAGGCACCTATTAACAGGAAAAGTTATTGGAAGTCTTATCCCCCTTCCCCCCCTTTTTTTTTTTTTACCTCCACTATTAAGCGGAGGCACTCTCTCAGGAAATCCTCAAAGATAGAGAACCTAGGATAAAGATAAAACAAATACATAACTTTTAATATGAACAGAAAATTTCTTTTAGGACAATAGCTATAAATTTAATGTTTCTGGGGGCCCCCCTTTCACATGTTGATTTTGAAACCTAATCCCCATTGTGATGGTGTAAAAAGGTGATGCCTTTGAGAGGTGATTAGATCCTGGGAGTGAGAGCTGCAGTTGGAATTAGTGTCCTTATAAAGAGACCCCACAGAGTTCCCTTGTCCCTTCTGCCAGGTGAGGGCACAACAAAACCAGGAAAATGTTCTCATCCATCTGGTCCTTGATCTTGGACTTGCCAGCCTCCAGAAATGGGAGAAATAAATGTCTGTTGTTTAAGCCACCAATCTGCAGTAGTTTTGTTATAGCAGCCTGAATGGACTAAGACAAAATAGGTACATGAAATAAACCTCCATATTATAAAATAAAAGTCTACACATTCATTGTAAAATATACGTGGGACAAAACACTTAGCATTTCATGGGGAAATACTATTTCAAAAATAAAATTATAGGGCGCCTGGGTGGCTCAGTCAGTTAAACACCTGCCTTAGGCTCAGGTCATGATCCCAGGGTCCTGGGATTGCAGGAATGTTACACAGATTGAATAAAACATTTAAAGCTTTTGGTAAAGCTCATAGAAGACATCTAACATTTTAATTAATTTATTAAATCAATAAATACCTTCTCATACTTGTGCCTAGCCAATAGAATAGGTCCTGTCATATGGACATGACTAAGAAGAGGACTCCTCTTCTAAGTGGCTTAAAGTCTATCTAGGGGCTGAAGGAGACAGTTTTCATATTCATCCTTCATGACCTGGCTTTACTCTTTCTCAAGGAAGCCTCACCAACTGAACATGTTAGGTCTCTAGGTGTATGCTTCCATAGCATACTGTACTCTTTCTTTTATCAATTTTGTTACAATTACTTGTTAATGTTGATCTTCCTCATTAGACTTGTTATCTCTTATAATAGGCATGAGGCCTGTCTTGAACATGCACTCTGAAGCTGGACTGTTAGGGTGACCATGGGAAACTTACTTAACCTCTCTGGGATTCAGTTTCTTCATTTATACAATGGTGATAAGTAATAGTATCTACTTCACAAAGTTGTTGCTCAGGTAAATAAATTAATAAATGTATGTTGTTTAGAACAGTGCCTGCCACATGGTGAACTATATGTGAGTATTAGCCAGGAAGACAGAGGTGAAGATGAAATTCCCTAGCACAGTACTTGACATGTGTTAAGTAGGTCAATAAATATTTGTTGAATGTTATTGAATCTTGTCAAATGAATGAGTAAAATGGCATAAGTGCACAGAAGAACAAGTTATTAACTCTGAATCAGAGAACTTTTTCTGGGGAAATTGAAGTCCAAGCTGAGTTTTGAAAAATTAATGAGTTTACCACCACCAGGTGAATAGGGGAAGGAAGAGGCATTCTCTTAGCCAATGAAAGAGAACTGAAACAGACAAATGTGTTCAGGGAACTATAAGTTGTTTAGAAATAGAAAAAGATTGGAGGGAGAGGAGCTAGAGACTAGAAACCGACCTCATCAAGAACCTCCTTGTGTGCTATTCTCAAAATGGGTAATAGCAAGATAATAGAGTTAAACGGGGGTAAGAAAAATATAAACTGAGTTTTATTAAGATCACTTTGGGAAGAGTGCAGAAAATAAACTATAGGAGAAAGAGGCTATAACTGGGTGACCTATCCAATAAATGTTTAGAGTCAGTAGGAGCAAGAACTTGAAATAGACCTGAAATGGTCTCTTTTTGGAAAAGCTTCATTTTTTTGTGATTCCTCTTTCATGGCTTTATGCTGCATTCAAGTCATTTCTATTTTGTTTGGGTTTGTATCTCCTTGTGGGATGTTGAAAGGAGAGCAAGTCTCTAGTTTGTTTATGAACAGGTGTACAAGAAAGCAAAAGTAGCAACCCTGTTCTCATCATTGCTGACTTGACCACAAGAATGTTGTTTCTAGTGTTGCCAATGTGGTCTCCTTTGCAAGAGAAAACAGTTGAAGCAATATTAACTAAGCCAACAATTCTAATGAGTGAATGTAGGAACAAATTAGCCAATGAAAAATAGTTCCCTTCTTTTTATGTAGCCATTTTTGGAGGAGGTGCCTTTCTGGCTCAGTCAGTTGGGCATCTGACTCTTTGATCTCAGCTCAGGTCTTGATTTCAGGATCCTGAGCTCAAGCCCAGTGTTGGGCTTCACACTGGGTGTGGAGCCTACTTGAAAAAAAAAAAAAGAAGCTGGTGAATAGTTGAGAGAGAACTGGGGTAAATGATTCTAACCCAAACCCCTTTCTTCAGGGTTTGGTTGTAGTTGAGGTAGGTAAATAATATTTAAGTTTAGTCCCGCATTAAAATAGTGAGGAAAATGGGCATTTTCCCGTGGCATCAAGGGACATAATTATAGTGACCAAACTAGGAGTTCACTCCCATTCAGGCATCTTGAACAGAAATTAGGAAAATTTGGGGTGCCTGGGTGGCTCAGTTGGCTGAGTGTCCAACTCTTGATTTTGGCTCAGGTCTCAGGGTCGTGAGATAGAGCCCAGAGTGGGGCTGCGCGCTCAGTCGGAGGAGTCTGCTTGAGATTCTCTCCTTCTCCCTCTGCCCCTCCCCCTGTTCGTGCACCCTTTCTTTAAATAAATAAATAAATAAATAAATAAATAAATAAATAAATAAATAAATAAATAAATATCTTAAAAGAGAAAAAGAAACTAGGAAATTTCAAAAATAGCAGTGCATTAAGGGAAACCTCCAAGAATTCCTTCTTGATCCCATTTGCTGTAAGCTTGAATTACTGGTATAATGAGAGAGAAAGAAGAGGATACATTAAATGAGTGGTATCATAAGCACTGAATCGGCACTGAATTAAGACTTTTTATATGTTATCTTATTAATTCTTTCATTATTGAACCTTTTTATGGACCAGGAAAGTGAGCTTTAGAAACGGCTAAATTGCTGACAACAAGCCAGTAAGTGGTAGAGCTGGAATTGGAATTTAGGACTCTTTGGTTACAAAGGTCTTGATTTATATTAGTTATCAACTATATTTTTAAAAAACTCTTTTATTGTGGTAAAATACACAAAATCTTAACCATCTTACCCATTTTTAAGTATATAGTTCAGTGGTATTAAGTACAGTCCTATTGTCACAGAGCAACATCACCATCCATCTTCAGAACACTTTTCACTCTACAAAACTAAAACTCTACACCCATGAAACAGTCAGTCCCCATTCCTCACCTCCCCCAACTCCTGGCAGCCTTCATTCTATTTTCTGTCTCTATGAATTTGACTATTTTAGATACCACGTGTAAACTGAATCATACAGTATTTGTCTTTTTGTGCCCGACTTATTCCACTTAGCATGATATCCTCAAGGTTTATCCATGTTGTGGCATATGTCAGGATTTTCATTCTCAGGCAGAATAATATTCGATTGTATGCCTATACCACATTTTGATTATTCATTCTTCCATTGGTGGACATTTAGGTTGCTTCTACTTTGTAGCTATTTTGAATAATGCTACTATGAATATGGGTATCCAAATTATCGCTTAGAGACCTCGCTTTCAATTCTTTGGGATGTATAACTAGAAGTACTGGATTATATGGGAATTCTATTTTTAATTTTTTTAGGAACTGCCATACAGTTTTCCACAGCAGCTGTCCCATTTTACATTCTTATCAACAGTGCACAAGGATTCTAATGTCTCTACATTCTTATTAACACTTGTCATTTTCTGTTTTGTTTTGAAATAGGAGCTATTCTTTTTTTAATTTAATTTTATTATGTTAATCACCATACATTACATCATTAGTTTTTGATGCAGTGTTCCATGATCCATTGTTTGCGTATAACACCCAGTGTTCCATTCAATACGTGCCCTCTTTAATACTCATCACCAGACTAACCCCTCCCCCCACCCCCTCCCCTCTAACCCTCAGTTTGTTTCTCAGAGTCCATAGCCTCTCATGGTTTGTCTCCCCCTCCGATTCCCCCCCTTCATTTTTCCCTTCCTACTATTTTTTTTTTAACATATAATGTATTATTTGTTTCGGAGGTACAGGTCTGTGATTCATCAGTCCTACACAATTCACAGTGCTCACCATAGCACATACCCTCCCCAATGTCTATCACCCAGCCACCCCATCCATCCCACCCCCCACCACCCCAGCAACCCTCAGTTTGTCTCCTGAGATTAAGAATTCCTCATATCAGTGAGATCATATGATACATGTCTTTCTCTGATTGACTTATTTCGCTTAGCATTGTACCCTCTAGTTCCATCCACGTCGTTGCAAATGGCAAGATTTTGGTTTTTTTATGGCTGCATAATATTCCATTGTATATGTATACCACATCTTCTTTATCCATTCATCTGTTGATGGACATCTTGGTGAAATAGGAGCCATTCTAATGGGTGTGAGGTTGTATCTCATTGTGGTTTTGACTTGCATTTCCCTAATGATTAGTGAAGTTGAGCATCTTTTCAAGTGCTTGTTGATCACTTGTATATCTTCTTTGAAGAAATGTCTATTCATGTCCTTTGCCCATTTTTTGAATTGGATTTTGTTGTTATTGAATTTTAGGTATTCCCTATATATTCTGGATGTTAATCCCTTATCAGCTATATGATTTACAAATATTTTCTCCTATTTTCTGGGTTGCCTTATTACTCTGTTGTTAGTGTCTTTTGATGCACAAAATTTTTTTCATTTTCATAAAATCCAATTAGTCTATTTTTTCTTTTGTTGACTGTACCTTTGCTGTCATATCCAAGAAATCATTGCCAAGTCTAATATTGTGAAGATATGCCTTTGTTTTCTTCTAAGAGATATAGTTTTAGCTCTTATGTTTAGGATTTTGGTCCATTTGAATTAATTTTTGTATATAGTTTTAGGTAAAAGCTCAACTTCATTCTTTTGCATGTGGATATTCAGTCTTTCAAGGAGACATCAAATATACATATATATATATATTTTTTAAGATTTTATTTATTTATTTGAGAGAGAGAAAGCACATGCTCATGGGCAGGGGGAGAGGCAGAGGGAGATGTGGGGCTCAATCTCACGACCCTGAGATCATGACCCAAGCCGCATTCAAGAGTCAGAGGTTCAACTGACTGAGCCACCCAGGCGCCACGACCTCAACTATATTTTTTAAAATGTCTTGTTCAGGGCACCTGGGTGGCTCAGTTGGTTAAGCATCAGACTCGATTTCAGCTCAGGTCATGAGATCAAGCCCTGTGTTGGGCTCCTGCTGGGTGTGGAGCCTACTTAAGATTCTCTCCCTCTACCCCTCGCCACACCTCCTTTCTCCCCCCTTTAAAAAAAAAAAAAGTTTTTTTCAACATAGCTAACACATAAATGGCTCAGGTAAAGTTAATTTTAAATTCAATTTGAAAGTTCAAATGATTCCATACTCCATATTGGAAAGAACATAGTGATTTTGTGGCATAGTTTAAAGAGATATAATTCTTTTAGGATTAGGTTTTTTTTTAAAAAAAGGAAGCCAAGGGGCGCCTGGGTGGCTCAGTCAGTTAAGTGTCTGCCTTCAGCTCAGGTCATGATCACAGGGTCCTGGGATCGAGCTCCACCTCGGGCTCCCTGCTCAGTGGGGAGTCTGCTTCTCCCTCTGACTCTCCCCCTGCTTGTGCTCTCTCTGTCAAATAAATAAATAAAATCTTTAAAAAAAAAAAAGGAGGCCAAGCTGTTTAGTATAATACCTATCTTGTTGTCTTGTCTGTCTGTTCATCTGTCCATCTTTGTGGTACCTGTGGATAGTTGTAACCTAGTTTCAAAATTAAAAATATGAAGAGGCACCCGGCTGCCTCAGCCAGAGGAACATGTGACTCTTGAGCTTGGGGTCGTGAGTTTGAGCACCATGTTGGGTGTAGAGATTACTTAAAAAAATAAATAAATAAAATAAATCTTAAATAAATAAAATAAAAATAAAAATATGAAGAATGGGAAGTGCTGTAAGAAATATCTGGAATTCTAACAAAGAAGAAAAAGTATTTATAGGATAAAATAAACATGCTGTACTTGAAGGTGACTGAAGCATACAAGGAAAAAAACATATTTTTCCCCCTAAAACATAGATTTCAAACACTCACAAGTAAATCTTGTCATTATTACTAAATTCAGAGAATCATAAGACCAAATTTGTATTTTTAAAATTTAAATGTAAACTTACGAAAGTTGAGTTTTGTTTTGTTTGTTTTGTCTTTTTTTTTTTTTTCTTTTTTCTTTTTTAATTCACTGGGCTCCCTTGTGAAGTAAAATACTAGTAGGACTGGGAGGTCAAGGAGCAAATCCCGTGATGTGTCAAGTTTCATCTTCAGGCACTGAAACTCTGTAGCATCTGGTACCACTCTGAAGTAGGCTGACAATTTCAGTTTAGCCATTAATGGGAAGAATATTCACTCCAGCGAAGTCATAATGGTTTGACTTCCAAATTGCTTGTTAGCTTTAAAGAAGATCATTTAACATTTTGAAAAATCCCTAGAAATTCCAAGTTCAGGGCCTTTGTCTTGGTGCCCTTTTGCTGGAAAAGAAATACACTAGAGAGTTTTCTTAAAATGATGTATCAGTATTATATAGAACTTTTAATATCCCTGTATGTTTTAAAATTCCAGAATAAGATTACGATTATACAATTAGTCAACTTTTATTTAAAAAACCCAAAGGGGTAAATGGCCATTAATTTTAAAATAGTTTATCAAGATATAGTTTAATACAGTGATGTCGATTGGGGTTCAGTGCTCGAGATTTTTCAGACGTGGAATAAATTTTTTTCTTGGCTTTAGGTTTTAAATACCAAATTTTATCCCCAAAAAGAACTTTACAGTTAGGTTGTAAATCCCTGCCCCTCCCCCAAAGTGCTAAAATGTAATTTAAATGGAGCCACAGGCAGAATTTACTCTTGAGCTTTAAACACAACAATAAACTTTAATGAGTTTGACATTGGAGCATCAGTGGTCTGTGAATTATACTCTGCGTGCCAAATCTAGTTTGCTGCCTGTTTTTGTACACATAGCAAGAATATATTTTTACATCTTTAAATTATTGGAAAAAATTTTAAATAATATTTTGTGACACATGAAATTTTATAAAAAACAAATGTCAGTGTCCATAAAAACAGTTTTATTGGTACACAGCCACACTCATTTGTTTATTGTCTGTGGCTACTTTTGCCTTACCATGGCAGGGTTGAGTAGTTGCCATAGAGCTCTGTGGCCCACGAAATCTAAAATATTTACTATCTAGGGGCGCCTGGGTGGCTCAGTCGTTAAGAGTCTGCCTTCAGCTCAGGGCATGCTCCCAGGGTCCTGGGATCGAGCCCCACATCCGGCTCCCTGCTCAGCGGGAAGCCTGCTTCTCCCTCTCCCACTCCCCCTGCTTGTGTTCCTGCTCTCGCTATCTCTCTCTCTGTCAAATAAATAAATAAAATCTTAAAATATTTACTACCTGGCTTGTTATGGGAAAAGTTTGTCAACTCCTGGATTATCAGAAAAGCAGCTTGTATTGTAGCATGGATATACAAATTAAACAAATGTCACCAAGGAGTGCAGGACAAACTTTTACCATACATTAAATCAGCTATTTAATGTGGGGAAGAAAAGGACACAAATACTTTAGTGTTGTTAATTCCAACAGTTAAGATTTATATCTAGTACTTTCTAAAGGTAGCTTCTTTTTCTTGACAGGAGAGCCTCAATTTACCCTCTTCATGTGAGAAAAATACAAAAGGCAGAGATGGAGGATATGTGGCATGAATCCATTCGCTGAATGTTAACAGCATGACTATGGATGGACAGTGACTTGGGTGTTTAATGTTGACACCAGGGCAGAGAAGCCAGCAAAAATCAGGGCCTCTGTGAAGTGAAGGTAAAAGACTCCACTGAGTCTTTTCTTCCTGTGCTTGCATCGCTGGGAATTGTGGAAAAGCCAGTAAAATTACTTCAACATCCTTCGATAGCAATGACTGTAATCCTTCTTAACAGTTTTAAGTCTTATTACATTGCTACTCATACATTCTAATACATTTTTTCCCTTAACCACATGAAAAGGATAGAATAGCACATGTGTCTTAAAATTTGGAGTGAATTAAAATAAATTACATCGGGGTGCCTGGGTGGCTCAGTCAGTTAAGCGTCTGCCTTCAACTCAGATCATGATCTCAGGGTCCTGGGATTGAGCCCTATGTTGGGCTCCCTGCTTCTCCCTCTCCCTCTGCTCCCTCGCACATGCTCTCTCTCTCTCTCTCAAAAATATAAATAAGTATTTAAAATAAGTTACATCATAAACTTTTAAAAATGATTTTTATGGCACCTCTTTGGAAACCTAGTTCTTCAAAAAGGGCAACAGTGATCTCAGAATACGCTGTAGGGAGCTGAAGAGGATCCCTTGTCTACTAGCCATCGCTGAAGATAGTGAGCTATATCCTGAGAAAGTGGCTGAGGGTTGCAACCAAAAAATAAAAGAGAAGGAAAAACAGAGGCCCAGGAATTAAAATGATCAGTGCCTTCTTACATGTGACATGTAAAGCATAATATCCCAAATAAACAGCAGTCTTACCAAAAAAGATTAAAATAAAAACCCTATTCTGTTTTTAGATCCTACAAGTAGATAACTGGTTATATAAACACTCATCTTCTATATAGCAAGAAATCACATCTTTATGATCTATGCTAGGCTCCAATATCTCAATAATTCTGGTAGATGCAGCACATCTGGAACTTGTCAAAGCGAGTGAACTTTACAAGATAGTTCCTTATAGCAAGACCCCTGGCCAGTGCCTTCTTTCCACCACATTTCCACTGCAGTTTACCCATGGATAGTCACTATGAATATGAAAAATGAAGGATAAGTTCCCTTAAACTTTGCATTTTGCTTGAGCAAAATGAGCACTTTATTGTAAAATTGGTCTAACAACCAGCATTCTAAAATCCTGTTGTTTTTTTTTTTAGTGAAACTTGAGTAGGCAGTTATAAAAACTAATGTGTTCATGGGATATGCCTATTTCTCTCTTCCATGCATTTTGTGCTTATCATTTTACATTTGCTCTTTTTCAATATGAGATTAGCAAGTCCTGTAATAGCAATTAATAGAGGGACTAAACATTCTTCTTAACATACCTGAAAAGCATTGGTATTCTGTTAGAACCTAGGATCCCACACTCTACACTAAATAGCTTAGTCCCAACACTGATGCAACAATAATTCTTCAAATATTCTGGACATTAACTTATAGGAAAGGCATACAAGGCAGGGAAGAGGAGAAGGCAAGGCAAGAATGTCTTAAGGGGTTAGTTACCCTGTGGGTGATTGGTACATGATCCTGCAATGATCATCCTAGAGGGCTTTTATAGAAATGTACCGCAGAACATTCCACCTGGGGTTAAAAGAAGAAGCAAGTTTATATCCATTGGTTTCTGTTCCCCATTGGTCACCTTCCTCTTCTCTTCTGGGTTGCACATCCCAGAGCACTGAGTGGGATCTTCTGGGTGTCCTACACAGGGGTGTCAGAGGTTCCTTAGAGCAGACAGGTAGAGGGACATATCACAAGTTGAAGCAAGGCACTATCAAAGTGCCCCTGCATAAAATTAACTGAGATCTACCTGAAAAAAGTTGCAGCAGGAGTGGCTGAAGTGAGAGTGTGGCTGACAGGGTTTTTGAAGTGGTGCGCTGTCAAGAACTGTAAAGAACCCAGATTTTACCCTACTTGCAAGCTCTCAATTTAGGCTGTCACAGTTTCATGGAAGCTGGCAGAAGACATGAGATTCCTTGGTCAGAGACAAAAGACTTGATTACTTACTGCACAGCAGACAGCATGAAATTCATGTTCGTATTAGTCCTCTTTCCCCCAAGTCCCACTGGGACACTGCAGAGGTGGGTCCAAGTGGATATGGCACACACAGTGTGAGGAACAGCTGAGAAACTCGGAGAATCCTCAGTTTTTTTCATACAAGGGTTGCAAGCAAACATGCCCAAACTTTTACTGGTGGGAGACATGACCTTTATATATTTTGTTTGTTTATTTGTTTGGATAAGTTATACTTTGATTTTTCAGAAGCAAAAATGACAAGTGGCAACTTGCATTTGGAAAAGACATTAAAGAGTATGAGAATAATAAATAGAGACAATAGCCTAAGAAAGACTCTGTTATCATACAGCTCTCAAAGAAACTCCTTTTATTTATTTTTATTATTATTATTATTTTTAAAGATTTTTATTTATTATTTGACAGAGAGAATGAGAGAGAGAGAGCACATGAGAGGGGGGAGGGTCAGAGGGAGAAGCAGACTCCCCGCCGAGCAGGGAGCCCGATGCGGGACTCGATCCCAGGACTCCAGGATCATGACCTGAGCCGAAGGCAGTCGCTCAACCGACTGAGCCACCCAGGAACCCTATTTTTATTATTTTTTAAGGTTTTATTTTTAAGTAATCTCCACACCCAATGTGGGGTTTGAAACCACGACCCTGAGATTAAGAGCCATACACTCGACCAACTGAGCCAGCTAGGCACCCCAAGGAAATTCCTTTTAAATAAATCTCAGAATAATATGCTCTTAACTAAAACAACAAGACAAAAACCACAACACCAACAAAAAATTTGTAGAGAATCCATAAAGTGATACATGAAGAAGGAAAAGGAAAATCCAGAAATCTACATGCTGAGAGTTCTCTGTGAAAATCAAATAGGCTCTCTTTCTATATAATCTCAGAGAGAGAGAAAGAAATCATTTGCAGACTCAGCCCTCCCAGACAACTGAAAGCCCATCTTGATAGTATATTAGACTATCCCATCTGGTTCCAGATTATTCCAGGTGCACTGTAGTGATTTAAAATTAAATTGCTTAAAGTATTTCCCCTTTTTATTTAAAAATAAATATATTGCCTTAGTAGCAGGAAGAATAATTTATATCCATATAGCATCTTTTCTGCAAAACTTTAATACTAACATATCGCTAAGAGTGCTATGTTCAGAAATGAACAACTTACAGGAACAAAATAATCTTAAAGAAAGAAACACAAAAAACACAAAGAGACTCTGTTATGCCCATGGGTCAATTTTCTATAATTCACTTATGCAAATTAAGTCTATTGAGTATGGTCTTGGAATGAAGAATAAAAAAATATAGAAATGCCCTTTGTTCTTTCTTTACCCTGAGTATAAGATTTTACATAGGAAAACTCAACATAGGAGGTTTTTGGTTTGGGAGGTTTTTTTTGAGAAAATATGTTAAGTTTAAGTTGTACATGTTAGTCATGCTTTATACAAAATTGTTCAAACTGGGAAAATTTTGAGAGTGAAAGGGGGAATCATTAATAATTATGATGGGACAGCAGGTATAAACTGGCATTACGGTCAGAGCCGGCCTGCACTCCCTTGGTTCTCGGTGCCTGCTCCCAGTGGCCCTGAGGGCGTGCGGGCGAGGTGGGCGGGGGGGAGCAGGTGTGCAGGTCTAAGTGCCGCAGGGGGGCGCACTCTTCGGCGAGAATCGGGAGGAGGAGGAGACTGCAAGGATGGGCCCAGGAGCAATGGCGTCCAAAGAGGAACAAGCAGTAAAAAATCTCAACGTGGAGAACGCCAAACAGGAAAATGAAAAAAGGGATGAAAAGGAGCAAGTTGCTAATAAAGGAGAGCCCTTGGCCCTCCCTTTGGAAGCTGGTGAATATTGTGTGCCTCGAGTAAATCGTAGGCGGTTCCATGTTAGGCAGCCCATCCTGCAGTATAGGTGGGACATGATTCAGAGACTTGGAGAACCACAGGCAAGGATGAGAGAGGAGAATATGGAAAGGATTGGGGACGAGATGGGACAGCTGATGGAAAAGCTGAGGGAAAAGCAATTCAGTCATAGTCTGCGGGCAATTAGCACTGACCCTCCTCACCATGACCATCATGATGAGTTTGCCTTATGCCTTGAGTCTTGATGTTTTCCCTGAAGTTAATAGGAAGACACACCTGCTTCCTAAACTTAATGTTCTCAGTGTACATTTGTTGTAAACCTTTTGGTGTTACATGTCTCTTGTGGGTCTCCTATGACCAGCTTCTAATTGAATGTTGAATTTTGACCCAAAATGTAAGATTCTGTCAGCAGGGGAGTTTCACCCTATTGCATGGCAAGATGTTCATTATATATTGTGACGTTAATAAAGCAGTTTAAAAGACAAAAAAACAAAACAACAACAACAACAGAAAACTGGTATTACTCCCGGAAAACTAGAGCGTATGATCACTCTAGGTACAGCTTATTTAAACTACCACTTCAGTATTCTCACGTAAAGTAGGTCGGTAATTTGAAAATGCCTCGCTGCTCTCCAAAACACTTTAAAGCTGCACAGTACTTTGTTTCAGTTCTTTAAATCTTCAAATAACCTCTATTTAAATATACAGCACCAATAATGAGACAAAATTGTGTTAATTTCATTAAGTTCCATTAACTAAAGCTGTTAACATTTAGCTTTGTGGCTGGTCAAGATCAGGCCATAATATTTTTTTCTCCACTAAAGCAGTTGGAGATCGGGGAGATGAGTAAATAAATATATTATGTTGTTGTTTTGTTTTTGTTTTTGTTTTTTCTTTGAGAGAGAGTGTGAGTGGGGGGGAGGAGGGCATGAAGGAAGAGGTAGAGAAAATCTTAAGCAGATTCCACACCCAGCGCAATTCCAATGCAGAGCTTGATCTCACGACCCTGAGATCATGACCTGAGCCGAAATCAAAGAGTCAGACGTCTAACCAACTGAGCCACCCAGGCGCCCTTTTTACTTTTTAAACATAGCCTTAGAACATTTAAAATTATATATATGACCCGCATTATATCTCTATCAAATTGTGCTGGCGTAGCCTGTTTCAAAAGCTGGGAATGAAGATGGAATATAAAACAATAGGGGTACAGATGATCATCACATAAGACAAATGAAACATTTTCTAGTGATCTTAAGGGAACCTGTGTTTGGCTGAGTCTTGTCCCACCTACCAATATAGGTTCCTAGCTCCTGGAAACGCCCATCCCACCCCATCCTGTTATCTCTGGGTGTTCTCCGGGGGTTCTCATGAACACATTTCAGTTACTATGTGGCTTTTTCCCCTCCTGCCTCAGCCCCATTCCTGTGCCTGGCCCAGAGGTTGCTGTTTCCATTGGCAACCACTGCATCTACCTGAAACCGCCACCTCAGTGAGTTCAGAAGCAATCTTCAAAATGCCAGTGTAACACCTAACTGCAATTAGGGGAAAGTGCTGCTCTGACCCTTTGGTATTTTACTATCAGAGAGAGAGAGAGAGAGCTGGAGGTATATTACCTGTGCCCAAACATCTTTTAGAAAGTTTTAAGTGCAACAGCTTGATGCAATGTTTGAGTCTCTATTCTCCATAAGAAAGACCCGAGTCCATGGTGGGGCTCACCCGAAAAAATGCTGAGCAAGCGAGAATGAGGCCTCCTGTTTTTTATTCAGGTTTTGCTACTAAGCCGTGCATGCCTGCCTGCCTGCCTGCCTCCGTTGTGCAGCAGCTGAAAACTGGTGGCGTGGAATTCAGCTGCAGCCCTGCCTTTGTTGGGAGAGCACAATATTGCTGTTTGAACGCTTGAAGGTGGAGAATGCATGCCCCAGTTCACCACACCCTTCCCACTAGTCCCCAACATGTTATGTTGTATCCTCCGCCATCACACATCTGCTGCTGGCCTGGACTTTTGAGTTTGCACTTCTGTTTTATAGCCTTCCTATTCAGTGTGTTCTTTAACCAGCGGCAGCAGCATTGTCTGGGAACTGGTGAGAAGGCAGGGTCTCCAGCCCTACCTCAGACCTATTGAATCAGAATCTGCATTTTTATTTTATTTTATCTTATTTTTTAAAAGGTTTTATTTATTTGAGAGAGAGCACGAGGGTGAGAGAGAGCACGAGTGGGAGGGGCGGCGCAGAGGGAGAGGGAGAAGCAGGCTCCCCACAGAGGGAGCCTGATGTGGGGCTCGATCCCAGGACCCTGGGATCATGACCTGAGCCGAAGGCAGAGGCTTAACCGACCAAGCCACCCAGGCCCCCTCAGAATCTGATCTTAAATGATCTTACATGATTTTTTTTTATGATGATCTTACATGATCTTTTAAATGATCTTACATGATTATCATGTACACTGAAGTTTGAGAAACACTGCCTTATATAGGACATATTCTTTACCTGTAGGCTCCGTAGCCCACATTTGATAGGATTTGGCCTGAGCGATTTGCAGACACAAACGGGCAAACCTGGGCTAGAAAGGGTCACTGCTTAAATGGTGCTCCCTGCTACTCCAATAAAAACCACCACCAACGTAACTTTATAATAGACACCAAACCTTGGAAACCAAAGGAATTCCTCTCTGTTTTACATGGAAGTCACTATCTTTTCTCAGTTTCCTAATACGGCTTATTCTCAGGTAGAATGTCCCATTGCTTTTTATTGTGTGGCAACTCCCCTGTGTTTACACCTTTAACGATAAAGTAAGGGAACTGATATTATACACACACACATACACGTATCTATCTATATATATTTTTAAAGATTTTATTTATTTATTTGAGAGAGAGAGAGAATGAGAGACAGAGAGCATGAGAGGGAGGAGGGTCAGAGGGAGAAGCAGACTCCCTGCTGAGCAGGGAGCCCGATGCGGGACTCGATCCCGGGACTCCAGGATCATGACCTGAGCCGAAGGCAGTCGCTTAACCAACTGAGCCACCCAGGCGCCCCAATATCTATATATGTTTTAAATTTATTTTTTTAGTAATCTCTACACCCAACCATGGGGCTCAAACTCACAACCCCAAGATCAAGAGTTGCATGCTCTTCTGACGAGCCAGCCAGGCACCCTGATATTTTACATTTTTATCCAGTTAGAACTGTTCAGCTTATGAGTTTGGGGAGCCTGAGGAACCTAGAGAAAGAGAGCATCTGGACTTTCTTTTGATTTAAGGTGGTTTGAGCCACTGGAGCACTCCTTTAAAAAGCCATTCCCTGTTTGCTTTGCCAGATGCTTTGCAGTCCTGCCTTTCAGAAAACTTCAGTTGTTGTAGGACAATGTCAAACTTATTTGGCAAACAATCTAGGGGCAAGGGAGGACAGGGGACTGTTTCTTATCAGGGCATATGTTTAACTTTGAAGGAACCACATGATCCATGCTTATCCAATCTGGGTGAATTTCAGGTCTGAGTCTCTTGTTTGGAAATTCCCTGTCAGTCGGGGGAGCTCTGTTTTCCAGGCCAGGAAGCACAGTGGAGAAAGGGAAAGAAATTGGATTACTGAATACCATCACTGGTTTCCTTGAAGCCCATCCTTACTTGCCCCCTGCTTTTTAAAACAATTTTCTTGAGGGGCACAATGGGTTTGTTGAGGTGACACACTGGGTTGAGCAGCCAACTCTTGGTTTTGACTTGGGTCATGATCTCGGGGTCCTGGGGGTGAGCACCGTGTCAGGCTCCTCTGCTCAGCGTGGAGTCTCCTTGAGGATTCTCCCCTTCCCCTCTCCCTCTGCCCCTTCCCCTGTTCGTGCATGTGCTCTTTCTCTCAAATAAATAAATAAATCTTGAAAAAAAAATTAAAACAGTTTTGTTGAGATATAATGACATACAATAATTTGCACGTATTTAAAGAAAGTATATAATTTGATGAGTTTTGACATATGCATATCCTGTAAAGCCATCACCACAAACAAGATAGTGAACCTCCAGAAGTTTCTTCAGCCCCTTTGGATTCACTCACTCTCACTCCTTCCCATTCCCCACCAACAGCTGATATGCTTTCTTTCACTTCAAATTAGTTGCGTTTTCTGAGTTTTATATGAATAGAATCAAACAGATGTACTTTTTTTGGTCTGGCTTCTTTCATTTAGCATAATTATTTTGAAATTCATGTTGTATACATCAAAAGTTCATTCCTTTTTATTGAGTATTATTCCTTATTATTAGTAGCATGCCATCATATGGATGTACCACAATTTGCATATGGACAAATGGGTGATTTCTAGTTTTTGGCTATTACAAATAAAACTGCTATAATCATTTGTATACAAGTCTCTATAGGGACATATATTTCTGTTTCTCTTGGGTAAATACCTACAAGTAGAATGGCTGGATAACATGGTGGGTCTATGTTTAACTTTGAAAGAAATTGCCAAACTGTTTCCCAAAGTAGCTGTATGCTTTACATGCCACCAGGAGTGCATGAGAGTTCTAGTTCTGCTACATTCTTGCCAACACTTGGTGTGGTTAGTCGTCTTCGTTTTAGCCATTCTGATAAGTATATAGTAGTAGCTCACTGTGCATTTCCCTAATAACTAGTGATGCTGAGCATATTTTCATGGGTTTAATGCCAAATGTATATCTTGAAAAGTGTTTAAGTCTTTTCATTTTAAAAAATTAGGTTGTTTTCTTACTGATGAGTTTTAAGAGTTCTTTATGTATTTTGTATATACAGGCCTTTATTTTATTTGCAAGTATCGTCTCCCAGTCTCTGACTGGTCCTTCATTTTCTTGACATGAATCACAAGAACTGAACTCCTTTATTGTTTAAGGCAATTCGAGCCCTAAATTTACAGTTTTACTGAAAATCTGGAAACATATGTCCAACAGGAGAATAAAGAATGAAACATCAAATGGGTGATTATACAAACTATATGAAAAATGAGAAAGAAAAGAAGTGGCCGCTGATCTGAGAGCTAGCCTGGTGCTATTGACCAGGCATTACTGTTTCCCTGTTGAACATAAACAATTTCATAAAATAGCAACATCAGTCAAGGCTACTTTGCAACTGGGATGGATCAAGGCAAAAATGGGACCCCTCCATACTTAGGCCAGAACAAAATATGAATCCTGTCCAAATCAGAAATATAATCAAACATTCCCTGATCCTGGCTGATAGGATTGCTTGAACTTCCCTCCTCTCTCTCCTCCCCTAACCCTCCGCTTCCACCATTCCATCTTTTTCGACTGTGACTCCTCTGCCTCCCTCTTATACAGACCCTTGTGATTACATTGGATCCACCTGGATAATCCAAGCTAATTTCCCCATCTCAAAATCCTTAACTAAATCTCATTTGCATTAACATATTCAGAGATTTCAGGGATTAGGGCATGGAGATCTTTGAGGGGCCATTATTCTGTCTACACTACATAATAGGATTATTGTGGGGATTAAATAAGAGAATGCATGTAAAATGCTTAGTTTGATACAATATTGTTATTAAGCCTAGACCTAGGCTTTTGAAACTCATAAACGAAGAATTATTATCTGTGGCGTGCTATGTCATCTTTTCTTTGAGGCAATGCATGCCTCATATTCTCTCTGCCGCCTGAGGGAGGAGAGGGTTATGAGGTATAAGGAAACTTGGAGTAAAAATGTCAGTTAAATTGCAAAGATCCATTCCTGCCACACCTGTAAACATTTTCATTTTTCCTGAATTCACCCACATGCAAAGAAATTTAATCATCAGTGAACTAGTTGGCTTTGAGGTGCATTCCTCTAACACTAGGATCTTCACATTTAGATCCTCTTTTCTGAGTGAGTATGAGCTGGTGTGGGATCCCTCATGGTTTTTCTTTGCATTCTTTCCCTCTCCCCAACTCCCTTCTCACCATAATATCAGGAGACTGTCAGGAGGGGGCTCAGGCAGTCGGGGCTGGGCATGGTTGGGACTGGCATGCTAGAAGGGACGGCTCATTTGTGGTGGGCAGAGCCAACCTCACTCTACCATGGGAAGTAAATATTGCATGGTACTCCGTTAGCATTACAGAGCATGAGCATTTCCAGGTGCCAGTGAGAGGGCTGGAAAGTGAAACCGACTTGGAGGGAGTCCTGTGTGGTTCATCTGAGAAGACCCAGCTGGTTCTCTCCCAGCATTCCCTAGCTGTACTAGCTTGACTGTGCTTACGCAAGGCTGCAACTCATCAACTCCCAAATGACAAGAAGCGGGCAGCATTCAGTTTTTTAAAGCCAGGACGGAAATTGTTTTAAAATGCTGGGAAAAATGTAAGACTGTGTTCCCCAAAGTGAGGTCAAGAAGTCTCTAGAGGGGGACTGTGTCTCATTTTGTGGAATGATCTCTCGAAATTAGACATGTGGACCTTGTGGGAACCAAGGATAGCACCAAGGATTAGAATGAACACCAACAAAAGGAAGTAATAGCCAATAGCCTTAGGAAAGGAAGATGAGACATTAATTTTAAGTTATGAGCAGCTGTGGTAGATCTAGAGCAGCACTGACATAATTAGGAGACACTAATAAACCTTGGCACTTACCACTGATAAAAAATTCTAAGGATTACCAGTCATTGAGTTACTCCTATGTCCAGGATCTGGTACTTGGTACTTACTTGTGTTATCTTTAATTCTCAAAAAAATCCTGCAAGTAATATATTATTATTGCATTCTATTCTTTTTTAAAAAAGTAATCTCTATGCCCAACGTGGGGCTCAAACTCACAACCCCAAGATGAAGAGTCTCATGCTCCACCGACTGAGCCAGGCAGGCGCCCCTTGCATCCTATTCTATATGTACTTCTTAGCTTTAGTTTTCTTTATCTTTGAAACTGGAATGATAACATCTATCTTACACTATTGCTGGGAAAATTAAACTTAAAAGTATATGTCAAAGTGCCTGGCAATTAGCAGGTGCACAATTTATATTTGTAAAATTATTATTGAAATAGGCAGAAAAAATGAGGATATGAAAGATTTTGATTGATTATTTCATTTAGTAATTGTATTAGGTACCTGCTACATTCTGGCCCAATTCAAACAATAAAAATATGACTTGACTTTAAGATATTTACAGTGCAGGGAGCAAAAAGCCAAACAAACAAAATCACTGATCAGAGAAAGAAGTTACTGATTAGAATTTAATACTATATATTTAGAATAAGATGATAAAAGGTGCTTCTAAAACCAGGAAGCACATAAGTGGACCCTTAAAAGGAACAAAGGAATCGGGGTATGTGTGTGTGGGGGGGATGTCTTGTCCATTCATTTGGGGCAGGGAATAACTGTCACTGGTTTTATACTGGCAGGGAAAAATGCCCGTGGAATGGAACCGACAAGTAGGCAGGAGCTGAATCATGTCAGCTCTTGTACATTTTTCTAAAAAGTTTAATTTTATGCTAAAAGTAATGGGTAGCCATTAAAGGATTTTATTTAAGGTGTACTTTGTTCAGATTTATGGCTGAGAAAGATTACGTGGGTAATAATGTGGAGGGGAGACACACAGATGCAGGCACAGTGAGGAAACTAAAGGGATGGGTGTGGTACAGTGATTTAAACCTGGGCCCACACTGCCTGGCTTCATCATTTTCTAGTTGTATGGCTGTGGATAATTTACTTAACTTCTTTGTGCCTCAGTTTTCTCATCTGTGAAATGGGGATGAAGATAGACCCTACTTCGTAAGACTGATGTGACAGTTGAAAGAAGTAATAGGGATACAGCACACAGTATGATGCCTGCCATATAATGAGGTCCAAATAAATGATAGCTTGTAGTTGTTGCTGTTATTAATATATTGGTGCAAAAGAGAAATGATGAGGGCCTGGGCTAAGGAGGTGGCAGTGGAAATAGAAAGAAGGGGATGATGTGAAGGAAGCAGAATGGAAAGGACTTGTTAATGGAGTGTATTAACAAGTGTATTAACATCGCTTTAAAAGAAGTGGAAGAGGGGCGCCTGGGTGGCTCAGTCGGTTAAGCATCTGGCTCTTGGTTTCGGCGCAGGTCATGATCTCAGGGTCTCGGGATTGAGCCCTGTGTTGGGCTCCATGCTCAGTGGGGAGTCTGCTTGAGGATTGTCTCTCCTCCTCTCCCTCTGCCCCTCTCCCTGCTTGTGTTCATGTGTACTCTCTCTCTGAAATAAATTAGTTAAAAAAAAAAATAAAAGGAGTGGGGCAGGAGGGGAGCTATTTGAATTTACTCGGTGAGTAAAGGAGGTCTAGATTCAAGGCTGTTCTGGTTTATATTCTTCCTCCATTGTTCTTTTTGAGTAGATCACACTATGATTCTGTGATCTTGCATGTCCTTCTCTATAGGAAGTGGGTTCAAACCTCATCCACACATACAGATGCACAAGAAATATAAATGTCTTTCTTTTTCTCCAGCTCAATTTAAGTTCTGTTTTGAGTCTTCTCCTTGGATGCAAAAACATAATTTCAGTTAAATTGGGGTTTCTCCTCTCCTTTCCCAAGGTTGTACTTAATGCTTTCGTCTTAGGGTATGAGGTTGGGGTTAGACATTAGATCCTTGGTGTCATCTGGCCAAACTGATACCCTTTGGAGCTACCATCACCTCGTTGGGTCCTCAGTCTGCGACCCATGTGGGCTGCATGTTGACTCACTTCTCAGGCTCCTTCTTATAGCTCTTTGGGTTCCAGGTCCCTCCTCTTGGGCAGTAGCACTTAACTCTGTTTCTCAGTCAGGTGCCCCCATGACATGCTGGGCGGTGGAAAACTCTGCAAGGTGTTGGGATCATTTGTCACTTCTGTGACCTCTTGAGCACACAGAGGGCATTCCATGGTTTCTGCACCACATTGGGGCAGGTGGGTGAGGCAGTCTAAGGTGCTAGTTCTTCTCCAGGGTCTTGCCACCTGCAGAACTTTATGTCTGTTCTTGACTCTCCGAAACCTCTCCAGAATTTCTGTAGACTCCCGCAGGTCTCAGTTCAACCCGAGGGATATAGTGAGGAAGTGCAGACACCCTTTTCTCAAAGACCCCAAGCTTTTTAGCTCTTATTGCTTTCCTCTTCAAACTCTCCTCTCCTTCTACCTTCTAGCCCTGAAGCCAGGTTCTTATCTTTGCTTCCTTTCTTCTTTTCTTCTTCTTTTTTTTTTTTTCCAAAAAACTGCCAGAGTTTGTTCAGTTTCCCTCAGGGCCTAGGTTTTGAAACTCAAAAGCTAGGAAGAGGCTCTTTTAAAATCTGCTTTCTTCTGTAACACCCCTCCCAATGAAGGAGGGGAATGCTAAAAGATGGGAAAGTGTCAAAGAAAAATAATCTATTAATACTTCGTAGATATTATGCCACCACATTTTAAACAGAGTCATCAGGCGCTAACCTACACACTCTTTTGTCTTTAGTCTTTGAAAGTCTTTTATCTTTTCTCTAGTTGACAGATATGTTGTGTATAATTTTGATATTCTTTTGATTTATTGATGCTGGACATGCAGGCAGTGCTGAATGTTACTGATGCAGAAATCTCCCAAAGAGAAGATGAAGCCAGCCTCTTTGAATTGGGGTAGGGATCAAGAATGGACTTCTCCCTCAATACTACCTTAGTGTCATGGGGTGGGACAGGCTGAAATTGAGAAATGCCTATAGAAGGCCTGAGATGGAAGAAGGGATTTCTCTCTAGCTAAACTAGAAGGAGCAAACACGCTGGTTGCCTGGGACATTCCTAGTTTATGCTTCATTTTCTTTCTTTTTTAAAGATTTTTATTTATTTATTAATCGACAGAGAAAGAGAGACAGCAAGAGAGGGAACACAAGCAGGGGGAGTGGGAGAGGGAGAAGCAGGCTTCCCGCCAAGCAGGAAGCCCGATGTGGGACTCGATCCCAGGACCCTGGGCCATGACCTGAGCCGAAGGCAGTCGCTTAACCAACTGAGCCGCCAGGCATTCCTATGCTTCATTTTCTTATGTATTATCTGATTAGTGCCCCTTTCTCAAAACTAGCGTGGCTTAGACAATAAAATTATGTGGTCACCCTCTTTCTAGCTTGTATAGGCCTGTTAAAATGTTCCCATCTGCAGCTAAGCTAGAGACCCCAAAAGCCTTAATTATCAAGACTTTTCCTGATGTAATGAAATCAACAAAATCACCCAAGAGCCTGAGATCGAAAAGGGTCTTTGTTTTTAATTCTAGGACTATGCAAGTCAACAGTTACTTTGGTATAAAAAATCATAATTTCAATATAAATAAATATAGGTATACTATTTAGCCATTTCCCCTTTGTTTCAATATTCACATATATCGCTGTGGTTTCACAAATCTTTTTGCCCATTCAATTTGTAGTGACAAAGAGAATCTCAAATCATCTGCTGTTCTATGTTTCATACCAACATTTTTAGAATTTTTAATTATCCATGAGTAAAATAAAAACATATGCTGCCTATAAAATGTTCTACCTTTCAACTGTTGATGTGGTCTTCCACTAACTAGGATGGTTTCTAGAGAAATTGTCAAATTTGTATATGTTATCTATAGATGGAATAAATATCTATGTATTTGATGTCCTATGAAGTTGATTAGATTCCGAAGACCAAAAATAAGAGACCTGAAGCCATGATGATTTCCAGTAAACACAAATTCCTTGCTGCAGTCCACTTCCCTGATCCTCTGTAGTGCCTCTTGGTTTCTTAGGAGATCAGGTTGTCTAGAGTGGTCAGAGAGTCAAGAGGTCAATAGGCATCCTAGAACCTGATGAACTAACTCCAGTGTTTAGAACAACCCCCTTTCTTCTTTCATTTTTGTGTATATGGCATTATAGTTCCTCTTTCAAATGTCTCACTCTACCTGTACAGTATATTTAAAGATCACTCTTTATAAAAATTTTTTATTAACATATACTATATTATTAGTTTCAGAGGTAGAGGTCAGTGATTCATCAGTTGCATATAACACCCAGTGCACATTACATCATGTGCTCTCCTTAATGCCGTTCACCCAGTTACCCATCTTCCCACCCACCTCCCCTCCCGCAACCCTCAGTTTGTTCCCTATAGTTAAGATCTCTTATGGTTTGCTTCCCTCTCTGTTTTCCTCTTATTTTATTTTTCCTTCCCTTCCCCTATGTTCATCTGTTTTGTTTCTTAAATTCTACATACCAGTGAAATCATGTGGTATTTGTCTTTCTCTGAGTGACTTATTTCGCTTAGCATAATACCCTTTAGTTCCATCCATGTCTTTGCAAATGGCCAGCTTTCATTCTTTTGATGGACGAGTAATATTCCATTATATATATATATATATATATATATATATATATATATGCCACATATATATGATATATATATATATGCCACATCTTCTTTATCCATTCATCTGTTGATGGAAATCTGGGCTCTTTCCATATTTTGGCAATTTTTAACATTGCTGCTCTAAACAGTGGGGTACCTGTGCCCTTTTGAATCACTCTGTTTGTATCCTTTGGATAAATACCTAGTAGTGCAATTGCTGCGTCATAGGGTAGCACTATTTTTAACTCTTTTAAGAACCTCCATACTGTTTTCCAGAGTGGCTGCCCCAGGTTGCCTTCTCACCAACAGTGTAAGAGGATTCCCCTTTCTCCGCATCCTCGCCAACATCTGTTGTTTCCTGAGTTGTTAATTTTAGCTATTCTGACCAGTGTGAAGTGGTGTTCTCAAGGTGGTTTGGATTTGTATTTCCCTAATGCTGAGTGGTGTTTTTTCATGTGTCTGTTGGCTATTTGTATGTCTTCTTTGGAGAAATACCTGTTTGAGTCTTCTGCCCATTTCTTGACTAAATTTTTTGGTTTTTGGGTGTTGAATTTGATAAGTTCCTTATAGACTTTGGATACTAGCCCTTTATCTGATAAGACAATTCTCCCATTCCATAGGTTGCTTTTTAGTTTTGTTGACTGTTTCCCTTCTTGTGCAGAAGCTTTTTATCTTTTTTTTTTTTTAAGATTTTATTTATTTATTTGACAGAGAGAGAGAGAGCACAAGTAGGCAGAGAGGCAGCCCCAGAAGGAGAGGGAGAAGCAGGCTCCCCATTGATCAGGGTGCCTGATGCAGGGCTTCAGTCCAGAACCCTGGGATCATGAACCAAGCCAATGGCAGATGTTTAACCAACTGAGCCACCCAGGCACCCCCAGAAGCTTTTTATCTTGATGAAGTCCCAATAGTTCATTTTTGCTTTTGTTTCCCTTGCCTTTGGAGACCTGTTTAGCAAGAAGTGGCTGCGACCGAGGTTGAAGAGGTTGCTGCCTGTGTTCTCCTCTAGGAGTTTGATGGATTCCTATCTGTCATTTAGGTCTTTCATCCATTTTGAGTCTATTTTTGTGTATGGTGCAAGAAAGTGGTCCAGTTTATTCTTCTGTATGTGGCTGTCGATTTTCCCAACACCATTTGTTGAAGAGACTGTTTTTTTTCTACTGGATACTCTTTCCTTCTTTGCTGAAGATTAGTTGACCATAGAGTTGAGGGTCCATTTCTGGGCTCTCTATTCTGTTCCATTGATCTATGTGTCTGTTTTTGTGCCAGTACCATACTGTCTTGATGATTACAGCTTTGTAATAGAGCTTGAAGTCTGGAACTGTGATGCCTCCAGGTTTGGCTTCCTTTTTCAACATCCCTTTGGCTACATCAGGGTCTTTTGTGATTCCATACAAATTTTAGGACTGTTTGTTTCAGCTCTGTGAAAAATGCTGAGGGTATTTTGATAGGGATTGCATTGAATGTGTAGATTGCTTTGGATAGCATAGACATTTTGTTTGTTTGTTTTGTTTTAAAGATTTATTTGAGAGAGAGAGCACTCACGAGAGAGCACGAGTTGGGGCAGAGGGGGAAGGGATGCTGAGCAGGGAGCCTGATGCGGGGCTCAATCCCAGGACCCTAGATCATGACCTGAGCCAAAGGCAGCTGCTTAACTGACTGAGCCACCCAAGTGCCTGAGGAGCATAGACATTTTAACAATACTTGTCCTTCCAATCCATGAGCATGGAATATTTTTCCATTTCTTTGTGTCTTCCACAATTTCTTCCATAAGTGTTCTATAGTTTTCAGAGTACAGATCCTTTACTTCTTTGGTTAGGTTTATCCTATGTATCTTATGGTGTAGTTGTAAATGGGATCGATTCTTTGATCTCTTTCTTCTGCTTCATTGTTAGTGTATAGAAATGCAACTGACTTCTGTGCATTGATTTTATATCCTGCGACTTTACTGAATTCCTGTATCAGTTATAGCAATTTTGTGGTGGAAACTTTTGGGTTTTCAACATAGAGTAAAGATCACTCTTGATGGAAAAGTATATTGACTCTATTTCTGTCAAATTTACATAGGGCTAATATCCAAACAATTTTAAGAGATTCTGTAAACATTATGAAATATTTTTTTTTTTTTTTAGAATTTACAACATTTCAAAAATAAAATGTAATTGTTCTTTGCTTTGGGGAACTTGTAGAACATGGCCAAGTTGATAAATATTTTAAAATTGTGAACAATATAGTGAAGCTGGATAATGTAACTTGTAATCAAACTGTTATCAGGACAAGCATATAAAAATAACATGAGAGTTTTTATTTTTTTAAATGAAGTGTACTCCAGTACTTTTTTATCTTTTGGTCATTAAGTTATCACTAGAGACCATTAGAAACATGAAGGAACTGAATTATTCCTGCAGGTCATGTGTGGAGTAAATACAATACTTCAATTTCTTACTGAAGAGACAGGAAAAGTGAAGACCCTCATTAACTGATTATTGCCAGAGTTTCAAAGATTTGGGGGAAACTCAGGAGATAGAAGATTCTGCCTGGGGGAAAGGGGTGAGAAATTAGAAGAGATGGCATATTTTCCATTGCAAAAGAGACCAGAAGAGTTGCTTTATAGGCTAAGGGAAGTGAAGTTCTGTTGGACTTCTCTGTTGCTTTGCAGCATTGGAATCTGGGACAGGAGAAAGAATAAAGTAGGGAGCACATGGGGTCAACAGATAGGCAGGTAGGCAAAAGAAGCTTGGCTTTTTGGTTGAATTATTTAGAATGAGGTAAACGTTGGTGAAGAAAAGGTAAAGCCTAGTGCTTGTAAGAAGCAAGTGGAAGGAAAATTATGTGACAAAGTCTTGGTGATGATTGGCTCTAATCATAATGACAACATACTGGTGACAACAATACTAGTCATTTTTTCTGAGTCCTACAGAGTGCCTTAAAGTAACCACAAAGTGCCAGGCACTCCGCAAGGTGCTTTTCCATGCATTACCTTGAATCCTCACAACTGTCCATGGTAATGTAACCTGAGGTTTTCTGGCTCTTGTTCTTACCTACTAATGTTCTTTAAAGCTCCCTCCTTCTCCTGAAATATTTCTGGGAGTTCTCGAATGGGGCCTTACATGCATTCCCAGACGAGCTCAGCCAGGGACCATCTTTGCTGGCTTCCCCCGTGTCTGCCATGCACGTGCTGTTGCAGATTGCTGATCGCTCGTCCTGCTGCCTCTGGGCTTTGGTGAGAGCTGTGCCATCGTCCTCCACGGCTGCTTCTAATAAGTAGCACTGACTGTGCTGGGTGTCACTATCAATCCCATTGGCTACCACTGCCAACTGCCTGAGTCTTGAGGGTTTCTAAGTTACATGATGTTCTGTGGGAAACTGATAGAGAATGCATCTGCCGCACACTGATAAAGGGGTTTCCAATGTATTGTCACATTTTAAATGAGAATAGTTCTCTGTTTTTGACTTCCTGTCTCTGCTTCCTTCCTGCCACAGTAGGTTCCATTTGGCAAATTGGGAAACTGAGTCTCAAAGAGAGAAGTAACTTGAGTAAGTGACTTGCTAGAATCGCAGCTTGGTAGTTGTGGTGACTTGCTGGTGGAACGGAGGGTTTTTCCGGTTTGCTTAAAGCCTGGGCTTTCTCAACATACTATGCTGCTCCACCATCTCTGGTTTTTCTAGGGCAGCTAATGGTCCTGAGTGTCCCTTCTTTGGAACTTGTAACTCTCTTTTCTCTTTGCCTCTAAGACTGTATATATTGCAAATTCTCCTCCAAATTCGTTCTATGTTTCCTTCTGCAGGTCCTTCTCTCACCGTTAATTGTTCAGTACTCATGCTCTTTCCTTGTCCTTACACTCTCCTTTAGATGATCTAGTTTTGCCTATTACCTCTAAACAAACTTTTTCAACAGCATTAACTTAACAAATATTTGTTCAGCTCTTATTATAAGCAGACATCATGCTAAGCAATGGAAATGCAAATCTGTCAAGGAATTTATCATCTAGAGTGGAATACATGTTAATCGTTACCTATAGCACAATACAATAGGTACTGTGAAGGGGGGGAGACATAGGGTATGATGGGGGCAATAGAGATTATAGATGTTAAAAATTACAGAGAAGGGGCAAAGTAGTGAACCTGGAAACTAAGGGAAAGTTAGAGAGGGAGCCCTTCTACTGAATCTTGAAGGAAAAGTTGGTGTTAGATAGGTAAAGGATGGGTTGAGGTAAAAGCAGAATGTTCTAAAGCGAGGGAGGGAGCAATATATACAAGATCACACAGTCCTGAAGCTACAGTTCCTATTGCAGGAACTGTAAGTGGTTCAATATATTAAGTGTATGTGAAAAGAAATAATAGGGAATGATATGAGGGTATCCACACGTCACAAACAAAAATGGTTGCAGAGCCTACGCAGATGAGGTCAGTGAGTGAAGCAGGTGGATAAAATTCAATATGGAGAGTGGAGACTGTAACAAACCAGAGCATGGACAGTGTCCAAATGGGCAGCTATTCCTTACTGTAGCCCGATGTTGCTGCTGTGAATACAGACCTATATGTTGCCAGATATTTTTTATTTTTTGAGAGAAGCCTTAACATATAGATTTTGATGTGAATTTTCCCAAATGTATTAAAATACTATGTAGCCAAACAAAATACATTTGCCTGCAACATCTGGGCCAAATTGTGATAAGCTTTGTATGTTAAGATAAAGAGATTGAACTTCCTCCTAAACACATTTAGTAGGAAATTACTGAACGTTTTAAAGTGGGAATTGACATAATAGGACTTGTGTTTTACAAAGATTATCAGTTCATTGATAGAAGTATGGTAGATGGATTGGAAAGGGGCAAGACTGGAAGATGGATGACTTTCTAGATGTCTATGGTAGGAACCCAAATGTAGCAATGAAAACTGAAGCAGTGGAGGTAAAGGGAAGACACAAGGAAGGTTTGGGATCTGCAGGGCTTGGTGACTGATTAAATATGAAAGACAAAGAGAGAGGAGGAGTCAGGATAATTTCCTTGCCCAATGGGCCAATAATTTTCTAGAAGCCCAGAAATCTTTCTTTTGTAAAAAATTCTATAGCTCAGATAGGGAACAGGAAAATGTTCCAGAATCAAGGCTTTTGTGATAAAATGAAACCAAGGAAGGTGTTTATGAATGTGTTTTATGGACCCCACCAAGATATTCATGGTGCTGGGCCTGCACTATCTCTTCTGCGGGACAGCTGGTTATAACTGTGGATTGGGTTATTTTCCACTACACTTTTCCTTTCAGAATTCCTCTCTTTTGTATAGCAATCAGTTTAGTTCACATGCTCAGGCCCTGGTTATTACAATAGTCATCTGGTTGGTCTTCCTGACTCTTGGTCTTTTTCCAGGTTAAACTCCTCTTCCTGGCTCTCAAGGTCCTGCACAATCTGGTACTAACCCTCTGTTTGAATTTCCTAACTAGGGCCTGATTTGCACACTCTGCCCTCTGCAGGCTGGTCTCTTCAAAGCTCATGGATGCTTTCAAGCCTTGTCTCTTTCTGGAATGCCCTACCTTCTCAACTCTTGCAATCAGGGAAGGCTCAAGTCCTTTATCTATTTTGGCCTCATTGCATCTCATCTTTCTAAATTCCTAAAGCAAGGTGCCTGGGTGGCTCAGTCGTTAAGCATCTGCCTTCGGCTCAGGTCATGATCTCAGGGTCCTGGGATCAAGCCCCACGTCAGGCTCCCTGCTTCGCCCTCTCCCTCTGCCTGCCACTCCCCCTGCTTGTGTGCTTTCTCTCTCACTGTCAAATAAACAAAATCTTTAAAAATAATAATAACAAATTCCTAAAGCAGTTTGGATTCTCTGCTGGATGAGCCACTGGAGGAGTCCTTGAAGCCTTCAAATGCCTGCTATACACAGAGAATGACTAATTCTTTCCTGTGTAAGCTACAATGATTCTAGCAGGATGCTTTCTGTGAGCCCAAATCGGTGTCCTAGCCATGGTGGCCTGCACTGCACTGTAACTGTATTTGGGCTGGGTCATCTCTGAGGTGACTTGTCACAAACCTGACCCCAAAGGCATGTTTCATAGGGTGGTTATTCCTTTTTCTGGGGGGAAGGACAAGATTTTAGATAATTTCTTTAGATTTTCTTCCTTCCTCCCTCTCTTCCTCCCTCCCTCTCTCCCTTCCTCCCTTCCTTCTTTTCTTTTAGAGAAAGAGAGAGAGAGTGTGTGGGGGCAAGGGGTGGGGAGGGCGAGGGAGGGGCAGAGGAAGAGAGAAGGCCTTAAGCATGCTCCACGCCCAGCACGGGGCTCGATCTCACAACCCTGAGATCATGACCTGAGCCAAAATCAAGAGTCAGATGCTTACCCGACTGAGCCACCCAGGCACCCCAACAAAGGCATTTATATTTCGGTTACTATTATGAGAAATACCATATTCTTAATTCTCTGTGTAGCCACTATGTTTAATAGTATAGGAAGAACACCAGATCCAGGTGCTCTAAATGGCTGGTGAAGCAGCTCCCTTTGCTACCCTAGACTTCAGCATATTTTTGTAAATAATCCCCATCACTAAAGGAAGTCTGTGCATGTCTTATACTAAGTCAAGAAGTTTTGTATTTTTTTTCAACTAATGTTTCATGGGCTTTAGGCATCTTCCCAAGAAGACCTCAGAGATATTTCAAATGGAAAGCACATGGGTATCTCCAGGCAAGATCAACTGGCTACCTTTCAAGAGGCCCCACAGGATGGATTATCTTGGTGAATTTACCACAGCCTATGATCTGGCTCTCAGCCCTGTAGATTTAGAAACTGGATTTTATCAACACTTACAACATAGATCTATTTGTCATTAGTGACTCACATTAATCAGCCCACAAAGACTGATGGAAAAAGCCAGAACATCTATATATTAGTAACTGTCTGAACACTGGAATACTTGCTTAGAATATGAAATCTGAGTAAGGATTAGAGGAAGGAGAGTTTCATGTGTCATCCATCTGTGAGAGGGAAATGGATGGAGTTGGCGTTAATGTCGGGAACTGCACATAATCTGCAGCTGGGATTATTGCTGGGCCAGCTTGGCAGTCAGCTACCATTCACTGGAGGTGCCGAGGGGTGTTTTGTCACAGAGGTAGTCTCTTCAGCTCAGTGTCTGCTTAGAGATGATCCATAAAGGAGATATAGCTATCCCAAGGATTAGGATGCTTGCATCTGTAGTCAGGGGTGCTCTCTTCATTGGATAAGGACAATGATAAATCATATCTAAAAAGTTGATTGATTGGATGTGAGGTATGAGGGAAAAGTAGGAATCAAAGATGACCCTGAGGTTTATGACTTGAGTAAATGGATGAATAATGGAGCCATATACTGAGGGAAAGAACAGTAGATCCCGAGTTCACTCTTGGACGTACTGGAGGATTTGGGAATGCCTCTGAGACATTCAATTTGAAATGTCCTGTAGGCAGTGACCTATTCAGATCTGTTATCAGAAATGTGATCTGTGCCAGAGGCATAAATGTGGGATTTGTCAGTGTATAGATAACTGAAGTCATGGTAATTGATGATATTTTTGCAGGGAAAAGTAGAGAGAACAAAGAGTGGAGGGCCTAGGACAGAATTCTGAGGAACACCAACATTTAATTGTTGGGTAGAGGATGAGAAGCTCACATAAGAGACTAAGAAAGAATTGCCAAAAAAAGCTGAAAGAAAGTCAGGAGTGTGCTTACATGGAAACCAAAACCAGAAACTATTTAAAGAAAATCATGTAGGTGCTTTGAATGGTGATGTAATTTCCAAGTATAAAATGGCTCAGCATTGCTTAGTGAAGTGTTTTGGATTTAGCAAGATTCCACCTGGTGCAGACATGGTCACCGGCAGCAGCAAGTCCTATTAGGGACTTGGAGGGGTCCTGGAAAAATCCTCTGCATCATGCCGCATCTATCCCCCATGAGTGGGTGGGAGGGAACATTCGTTTGGACTAAATTGTTGCATGTTTTGCTGTATAAATAAGGGGATGGGGAACTTAATTGGATTAACAACAACAAAAGAACCAAAAGCGACATTGGAATTTAACAATATAAAGTTTTCCAGTGACGTTAACAAAGCAGTTTCAGCGTAGTGATAGCGTTGGTATGAGAGGGGGCTGAGGAATCAAAGGCTCAGTCCCAGAAAAGAGATTGAGAGAGAGAGAGAGAGAGAGAGAGAGAGAGAGAGTGTGTGTGTGTGTGTGTGAAATGCAAATCTATGTAACTTAACATGAAGGGAAAACTGGATCACAGGATTGCAAAATACCTTTTAAAAAGCTATTGTGTTCTTAGACTCTTAATTAAAGAGAACAAACTGGTATTTACCAGAGAGGGGAAGGTAGGTGGGGGATGGGTGAAATAGGGGATGGGGATTAAGGCACCCGCTTGTTGTGATGAGAGCACCGGGCGTTGCATGGAAGTGTTGAATCACTAAACTGTACACCTGAAACTAATGTTACACCATATGTTAACTAATTGGAATTTAAATAAAAACTTAAAAAAAAAGCTATTGTATTCTCAGCTTTAGAGATTGCACTTTAGCATGCTAGTTTGGTCTTTCTTTCCAAGAACCATCAGTGATGTCTTTTAAAAAATGTTTGGAAATGCTAGACTGTTTCTGGGAATATTTGATGCCCAAGGAATATGACCTGAAACATTGACACAAGAGGAATGTTGGTGTCAGTGCTTAAAAGTGAGTAGCTACATATGGCCTGTCTAGATTAAATTAAGATCAAAGTTCACAACTGAGAAATATTAAACACGCACTTAGGATGACATCTAACAACCTCAGTCTGTGGGATGGAACTTTATTTTTTTTATCTTTTTAAAAAGATTTTATTTATTTATTTGACAGCGAGAGACACAGCGAGAGAGGGAACACAAGCAGGGGGGGTGGGAGAGGGAGAAGCTGGCTTCCCGCCAAGCAGGGAGCCTGATTGCGGGGCTCGATCCCAGGACTCCAGGATCATGACCTGAGCTGAAGGCAGACACTTAACGACTGGGGCACCCAGGCGCCCCTGTGGGGTGGAACTTTAATAAAATTAAAGGACCACGTGCTGCACTCAGCCACATACCCAACTCCCACTGCTATCTAGAAGCATCATTTTTGGCTTAAACCAGCAAACAGAAATATAAAAGCATGCTGTTCCTTTGCATTCCATTTGGGAACAAGTTAACTTTGAAAAACTCCCAGAGGTGTCAGATTCATGCAGGACCAGGTAAAGAGGAAAATCCAGATGCTTCCATGAGCAGTAGGGTAGTCGATATTTTCTCCTCTTGGGGTGCAGAGGGTCCCTTTATTTTTCCTTAAACAGTCATCCTCACACACAATTTAAAGCAGCTCTCCAGACTTCACATTCTCTTTCATCTTTTCTTTCCATAATTAAGGACGGCTGTTTTTAACCCATTTCCCAAAGGACAAAGGGTCTGGTAAACCAGGATGTAGTAGCTACCGCCGTGCCTGAACCCTAAAAATGCAATAGCTACTAACTTGTTATCCTGTTGTATGGTTTCCATTTGTCTCTGGGCAAGCAGGCAAATACTAATCTGTACTGAAGACCTGAAGGTATGCCAAAGGAAAGGCCTGCCTCAATGCTTTGCTTTTCTGAAAAAGCGGAGGACCCCACCATAATGGTGTAGATTTGAAGAGCAGAGGCTTTGTCATCAGACAGATCTGGTTTTAAATCCTGGTCCTGTCATTTGTCAGCTGTGTAATCTTGAGAACTTTGCTTTGCTTCTCAATTCCTGTTTTTTAATCTGCATAATGGGGACAAATAGGGTTATTGTGAGAATTCAGTGAGATAATTTATATAAAATCCCCAACATAATATCCGACATAGAGTAAGGACCCTCAGTCTATTAGTAGGCTATTAGTATTAGTAGATATATTAAAAGAGCTCAAAAATTTATCATAAATTAAAAATAATTGGCAATATGATTTCTAATATTATAAGTGAAAAGTTATTGGAATATAGCTTTCATGAATGAGCCTCATATATAATAAAAATTTTCTAGAATTTAAAGAATCTTTCAAGAGGCCTTGATTATGATTTTTAAAAAGCAAGGATTAAGTGGCCCTTTAATAAGATAGGCTTTTACCACTACAAAATGAACCCAAGAAACCTTCATCCAAAAATTATCACAGCATCTGTTTTAGAAACTCAGGCTGAGACACCATGCCAACCCTGCCCCAACCCCGCTTTGCAAACGTGGTGGTTATCAAATTGAATAAAATAAAGATCAATATGCTATGATAAAAGGCATTTTAAAAATCCAGAACAGAAGCAGTAAATAGCATTTAAATTTTTATGGTAATGTAAATGTTGAAAATTCTTAAGATCAAAATTTTTAAAATACGATTTTCATTTTTAAAGAAGAGAAAAGAGGAGAAAGATAGTTATGGAATGAAGAAAATAGAATGAATTTAGTTAACACTATTAGATATATTTTATCTTCTTTAATTCCTTTTAAAATTAATTGACCTATATCTAACTCCATTTAATGTAGCTGCCATTGGGGTCCCTGGGTGGCTCAGTCGGTTTAGCAGCTGACTCTTGATTTCAGCTCTGGCCCTGATCTCAGGGTCCTGGGATCAAAACCCCGGTGGGACTCTGAGCTCAGTGGGGTCTGCTTGTGATTTTCTCTTTCCCTCTCCCTCTGCCCTCCCCCCATTCTCTCTCTCCCTCTCTCAAATAAATAAATAATAAATATTTTTAAAAAATAATGTGGCTGCCATTGACTAGAAATGCACAATTCTCTCATTTTCTATTTTCATTCATTTATTCATTCATTTAACAAATATTTATTGATAGCCACATTAAAGCTTGGTTTATGTGTTGAGCTAAAACAGTGTTTAATAGTAAAACATCTCCTTAACAATAGAGTATCTTCATACATTAGCAAAAAATATTAGTACTTAAATCATTTTTTAGTGTTTGTGATTCATTATGACCTCTAAAAGGCAGATCTTAGAGAATGAAGGTCAAGGTATTTTATATCTGTGACACAAAATAATGTGAGAACAGACTCTAAAGAATTTAACTTGAAGTGGTTGCTCTTATTGCATACAAAACAGGCTTTGTCTCATTTTACTTGGCTAAGGGTGAAAAAGAGGATAAGCAACAGTATTGTCCAGAGGCCAAAAGATCCTAGGGGCAAAAAATTACAGATGGCTTCACAATACAGCTCAAGTTCCTGGCATTTAGTAAAGGACGGATTTAGGAATACAGTAAATTTTTGTTTATCTTGGAATTCAAACAACCAGCATATGCAAATAGCTGGGATATTTTCCCTTCTTACTCTACACTCTATTTTTATGAAAAAAAAAAAAAAAAAAAAAGACAAATAGGAAATATGTTGTCGCCAGAATTTTGGTTTAAAAATCAAAACAAAAAAAAGAAAAATATCAAAACCAGTATATGCTATAGGGTCAGTGCCAATTCAGTGTAATTTCTCACATCTCCCATACAGCTATACACTGAAAACTGTTCAGGGTCAAATAAATCAAATTACACCAGACTAACATTTACTGTGCATTTATTTACACAGGCGACAAGTACATATTGAGCCCCATGTGCCAGGTATACAATAGACTCACAACACAATTTGGTGCAAAGCATTTAGGGAATGTGCATGGATTAGAACCTTCATGTAAAGAAATAATGAGAGAAAAGGTTGAGAAAGTAGTTTGGAACCTAACTCTGAAAGACCTTTGACTATCAGGCTAAATAATCATGGAGGAATTTTTGAGGCAAGGAATGATATGATCAAAGAATGTTCTAGGAATACTGTACTCATTTGGAAGGAGTAACAGGCTTGTGTTCTCCCTCTCCCCTTACATGGGACCATTGCTGAAATGGGCAGAGGACCAGGGAGTGGTGTTCTGGGAGCTTAGTGATTATTATTATTTTTTTAAGATTTTATTTATTTATTTGATAGAGAGAACACAAGCAGGGGGAGCAGGAGACAGAGGGAGAAGCAGGCTCCCTGCTGAGCAAGGAGCCCAATGTGGGACTTGATCCCAGGACCCTGGGATCATGACCCTAGCCGAAGGCAGGTGCTTAACCGACTGAGCTACCCAGGCTCCCCAAGGAAGCTTAGTGATTACTAACAGGATCCTTCATCTGAGGTGGTCAGTGGATTTGCTGGGTCAAGAGAAGTAAGCCAAGTCACAAATCATAGAGGAAAGTTGAAGTTCAGTGTGCCAGGTAAGTGGTCAAGGGGTACAAAATCAGGAACAGACCAGGAACAGAAACAGAAGCTAAGGTATGAACCAAGAAGTTAAAATGAGAGAGGTGAAAGTGAATGAAAGAAGTCAGAGGTGGAAAAGAAAGGAAAGGAAAGTGTTGGGGAGCAGTGAATGGGCAGGTCTACTTGTCTTGAAGGGCCAGGAATGGTCGCATGGTAACAGAAAATAAGGGGAAAATGGGAGAGATACCATATAGAAGACACCATTCAGGGTATCTGATGACACATCTCTTTTCTGAGAACATAAGAATGGACCCTGGATTGCTATATTTGCATTACATGAGTCTGTTTCTTGTCCATAGCTGATTGCACCAAGGTAGACACTTGACCTAGACTGGGCCAATCATATCCTTTCCTGAGAATTTCCAATTTGGATTGAGACATCTGGTAAGTTTGAAATCTTCTCATGAACAAAGATGCTATTAATTTGAAAGCTATGTTGGCTACATAAAAATAAAAACGTTGATGGCAGCACTTGGACCTCACCTGAGACACCTTCTAAATTATCTAATAATATAAATTTGTTAGTAGGTACTGTAAACAATTAAATAACGAAGATTATTGTCATTCCTGACTATATTTTATTATAGTTCATTGTAATGACAATATCAATCGTTTTTTGGCATCTACTAATGTACCAGGTATGTGTTAAGTACATTATTCACATCTGTAATCCTCTAGTAACTCTGGAAAGCAATTGCTATTATCTTATGTATTTGTGGTTCATAGATTAATTGGAAATATTTCAGTAGTCGGAACTTTACTTTCTGAATGCAACCAAGGTAGCCTTAACTTTCCATGGCAAAGTATCCCCAGGGCATTACTATCCCTATGGATTAGTAACCCTGATTTTGGTCGTTTGCCCTAGCTCTAACTTCAGCATCCCTTCAGGGCTCAATTTCTGGAATCTCGGCAAAGAGAAGAAGTACCCAATCTGTACATGAACATATAATAAAGTGGAGGTTTCATTAGAAACACATATATTGTCTGTGTCCAGGCGGTGCCAACTTCCTGGGCTTATAAAATGGCACAATCACAGAAAACACCAAAAGTCAGGCAGTTTTAATCATGCTCACAAACATGAATGGAGGAAAATTCCAAGAGCCTGGACAAGAGATCTTATATTCCTGCTTTTTAAAAGCTGGACTTGTCTCAGCCTTGCTATGCCTGTGGGGCTTGGTACAGAAAGCTGTGCCTGACACATCTCATCTTTAATTCTTTTCTATCTATTTCCTTTCTAAATAAAGGACATGAGTTATTGTAGCCTCAGTCATTTATATTCCAGGAGTACATTTCAAAAAGAACAGAGCTTTTGTTTTCCTTGTCCATCCTGTGGTCGAGGTACTAATGAGCAGGGAAATAACCTAAAGGCAACTTGCACTAAGAGAGGAACAGGGATTTGAGGTCTCCAAATTAGCTACAGAATTAATGCTCAGCCCTGAATAATTGCAAGTTCTATGAATGTAAAAGAAAATTATATCAAAAATATTTATTTATTAAAGAATTTTAATGCTTTATGAACTCCAAAGGATTTTTATGGAAGAGCAATGGACTTTTTTTTTTTTTTAGCCATGAAACCTCCTTTTTTCTCCCCCCTAATGAAATGCTTCATAGACGATGAGTATCTTCCTGACAATGAAACTATAACTATGTATTTTGGAAAAATGTGTGATAATGGGAATTAGACAGTTTATTCCTATAGCAAGATAGTCTAAGAATTTTAAAAGGCAATAGGAAAAAAACAGCACATATCATGTGGGAAAAAGATGAAATGGAGAGTAATTAATTAAAATATATTAGTAGAAGTGGGAATAATCTTTTAAAAAATATCAAGAAAAGTCAATTAAAACTTATTTATTAGAATGAAAATACATCAGTCTCATACACTTACTTGAACTTAGTTCTCTTTCCTTACAAGGCAATTAGTGTCAGAATCTCCAATATTAAGTTGCTCTTATTCTTTTTTCGAGAGGATCAGGCCACCTAGTGGTAAGGAGTCTACCTATCACATGGGATGGTGTACATTCACGGGTTAACGTTTGATGCTAAATGAGGGTGTGGATTATTTTGAGCGGGTCACTTAACTTTTTACAGCAAAGAACTGTCACACGGATATTTGGAAAACTATCTTGTTTTTCCTAATGTAGAGAAAGGGAGAAATTCACCACAAATTTTGAAAACAACACAAAAGTAATATCTAATTTGATAGTAGAAAGAAAATTTAAAAATAATTGCTTTTATATTCAAGAATCAGTTTCATATGACTGAGTTCCTTTGATCAAAATAAATGGTGGAGCATCCAGGTGGCTGCCTAATGGCTAAGATTTAGTCCTGATATATTTTTTATTTGCATTATTTACTCATATCATCTAAAAATTATAATTCCAAATAACCAAGGTTTTTGATGAATTTAGCAAATAGTTCTTATGTGCTGGGGATAAAAATGTAACCAATTTATCTAGCAGTTTGAAGTCATTGGGAAATAAACATGAAGTGGTTTTATTTTTCTCTAATCATTGATCTCTCAACAGACTCTTAGGCAAATACATAACTTTCCAGTCAACTTCAGTTAAAACTCTTATCTCCCTCCAATCACCCCTGGCTTAATTGTGGCTCAAAGGACAAGGACAGGGGGTTAAGAGCTGCCTTTTTACGGCTCTTCCTTTCTTCTCCCTTTTCAAGCTGTCTTGGGCTTGAGGGCAGGGAGAAGAGGAAAAGGCCATCAGTCTTTTTATTTAGTTGAACCCATTACTAATACCACGGTACATCACTGCTTCTCTGGTGACTGTTGACCTGGGCATTTGTGCTCTCTATCGGACAGCTGTCCATCTGCTGGTTCCAGCAGAGGCACTTGTGTTGCCTTCAGAGGAACTGCTTCCTTGACAGCCTCAAGAATGGTGTACACCATTGCTTCTTGCTGCTGGGGTCACTTCAACCAGCAGAATTCCCATCCAGCTGGGGTACAAGCAAGATGGCTAAAGTCCTATTCTCCTGATACATGACCCATGAGGAACTCATGCATTTTTGCTATGCCTACTCCCTCAAAACTCTTTCTCTCTATCCCCCTCCAACTGCTTTTTTCATGCTCATGTAGGATCATGTACAATCAAGAATACTACTGCCTAGGGAGATGACCACTTGGAGAATGAGATTCCAGTCTCTCTGTGTATCATGAGCACCCTCGTCTCTATAAGTTACAGACTTCATTAAGTTACTAACTCCAAAAGTTATTATAATTATTGTTATTGTTATTGTTATTATTATTTTTATTGATCCATTCATGGCTTTGGGGTATGGTATGCCCAGAGAATCTCCAGGTCACAGCACAGGAAGGCAGAACTCAGATGGAATCTGGAAGAATCACTGAGTTGAGAAGGTAGCTAGAACTGAGATTCCAGGGAAACCAAGGCAGCTAGAGTTCACAGGAAAGAGTATTAGAGAGAAGAGAGATACACAGAGAGAACCCCAGAGACCTGCAGAGGGTCCGCTCAAATATTCAGCTGTGTACTGATAAGCACAGCCATGAAAGGAGAAAATTTTATCTTTGGCCAGGAAGCATGTGCCTTCAGCTGGGAAGGAACCAATCAAAAGGATTCAAAGTAACAGGGCTAGGAATAATGCCCATGCCCCACCAATAAGACAGGAAAACCTCAAGGTTTAAAGGGGACTAGAGAGTATATTAAAGCTATTTGCCTTGGGGCACCTGGGTGGCTCAGTCGTTAGGTGTCTGTCTTCGGCTCAGGTCATGATCCCGGGGTCCTGGGATCGAGCCCCACATCAGGCTCCCTACTCTGCAGGAAGCCTGCTTCTCACTCTCCCACTCCCCCTGCTTGTGTTCCCTCTCTCGCTGTCTCTCTCTCTCTGTCAAATAAAATCTTTAAAAAAAAAAAAAGCTATTTGCCTTAATAGTGGGGCATAATTAGCTCTAAACTCAACACTACTCTGTTTCTGTCTACCAATCTTCTAAGCAGGACACAAAAAGATTAAATTGTTTCCAAGTAATTTAGCCTGTGTCCTAGAACAAAGCCCAGCAATATTATGGAAATACAAAAATATCTAGCATCCAAAAAGTTAAAATTCACAATACACCCAATCTAATATTACCAGCTATATAGAGAAGCAGGAAGATATGGCCTATAATAGGGAGAAAAGTAATCAATTGAAACTGACCCAGAGCTGACAAAATTAGAATTAGCAGACAAAGACATTAGAACAACTGTTATAATTGTATTCCACATCATCAAAAAGTAAAATGGAGACCCTGAAGATACAAAAAGGCCCAACTCTAATTTCTAGAGATGAAACAGTATGTAAAATAAAAATATACTGGATGGAATTACAGTGGATTAGGCAGGCCCTGCAGAAGAAATTAGCGAACTCAAAGATAGTAACAGAAACCATCTGAAATGAAACAAAAAGAAAAGAAAATTTTAAAAAGCCCATCAGGAAGTCTAATATACATGTAATTAGAGTCTCTGAAGGATAAGAGAGTGAGGAACAGAAAAAATATTTGAAGAAATAACAACCAAAAATTTTTCAAATTTGATGAAATGTATTAACCGACAGAACCAAGAAGCCCAGTGAAGTCAAAGTACAAGTAACAAAGAAAATTACACAGAGGACCATCATATTCAAACTGCTCAATCCCAGTGACAAAGAGAAAAATCAAGAAGGAGCCAAAGCCGAAAAAAAAAGATACCTTACGTACAAAGAAACAAAGACAAAGATTACAGCAGACTTCTCACTGGAAACAGTGCAAAAGAGAACACGCTGGAGCAACATCTGTAAAAGGGGAAAAAACTATGATCCAGAATTCTATACCCAGTGAAAATATCTTTCAAAAACAAAGGCAAAACGAGAACTTTTTTAGACAGACCAAAGCTGGAAGAATTCATCACCTGCAGATCTTCACTGCAAGAACTGCTCAAGGAAGTTCTGTAGGCAGAAGGACAAAGCTACAGCTGGGAAATACAGATCTGCACAAAAGAATGTAGAGCAGGCGGAAAGGGCGTCTCCCCTGGAAAATATATGTTTTTTTCCTTATTATTTGACCTCTTTAAAAGATAATTGCTATGCAAAAATAATAATATATCATGGTGACTATAAAATAAGTAGCAATAAAATGATGGCAGCAAAAGCACAAAGGCTGGGAGGGGAGAGGTGGAAATACAATATTCAAAGTCTCTTACACTGTGTGAAATGCCAAAATATTGCTTGAAGGCAGACTGTGACATGTTAAAGATGTACACTATAAACCCCAAAGCAACCCTAAAATAACAAAAGACAACCAATAAGCTAACAAAGAGGTAAATTGTAATAATATAACATGTGCAATTAATACAAAAGAAGGCAGAAGGGGAGGGTAAAGGGAACAAAAAATAGATGGAAGAAATAGAAAACAAATAGCAAGATGATAGATTTGAACCTTATCATATCAATAATTACATTGTAATTTCTTACTTGTTATGACAAAAATCTTAAATAATATGGTGATTTTCTGCTGTATATCCTGCGAGGAAAAATAAGGAAGGATTGAGTTAAGCCTGTCTATCTAAGTGCGGAAGAAAATTAGGGGGGATTTTAAGCAAGGATGTTCTGAGTTGATGTTCAATAAGGAGCTCCAGAGAAAACAGGGCAGAAGTTAAAAGCAAGGCAGCTGCAGAATGGTGCAAGAAAAAGGGGAAGTGGTGAAGATTTTTTTCTAAAAAAAGTAACTTGGGATGGGGTAAGTTTAATTACAAGTAAGAAAGAGCCAAGAGTCAGTATATTAAAATTTCTAGATAATATTGTAGGGGTAAGCTGGGATAGTGCTTATCATTGATATGTAAGATTTTCTTTTTCTAACTTGTCCTTTGCTTTACTCTGGTTTTATAGCCTTGTTAGGCTGATTCATTTCATTTAATTATCAAATTTATAGAATATCATTAAAATAAAGAGTATTAAAAAGTGTGATATGACCTTCATTTGGCTCTTTCCAGTAAATAACTTACTACCTCTGATGACAGCAAAATGCATTACAGGGTAAAATTTAAAAGCCAGAGGAAAAATTAAACTATTGTTGTTTACTCCAGAACCTTAGAAGGATTGAGTGGATATTACATAAAGTCTCAGGATTTTTGTTTGTTTGTTTTTGCATTTCCCCTCCCAGTGCTAGTCCTGGTTCCATATACGTGTAAATATACAATAAATTATTTTTGATAATTTAATGTTGAAATCTGATGCTTCCGTATATTCTCTAGAAAATGACAGGTTTCTCATGTTCTTCATATCACATGTAAAAAATGCTAACTTAGTATAGACACAGAAGTTACACCTTTATAAATATATTAACACTTAAGTTTTGTTTGTTCTTCTCCTCTGACACTTCAGACACTTGAAAATAATGGTAACAACAATACTGTTACTGAGCTATCCCACTGCAAGTTACTGAACCAAGCTCTATGTAGGTGATCTCATTTCTTCACTGACACTTTTTTAGAGGTAGATATTACTTCTTCCATTTATAGGTGAGGAGAGAGAGGCACAGGGAGGGGCAGTGATTCATCTGGGTGCACTTGGCGCGCACACAGGTCTGGGTAACAGCAAAGCCCATGCTCCTCGCCAAACCCCATGCTCTTCTCTGCCCCTCTCCCAGTAAGAAGTACAATGACGAGTTTGAAAGTCCAATTTCAGAGTATAGTAAGTAAAGAAATCAGATGCTCATTAAGCAGAATTATTTCAGGTCTGTGAGAGTTTCAAGGATTACTTCGGCATAATAATAATTCTGTGGGTAGAAGAAGGAAGAACCTCCTGATGGCCTCAAAAGAAAGTAATTGATGTGAATCTGGCAAGCTCCTACTATGCTCAAACCTTGGAAAACACTATTGCAAGTTACAGTTTTTCCACAATGTAGCTGAGTTTATTTAACTTTAATTTGTAAGAAACCCCAAAACTATGAACTTTTCAGTCACCAAGATTATGGATTTTCAAAGCTTTTCTGTTGTATTGCTTAGGCCAAAACTAAGCTATAATAAGGTTTCTGCTTATTTTTCATTCACTTTCAATAAGAAAAAAAGGTTGAGGATTTATAAGAAAATTATTTTAAAACCCAGGATAGAACAAAGAAGCACATTCAGAGAAAATCTGCTTTACCCCTAAATCCAACAGCTTGTCAGAAGTATACAGAAATCTCAGCAGGCAAATGTGAAATGTTTTTGCCATACCCAGCAGACCATGTGCTGAAACCCTGAGACATAAAGTAACTCATCAAAGCAGGAATCATCGAGAGAGAGGAAAATAACCAGTACATCACTTAAGGCATTGGGCTTAAAATATTAAAGATGAGGCAATACTTTAGAAAGGACTCTGTGGCTATTGTTAAAATGGAATTTGCTCGGGGACTGTGGTTTAGTATTCCAAAGGAGCTAGTTCCCTGAAGCTGTTCTAGTCTATCCCCACTCTTCTTCTGTTCCAGGAGCACTATGATTAAAGGGCTACAGAATCACAGAGAACTTTGGACCCTGTTTATTTCTCTTAACCCTTGAAGTTCTATTTCCAGTGAGCATCACAGTATACTATGGCCAGACAAAACAAAACAAAACAAAACTTTTGCAGCATTAATGATACACATTTTGGTGGTTTTAATTTTGAATTGAATAAACTAAACAAGTGTTATTACCGAATTCTTAATTATACTTAACAAGGACAGTAATTTACCAACACATTGTTATGAAACATTTAGTTGATTGATATTATGTGATGCGTTTTTCTTTTTCTTTTTCTTTTTTTTATTCTTATGTTAATCCCCTACATTACATCATTAGTTTTTGATGTAGTGTTCCATGATTCATTGTTTGCGTATGCAGTGCTCCATGTAGAACGTGCCCTCTTTAATACCCATCACCAGGCTAACCCATCCTCCCACCCCCCTCCCCTCTAGAACCCTCAGTTTGTTGTTCAGAGTCCATCGTCTCTCATGGTTCGTCTACTCCTCTGATTTCGCGTTTTTCTTTTCTATTATGCATTGGAATTATGTTTACTCTTTTTTCTTAATGATGATAAGATTTCATATTCATTTCAGATTATAAAAATGACAAAAAAGATATGCATACTTTTCATATGTGAAGACGTTAATGTCTTCTATCAGGAATTAATAAACACACTTTTGGAAAGGCATTGTATTCTTCCCTCTATCATTAATAAGTCTTGCAGTGTAATAATACACGCTGTGGCTCTGGGTCTGGCCAGAAGTAGCAGGAAGTTTAGAACTCATTTCCTTTCCACTGGTTTGAGCAGAAGGGATGTCAAATCTTTCTGCGAACTGTTATCAATTCAAAATACTGATTGTTCCTTGTTTAAAACCAAAAGGTAACCTTTCATCTGTGATAAGAGTGTTTTGATTTCTTCTGACATGTTTGCTAAGCTTTTGAATGTTCTTTGCTATTTGTCAAACTTTTACCTATTTCAGTATTCTGTCATCAATCCTCAAATGACGTATCAGGCTTTTAAAAATATTTAAACTTAAATTTCAGGGCGCCTGGGTGGCTCAGTCGGTTAAGCATCTGCCTTCAGCTCAGATCATGATACTGGAGTACAGGGATGGAGCCCTCCCCGCTCCCCCAAGTCAGGCTCCCTGCTCAGTGGGGAGTCTGCTTCTCCCTCTCCCCCTGCTCCTTTTCTCTCTCTCTCTCAAATAAATAAAATCTTTAAAAAAAATTAAATTTCAGCATTTCACCTGTGATGTGATTGTTTTCTTTACATTCGGGTTCCTTTGCATCCTTTTGAACATAATTTTTACTTTTATAGTCTTAAGATATTGTGGTTATTCTTCTATCTGACTCATTGGCATACTGGTCTGTGTTAGATGATAGATTCAGTGCCGAGATCAAGACCCAGATCAACAATGGCTTAACAAAGGCAGACATTTGTTTCTTCATTTCTTCTTATGAAACAGTCTGGCTGTTGGTTTTCTAGGGCTAGAGGAGTAGCTTTGCTCTATGAGGTTGTCTGGGAATCCAGACTTCTATCGCCACAAGGTATTTCCCATGTACATATTGTCCCAAATTACATAGTGTAAGTATCACTTTTACATTCCGGTTGGCACAAAAGTGTATGGAGGGCATTCCCTTACCTTTTAAGTCCAGCCCAAGAGGTGTGTTTATTACTATCCCAATTCCATGCGTTAGAAGTCAGTAGAGTGACTACGCCTAGCTGCTCGGCAGACTGAGAAATGTAACTTTTATTGTGAGCAGCTAAAAATCAAAGGTTTCAGTACAAAGTGAGGAAGGGGAGAATGGATACTGGATAACAAGCCTCTACCAAACAGCCTTAATTGCATGTTTCTAGGCATTGGTAACCAAAATACTTCCACTTCATACTGATGAGGTCGTTCTGGATCATTTCTAAGCAATTTCATCTTCAGGGTCAATGTAAATCAGATTTGGGGCTCTCGGTTGTATTTAGGGAAAATGGGAAAAGGATGTGGCTATTGTTCACGTTTCAGTGAAAGCCCAGTTTCTAAGGTGCACGAAATCTGGGCATGGTGTGGCACTAAGGAAACTCAAGTTGCCATTGGAGCACGCTCTGATATTCTGCTATTCTCATCGGCTCAAATCCTGATGAGATTGGGAAAACGTTTTAATAAAGAAGGGTCATTATTTTCTAGGCTCCTCTAAGGATTTCTCCCTCTTCCCCCCCACCTCTTTTTTCTCCTCTTTCTCCTTCTTCTTCCCATACTAACAGTTATCACTAGAGATGTGGATTATCCTGCCCTAAAAATCTTTCCTAGAAGCTCAACAGCCTTTTGATTGAGTTGGCTTAGACATAGTTGATTTAGTAAAATATGAAGAGGGTCAGTATGGAATACAAATAAAAGACTTCCCATCTAAGTTCTGGAGATGGTGGCAACAGGGAAACCTTACTTAAAGAGGAGTCCAGACTACAGCTAAATGTTTTCTAAGGAAAACAAGATACTCATTTTTAGAAAGATAGGACTCCTTCATAGATAAGGGTCAACTTTTCTTAAAAATAAAACAGGGTCAGAGGTCAGAATTCTTTAATAGTGAAAGATTATTTAAAAGAACACTTCTTTAAAAAGACTTATTTATTTGGGGCACCTGGGTGGCTCAGTTGTTAAGTGTCTGCCTTCAGCTCAGGTCATGATCCCAGGGTCCTGGGATCAAGCCCCGCATCGGGTTCCCTGCTCAGTGGGGAGCCTGCTTCTCCTCTCCCACTCCCCCTGTTTGTGTTCCCTCTTTCTGTGTGTCTCTCTGTCAAATAAATAAATAAAATCTTTAAAAAAAAAAAAAGAGAGAAAGATTTATTTATTTATTTTAGAGAGAGCACAGGAGGGAGGGGCAGAGGGAGACAGAGAGAGAATCTCAAGCAGACTCCCTGCTGAGCACAGAGCCTGACCTGGAGCTCCATTTCATGACTTTGAGACCATGACTTGAGCCGAAATAGAATTGGATGCTCAACCAAACTGAGCCACCCAAGCACCCCTAAAAGAAAACTTTCAACTGAATATGCCCCCTGACTATCTTATCTATATTTGACCATGTTAGGGAAAGGAAGTGTTTTCCCAGAAGGAAAACAACAATATTATCATCAAATATTACTTTAGAAACATCCCCATGTATACATATCGGTGTCCAAAATACAAAATAGAGTGTGTTCAACAGAATTAGATCCTGCCTTCTAGGAATTTAAATGTCGACAATGGTATTATTGACTCAAACTAACAAGTTAACCTAAAAAAGAGTATCCTACACATTATCAGAATAAATTGCAAAATATTTATAGTTTGCATAAGTTCAGTGACCAACTTTGAGCTTTGTGGTCTGGAAATAAGCCATATTTTTCTGACTCCCACACTGGAGTCTCTTCACAGAGAATTAGCTAGTATTTTTAAGACTGTGATGTCTTAAAAGCTTTAAAAAATAGCTACATTTGTATAACCTCAACTCCAAGCTTCCTGAGTATTTTATACTACAGCATGCTGCATTAGACAAGAAAATAGGACTAAATAGAACTTTTTTTTTCCCCTCAGAAAACTCTTGAAAGGAACTTATAAAAAGTTGAACAAAGTGTACTTGCTGAAAGTTGCTCTCCCAGAGGCCTGCAGACCACACGCACGCATATGGTGCGAGCCCTCTTCCATGACCCGGATAGTGAGAACACCTGCCTCAATAACCTGGGTGACTGTTTCCTAGCAAACTCAGAGGCCAGGCCCCTGCAATCCAGAGTGAGAAACCTTATCGACTACCTGTACTCCATGCAGAATTCTTACTTTACCTCTTGAGTCTTCCCCTCGAGCTCCGTGGCTGGGCTCCCATTCCAAACAACAGTATTACATAAGGGGTCAGCCGGCGTTAGGAGAAGAAAGGGGTTGGGGAGGGAGTTTTGTTGGGTATGCTGTTGTATTAACCACCTGGTGTAGCTTGGCATTTCCAAAGATTGAATACATAATGGATCGCATAGTTTAAAAGAAAAAGAAAAAGAAAGTTGCTCTTGATTTTAGGAAATGCAATGTCTATTACTTATAAAAGTATGACAAACTTGTGGACATGTTTCTAATATGAAAATATATACAAGGCAAATATCTTTATTTATAATAAGGAAAACATCCTTATAATCCGCTGATTAAATTTATAAATTAAGCTGATTAAATAAGCTACATAACCATACTCTCATTTCATTGAAATGAAACAGAAGACAGTATTCTGAAAGAAAAGGAATCGAAACACACACACACACATACACACATTCACACACTTAGTAACGTTCCTAATAAATTTCCAATGAATCAAAGTTTGGAGCTTTAGTTCTTTGACTTACATGAATGATTCCTAACTTTAGAAATGGAGGCTAGAGTTTTGTTTTGTTTTGTTTTAAGATTTTGTTCATTTTTTGACAGAGAGAGACACAGCGAGAGAGGGAACACAAGCAGGGGGAGTGGGAGAGGGAGAAGCAGCTTCCCGCGGAGCAGGGAGCCCGATGTGGGGCTCGATCCCAGGACCCTGGGATCATGACCTGAGCCGAAGGCAGACGCATAGCGACTGACCAACCCAGGCGCCCCGAGGCTAGAGTTCTTACATGAAACTAAGAGTAATAGAATTAAGAAATGTTGGCTGAAACTTTACAAATAATGTGGCTCTGCTACAGCTGTCTCTCAATAAAGAGTTTTATGAAATATATTTTAGAATAAAAGAGACATTCAAATTGCAAGTTTTAAAAAGGGATGTGCTTGCAAAAGAAGTTTGAAGTACAATGTAGATGACATGAGTTATATTTTAGATTTACTCATGATTGCTTTGAAAATGGTTTTCTTAAAGGAAAATTATAAGTAATATTATTTTTTTCTGTTTCTGTGAAATTATAGTGAAGAGTTGATCAATTAAATATTCATTTGCTCCTCTCTGTGCCAAGGACTATACTATGAAATGACACAATTCCTTCAAGGGGCAGATATGTAAGCAAATGATAACTGTACCGTATGGGATGCTACAAGCTAGCAGAGAAGTATGTGCGGGCTGCTAGGGGAACAGAAAGGAGGGAAAGCCCCTTAACTCAAGAAGGTGGAGTCGTGGGAGGCATTGCAGAAGAAGCCTTCCCAGAAGTGGTGAAGAATATTAAAGAGGAAAGAATATTGAGGAGAAATTATTTACCAATAACTAGGGGAGAAAGGGGTATTTAGCCAGAGGATTCAGGTAGTGTAAGAGCTTGGGACCTTAGCTCTCATGGCGAGTATGAAGAAATAAGTGATGAGTATGGCTGGGCTATAGAAGCTCTATACTGAGAAGTTGGTGATTGATTCCATTTTGTCCCTCATCCTCCACATCTACATTTACCAACAAGTCCCCTAGTTTATACCTCAAAAATATCTCTGGAATATGGTTAATATCTCTAATTCTGTCTCTACTGCTCCAGCTCAATCCAAGCCACTATTATCTCCAACCTGGACTGTTACAGTAGCTTCCTTAACAGGTGTTTCTGCTACAACTTTTACTCCCACTAAGAATAATCTTAAAAAAAATAAAATAAAATCAGATGGAATTACTTCTTACCCTGGATCTGGTAAGTGTGGCTTCTGTTGGTCTACTGTTTGTGTTCTTCTTAACATTTATCTTAATTATCTTAATTGATTAGTTAGTTAAATATTCATTTTCAGTTTTTCTCTCTAGATTTTTTTAAGGAAAAGCCATGCTTATTTATATGCCTAATGTTTAGCACAGAGAAGAAACAAATAAATAAGAAAAGAAGAAAGGAAAAGGAAAAGAAAGGGAAAGAGATAAAAACAAGAGAGAGGGTGACTAAATAATATGGTATGCTGAGTGAAATCCTGGGACAGAAAATAAGTAAAAACAGGAAATCCAAATAAAGAATGGGCTTCAGTTGATAATAATGTATCAGGGCACCTGGGTGGCTCAGTTGGTTAAGCAATGACTCTTGATTTTGGCTCAGGTCTTGATCTCAAGGTTGTGGGATTGAGCCTCGTGTTGGGCTCACTGCTCAGTAGGGAGTCTGCTTGAGGTTCTCTCCCTCTCCCTCTGCCCCTTCTCCTGCTTGCACTCTCTCTCTCAAGTAAATAAATAAGTCTTTTACTTGATAGAAAGAGAGAGCACGTGCGCGAGTGAGAGAGAACACAAGTTGGGGTAGGGGCAGAGGAAGAAGCAGGCTCCTGGCTGAGCAGGGAGCCGGATGCTGGGCTCCATCTAAGGACCCCGGGATCATGACCTGAGCCAAAGGCAGACACTTAACTGACTGAGCCACCCAGGTGCCACAATAAATAAATCTTTTATAAAAAATAATGTATCAATATTGATTTGTGAACTGTGACAACTGTACCATACTAATGTAAAATATCAATAAATAAGAGAGTAAGTTTTCACTGGGATCAGAGTATGTGGGAACCCACTATACTCTCTTTGTAATTATTCTGTAAATTTAAAAATATTCTAAAACTAAAAGTTTATTTTAAAAAAAGTAGGAGGAAAGAAAGAGGAAAAGTAGGCCATATGCAGCTGCAGAAGTAGGCAGGGTTAGTTAAGAAGTTCCTCATATATTGTGCTATAAGGTTAGCACAGAAAGCTCAAAAATGTTAAAAGATTTTACCCTGCAGCCAGAAATGCAATGTATGTGACATTTTGAAGTCAGAGAAGACAATGGTTAGCCAGTTGGTTTATTTCTTAGAAGGAATAAAACAGCACTAGAAAGGATGTCCTTTCCCATTAAATACCTCAGGGTGTAAATAGTGCCCCCCATCTTGCAAAGAGGGGGATGATGGCGTGCCTGGCTGGCTCAGTGGGTGGAGTATGAGATTCTTGATCTCAGGGTTGTTCGAACCCCACACTGGGTGTAGAAATTACTTAAAAATAAAATCCTAAAAAAAAAAAGAGTTGGATGATTGAGGTTATCAATTATAGTTAATGTGCATACATCCATTTATAGTTCACAAAGTTCTGACATGATACATCATGTCATTTGATTCTCACAACATTTCTGAGGTGAGGAGGGCAGGTATTATTATTATAGCTGAAGTAAGAAGTTAATTCAATGTCATACAGACAGCAACTTTTGGTTTCCCAGTTCCAAATTCCCTAAATCTTGGGCTATTTCCTTTTCACTGTCTCTGAAGTTGGATCAGAGAGCCGTGACAGTGTGCGGCCCCTGCAGCTGGGGTGGTCAGCATGACCAGAAAGATAAAGATGAGATTAATGAGGTTCTTAATTAGGCAGCCAGGGTGGCCTTCCAGTGGTCCTTGGAGGGCAGATGGCCAAAGAGAAAATATGGCCTTGAGAGCAAAAGCAGAACACAGCATGGGCAGAGATGATAAGAGTAACTGGACCCAGAGCAGTGTGAAGAAAATTGTGGCGTGCACAGAGATAAAGCAGCCATGTCATGAATGTGGTCCAAGGGAGTGGGCGCCAAACTCACCAGTGCAACAGTTACTTGCAGAATTTGTTAGCAATGCAGCTTCTCCAGTTCCAATTTAGGAGTCTTCTGATTCAAGCAATCTGGGACGGGGGGCCACGAAGGACCCCCCTCACAACTCCAAGAAGTCTGGTAGAGGATGTCCACCAAACAATCCAGAGGATAAAAGCAGCAGAAAACATCTGGAGAGATTTTTGATGTTAGGATAGCAAAGTGTTGGCAAGATAATAACTTCTCTTTTTAAGGAACAGAAGAGAGAGTTTGGGCCTCTTTTAGAAAATAGTGTAATAATTTTTTTGATGCTGGCCTTGTGCACAGTACCAGGCCAGGTACTGGGGGAATAGAAGTGAGTAAGAAATTCAGATATGCTTGGTCCTTGTCCTCACAGAGCTTACATTCTAAATGGGAGACCGATATCAAATAATATATAATATTGCATAGTAATTAGTATTATTGTATAATAGTAAGTAGGTAAATGTTTAAAAAGAAGTGTAGGATTTCATAACGGGGGACAGTTAACAGGGGAGCCTGACCCACGCTGAGAAATCAGAGAAGGTTCCCTTGAGGAAATGGCATATGATTTCAGATCTGAAGGATAAGTTGAATTGACCAAGAAAATGGAGAGAGGAGGATAACAAAGGCATTCTCAGTAGAACATTAATTAGCTTCCTTCAAAAAATATTTATTGAGAACCTACAGTGTGCCAGGTATTCTTCTAAACTCTGGGATATGGCAGAGTTTATATCTCATGGAATTTATATCCCAGTTTATGAGACAAAGAGCATTTAAAAATAAATTGATAAACAGGAAGTCATCTGATAATAACAATATCGTGGGGCACTTTGGTGGTTCAGTTGGTTAAGCATCTGACTTCGGATTAGGTTGTGATCTCGGGGCCCTGGGATCAAGCCCTGAGTCGGGCTCCCCACTCACTGGGGAGTTTGCTTGTCCCTCTCCTTCTCCCTCTGCCCCTCCCTCTTCTCATGCTCTCTCACAAATAAATAAAATCTTAAAAAAAAATAACAATATTGTAAGAATTCAGTTCTCTCCACATCAATCTATTGATTCGATGCAAGGCCAGTCAAACTCCCAGCAAGATTTTTTGGTAGAATTTGACAAGCCAGATACCATTAAGAGGGTGAAAAGGTAAGTCATAGAGTGGGAGAAAATATTTGCAATATATGTAACTGACAAAGGACTCATGTCTGTAGTGTATAAGGAATGCCTACACATCAGTAGGAAAGGTGGGTAAAAAACCGGTACAGGCATTTCATATACACACACACACACAAAAGATCATATAAATGGCCATTAAAAATATGAGAAGAGGGTGCCTCGGTGGCTCAGTTGTTTAAGTGACCACCTTCGGCTCAGGTCGTGATCCTGGAGTCCTTGGATCAAGTCCCACATCGGGCTTCCTGCTCAGCAGGGAGTCTGCTTCTCCTTCTGACTCTCCCCCCTCTCATGCTCTCTTTCTATCATTATCTCTCTCAATAAATAAATTTTTTTAAAAATCTTAAAAAAATATGAAAAGATGCTGAGACTCCTTAGTAATAAGAGAAATACAAATTAAAACTACAGTGGGATAATACTTTACACCTGTCAGAATGGTTGACATTAAAAAAATTAGCAATACCAAGAATTATCTAGGATGTGGAGCAATTGGTGGGATTGTAAATTGGTACAACCACTTTGAAAAATGGCTTGGCAGTATCTATTAAAATGGAACATATGCATACTGTATGGCCCAGAGATTCCACTCCTAGTTATGTGCCAAATGGAGATACATTCATAAGTACATCAAGAGACATGCATATGAGTGTTCATAGCAACACTATTTGTAACAGCCCCAAATAGAAACAAACAAAATGTCTGTTAGTCTTTTCAGGCTACCATAATGAAATACCATTGACTGAGTGGCTTATAAATAACAAACATGTACTTCTCATACTTGTGGAGGCTAAGAGTCCAAAAATCTAGGTGCTGGCACATTTTATGACTGGGGGTGAGGGCCACTTCCTGGTTCAATGTCCATCAACAGAAAGATGCTTAAATAGATTCGGTGTATTCTTTTTGTGTGTGTGTTGGTTTTTTTTTTTATTTTATTTATTTATTTATTTGTGGGGGAGGAGTAGAGGGGGAGGGGGAGGGAGGGGGAAAGAAGCTCAAGCAGACTCTGCATTGAATGTGGAGCTGACGCAGAGTTCAATCTCACTACCCTGAGATCATGACCTGAGCTGAAACCAAGAGTTGGTTGCTTAACTGACTGAACCAACCAGGTGCCCCTAGATTTGGTGTATTCTTAAAATGGAATACAAATCTACTATATGCAACATGGATGAATCTCATAAACCTAATATTGGGCGAAAGAACTCAGTCACATAAGAATGCATATTATATGACTCAATTTATTTGAAGTTCGGGTATAGGCAACACTAATCTACAGAAGTTACATTTGAAAGGAGATAATTATATAATTTCTTGATCAGGGGTTGGTAATGCAGGTGTTCACTTTGTAAAAATCATGAAGCTGTATAGTTAGGAGTTTTGTATTTTTCTGTATGTATGTATGTATGTTATAGTTCAATTAAAACATTTACTTAAAGAATTGAAAACATCCTAATATCTTTTTCTTTTTCTCTTTACTGAGAAAATATTGGTGGTTACAATCTGAAGAGCAACATACTAAGAAAAATTAATAGTAGAAATTACTAAAGTTAAATATTTCATAAAAAGTGCTTAAAATTTATCTGTTGTATGATTTAGTTATTTTCATATAATCACTTTGATTTTAAAGTCTCATTTAGAGGATATTCAGGTATAACTGAGGAAAAATTACTTGGTTTATTAGGATAGGTTCTGCTATGACATAATAACAATGTTCCTCCCCCTCCCACGATCCCAAATCTCAGTGGCTTAAAATAACAAAAGTTTGTTTCTTGCTCCATGAGTCTAATTAGATGTTTGGCAGGTGATGTTTCAGGGACCCAGGCTCCTTCTGTCTACTGGCTCTGCTTTCCTCTAAGATCTTGAATTCCTCCTGAACCCTCTCCATCTGACCAGCCAAGGAACAAAGAGAAAGACTGCAGAGAAGGCATACTGTCTTTTTAACCCTCTTGGCCCTGAGATTCCTTCTAATTACATAATGAGAGTTAGTCACTTGGTCCTATAAAATACAGTGTGGCTGGGAAATGTAGGATGCTCTGTGCTAAGGAAGAAGAAACTATTTTAGTTATGCTGCAGCCATCTCTGAGACCTGGAACCCAAGACAGATCATAGGTCACTATAGAAGTGCTCAGAAAGGAGCTGCTGGGGAATGGGACTTCTAACAGGAAGAGTTACAAAGTGGCATCTTAATCAGGAATCCTATTTCATTCAAAGATACAAAAATAAAATTGGAAAAAGAAATATCCTTTCATGATTTTAGAGAAAGAGGTTGTTGTAAGAGAGGTATCAATTAGAGGAAAAATTAAAATGGAGACACTATTGCATTGGAGGAAGGTATGTATCGAAGTTAAGTATTGGAAATAGACTCTGGGAGTTTAGTCAGTTCAGAAGATATTGTACAGGTCAGTGGGTCTTTAAGATGAGACAGACAACACAGGGAGACAAAGCAGGCAGTACTATGGAATATTTTGCATTCTTTTGTTCTCAAGTGTAAGCTAAGCCAAGAACATGGTACATATTTAATCAAGAAGAATTCAATTCTCACAAGGGAAGCCGAAACTTAACAGCCATCTCTCTCTTTCTTTTTTTCCTTGAAGAAAGGCAGACTGCCACGTGCAGAGCCTCATTTGGATGTGTCTGGAGTCTTGGAAGCTTGACTACCCTACCTTCTCCTACAAATGGACCTTGAGAGCTTGTTTGGAGGTTCTAGCAGGGGAGCGCAGCTGCTCATATACCCTTGATGGAAGAACGGTCCTCCTCTATTGGGGAAGGTCGTCCTCTTCGATCAAGTGCGCAGCTTCGGGAGGGACGCTCAATGGAGCGGTGAGGGAAGAAGGGGACACCTGCCTAGCCAGCCAGATCAGCCGAATCAACCCTGGCAATCAATGGGGTGACAGATGTCGCAGCCAGATCGCCCTCCCATCCTTTACAGCCATCTCTTAATGTCCCAAGCATTGGGACCTGAACTTCATGGTAGTAACATCATAATAGGGAAAAAACACTTGTAGGAAACAGTAGTTAGATTCTGATATGAATGGCAGCTTCTGGGGTTGTTGAAAATGCTGCTCCTGAGCCTCTAAGCTTTACTTTGGGAGAAGTCTGGGGAGAGATTGGGCAGGTTCCTGCCAGAGACAAAGAATGAGGTCAGGAGGGGAAGAATGTGAGTTATTTTAAGATAGTTAATTTTAGCTCTCTTATTTAAGAGAGCTTCTGGGAATGAAGCATGTCTGTTATTTCTTATGTTGACCTTGGTCAAGTTTCTGTAGACAATAACTTCTGGCTACATTGTTCTACTGCCTAATCAGCTGGCATAGCTGCCTGGAAAGAGTCTCATGCTTGGAATGACAGGTGCTCTTTCTTCTGGTGCCTTGTGTAAAAGGGAGGAGGGCAGAGCAATTGTAGAATCTGCTGCTTTGACTGTTCTCCCTACCTATACTATTACCTAGAAGACTTGGGGCCAAATCCAGAGCATATTAATTAGGAAAGACTGACCTATTGAAACAAAGACACCTAACATTAATTCATTTTCTTAAAGAAGCTAAACATTTACTCCTCTCTCATGTAACAGTCTGCTTTGAGTGTTCCAGGTTGGCAGACAGCCTTCTGGTTGTGATCATTTAGGGACACGTGTTCAATTCAACCATATTGTGCTATCATCCTGCGGCATTGTTGCCATCTGCATGGTCAAAATTGGGTCACTGGCTTCTAGCTGATGAGAAAGAGTGTATCTTAAGATTTGAGTCAGAAGTGACACACTTGACTTGCATCACATTTCACTGGTAGAACCTCAGTCATGTGGCTACATTTAACTACAAGTGGGAGTCACCAATGTTGTCCCTAGCTAGATAAGCCCAGTTATAATTTTGTTTGTATGGAAGATAGGAAAAATGGATCTTGGTAGGCATGAAGCAGTATCCATCTAGGGAGAGTGGAGGTAATAAAACAGAACCAATAAAATTATTTTACATATAGTATTAAAACAACATATATGTGAACTTAGTTCATATCAGAGTTACATATATCATTTGTTGTAAAATATCCTCAAATTCTGAAAATAACAATTGTTTTGAAACTACCAATGTACACTTTCAGAGTTTTATTTCCATTTCTGACTTATCTTTAAATAGCCAAGGTTTTTAAATCTATATCTTTAAATTTTTTTTGCCCCTTCCTTTCCAAATTCAAATTGTTAGTCATAAATAAGCAAATATTTTGAATGTTAGAAGAGGTGTAGTTATTATTAAAAGAATGAAGGTAGGAGTTCCTTTTTAGAATAACTCTCTAATGCAATCATCATGAAAATTTTGTTTTGAAACTTCACATTAACATACCAAAAGTGTGAGAGTGTTAGTATAGAATGTGAGATTTTTGTGATTTGAAGTACACAGAGTAGCTACAGAAAAATAATCTTACTATCTGGCTTTGGGTTGTCATTAACTATATCCTAAGAAAATTTTAAACAAATCTCAGTGTATGCAAGGAAATAACATATTTGGGCCCAATATTTTAGTCATCTGCAAGATTTAAAATGGTACATCCTGGTTTGCTTCTGGTATAGAGAAGTTGAGTATCTAATGAACCAATCCTCTCACAAGTAACAGTGTAAAATTGGGCAGGATACAGAAAAGCATGACTACCTGAGGATTCTGGAGACTGAACAAAGGCAGAAAGATTTTGGAGGCAAAATTCGGACCATGCAATTAGAACAAACTTTTCATTCATTAATTCATTCATTTATTTATTCTCAGCTTTATTGAGATACAATTGACATATAACATTGTATAAGTTTATGATGTATGACATGTTGATTTGATACATTTATATATTGCAAAGTGATTACCACCATGGCATTAGCTAACACTCTATCCTATCACATGATTACCATTTCTTTTTTGTGGTGAGAATATTTAAGATCTACTTTTTAAACAATGTTCAACTATACAACACAGTATTATTAGCTACAATCACCAGAATGTGTTTATCTTATAACTGGAATAAACATCTCCATATTTTTGATGCTTTATTCCAAGGCCCATGCAGTCACAGTGTAGGCAGATGGTATAGAAGTGGCTAAAACTTCCTTAGAAAATCTTCCATCTCTCTGGCTAGAGAATTCAGGATAGGGATCCTGAGGTAACTAGGGCTATAGTAGAGAAAGGTGTCACAGCCACGAGAATGCATTTCATAGACAAGTTGCTACATCTTGCATCCCCTACCATTGCTATTTCCAACTTGAGATTCTTATTAGATACAGAATTACAAGCTTCTAGTTCTTTTCTTTCAGCACCTGAAAAATTTTATGACACTTATTTTTGGCCTCCATTGGTTTTGATAGGAAATCTGCTGTCATTCAAATTGTTTTCCATCTATTGATTATATGATGTTCCTTTCTGGCTGCCTTTAAGATTTTTTTTCTTTGTCTTTAGTTTTCAGAAGTTCGATTATGATGTGTCTTGGAGGGGATTTATCCTATCTGGGATTTTTCTCAGTTTCTGGAATATGTAGGTTTATGTCTTTTGCTAAATTTGAGAATATTTCAGCCAGTATGTCTTTGACTACTTTTTCTTTCTTTTTTTTTTTTTTAAAGATTTTATTTATTTGACAGAGAGAGACACAGCGAGAGAGGGAACAAGAGCAGGGGGAGTGGGAGAAGGAGAAGCAGGCTTCCCGTGGAGCAGGGAGCCCGATGTGGGGCTCGATCCCAGGACCCTGGGACCATGACCCGAGCCGAAGGCAGACGCTTAACCATCTGAGCCGCCCAGGCGCCCCGACTACTTTTTCATCTCTGCCTACTTTCACCTCTCTTTCTGGTACTCTGATGACTTAAATACAAGATCTATTATACTTCCCCAGGGTCCTCAGGCTCTTTTTTCTTTTCTTTTTTTTTTTTAAATATATTTTCTCTCTGTTCTGATTGCTTAATTCTATTGTTCTATCTTCCAGTTCACAGTTTCTTTCTTTTTTCCATTCATTTTGCTGTTTAGACCATCCACTGAGTTTTTTATTTCAGTTATTTTATTTTTCAGCTCTAAAATTTCTCTTTGTTTCTTCTTTATCTTATATTTCTTTGATGAGAATTTCTATTTTTTCATTTGTTTGCATTCCTTCACCTCTTGTTCTATTTGGGTCTTCAGTGGATTGAATGATGCCTGACCACATTGGTGAAGATAGCTCTTCTTTACTCAGACTACTGAATCAAATGCTAATCTCTTCTGTAAACACTCTCACAGACACTAAAATAAGTTTTACCAGTTACCTGAGCATCCCTTGGCCAGTCAAGTTGACACATAAAATTAACCACCACAACAGATATATTAGAATGGAGATGACAGAAGAGTAAGTAAACTAGAAGATAAGCCAACAGAAATTATTAAATCTGAAGAAGAAAGAGAGAAAAAAAAAGATGGAAAAAGGCTGAACAAAATCTCAGGGACCTGTGGAACAAAAACAAAAGTTCTGATATACATTAATTTGAGTCCAAAAATAGAGGAGATAAGTAATGGGACAGAAAAATATATTTGAAGAAATAATGACAGAAAACTGCTCAAGTGTGAAGAAAGACATAAATTTATAGATTCAAGGAGTTTAGTGAACCTTAAACAGGATAAATTTGAAGAAATCTAAGTCTAAACACATCATGGTCAAACTGCAGAAAACCAAAGATAAGGGGAAAATCTTAATGCCAGAAAACAATGACATGTTACATACAAGAGAACGATGATTCAAATGATTACAAACTTATCAGCAGACACCATGGTGGCCATATTTAATGTAGTAACATCTTCAAAGTGCTGAAAAAAACCTTGCAAACCCAAAATTCTATATCTATTGAAAATATTCTTGGGGTGCCTGGGTGGCTCAGTCAGTTAAGCATCTGCCTTCAGCTCAGGTCATGATCCCAGGGTCCTGGAATTAAGCCCTACATCAGGCTCCCTGCTCAGCAGAGAGCCTGCTTCTCCTTCTCCCTCTGTTGCTCCCCCTGCTTATGCTCTCTCTCTGTCAAAGAAGTAAATAAAATCTTGAAAAAAGATTCTTGAAAAATAAAGGTAGAACAAAGCTATTTTGAGATACAGAAACCTAAGAGAATTTGTCCCCAACAGGCCCGTAGTGCAAGAAATGCTGAAAGAATTTCTTCAAGTCGAAAGAAAATGATGCCAGAGGGAAATTTGGCTCTTTAGGAAGAAATGAGGAGCATGAGAAAAGCTCAATATACAGGTAAATGTAAAAAACTATTTTTATGTTAATTTCTTTAAATTCTATATGACTTTAGAGGCACTTGGGCGGCTCTGTTGGTTAAGGGTCCAACTCTTGATTTCGCCTCAGGTCAAGATCTCAGAGTTGTGAAATCAAGCCCTGCATTGCTCCGCAATGGGCATGGAGCCTGCTTAAGATTCTCTCCCTCCCTCTCCCTTTGCCTCATGCCCTGCTCACCCGCATGTTCTCTCTCTCTTTAAAAAAAAAAAAAAGTCTACTAAAAATCATTAAAAAAATAAACTATATATGACTTTTAAAAGCAAAAATTAGGGGCACCTGGGTGGCTCAGTCAGTTAAGCATCTGACTCTTGGTTTTGGCACAGGTCATGATCTTAGGGTCATAAGATGGAGCCCCTCATGGGGCTCCACACTCAGTGCAGAGTCTGCTTGAGATTCTCTCTCTTTCCCTCCTCCATTGCCCCTCCCCCCACTTGCACACTCACTCTCTTAAATAAATAAATAAAATCTTTTTAAAAATAATAAAAAATAAAAGCAAAAATTAGAACATTGTCTTGAGAGGTTTAAAATATATGTAGAAGTAATACATAGAACAATCATAACGTAAAGAATGGTAAGGATAGGAGTAAATGGACCTATATAGCTGCAGGATATTATGTTAACTCTAAGTGGACTGTGAAAAGTTTAATGTATATTGTAATACCTAAAACAACCACTAAAAATTTAAAAGGTATAGTTAAAAAGCCAAGACACAAGTTAAATGAACATCTCAAAAACATTCAAATAATCCAAAAGAAGGCAGGAAAGGAAGCACAGAGAAACAAAAAATTGGGATGACAACAGACTACTAATAAAATAGTAAACCTAAATCCAACTATAACAATAATTACATTAATTTACTAAACACTCCAATGAAGAAACAAAGATTGTCAGAATGGCTTCTAAAGCAGACCTAACCATCTGCTAATTACAAGACCTGCACTTTAAATATAAAGATGCATTGAAAATAACATATAGATAAGATAGAAATACAGATAAATACATTAATGGAATTAGAGAATCCATAAATAGAACCACACATATATATGATAAACAATTTTCAGCAAAGTTGCCAAAGCAATTCAATGGGGAAAGGAAAATCAACAAACATTGCTGGAAAACATGGATATCCATGTAAGAAAAAAAAGAACATCAACTCTTACCTCACATAATTCTCCAAATTAACTCAAATGCATCAGAGGCTTAAAGCTAAAACTGTAAAACTATCTGGCTTAGAGTGGACAAAGATTTCTTAAGACACAAATAGCATGAATCATAAAAGAAAAAAATTATAAATTGGACTTTATCAACATGAAATATTTTCTCTTTTGAAAGACACTATTAAGGGGGCTCCTGGGTGGCTCAGTCGTTAAGCATCTGCCTTCGGCTCAAGTCATGATCCCAGGGTCCTGGGGTTGAGCCCCACATCAGGCTCTCTGCTCTGTGGGAAACCTGCTTCTCCCTCTCCCACTCCCCCTGCTTGTGTTCCCTCTCTCGCTGTCTCTCTCTCTGTCAAATAAATAAAATCTTAAAAAAAAAAAAGAAACTATTAAGAAAACAAAAAAGCAAGCCACAGAATGGGAGAAAATATTCTCTATCAAATATCTGATAAAAGACTGACTGGTATTTAGAATAGATAAAGACCTCTTCATCTCAATGATAAGGAGATAACTCAGTAACACCTCATGGAAGATATTTTGTGTACATGAAAAGCCACTCAAACTTAATAGTCACCAGGGAAATGCAAATTAAAACCATAGCACAATACCATTATACCCATTATAGGGGGTAAAATGAAAAAGACCAACAATAACAAGTGTTGGTGAGGATGTAGATTAACTGGAACTCTCATACACTGCTGGTGGGAACATAAAATGGTACAGCTACTTTGGAACACAATATGGAACTTTCTTAAAGAGTAAACATACATCTACCATATAATCTATTCATTCTACTTTTACATATAACTCAAGAGAAATGAAAAAACATGTCCACATAAAAACTTTTACTTAACTGTTCATAGCAACTCTATTCATAATAATCTAAAAGTGGAATCAACCCAAAAGTTCATCAGCTGGTGAATGGAAACAGATGTGGTGCATCCATACAATGGAATACTATTCAGCACGTAAGAAAAATGAACTATTCATATACAAAACAGTAAGGACAAATCTGAAAATTATTAGGCTGAGTAAAAAAAAAAAACAGACATAAAAGAATACATGATATGTGATGCCATTTATCTAAAATATGAACTACTATAAAGTAATAAAATACGTATCAGTGGTTGCTTGTGGCCAAAGGCAGAGGGAGAGAGATTGGCTATAATGGGGAGGAATCTTGGGAGTTTTGGAATGTTTTGTATTTTTATTAAGATGGTAATTTCACAGATGTATACAACTGTTGTAACTCATTGAACTGTGTATTTTAAATGGATGTAGTTTACTGTATATAAGTCATTTATCAATACATTTGATAAAAAATGGAAAGGCCTTTTCTATATTACTCTTCTACCCTAATTCTGTGGTCCTGGTTCTGCCCAATGAAACCATGCCTAGAAAATTGTGAACAAATTATTTATTCCACTACCAGAGTCCCTCAAATACTTGAACACAGCCTGTGTATTCCTCTTAGTCTTTTCCCCCCATATTATATATTATTCCTGTCCAACCTCCACCCCTTGCCTGTTTCTTTAGATACTCTTTAAGTCCTAGGCTTTTTAACCTTTCTGTTTTTCCATTTTTGAACAAAGTTTAGTTTGTAAACTTTCCTAATAAAACGAATCATCCAAAACTGAATGCAACACTCTATGCGTAATCTGTTGTCTTATTCAAGGGAGAAAATACACTTTGTGGAAAGAGCAGGGGACCAGGGATAGGGAAATATGAGTTCTCTGGATCTGCCAGTTAATGACTAGCATTTTGATCTTAAGCAAAGCAGTCATTGTAGATTTCTCAGTATAATGAAGGAGCTGGAATTATTTATTTGGCCTATGATTTTTATTCATTTTTAGCATCCAGAAATGAAAGCACAGGTAAAAATCTCCGAGAAACTTTCTCAATTAGGGGAAATATAAATCTACTGAGACACTCTGCTTACAAATGACTGAGGCTTAAAAAAATGTTTTGTGACTTGAAAGGAATTGTTTAGTTTTGTATCAGATTTGTGTTTGGAGGTTTGTACATTTTTCCATTTGCGCATGGATCAATGACCCCTAACTTCTGATGTTAGAGATTTTCCAGTCATGTGCTTTAGATCATGCAGTTTTGTGACTTGCTATGTAATCTCTGTGAGTGGAAAAATTCGAAACATATGGCAGCTCAGATGTTAGCTTGGGAGAAATTAAAAATTTAAAAGTTTCAGAGCCTCCTAGAAGAGGCATTGCTATAAACCTATATTTTATGTGATTTGTATATCTGAATATGTTGAGAAAGATGCCATTTGGGAATGAAATCTAAGGAAAAATATATCTTCTTTATATTTTAAGTCTGCTCTAGTTTACAACAGATGTTGCAAACAAAATGGGAATTTGTTCAAAGCCAGAGATTTAAAAAATATACATTTTCTAATTGCAACACTTATACAACAACAACAACATCAACAAAAATCAGCAACCATTGCTGTTCAGAGGAAATAGTATGGTTTGTAGAAAGAGCCTGGGACCAGGTATAGGAAAATGCAGGCAAAATTACTTCACCATGTTGGATATGAAATACTAATTTCTAGGCTATTTCCTGATTTGGGGAAAATTTCAGCTAAATTGTGCAAACAGTATTTTTATCTAGGAAAAAAATAATTTCTTTTTCTTTTTTTTTGGAAAAAAATAATTTCTAATTCTTCAGTATTATAGGTCAGGGCCTACAAAATAACTTATTTAGTCAAAACTTCCTCAAATGACTTGTGATACAAAGCATCTTGCTGGAAAAAGCAATTTCCTACTGGTTACTTGCCCATTTCTATACACGTGTTTGGAAGAGGAAGTGTGAACACAGGCTGTGGGGTTTGGCAGGACTTCTCTTGAGAGTTAACTGTAATTTTTTTCCCCTAGAAGAGCATATTTTAAGTGTTCTGTTAATCAGGAAATACATAAAATAGGTGAATAAAGTTCCTAATGTTCAATGAGAACTTACAGTTTGACGGCTGTTTTATTCCACGGGTATCTGAAAAGATTCTAACAGTACACGTCAGCTCATTTCGCTTTCACAGTTATCACTCTCTTATCTGACTTGGTGTTTCCTAGGCTGAGGGTTTTAATTTCCTTCCCAGCCTCCACGTATTTTCTTAAATCCATAGCCTTCACCTTTTGGGGTATGTTCCTGGCCAGAATGGTTTCACTTGGCCTTGTTTCAACCCACATGTCTCTATTGACTAGGGTAAGGATAATATTCCTTCCACTTAAAAATATAATTTATTTTCCATCTACTTGGTTCCACTCCCCTCCCCATAACACACACATGCAATGCATCTACTCCCTTACCCATTCACTCAGGCACGTACACACACCGTTTGTATGATTTCTCAGACATTTCCCCCCTCCAATTAAATGAATAAATATTTGTAAACTGTAGAGTGCTATGTAAAGTTTGTTGTGACACTGGTGTTTTCACAGGTCACTAATCTGAATTAGACAAAGCAAAGTAACAATGTAGGTAACTCTTCCCCCACCAAAGACAACAAAACACATTATTGCTCTGAAATGATGTCCCCTCATTGTTGGAATCCAGCTTCTCTGACAATCCCCACCCAACAGTCTCCAGATGACAATTGGAGGGCGTGGCTTTATAAACTCCCCTAGCTTTTGCAATCAGTCTTATTAACCCTCACAATTAGCGTATACTTTTCATAAGCCAGGCTCACTGTCCTGGCTGATTTCACAGCTCCTACTTTAGAGTTGCCTACTTTAGAGTGGTCACAGTTCTGCTGCTCATATCACAGCCTCTGCCTGGGCAATGTGTTGTTCTGAGGCCAGCAGATCTCTCCCAAGGCAGGACCTTTCACTCTGGAAGGCTTAGTGGGCTCACAGACCCTGTGAGCTTTGCTTAGCTGCCTCTCCTCCACAGCCTAGTCCCTGTGGCTACTCTTGCAGCTTCTTGCTGAGTTTGCTGCTCCCTCCGTGGGAATGAGTCTTCCTTGGAGTGCCCAGCACTGGTGCTGAGGGGGGCCCTAACCTCAGCACGGAGCTACTTTTGTCCCTTGTGTACTTCAACATGCCTGCTCTTCCTCCAGAAATCTATCTTGTGTTCCCAGAACTGGCAGGAGCCATGAACAGCCAGGATTTCTAGAGAATATCTTCAGATTTAGTTTCTTTCCTTCTCTGGCAATTATTAATGATGGTAGCTGTTGTGAGAAAATGGATTCGCCTATTTCTCTTTGCAGTGACTTCAGATTTTGGCCAGACATGGACACAACACTCTCAACTTTGTTCCAGGGATCATCCAAAATGTTAAAATACTTGCTATTATGTGTGCTGTGCTTTCTCAGTGCTTTGACATACTTAAACATGAGATTAACCCAGGCTTCAAGGCATCATAACTTGACATATATCACAAATGAATAATTATGTGCCAGTTGCTATAGCATCTCTTACCAATTCCCCCATCACATTCCCTTTTTGCAAGGGATTCTAGGCAGATGCATTATTCCTGTTTCCTCATGGTGTTTCTTATTTAATTCTGTCCATACCCCAAATCTGTCCAGTATCTTAACTGATCACTTATATCATTGTAAATCTCTTTATTAACTACAAAATTATATCACCTCTAGAAACTATCTTATTTTTAAACAACATATAAACAATATTAATCTTTGATCACATTCCTACAAGATCTTGCCAATTATTTTTTTGTCTTTAGATAAAAAAAACAAAACAGAGGGGCGCCTGGCTGACTCAATCAGAAGAGCGTGCAACTCTTGATCTTGGGGTTGTGAGTTTGAACCCCACATTGGGCATAGGGATGACTTCAAAATAAAACCTTAAAAAACAAAAAACCAAAGAATGCCTGTTCTTAAAATCGGTTTTATACTCTGATTCCTGACATTTAAATATCTTTAAAAATGTTACAATGGCTTTTAAAAATTCCTTCAAATAATCTTTTTGCAGGTATAATGTATCCCATGTTTCATTAAGGTAATATAAGATTCTGGATGCCAGAACCTTGATTATAACAATCAGGTAAAGTCTACCACATTCAGATACTAACTGTTTGAAGGAACGTGTTAATTCCTATTTACCTGGAGACTTTATAATGGCAGATTAAACCTAGTACATACTGCAAGAAAAAGTATGTATACAGTTTATTATGCAAATTTAAATACAACTACTCATAGAGACTATACACTGGTTACCATCTTCCACTTACTCCTCCTGAAGTAACTGGTATTAATTTTAATTAGGAAATCATTCTAGGGGCACCTGGGTGGCTCAGATGGTTAAGCGTCTGCCTTCGGCTCAGGTCATGATCCCAGGGCCCTGGGATCGAGTCCCACATCAGGCTCCCTGATCCTTGGGAGCCTGCTTCTCCCTCTGCCTCTCTCTCTCTCTCTCTCTGTCTCTCATGAATAAATAAATAAAATCTTTAAAAAAAAAAAAGGAAATCATTCTATTCCAGTGTGGAATACTGCTCGTTGTCCCAAAGTTTCTGTGCTTAGATGGTCACTTCTTACTTCAGGGATTATGTTACCATATTTTAGACACTATGGTGCAATTACATAAAAAACAATTATTGGATACTGAATCTTTATAAACTGATTTCTGTGGAAGGCTAATATTCTTTGTAATAATACTCTCTGGCTGGCCGTGTCAATGGGATGCTTTGGTTCAGGGTCTAATTGGAGCACCCTGCCTGACAGTCCCATTAGAATCAACAGTCTTGGCTTGGAGAACCAAAGATATTTTAAATTCATTTTAGCTGGACGAGTCAATTTCTGCTGAAAAACAAACAAATCTGAAATACGGGTACTAGGGTCTTGTACATCATCATTAAACATACTCCTTAGCAGCTGCAGTCAAGGAATTATTCTTTTTTTAATTTAAAAAATTTTAAATATTTTATTTATTTGAGAGAGAAAGAGAGAGAGAGATTGAGAGAACAAGTGGGAGGAAGGGCAGAGGGAGAAGCAGACTCCTTGCAGAGCAGGGAGCCCAATGCGGGACTTGATCCCAGGACCCTGGGAACATGACCTGAGTCGAAGGCAGATACTTAACCAACGAGCCACCCAGGCACAAAAGGAATTACTTTCTAATCAATTTATGTTTACTATTTTCTTGGTTACACTGAGACTTAATAAATCTTTCCCTAAAGAGCAATTATCCATCGATTTGGTCTTCATTCATTTGTCACTTTGCTAGTTATGCACCTACTAAATGCATAGATAGCATTGGATTCTCCTATACAGAATTGTGCATGACTCCCTAACGTTTTCTTTCTCCCCAAGGATACCATCATACCAGACTACATTTGTTTCCTTTCTTCCCCTACCTCTCTCTTCCCTTCCCTTCTCTTTCCTTTTCTCAGACATTAATTCTACAATTTTCAGATTCTCCCAAATGATCTCTTTACCTTTTCTTTTCCAATTCTGACAATAGCACAACACATTTCTGGCTGTCACCCAGAGAAAAATAGTCCTGAAACATTTCCTGGTTCCACCTGCTCTAGAGCCATAAGTACTGACTTTTCAAAATCAATTCCTCTTGATCAGAATTTAAACAGAGTGGAGGTTACAAAGTAGAAAAAAAATTGGTTATGGTAATTTTTGAGCCAGAACCAATGGCATCAGTTGTATTAGCAGAAATATATTTTGTTCTTGTGTTATGAACACCTATTATTTGTCTCTCAAGTTCTTCCAGTCCTTCCAGACAAAACTATGTCCCCCCTCAACTCTTTTATTTGAAATGGGCCCCTCTAGTAACCCTAATCCACATGAATAAAATTTGTTGGTCTACTGGACCAAAATGGATCAAAGACCTAAACTTAAGAGCTAAACCTATAAAACTCTTAGAAGAAAACATTGCAGAAAATCTTTATGGCATAGGATTTGGCAATGACTTCATGGATATAACACCAAAAGCACAGGCAGCAAAAGAAAAAAAATTGGTAAGAATTTTTGTGCATCAAAGGATACTATCAAGAGAACAAAAAGACAACCTACTAAATGGGAGAAAATGTTTACAAATCTTATGTCTGATAAGGGACAAATACCCATAACATATATATATTTAAAACTCCTACAATTCAATAATAAAAAGATACATAACAAAAAATTGGCACAGGATTTGAATAGATAGTTCTCCAAAGAAGATATTCAAAATGGCCATTAAGCACATTAAAAGATATCATTAGTCTTTAGGGAAATGAAAACCAAAACCACAATGAGATGTTACTTCACATCTAATAGGATGGCTATAATTTTTTTTAAAAATGGAAAATAACTTGCTGGCAAGGATGTGGAGAAATTTGGGCCCTCTTGCATTAATTAGTGGGAGTGCAAAGTGATACAGCAGCTGTGAAAAACTGGTGGTTTTTCAAAAGGTTTAACTTAGAATTACCCTATAACTCAGCAATTGCACTCCTACGTATATATCTAAAGAACTGAAAGCAGGGACTCAGATATTTGTACCTCACTGTTTATTTCAACACAAATGTCTATCCACAGACAAATGGCTAAACAAAATGTAGTACATACACACAATGGAATATTCAACTTTAAAGAAGAATGAAATTCAAATATATGCTACTAATGATGAACTTTGAAGACATGCTGAATGAACTAAGCCAGGCACAGGACAAATACTGTATGATTCCACTTACATGAGTAACCTGGAATAGGCAAATTCATAGGGCAAGTAGCATAGAAGTTACCAGGCGCTGGGGGAAGGATTAAGGGCTTTATTTAATGAGAAGAGGCCACAGTATACCGGGAAAGCAATACATTCAAACCTAATTAGCAACTTTTGGAGGAAAAAAGGTGAAGCGGGAAGGGAGAGGTCGGAGACCCCGCCGATCCATTGCTTGGAGCTCGCTTAGCCAGGCTGGGGGGGTGGGGAGTGGTGTCCTCGGAGGGGCCGGTGAATAGGCGCTCGGCTGCGAGAACTAGGAGTCCCGCTGCCGGGTGAGGAGGGGGGCCGGGCCGGACGTCCAGTGGGGGGAAGTTGGGGCCGGAGACCCGGGATCCCGCGGGGAGGCGGGGACAGCCGCCCTTCCGGGCGGTGGTCGAGCTTCGGCGCCGAGCTGCGGTCGGGAGGGCGGACGGGCGCGGTGAGTTGAGGACAGCCCGCCCCGGCCCGAGCCGCGCGGGTCCTCAGAGCGTTTCTGTCAGAAGCGGGGCGAGGCCTGAGGCGCTCGGGGCGGGGCGGCCGCTCGCGCGGGTGGGGCTGGCGGGAGGACGGCGGCCCGCGGAGCTGACGGAGCTGGCTGACTCGGGTTTGGGTTTTGGCCGTTCCCGGACCCCTTGTGTTTATTTCTAGGTGTGTCTGGCTCCCTGAGCGATTGCAGGTGGGGCGTGCGTGTACTGTAACCACGTTGTTTTCCAGCGGTGGGAACGAGATGTCAGGGGAGGAGCGACCGGCCCAGCGCTCGGGGCGCGGGCCACATGCGGGTCCCGAAGGCTTCTCCCTTGCTCCTGGGAGTGTGGGGTGGCTTTTGCTTGGAATTCGGGAATTCCCCAGGAATCCGGAGGGTATTTTTGCCTCAGGCCCGGATTCGGTTCCCGGCTTGCCCCGGGGTACCCTAGGGAAGGCGATGGAGATAGGCCCCGCCCCCCGCCCCTAGGGCAACCCCCCCCCCCCCCCCGTCCGAAGCTCGGAGACTAGGGGTAATTTGCTTATTTCTTCTCTTACCGTGTCAAATTCCCTGCGGTCTTTGTGGTGGTTTTTCGAGTGAATGTTGGTCTCGGCTTCCACTCACTACCGATTTCTGGCAAATCAATACTTTATATCTGGGTTTCGGCACTTTTGAAATAAGGAGTTTATTTCTGAGAGTACAAGTCGTAAGGAAGGACTAATAGATCAGAAAAATTTATATAATAAACATCATAGAAGATACGAAAATGCTAAATTGTCACTAAGATAATTAGATAAAGCGCAGGCCATCTCAACAGACAAGAAATTATGTAGTCACACAGTTTTCTACTTAAATTCTGGGGTAGCAAATCCATATAAAAGTGGTCCAATGAGTTTTAATTTTGAAAACTGTCTTTGTTGCTTAAAATTATATAGTTTTCCTAAGATGAGGAAGGGAACATTTTGTTTGTTACTTTCTAAAAAGTGATTTATTTATTTTGAGAGAGAGCCCCTGCCAGTGGAGGAAGGGGGGATAATGGAGGGGCAGAGAGAGAATCTCAAGCCGACTCCTCGCTGAGTGCGGACCACCGCCTTCCATCTCAGGACCCTGAGATCGGGAGTCCAAATCAAGAGTCAGCGGCTTAGCCCACTACTGAGCCACCCAGGTGCCCCTATTTGTTACTTTTTGGATAGTATAGCAACATGATTAGCATTTTCATTTATACTTTATCAGGTAATTATTTTCAAGTTCTGAAATTGTTTACTTAGATAAAGATGTTAAAGACTCCTTTAGCATATTTCTGAATGGCTCCCTTCTGTCTCTCACCCTGTTATGTTAGGTTTCTATTATTTATTTATTTATTTATTTATTTATTTATTTATTTATTTATTTATTTATTTATTTATTAAAGATTTTATTTATTTATTTGACAGAGAGAGACGGAACACAAGCAGGGGGAGGGGGAGAGGGAGAAGCAGGCTCCCTGCCGAGCAGGGAGCCCGATGCTGGACTCGATCCCGGGACTCCAGGATCATGACCTGAGCCGAAGGCAGTCGCTTAACCGACTGAGCCACCCAGGCGCCCCTAGGTTTCTATTATTTAGTATAGTCAATTGTTTTAGACATTTATAGAACCATGCTAATATGTTTCAATTTCACCATTTCTTTTTGTTGGTGACTAAGTGATTAATAAATTAAAAAAAAAAGAGGGCAATTAAGTTAAACAGATGGAAGGGAGAAAAACTCAATAACTAAAACAATGAAAATTCCTACAGCGTCTGGATAACTAAGAACAGTCCTAAGATATACATAGATCCAGCCCTCTTACCAGTAGTATTTTGTCAAGGGGTGCATGTAGAAACATTCCTCCCTCCCTCACATACTCCCACATGTATCTCATCCCTACATCAGGGAGGACTCAAAATTGAAGGGACATAATCTGACTTGATAGTATGGATTTCTCCACAAGATGGCACTCATATAGTTTCTTTCATTTTAGTTTCTATCCTAAGGAAAGATTTGCAATTTATTAACTATCACAGAATAAATAGAAATGTGACTTATGTTTTATGATTTGTGCATCTATTTCTTGTTTTGTCATATAGAATTTTTTATCATGTTTCAGAATTTAGAAAAAAAATTGAGATGTAGTGTTGTTATGCAAGGGAAAGAATGGCAATGTGAATGGAACAATGTATGTGTCTGTAGAAATGGTTCTTCAGTCTCCTGTCAAACTTGAGGCTTTGTTCAGCCCTAGAATTTTATTATATTCTCATATGGCCAATGCTGAATGTTTTTATCCTTTATATTTAGAGACCATCTATGAATGTAAAAACTGTCTTTTTAAAAAAGAATGTAAGCATTTCTATATACATGTTATGTAATATGAATGTAAACACACATATATATGTTAAACTTGCAAAAATTTTTTATTTTGGAAAAGTTCAAACATATATACAAAATTGACAGGACATTATAATGAACTCCATGTACCTATTATATAGCTTTAGCAATTATCAACTCATTGCCAGTCTTGTTTCATCAGTATCCCTTTACCTGTCTCCATTTATTTTGAAGCAAACCTCTGTATATGTATCTGACATATTGTTAGAGACACACACATTCGTGATAAAATGCATTATCCTAAATCAAAAATAATGGTATGAACAAAGTATTAAGAGCCCAAAAGGAGTGATTAATTCTGCCTTGGAGAACAGGACAAACTCAGAGAAGCCTTTGAAGAAGAAATGACATTTGACCTATACATGAAGGATGTGTAGGGATCTGCCAGGTAGAGAATAAATGGAAGAAAACACATTCTAAGCAATGGTGCAGTATGAAGAGAGGGGTACAGATGTGAATATGCATGATTTAGTGGAGAAAAGAGAATAATGTATTTGAATATTGAGGCACTTTGGAGGAAGCTGCAGAAGATGCAGCTGGAAAGATAGTCTGTGGTTATTCTAGGAGATTAATGATTATAGTTTATGTATCCAGAAATATTTTTCTACAGCTTTATGAATAAAATATGAACTACTTTTTCTGTATTTTGGTAGATTTATGACACAATCCAGTCTTTAACAATGCTGAAATCAAATGACTCCTTGTTTTCTTTGGATACTTTGTTTTTTGAAAAACAAGATGAAGCTGAAAAGTAAGTCTGCCTTAAAGAATGATAACAGAGTATATTGTTTTAGAGATTTTTTATTTTTAAGGAGTTTTAATTTTCTCTCTAGAAATATACAAATAAAAATGAGGGATCAACAAAATGATGTTTCAGGTATATAGCTGGTAAACATGGAATTCAGATACGAGGGAGTAACTGAAGTTTAACATGTTAAATGTTATAACTTAAAAAATAGAGTAGACTCTTGCTTATTTGGCTTTCATTTATTTACGTTTCTGGTTTGTTCAAATTATTTTTGGCCAAGGTAAATACTTGAAGTAATGGTCAAACAGTAGCCATGGACAAGGAGTGATGGCACCTTTTGGAAACAGAATGGGCAGTGTGCCAAACACCGAGTGTGATGGGCAGATTCATTGTAGGCAGGAAGTAAGTAGGGGTGGAAATAAAGATGCGGCACCAGAGGAAGTAAGAACAGAGAATAATCCATTAAATACAGGTTTTTGGATTTTCACATGTAAATTGTTCTCAATTCTAAGTTTTCTATGTATTCTATTGTATTATCTTTTTTTTTTTAAGATTTTATTTTTAAGTAATCTCTACACCCAATGTGGGGCTCCAACTCACAAGCCCAGCTGGCAACCCTGTATTATCCTTTTTTTAAAAAAGGAAGCATTGAGTAAAATATTTATTGCTTCATTAATTTTTTCATTCATTCAAATATTATTTCAGATATTGATTGAGTGCATAAAGGGATATAAGAAGGATGAAACAGACTTTTACTTCAAAAGAACTTAAAATCTATTTGAGGAGATTAAGCACACATATGGAAAGGTCATTAATAAATAACATAATTATGTAATTAATCATCCAGACTTGGATACTTTGAGAGTGAAAGAGTGCATCCAATTTGCACAACATGTGTTAATCAGGACTGGCCTGGGCAAATTGCAACATATGGTTGCCTTTCTAACAATACAGAGTTAAAAAAAGGTGTGAAGGAAATGATAAGCATACATTCATGCAATCAAATTTCAGATTTGGAGGGAGACCTGGTACAGACTGATCAGGTTAGGCTTTATGGTAGTGGGGAAAGAGACTTCAGGAGACTTTGAAGGATATGATAATTTTAATAAGCAGAGAGAAGAGGCCATTTGAAGGCAGAGTTTAACAGCAAGAAAAAAGAATGGAGGTGGGACAATTCGCAGTACTTGTAGGAGACAGTATATAGAGAAGTTTCCTGGAATAGAAGATTCATAAAGGAGAAACAGTGGGACATAAAATTAGAAAAGTAAACTGAGGATAGATTGTGGTGGATGTTAAGTGCCAGAATAAGGATCTTGGACGTGACTATGTGTTAAAAGCCATAGAACTGAATCAACAAACATTTATTGACTAATATGTCTAATTATGTAAAGCACTGTGCTAAGTATTATAGATATGAATGGAACTAGAAATAAACCCTTATGTGTTTATGATCTGGGGATGGTAGCAGACTGATCTATCATCAATCTTTCTATTATCTATATATAATATATAATATATACATATTATCTACATACAGACACACAGTATAAGAGAACTGTGATAAATATTATAGGTTCAAATAGTACTTAAGAAGAGGGAAGGATGGGGGCGCCTGGGTGGCTCAGTTGGTTGGGCGACTGCCTTCGGCTCAGGTCATGATCCTGGAGTCCCGGGATCGAGTCCCACATCGGGCTCCCTGCTCAGCGGGGAGTCTGCTTCTCCCTCTGACCCGCTTCCCTCTCATGCTCTCTGCCTCTCATTCTCTCTCTCAAATAAATAAATAAAATCTTAAAAAAAAATAAATAAATAAAAATAAAAAAATAAAAACTTAAAAAAAAAAAAAGAAGAGGGAAGGATTTAAGCTTGATTTTGAATGAACGTAAGCTCTAGTGGCTAGAACAGTTCCTGGAAAATAGTTCTCAGTAAATAATTGTTGAATAGATTAATGAAGGAATGAAACAGTGGAACTTCTATAGGTAGATATAGGATAGGGTCATGTATAGTGGCAATCAGAGTAAAGGAAATATTTTTGAACAAAGATGAGGAGGGACAGAATGTATTATATATTTGGTATGCAAGTAGTTCACTTTGGCCTGGACTGTAAGGTAAGTAGTGTAGGAGAGTTACAACTGTAAGGTAACCTAAGGCCATTTGGATGTTTGACATTGTTTGGAAGCCACTGAAGTATTTTGAATGGAATATAATTATGATGAAAACAATTCTAAATTAATGTGATAGGAGTGTGTAAAATATATTAGAGAAAGCCAGAGGCAGTGAGGCCAGTTAAGATGCTATTGTTCTTAACCAGACATAAATTAATTAGAGCTTTGATTGGAATAGTGACAGTGGAAATACAAGGAAATGAATTCAAGAATCATTACAAAGAAGATGCAGTAAGACCTGGTATATGTCTGGATATAGTAGGTAAAAGATTATGCTATAATTTGAATTCTAGATGGCTGAGAGAATGATGACACCTCTGGAAAATAGGAAAAATCATAAGGGAGATTTGATTTTATGGCGATGCTGAATAATAGAATTAGATGTGTGCTTTTTGTATCTTTTTTAGATTTCCTGAAATAGTCTCTGTGTAGAAGAGTTAATACGTCAGGCCTAAACTGCTGTTCTCGAAAAGGCCTGGCTTGTAAGAATGGCCCTTGGCTGGAGTGAGAACTTTAGGAAAGTTCCCACCATTAACTGATAGGAATGGCCCACTGCCTTAACTGTTTATACAGATAATATGGTTTATGCTGAATATCTGCTTTTCTTTTGGGAATCTAGAATTTAGTTATGTGCTAGACAGGGGATGCCTACATGATTAGTCCCCAGTAACAACCCTGGGCATTGAGTCTCTAATGAGCTCCCTCATTGACAACACTTCACACATGTTGTTACAGCTTGTTGCTGAGGGAATTAAAGATGTCCTGTGTTACTGTACTGGGAGAGGAAGTTTTGGAAGCTTGTGCCTGGTTTCCCCTGGACTTTGCCTCATAGTCACAAATAGGACTATATGTTGAGTCCTTTGAATCAGCCCAGGGAATCATCAGCTCTGGGGTGATCTTGGGGACCCTTTGACAGTCCCAAATTTCAAATGCTTTGGCCTATTATCAGACAGTCTGTCAGACATTGTCAAATAATGTGTTGTAGATTTTTGATTTGAAAAACATAGCTGTCATAGCTATGAGTTATGTGCTACGAAAGGCAGTAAAGTAAAAGACTGGGTCTCTCACTTTTCAGAGTTTAAAATCTTAAATGAAGAGATTAAAAAACAAATCATAAAATCCTTGCCACTTGGCATAGACAGTGTATGTGGGGCTCTTCTTAAGTTTACTTCCTGTCACCTAATACTTATCTTTTTGTTCTAATGAAGGGCAAATCAATTTTCATTGAAAAGGAAACATTAAAACATTATATGTTAATAGGATCATAGCTGAAAGATAAGGAGAGGTAGTTCACAATGCCAACAGGGTGGCAAAATTCTCAACAACTACTGTAAGTTTACAAAGTGTCAGTTTCAACTGGTTTCTTGGATTTTCTGTGGTTTGTAGGTGGTTCTGGATCAAGAGTATTTGGGTTAGGACATTAATTTGTAATAATGTTTTAGGAATACTCTGGAGAATACCAGTAGTGGTGTCATTTACACACTGATGACCCATGATTAGTTGTGAGATGTGTCATAAGTAATTTGTTACTTGTGATAGTAAAGATGCTAACGTTTCAGATGATTTACTACCTTTTTTTATATTGAAGCAGATTTAAGATTCTTGTCACAAGTGTTTGAATTGGAGAAAAAGAGACGGAGTTATAGCCATTATTTAGGTAGCATATCTCACATAGCAGTGTCATTAATCCTATGACACACAAGGGAAAAAAGATTGAGAACCCTGCCCTGTAGGGAGATACATCAAAGTCACCATAGAAAATTAATTTATAGGATGTTTATCTAAGAGTCTATAATTGAGTAATGTTTAATTAATAAATATTTTCTGATGTAACTTTATTAACATATATATTCACCCTTTTATATTTTATATAGCTATCCAGACAATGAAAAATCATTGGATTGGTTTCTCCCACCTGCTCCGTTGATTTCAGAAATTCCAGATACTCAGGCATTAGAGGAGGAAATAGGAAGTCATAAACTGTTAGGTAAACGATTACATATTTGTTATGAAGTTAAACCTGTGCAGCTCATGTTAATGTAAAAAATCTAGTAACACATTAAAGTGTTAATTCCTTTATTTTAATGGAATAAAATGATAGAGATTTATTTTACTCAAAATAGTGCTCACCAAATCTTAAAATCAAAAACATTTTTCCTCTCCATACATACATACACATACATAAGCATACTATATGTATACAGTACACTATTACAAACATGTTTTATTGTTGTATGAATTTGTTTCCTCTTATTATTAAAATTGTCATTGCCATTTAGTTTTTGTCTTGCCTTTTACTAAAGGTAGGATCCCCTGGCTTAGGAAACCACATTCCTAAAAAAAAACAAGGGGCAGAATATTATATATAGTTTGGTACCATTTTTATGAAGTTAAAGACAAGCACATTCAAACAATCTATGTGATCTTATGTGATATTGTTGATAAAATTTTGATTTTTAAATTTGGTGGTAATTCATATATGTTATCTTATTAAACTTTGTAATTTGTATGTATTTTATTCATGAAAATATGCATTATTTATATTCTCGTATATACCAATAATATATAGAATACACAAGCTTATATACACTATATATATATATGTATATACATAGATGGTAAAACAAATTTAAGCCCTAACAATAGCTCCAGATTCCTCCCAACCTCTCAAAGATGCTTATAAAGTCTCTGTAAAGAAACCTTTAAAATTTTGTCACCCTGATGAAAGCATTCTTTTATCTTGATTTTAGAAGCAATATTATAAAGTTAAAAGCTTTGTATCATATATTTTAATACTGAATCAAATTGAGTAACATTTTGTATGATTGGTCATTGTATTTCTGTGTGTAAATTGGTTATATAAATTTTCAAATCCTCCTAATTGTATAATTATATCATTTGTAGTAGATAAAATACTTAAAAGATATGATTATGGTTATTTCTGTGGGTCAGAAATTAAACCTATTTTATGATGTAGGTTTTATATAAATTTCAATAATTCTTAATTAATTCGAGTGCCCTTCACTGATATAATGTACAATAGCAGTACCAATCACCTATAGTTCAAAACCGTATATGGTGTTACAGATTATCTTGTTATTGTATGAATAACTTTCATGTTTACCTAGGTAAACTGTTTTGAAAATTTTTATTAAATTTTTCATGGTCATTTTGAAAATTTATTTTCGTGGAGAATATATATTAATTAATATATTCCATTTTTGTAGGTCAGGAAGAGAGGCCAAAAATGTTACCATCAAGTTTAAAGATAACTAACGAAAACACAAATTATATTTCACGAACACAAAAATTCCAATTTGCCTTTTCCTCAAATAAATATGAAGCAGGTGATCTGAATTTAGGAGGAGCAGGTAACAATGACTTATCACATGTTCCTGGCAAGCTGACATATGGTTCTTCTCAGAAATACAAAAATCACATTGGCAGTGAGATAGCACCTGAGAACAGTATTCCAGATAATACAAAATTAGTTAATTTTGCAGAAGATAAAGGAGAGAGCATATCAGCCTTCCGAAAAAGGTAATTAATTAAATGAAATACAGAATATTCAGTAATAAAGTTGAATATTTATGGTATGTCTAACTGTATGAAGTAGGATAGAATCTAATGAGAAAAACATCAACAACAAATAAGGTTTACTGTATACCAGATGCTCTGTTAACTCTGGGATTCTAGTCATAGGTTCTTGCCTTCAGAGAGCTACAACTTAATGGGGGAAAGACAACTAAAAATAATTGATTAAATACTTTATAGTACAACAATTATTTTGATGAAGTATATAGTTAGAGCAAAGGGTCTCAAACTTTTCAAACTTTTTATTGTCAGAACCCTTTACACTTAAAAATTATTGAGGATTCCCAACAGTTTTTATGTATGTGGGTTATGTCTATCAATATTAGAAATCAAAACTGAGGGGCACCTGGGTGGCTCAGTGGATTAAGCGTCTTCCTTCAGCTCAGGTCATGATCCCAGGGTCTTGGGATCGAGCCCCACCCACGTCAGGCTCTCTGCTCGACAGAGAGCCTGCTTCTCCCTCTCCCTCTGCTTCTCCCTTTGCTTGTGCTCTTTATCTCTCTCTCTGTCAAATAAATAAATAAAATCTTAAAAAAAATAAAAACAAAAAATTTAGAAAGCAAACAATGCTTTAGTAATATTATGAAAATTGTTTTGATCCTACGAACTCTCTGAAAGAGTCGCAACCATCCTTTGAGAATTGCTATTACAACATATCACATGGGGACCTAATCTGTTCTGGAGCATCAGGGAGGGCTTTCCTGAAGAAATGGTATTTAAACTTAGCCTTGGGGCGCCTGGGGTCTGCCTTCAGTTCAGGTCATGATCCCAGCATCCCAGGATCGAGTCCTTCATCAGGCTCCCTGCTCAGTGGGGAGTTTGCTTCTCTCTCTGACCCTCCACCCTCTTGTGCTTTTTCTCTCTCATGCTCTTTCTCTCACAAATAAATAAATAAAATCTTTAAAAAAAAAAACAACCACACAAAAAACTTAACCTTAAGGAGGAATAGAATTAAACTAAGGACAAATAAAGGAGTGTTCCAGGCGGAAGGAATAGTAAGTGCAAAAGACCTAAAGTAGCACAGAGCTTGGCCTATTCCTAGAAAATTTCCTTTTGTGTAAAATCAGAGAGAATGTGGAGAGGTAAGGTTTGGAGAGGTCAAGTCATTCAGAATCATGTAGGCCATGATGAACTTTGTGCTTTTTCTTGAGGCACTGTTCTTAAATTGTGGCCTGTGGACCCACTGTATCAGAATCACCTGGAGTACTTGTTAGAAATTTGGATTCCTGGGTCCTACCTTAGGCCTGTTGAATCATAGTCTAGATAAAGATGGGGAGGGGACCCAGGAATTGTCATTTTTAACAATTTTTCTAGATGATTGTTATGCACACTAAAGTTTGAGAGCTAGTGTTCTAAGGTTCTGCATTTTAAGTAGAGGAGTAAAATTACATATTTTTTAATTCAAAGTCTATTTTGGCATCAGTAAGATGAGTTAGAAGGAGCTAAAATACATTGTGAAAGGTCACTTAGAAGGTTTTTTTATTAATTTAGGTGAGAGAGAATGGGAGACTGATGTAGCAGACTGTGGTAGCAGAAATGAGAGAGTTCAGAGTGATTTATGAGATAGAATCCCATAGGACCTAAATGATTATTAGATATGACACGTGATCCCTAGTTTTCTGACTTGAGCCAGAATGACATCCAAAGACATGTTGAGTTTGAGTACCTATAAATTGTCCAAATAGAGAACTGGATGTATGGGTTTAAAGATTCAGAAGAGATCTAATTGATAGATTTTGTTTTCTCTGTGACATAAGAGGTGAGGTCATTTGTGGAGTTTGAGGGAAAAGGTGGGGGTATTGAGCAAGTATGAGAAGAGTGGAAGAGATTATAGAAAATGGAAAGCAATCCAGTTAGAATAATGGTAGGACTGTTGGGTACTCTAAAGGGCCCAGTTGAGGTTGATGTCCATTAATTTTTTTATAACAGTTCTATTAAGATACTACTCGGGGTGTCTGGGTGGCTCAGTCAGTTAAGGGTCCAACTCTTGGTTTTGGCTCAGGTCATGATTTCAGGGTCATGAGATTGAGCCCTGCATGGGGCTTCTTGCTCAGCATGGAGTTTGCTTGAAATTCTCTCCCTCTTCCTCCCCCTCTGCCCCTCCCCCTGCTTACACTCATTCTCTCAAACAATAAAAAAAGAGATATAACACATACAAAATTCACTCTTCTAAAAAAATTAAAAAACAAATAAAAATAAAATTCACTCTTCTGAAGTGTAAAATTCATTGGTTTTTAGAATATTCAGAGTTGTGTAATCATCACTACTATCTAATTTTAAAACATTTTCATCTCTCCAAAAGAAACTCTATATTCATTATTGATCACTCCCCTCTTCCAACTCCTCATTCTCCTCCCCTCTCCCCAGCCCCTGGCAACCGCTAATCTTTCTGTTTCTATGGATTTACCTATTCTAGACTTTCATATAAGTGGAATCATATAATGTCTGGCCTTTTATGTCTGTCTTCTTTCACTTAGCATAATGTTTTCAAGGTTTATCCATATTATGTTGTGTATCAATACTTCATTCTTTTTATGGTCAAATAATATTCCATCGAGTGGACAATACAACATTTTGTTTATCCATCTATTAATTGTTGGGCATTTGAATTGTTTCCACTTTTTGGCTATTATTAATAATGTTGCTGTGAACATTCATGTACAAGTTTTTGTGTGAATATATTTTTTAAATTCTTTTGGAGTTGTACCTAGAATTGGAATTGCTGGGTCATATGGTAACCATATACTTAACTTTTTTGAGAAACTGCCAAATTATTTTCCAAAATAACTGCACCACCTTATAATCCTACAAGCAAAATGTGAGGGTTCCAATTTCTCTACATCCTTGTCAGCAGTTGTTATTGTTCATCTTTTTTATTGTAGCCATCCCAGTGGGTCTGAAGTGGATATGATTAGCATTTCCCTAATGACTTATCTATTGGGCATCTTTTCATGTAACTATTGGCTAGTTGTGTATTACCTTCGGAGTAATGTCTGTTCAAATCCTTTGCCTGTTTTTTAATTGGGTCTTCTGTCTTTTTATTGTTGAGTTGTAAGAGTTCTTTATATGTTCTGATAAAAGTCTCTTATCAGCGTATGATCTGCTAATATTTCTCCCATTCTCTGTGCTGTTTTTCACTTTTTTGATAATGTCCTGAGCAGCACAAAAGTTTTAAATTTTGATGAGGTCCAGTTTATCTAATTTTTCTTTTGTTGCTTGGGCTTTTGGTGTCATATCCAAGAAATTATTGCTTAATCCAAGGTTGTATAAAGATTTACTACTGCATTTTCTTGTAAGATTTATATTGTTTTAGCTCTTATATTTAGGTCTGTGATCTATTTTTTTAAGGATTTTATATATTTATTTATTTTAGAGAGAGAGAGAGTGCACGAGTTGGGAGCGGGGCAGAGCAGAGGGAGAGGGACAAGCAGACTCCATGCTGAGTGCAGAGCCTGACAGGGGCTTGATCCCAGGATCCTGAGATCATGACCTGAGCCAAAATCAAGAGTCTGATGGTCAACCGACTGAGCCACATAGGCACCCCTGTTAACCTTTGAAGCTCTCTGAACCCCCTGTCATATAGGGGTTTTTCCTTCATGGTAGTTTCATTAGGTAGGCATGATTGATTAAATCATTGGCCATTGGTGATTGAACTCAATCTCCATTCCTCTTTCTACCTTGGATGTCACAAATGAGGCTGAAAGTTCAACCTTCTCTAATTAGGGTTTATTTTTTTCTGGCAGTTAACCCCCATCCTGGACTATATAGGGGTCCTACAAGAGTCACTTTATTAGCATAAATTCAGGTATGATTGAAAGAGGTTTGTCATGAATAACAAAAGATGCTTTTTATCACTACTATCACACAGGAAATTCCAAGGGTTTTAGGAGCTCTGTGCCAGGTACTGGGAACAAAGACCAAATGTATATTTCCTATTATACTAACTAGGAATTTATCTACTAAATAAAGGTTTATTTCTGGACTCTCAATTCTATTCCATTGACCAATATATCTCCCCTTATGCTTTGCATAAGTACATATCCCACACTGTCTTGATTGCTGTAGCTTTGTTGTAAAGTTTTAAATCAGAATGTGTGAGTCCTCCAATTTTGTTCCTTTTTTCAAGATTTTTTTTTTTTTTTGGCTTCTCTGGGTTCTTTGCATTTTCATATGAATGTTATGATAAACTGGTAAATTTCTGCAAAGCCAGCTGTGATTTTGATGGGGATGGTGTTGAATCTGTAGATCAACTTGAGGAGTATTGCCATCTTAATACCATTAAGTCTTCTAGTCTATGAACATGGGCTATCTTTCCATTTGTTTAGATTTTCTTTAATTTCTTTCAATGATGTTAGATTTTTAGTGGACAAGTCAAACTTATTTTGTTAAGTTTATTTCTAAGTATTTTATTCTTTTTGTTTTATAAATGTAATTAAAAATTTTTTTCATATTGTACATTGCAAGTGTATAGACATCAGCAATTGATTTTGGTATATGATCTTGTGTCTGCAATCTTGCTGATGATGACTCTCAATTTATTGTTCAGAGTGTTGTATCATCTACCTAACTGCTTTTTCCAGTAGTGTTCCCCTGCCTGGCTGCAACTATTTTAAAAAGTAGGTAGATTCATATAGGGTTGAGGTTTTGCAAGATAAGGATGTTAAAAGGATAAAGAGGAATTGGAGTTTGGAATACTAGTAAAAGAGTGGTCAAAAAGATAGTCCATGGGATCTAAGTCCATTAAAGGTAGATAAGAAAAGAGAAGGGAAGATAGTTTGGGAGAAAATAAAGAGGTTCATTACAGTAAATTTGTTTTTTGACCTCATTGGTAACTTGTGTAAACAAGCTATAAGGATAAGAGGCTGTGGTCAGAGAATGATATATTGGAATGATTGATTTGAGAGGAGGAGGAGTTCTAGATAATGACAGTGTTTAAGATGAGAGAATAGGTGAATGAGATTGTTTGAAGGAGAAAGCCACTGTAGATGAATGCCTAAGAAATGGACGGGAGGAGGATTTTGAACAGCTCATCTATGTGAAGTTGAAGTAATGCAGAGGTGGCTGAATTTGGAATTGAGAGGAAAAGATTCTAAAGTGACCAGAAGTTGATATGTGATATATGCCATGAGGAGGGTTACAAGGTGCTTTAACTAGTCGGCACAGATACTTCTATAAGAGAACGGAAGAATAACGATGTAGATTTGGGTTGGAGAAGGCACAGACTCAATCCTCAAGTACATTGGATGTGGAAAAATTAACAATTTCCACTTAAGTTTAAGAAGCAAGAGTTTTTTAGGGCAATGCAATATTTTTGTTAAGACCAGGAAGTAACTATAACAATCAGTGAAAGAAGTTGAGGACATAGGGGAGTTTATGGAGTGGGAGTTCCAGAGGAACTAGGAAGAATCTGAGGTCCAGAGAATTTAGGTAACTAGCACATGGATAATATTATTATAGTTCACAAAACTTATTTCAAATTCTGAAGTCACACAGCTAGAAAGTGGAGAAGCTTTGGATTTAAACCCAGGTTTGTCTGTTTCCAAAGGCCATGCTTTTAACCTATATGACAGCATATAGCAAGGAGTCATCCTGTGGCATAAGTTGTTTTTCTTGTCCTCAATACCATTTCATAATCAGATTCTACTATATTATCCAAGGCTAATCATCTGCTTTTGAATTTTCTGAAAGATAGAACTGCTGGCATTGGAGAATGCAACCCTACAGTTTGTTCTAAAGTGTATTTCTCATTCTATAGTGTTTTTAAAGACTCCTGCTTTCTTTTTTTTTTTTTTTTAAAGATTTTATTTATTTATTTGAGACAGAGAATGAGAGAGAGAGAGAGCACATGAGAGGGGGGAGGGTCAGAGGGAGAAGCAGGCTCCCCGCTGAGCAGGGAGCCCGATGCGGGACTCGATCCAGGGACTCCAGGATCATGACCTGAGCCAAAGGCAGTCGCTCAACCAACTGAGCCACCCAGGCGCCCGACTCCTGCTTTCTTATATAGAAACATGTCATTAAAAATTAATAGTAAAAATAATTAAGAAAGTGTTCTGTATTTCCACAATACTTGTTTGGATGTCATTTCTTATAGAATTCTTTAAGACTGATATCTTCTGTCATCCTTATTACTTACTTTGTAAGGCACAAGTGTTGTATTAGGAACTTTATTTTTTATTTTATTTTATTTGTTTTTTTGAGGGGGGGCGAGAGTGCACACATCCGTATGTGCACAAGCGGGGTTGGGGAGGGGCAGAGGGAGAGGGAGAGAGAGAATCTTAAGCAAACTCCATACCCTACATGGAGCTTGATCCAAGGACCCTGAGATCATGACCTGAGCCTAAATCAAGAGTTGGACGCTTAAACGACTGAGCCACCCAGGCACCCCTGTATTAGGAACTTTAATGGTCACTTCATCCCTTAAGGCTATGGTGAACAAATTAGTCTGATGGGTTGTCTTTTGATCAGTTGAATATAATAAATTGCAATCCTAAAGAGGGCCTGTGTTTTCTAGAACTTTGCAAAGAAAATACTTCTTTGCAAAGTGTTCTTCTTGACATCTATACTTATTTAGTATTTCTTATACTAAAGTGATTATTGAATAATGTTTGGGAGGTTGATGCTATTACTGACAAGATGCCACAATACCTGTCTACATGGGCCTCTCCATATAGTTGTCTGTGTATTCTCATGATACAGTGGCTAGCTCTTCTCTAAGTGTGAATGATCCAAGAGGCCATGCAGAAGTGACAGTATCTTTTATGACCTTCCCTTGGAAGTCATACACTGTACTACCTCAATACTCTGCTAGTCATATAATTCTGTCCTGACTCAAAGTCCTAATTTGAAAAGGGTGTGAATAGCAGGAGACAGGTATCATTGGGGTTGTCTTGGAGGTTGGATTCTACAAATGGGTTTGAGTTTCTGAAAAGTGAAAAGACATAATTCCGTGGTAAATTCGCCAAATTATATTTTAAGGGAATGCTTAAATTTTATATTTGAATAAACCACAATCTATGGGCATTTTTAAAGGGACCAATTTTATGCTAGTTTTTCCCATTCTACGCAGCTCTTACAAGTGCAAACATGTTTTGTTTTGTTTTTGCAGATTATTTAAAATATCTGACAATATACGTGAGGGTGTTAACTCTAATGACAGTACAAACTTGGACTCTCCTATTGGCTCAGTGAAAATTGCCCCAACAGAAATGAACAAAGGGGAATCATGGAAATGTAGCAGTAGTAAGCAGAAACATCAATATTCAGACATTAACATGTTTACAGCAAGCAATACTTTTTCTGCTTCTGAAATCAGAGAAGACATATTCAAAGCACCAACTTTTTCAGTTGCATCCCAGCCTCATGAAGTTCAAGGTTAATTCCTTGCTTTTTTCAGTTGGTTTTATAACAAAACAAACTAGTCTGTATTTCTCAGCATAAGGAAGAGTTAAAAAAATAATAAATTTGAGTAGATTATCTGTGTGCAGTTTCTGCATTTCTTGATCATATTGCATTTTAAGATTTTATTTATTTATTTGACAGAGAGAGAGACAGCGAGAGAGGGAACACAAGTTGGGGGAGCGGGAGAGGTAGAAGCAGACTTCCTGCCGAGCAGGGAGCCCGATGCGGGGCTCTATCCCAGGACCCTGGGATCATGACCTGAGCCAAAGGCACACGCTTAACCGACTGAGCCACCCAGGCGCCCCAATCATATTGCATTTTTTAAACTACGATCTAGGGTGCCTGGCTGACTTAGTTGGTAGAACATGTGACTCTTGGTGTCAGGGTTGTGAGTTTAAGCCCTGTGTTGGGCGTGGAGCCTACTTAGAAAAATAAAAAATGAAATAAACCATGATCTAATATTTAAGTGTGCTCTTAATAGAAAGTTATGCTAGTTTTATTGAAGCAGTTTGTATGGAAGAGATTAAAAATACCTATATAAATATGTAGAATTTTTTTTTTAGGGGTAACAGAAAATGATTTAGATTCCTTGAAGGCTGTCACAGAAATCCGTATCCTTTAAATTATTTTACTACAGCAACTTTATATTTGAATTCATAATTTGTAAGCATGTTATTTCATTGTGTCTATGTTTATTTTACTGACAAAGAAAAAGAAGGAAAAGTGAATCTTTTGGGTCATGTAAGAGACCCAGTGTGTGTGAGAATCAGTGCTGTTCAAAGTGTGGTCTGCAGACTGGTGCCAGTTTGTGAACTGCTTGTTACCAGTTTGTGACAAGATAAGTATAGAAATGAGATTTGTATTATTGGCTGAATTCTGAGCATATTTACTTAGATACAGATAATTTCTTACACTTTGGGTAAGGATAGCATATTGGGATAAACATGGATAGGGGAAATAAATGAGAATGGGACATTCTGTGGATTGGGGATATTTTTACAAATCTAGCATTTTTTGAATGAAATTTGCAGCTTATACCTATGATCTGATTTACGTGTCTGGGCATTTCCAATATAAATATTTTGAGTACATATATGTGTTCTGGAGGTAACATCCTCTTTGCTTTTTTGATACTTCATGTATGTCTATAACAGTGTACTTACTGTTTTTTATTATAATCGAGCAACTGTGACTATTATGTGACCATTTCCCTAGGACCTATGAACTCCTTGAAGGGAAGGGCCATCCCTTATTTATCCATCTCCAAATACACTGAAAGGCAGGTAAAGGAAGTTGTTCTGGCAAAAGAGTAGCTATGAGCCAGGATGAGGGTAAAATAGTGTGGAATATGTTAGAAAGAACAAACATTCCAGTTTGGCTGAAATAAAAGCTATGATTACAGGAGTAGTAGGACATAATGATTGAAAGGTATCTTAGGATCAGGTTATTTAATGCCATGAATACTAAGGTCAAGAGGTTTTTGTTTTTGTTTTTTAATTTATTAAGCAATGAGGAGAAACCATGAAGTATTTTGATCAAGTCAAGTTATATCATCAAAACCATGCTTTAGGAATATGGAATTAATGACTCAAAGCTGGGTAAGGCTCTAGACTCCACAAAAGTTATTGTCCATTTGGCAAAACAGAAAATGAATTCCTCCTGAGCTGGAGGAATCTAGGGGAGAATTATTCTAATCCTGGGTATTCAGGGGACTGAGACCATTCTGAGGTATGGTTAGAAAATATTTGCCTGACCAATCATGAAAATTTGCCTCCAATGCAGATAACTAAGTTAGAATGGGGGAAGGGAACAATAAAGGGTTATACATGATGATATCATACCTTCAGATGTGGTCAGCTTTTAGTGCTTCTGTTCAGCATGATGTCTCAATCCTGCTGTGCTTTCTTCTCTCTGGTGATCTAAATATGGTTGGAACACAGGAAATAGGTTAGCCTTAAACAGTTAAAGTTCTTCTCCTTATCTGTATGATGGGAAAGTCTTCTTATCGCTTACTGAAACTTGCCATAATATGACAGTAACTTTTCTGAAGAGTTTTAAAGATTTTCATGCTATATTAGCTCAGCTGAAGTGTTTCTGTTGCTTAAGTCTCTGTTAGTTAAGAATACTGCATACTCTTGTCTGCATTGATTTGTTGTTCAAAAAGTTCATTTGCTGTCAAACTCACAGAACTGCTACTTTTTATTATTTCTAAGTGTGTATTTAAAGCAGAAGACTAAATGCTTTTCATGATAATTTGAGAGTTTTGGAATTACTTGGACATGACATATTTTCTTTTTTTTTTTAAAGATTTTAATTTATTTATTGAGAGAGATAGTGATAGAGAGAGAGCATGAGAGGGGGAGAGTCAGAGGGAGAAGCAGACTCCCCGCCGAGCAAGGAGCCCGATGCGGGACTCGATCCCAGGACTCCAGGATCATGGCCTGAGCTGAAGGCAGTCGCTTAAACAACTGAGCCACCCAGGCGCCCCGACATGACATATTTTCTAATTCTTTTATAATATTTTACTATATTTGAATCCTCGGGACAATAGAAGCTTGGTCAGATTGATTTTGCTATAGTAATCTTATAATTTTCAATTCTGCAGACATTTTCCTACCTGTTATATAAATGCAGTGACATTGCTGAGAGTTTGTTGAACGAAAGGAAAAATTTGATATCAAGTGTTTATAGTGATGATAAGTGATGTTAGTAGTTGAGTTTTCTCATGAGCTGGAAAACTAATTCTACATCTACTCTGAATCAAAGATTCATTTTGTAAGTGTAAATTGATATGGAACCACCTAATGAGAGAAAAACCAGCATGATGGCCCACCTGTGGTACCCTCTTACCAGCCTCTTTCTATTCCTCCCATATCCCCATCCCCTGTCAACCACCATTCTACTCTCTATTTCTGAGTTTGACCTTTTGTGTTTTTTTAAGAGTCCACTTATAAGTTATACTGTGCATTATTTGTCTTTCTCTTTCTGGCTTAATTCATTTTGCATAATGGCCTTCAGGTTCATCCAATTTGTCAAAAAAGGGCAGAATTCCCTTCCTTTTTAAGGCTGAATAATATTTCAGTGTGTGTGTGTGTGTGTGTGTGTGTGTGTGTGTGTGTGATATCTCACATTTTCTTTATCCATTTGTCTCTTGACAAACACTTAAGGTTATTTCCATACCTTGATTATTGTGAATAATGCTGCAGTGAACATGGGAATACAGTTATCTGTGTGAGATACTGATTTTGTTTCCTTTGAAAATGTACCCTATGGGCACCTGGGTGGCTCAGTCTGTTAAGTGTCTGACTCTTGATTTCAGCTCAGGTCTTGATCTCAAGGTTGTGAGTTCAAGCCCCACATTGAATATGTACCCAGAAGTGAAGTTGCTGGATCATAAGATAGTTCTATTTTTAATTTTTGAAGGAACCTCCATACTGTTTTCCATAATATCAAACTATACCCCTTTACGTTCCTACCTACAGTGTACAAGGGTTCCCTTTTCTCCACATCCTCATAACATTTATCTTTTGTCTTTTTGGGAAATGACATCCTAACAGGTGTGAGGTGATATCTCATTGTGGTTTTAATTTGCATTTCCCTTATGATTAGTGAAGTTGAGCACTTTTCATGTACTGTTGGCCATTTGTGTTTTCTTTGGAAAAATGTCTATTCAGGTCGTTTGTCCATTTTTAAATTGGGTTATTTGGTTTTTGCTATTGAGTTGTATGAGTTCCTTGTATATTTTGGATATTAACCCCTTATCATATATATGGTTTATAAATATTTTCTCCTGTTCCATAGGTTGCTTTTTCATTTTGTTCATGGTTTCCCCTGCTGTGCAGAAGCTTTTTAGTTTGAAGTAGTACACTTTTTTACTTTTGCATTTGTTGCCTTGCCTTTGGTTTTAAATCTAAAAAAAAAATAATTGCCAAGACTAGTGTAGCCGAGTTTACCCCCATGTTTTCTTCTAGGAGTTTTAGGATTTCAGGTCTTACATTCAAGTGTTTAATCCACTTTGAGTTGATTTTGTATATAGTGCAAGGGATTCAGTTTCATTCTTTTGCATGTGGATATCCAGTTTTCCCAGTACCTTTTATTGAAGAGGTTATCTTTTCCCAGTTCTTGGCTCCTTTGTTGAAAATTTATTGACCATATACACACAGATTTATTTCTGGGCTATCTATTCTGTCGCATTGATCTAGGTGTCTGGTTTTTATGCCAATACCATCAGGGTTTTTTATTACTGTTGCTTTGTAATACAGTTTGAAATCAGGAAGTATGATGCCCCTGGCTTTGTTCTTCCTTCTCAAGATTGCTTTGGCCATTGGGGTCTTGTATAACTCCATATGAATTGTAGGATTGTTTTTTACATTTCTCTGAAAAATGCAGTTGGAGTTTTGATAAGGATTGAATTGAATCTGTAGATTGCTTTGGCAATTTACAATTTAGCAATATCAGTTCTTGAATCCTTGAACATGGAATATCTTTCCATTTATTTGTGTCTTCAATTTCTTTCATCAGTGTCTTACAGTAATTGGTTAAATTTATTCACTAGTATTTTATTTTTGATGCTATTATAAATGGGATGGTTAACTTTATTCCTTAGTATTTTATTTTTGATGCTATTGTAAATAGGATTGTTTTCTTCATTTCTCTTTTTGATATTTTGTTAGTGTATGGAAATGCAGCTGATTTTTGTATATTGATTTTGTATCCTGCAACTTTACTGAATTTGTTTATTCTAACAGTTTTTTGGTGGAGTCATTAGAGTTTTCTATATATAATATGATGTCATCTGTAAATAGAGACTACTTCTTCATTTTCAATTTGGATACCTTTTATATCTCTTTCTTGCCTAATTGCTCTGGTTATGATTTCCACTACTATTAAAAGTGGTGAAAGTGGGCATCCTTGTCTCTTTCCTAATCTTAGACAAAAGCTTTCAGCTTTTTGCCATTGAATATGATGTTAGCTGTGGGCTTGTCATAAATGGCCTTTATTATATTGGGGTACATTCCTTCTTTAGCCAGTTTCTGGAGAGTTTTTATCATGAAAAGATACTGTATTTGTCAAATGCTTTTTCTACATCTATTGAAATGATCATATTTTTAGTTTTAATTTTTTTTTTTTTAAGTAAGCTCTATGCCCAATGTGGGGCTTGAACTCACAACCCTAAGATCAGGAGTCACATGCTCTACTGACTGAGCCAGCTAGGCACCCCTGATCTTTAACTTTTTAATGTGGGAATATCATGTTGATTGATTTGTGGGTGTTAAACCATCTTTGTATTACAGATATAAATTCCATTTGATCATGGGGGTGTGACCCTTTTAATATACTGTTGAATTTGGTTTGTTAATATTTTGTAGATGATTTTTGCATCTATGTTCATTAGGGATATTGGCCTGTAATTTTCTTTTCTTGTAGTATCCTTACCTGGCTTTGGTATCAGTGTAAAATAAGTCCCTTAAGCTATCTTCATTTTTTTGTTCATTCTTTTTTCATTTTGCTCCTCTGACTGGATTAATTCTATTGCCCTGTCTTTGAGTTCATTGATTCTTTCTTCTGTTTGATCTGTCTGATGTTGAATCCCTGTGATTTCTGTTTGGTTCTTTTTTATATCTTCTATGACTTTGTTGAAATTCTTATTTTGTTTATGCATTGCTTTCCTGACCTTGGTGAGCATTTTTATGCATTATTTTAAACTATTGGGTAAATCACTTATGTCTATTTTGTTAAGTTTGGTTTCTGGAGATTTATCTTGTTCTTTTGTTTGGAACTATTCCCACTTCTTTGTTTTCTTTAACCTCTGTGCTGGTTTCTACACATTGGATAAAATATCCACCTTTCCCAATCTTGACAGGCTGGTCTTAGGAGATGAGCCTCATCAATTAACCTAGCCCAAGCTCCTAATTGCCTTTCGAACCTTTCTGATTGCCCAACTCACTGTCTTTGTTCTTAATGGCTTCTAGTAGTTGTGCTAAAATGTATCAGTGTCCCAAAGGGGAGAGTTGTAATTAGCACCTATGTGCAGGCTCTTTAGAAGCCAGAACCTGAGGTAGCAGCTGAGAAAATACGCAGTGAAATCCTTTCCAGGTAGAAACTGGAGATGAATATTTTTGCTGCTCCCTCAGCACTGAGTATACCTGCAGCGGAAGGGGGGGTTTTCCTGTGCCCATTTAAGAGTTGCTTCTTTGTTTGCTATCGTCCTGTGGGTCTCGTGAATTCAAGCCCTGTTGCCTTACAGAGTTGGGTGTTTTGGGGACTTATCCTGTGGGTGGGAGCCTTAAAGGTTGGGACTCTAGATGTGTGGTCCAAACTCTTTGCTCCTCAGGGAGAAGCTGGGGTTTGGGAGTTCCTTCCCAATTGTATGGTGCTGTGCCAATGATGGGATTTAGGGTAAGAGTTGTCTCAGCCTTCCCTACCCATTTTATTGTGGGTATTTTCATTCACCCAATGTGTAGGAGTCACTTAACTAATTTCTGGATTTTTCTTAGAATTGTTCCATGTGTAACTATATATTTGGTGCATCTGTGGGAGGAGGGAAAGTTCAGGAGCCTGTTATGTTGCCACGTTGGTCCCTCCCTCTATATCTATTAATTCCTTTCTTACGATGTTAAAATAGCAAGTATTAAAGCCTCATCATTAAATATTATCAAAGTTAATATTGATTAATTGAATTTTTAAATTAAAAATAACCAATAAATAAGTAAATTAATTAAAAGTAACCAATTCTTAAAATTCTGAAATATTTGACTCCTTAATGCTATTCTAAGCAGCGAAATTTAGAAGTATTTTCAAGGAATTCCCATATTTCAACTATATACAGTCCAAAGCCTTTGATGATGTAAGTATTTTATTATGATTTGTACTTATCTACCTCTTCTTATTTTATTGTGTGTTCTCTAAGGGCAAGGACTAGATCACATTCATCTTTATGTTTCCAATGCCACACTCAGTGACTGGTACATTATAGGAACTAAAAAAATGTTTGCTAAATAAATGCATGTGACTTTCATAGGTTGGTGTGTTTATATTTATTAGATTTATACAATTTCTCTGGAAGCTAAAGAAATTATTTACTTCTAGGTCTAACATATTACTTTCACAAAAAACACAAAATGATGAATTATTAATAGTGGTGGGTTTTTTTTTTTTTGAGGTTGTGGATCTAGAGCAAGGTTAGAATTTTAATAATTTTAGAGGTAAAAATAATTTGAATTGTTATTCCAGAGAGTCTTTCTTATATATTTTCTAACAAATTGAGAGTGTGAATGAAAAATTCTATATATTCCTTGATTGATTAAATTGTATTTTTTAGCTTCTTTACACAGATAGGAATTTTGTGATTTGTGCTCCAACTGGTTCTGGGAAAACTGTAGTGTTTGAACTAGCTATAACAAGATTATTAATGGAAGTCCCATTGCCATGGTCAAACATTAAAATTGTTTACAGTAAGTATTTATATATTGTAAGAGTAATTAATTATAATAATGAAAAACCATTGAGGCAAAAGTAAGAAATAAATTAAAGTTCAGGCCATAGGAATTAATATTTGGTTCTCCATACATTTTTAGTGAAAACCTATCACATTTGCTCTTGTCTGTTACATTAAATTCCAAACACATTTTCCCAGAGTTGTAAATAAAAAGTAATATTTAAATTGAAAATTTGACCTTTAGATGTTTATTTTTTAAAGGACAACAAGAACAATAAATTCAAACATTTTGTAATTCTAAAAAAATTCCATAGGAACATCTACTCTCTTAGGTATATATATATTTAAAATTTTTCATTAAAGTAATTTATATACATGGTTAAAAAAATAAATTATCACAAAAAGGCTTATAATGAATAAGCAATAATCTTCTGCCTTACCTCTCTCTGCTCTTAGTTACAGTTCCCTGAATAATTACTTCTTTTTCTATTTTTAGTTCAGTCTGGTGATTATATCTCTAGATAATATGCTTATATTAACTCTTTCAATTTATAAATATTAGGCAGCACCTAGATGTGTAGTTTTATCTTAATTTTATTAACAATGTTTGTGAAAGTAATTTTAAAATTGCACTGACATTCAAAATATATATCTTATGTTGTTATAGTGGCACCAATAAAAGCCCTGTGTAGTCAGCGTTTTGATGATTGGAAAGAAAAATTTGGACCAATAGGATTGAATTGTAAAGAACTCACTGGAGATACAGTAATGGATGACCTATTTGAGATTCAGCATGCCCATATTATTATGACAACTCCAGTAGGTGTTATTTATACTCTATTATTTCCTTGGTTTATTAGAAAATGTTTCTCTTCACCAAGAATAAAAGTTAGAAGAAAATACAAAGTAGGAGAATATATTTGCAATGTAAAAAACAAACAAACATAAAAAGTACTATAAAGAATACTTACTAATCAGTAAGTAAAAGACAAATTACCAAATGGGAAAAATAGACAAAAGATATGATTAGGCAATTTGTTATTGAGGATAATTTGTAATCTTACTTTTTGCTTGTATTCTTTTATCCAAGTATTATGTATTGCAGAGGGAGGACCTTTGTAGGGCTTAAAAAAGGTAATTAGACTATAATTTTGTATATTTTTGGTTAAACTCAAAAATAAATGGGGGTTTAGTTTTTTAAGCACTTGTAAGACTATCAAAATCCTTTAAAATGTTTTTAATCTTTAAATCTTTTTCAGAATACTTTTAAGATGTGAATTAAAATATTGCCTGTTGTTTGTATCATGTTAAGATTTTTATTGATATCTTAATAACATTTATTATAATTTCTTATTATGTTAAACCACATGCATTTTTTCTTTAGGAAAAATGGGATAGCATGACTAGAAAATGGAGAGACAACTCTTTGGTCAAGCTGGTTAGACTGTTTCTCATTGATGAGGTAGTGAACACATTACTCATTTTCAGAGATAAACATAAAATGATGATTGGAATGGATAGAAAGAAACAAGGCATTTTCAACCAAACTATATGTTTGTTTTATCCCTTCAAGTGGAAAGGCTTATTTTCTTAAGAGTGTTAATATTATTATGGATTTTAATTGATTAGTTTTTTATTTTTATAGTTAATCATTTTTTTTCTTGATTTCTTTCTTAGGTACATGTTGTAAAAGATGAAAATCGTGGACCAACTCTTGAAGTTGTAGTTAGCAGAATGAAAACTGTACAGTCTTTATCTCCTACTTCTGAAAATAGCAGCACAGTTATTCCAATGAGATTTGTAGCTGTATCTGCAACAATTCCAAATGCTGAGGATGTAAGTTAGAATTTCAGTCTATCAGATTTTTTTATGACTAGTGAAATATTTTGTCATTTTAATCTTAGAGGAAAGCGAGGGTTTTTTTCTGTAAATCCCATAACCGATTTAGTAGGAAAGTATGTTATAGAAAATTATGGTTAGATTTCATAGGTATGGCAGTATTAGGCCTTAATATTTGGTTGATTTGGTTTAATGAAACATTTTTGGTATAAGTCTGTTGTTTACTAGTATCTAAATGTCTTGGTTTTTATGGGTTTCAGGTACCTCATTATGACTAGTAATTTGTTATGGTTGTTGTAATCAGCTGACTGTAGTTGTATAGCAAAGTATGGTGGAGAATAAAAATAATTGCTTAGGTGATTACCACCCACCTTTTCACATTCTATGTGACTGGCATTATGGAAAGCACTAATAATAGATACAAAAGTGAAAACATATAGACCCTGCCCTTGAGGAGGATCTCATGGTTAATGGGGTACACAGACAGGTAAAGAAATAATTGTACATAGGATTATACTTGTCCTAATTTTTTTTTCATTGTTTGGGCAAACTTCTTGAAAAATAGTATGGTTTCATTGTTCCTCACTCTTATTTCCTTCTCAGCCTACTATAGTATGACTTTTTTCTCCTACTACTTAGAAATTTCACAAATAGTTCCTATATTGTCTAATCCAATGGAAAATTTTGCCTGATTTATCTTTAATTTGGCAAAATTATTCATTTTCCAGTTCTTAAGTTAACAGCTTGTTCATATTCAAGAATAATAGAGAAAATTTTTAAGTATATATAATCAACAGAAACCCAGTGTTTGTCTTTCCAGATGTATAGGTGGAATCACTATGCGTGCTCTTTTATGACTTGCATGTCACCTACAGACATTTCCATGTCATTAGAAATTCTTCTTTAATATACTTTTTGTGGTTTTATTATAATTTATTTATCTAATGCTTTAATGATAGAAGATTATTTCCATTTTTGCTGTTGTAAATGGTGCTAAAGTTAATACATCTTTGAAAACATGATTATTTCTCTAGGATGAACTTCTAGAATGGAATAACTGAGTCAAAGGATCTATAAAACTCTAAGGAAACAGTGCTTTCATAAAATGGTATAGTCATGTATACTTCCACCATCAGCCATTTCTCTGTATTCTAGCACTGGATATTATAATAAATTATTGTTATTATTACATTTAAATAGTTTTCAGGGTGCCTGAGTGGCTCAGTTGGTTAAGCGTCTGCCTTTGGCTCAGGTCATGATCCCTGGTCCTGCAATCCAGGCTCTTTGCTCAGTGGATAGTCTTCTTCCCCTCTTCCCTCTGCCCTTCCACATATAAGTGAAGCCATATGATAATTTACTTTCTCTGCTTGACTTATTTCACTTAGCATAATCCCCTCCAGTTCCATCCATGTTGATGCAAATGATGGATATTCATTCTTTTTGATGGCTGAGTAACCATTCGTCTGTTGAAGGGCATCTTGGCTCCTTCCACAGTTTGGCTATTGTGGACATTGCTGCTATGAACATTGGGGTGCATGTGCCCCTTCTTCTCACTACATCTGTATCTTTGGGGTAAATACCCAGTAGTGCAATTGCTGGGCCATAGGGTAGCTCTATTTTTAACTTTTTGAGGAACCTCCATACTGTTTTCCAGAGTGGCTCCACCAGTTTGCATTCCCACCAACAGTGTAAGAGGGTTCCCTTTTCTTCACATCCTCTCCAACATTTGTTGTTTCCTGTCTTGTTAATTTTTGCCATTCTAACTGGGTGTAAGGTAGTATCTCAGTGTGGTTTTGATTTGAATTTCCCTGATGGCTAATGATGTTGAACATTTTTTTCATGTGTCTGTTAGCCATTCATATGTCTGCCTTGGAGAAATGTCTGTTCATGTCTTCTGCCCATTTCTTGACTGGATTATTTGTTTTTTGGGTGCTGAGTTTGAGAAGTTCTTTATAGAGCATAGATACCAAACCTTTGTCTGTTATGTCATTTACAAATATCTTTTCCCATCCTGTGGGTTGCCTCTTTGTTTTGTTGACTGTTTCCTTTGCTGTGCAGAAGCTTTTTATCTTGATGAAGTCCCAAAAGTTCATTTTCCCTTTTGTTTCCTTTGCCTTTGGAGACGTGTCTTGAAAGAAGGTGCTATGTCTGATGTCAAAGAGGTTACTGCCTATGTTCTCCTCTAGGATTTTGATGGATTCCTGTCTCACATTGAGGTCTTTCATCCATTTTGAGTTTATCTTTGTGTATGGTGTAAGAGAATAGTCGAGTTTCATTCTTTTGTATATAGCTGTTCAATTTTCCCAGCATCATTTATTGAAGAGACTGTCTTTTTTCCATTGGACATTTTTCCTGCTTTGTTGAAGATTAGTTGACCATAGAGTTGAGGGTCCATATCTGGGCTCTCTATTTGTTTTTGTGCCAGTACCATGCTGTCTTGGTGATCACAGCTTTGTAATATAGCTTGAAATCAGGCAATGTGATACTTTATGTGGAAAACCCAAAAGACTCCACCCCCAAATTACTAGAACTCATATAGCAATTCAGTAACATGGCAGGATACAAAATCAATGCACAGAAATCAGTTGCTTTTCTATACACTAACAATGTAATTGTAGAAAGAGAAATTAGGGAATTGATTCCATTTACAATAGCACTAAAAACCATAAGGTACTTTGGAATAAACCTAACTAAAGAGGTAAAGGATCTGTACTCTAGAAACTACAGAACAGTTATGAAGGAAATTGAAGAAGACACAAAAAGATGGAAAAACATTCCATGCTCATGGATTGGAGGACTAAACATTGTTAAAATGTCTATGCTGCCCAGAGCAGTCAATACTTTGAATGCCAACCCGATCCTAATACCAATGGCATTTTTCAAAGAGCTGGAACAAACAATCCTAAAATTTGTATGGAACCAGAAAAGAACCTGAATTGCCAAGGAAATGTTGAAAAAGAAAAACAAAGCTGGGGGCATCATGTTGAAGTAAATATTTTTAATATATCAATTACTTTAAGTTCTTTTTTTGTACCTTGTCAGGTCATGTTCTTTACCCTTTTTTTCACATTGGGATAATAAACTTTTCTTATTGATTTGTAAGCTGTCATTAAATATCAGTACTCTGTAATTCTTGAAATTCTTTTGCCCTTTGTGATAATCACTACATCTGTGAATGCTACTTTCCTGTCTCTTTGTACAAGTCTTCTTTCTCAATTTTCTCCTAAATTAAGGTCTTCACTCTTGGCCTTCTTCCCCTTTCAAATTAAATTCTTGTGTGATCTTTTTTGTACACATGGTAGCCTTGAAAATGTTTTAATATTTCCTTCCCCTGTAACTAAAAACTCATTAATCCATCTTCCTGTCAAAGCAATGGTCAGTTTCAGAGCAGGCATGAAGCCTAATTACTAACCAGGTTATATGAAGATAAGGATTGCTCACCATAGCTTCAGAAATTAACAAGTGACTCAGGCATTGAGTCTGAAATGTGCTTTCGGCACTGCCATCTCTCAAGTGTTTATTTGCTCTTTGTTTAAAAATTGTCAACCCTTGCCAATCTAAGCCAACCATTACTTTGCTACTCTTTGGCTATTATTTAGCACAACTCAAAAGATCTGTCATGCATATCTAGGCATAGTTCTGAAAAATAGGAAGGTTATAATGATAGTGAGAAATTCAGTTTCTCTGCCAAAATCAATTTTAATTTTATTTTGGACTCTTGGGAAGGAAAATAAAACAAAATAATAATTAATTGGGAGTTTACCATGTTGAAGAGTGGGACTAATCTTAAAATACTGCTACTGATAATACCTACCAATATATAAATAGAATAGTGTCACTGGAATATGTAATACTGACAAAGACAGCCTAATTATTTTTATACCTTCTCTTTAAAAGTGGTCTATTATTTGGTTATGTTTAGCCATAAAACTTGACTAGAAAAAACTTTTAATGTATGTTTCTGTTATTTAAAGATTGCAGAATGGCTTTCAGATGGTGAAAGACCTGCGGTATGTCTGAAAATGGATGAGAAACACAGGCCAGTGAAACTTCGGAAAGTGGTCCTTGGATTTCCCTGCAGAAGTAACCAAACCGAATTTAAGTTTGATTTAACCCTCAACTACAAAATTGCCAGTGTTATACAAACATACTCTGATCAGAAACCCACACTTGTGGTATGGATTGTTACTTGCTTATTTTTGAGTGTGATGTTCAGCTTTTAATATGATTAATCCAAGAATTACTCATTTATTTTCAGTTTTGTGCAACAAGAAAAGGTGTACAACAGGCTGCTTCTGTTCTTGTGAAAGATGCTAAATTTATTATGGCTGTGGAACAGAAACAGAGGTATATTTTTTCTTTTTTGTTATTGGAGATAGGAAGACTTTTAGGGATTATCTAGATGAGATGAGAAAACTAGGTTTTTTTCCTTCACCTTTTCAAGTTAATCAGCCTCTCTAAGCCTTAGTTTCCTCATCTATAAATTAAAGATAATAGTAATTTGGAAGATTAAGTGAGAGTGAATCTTAGTGACATTATGATCCTGTCTTCTTTATTTCATAGCCATGTTTCTTGAAAGGTTATTCATATTGCTGTCTTCATTTTTTTTTTTTAATCCACTTTGAATTTGGCATCTGTTGTAATCTTTCACTAAAGCTAAACTTGCTGTTGATCTCTCAGGAGCTTCTAATACATTTGATCCCTCCCACCTTATTTAAAAACTCTGGACTCTGTGCTTCCGAGATCATCCTCTACCAAGTTTCTTCCTACTTTGCTGGCTGCTCATTCTCAATCCTCTTTTCACCTCTTCTACCCAACTCTGAAGTGTTGACATTCTAGAGGTTCTTTCCAAGGTTCATTCTTTCTAATTCCACACTCCTGGGTATTTGTATCTATCACATGGGTTCAAAGAATATATGTATGCTCATATTTATATATGTCTGTGAGTTCCTAAATTTATAACTCCATTCTGAACTCTAGTCTATAGTCCATGCCTAACTGACATCTCCAATTGCATATGTATGAGCATCTCAAACTATTAGAAACTAATAGTGATTTGAACTAAGGAGGTGGCAGTGTTGATGGAGATAAAATGATATATTTAAGATATAATTAGAAGTAAGAATAAACAGGACTTGGTAATTGTTTGCCTATGTGGAGGAAGGTGAGAGAGGTGTCAGTGATAGGTTTCTGCCATGAGCAACCAGGGAGTGTTGTATAATTTAGATGGGCGAACACTGGAAGAGGAGTTAGTTTGAGAGAAAGAACCATGATTCTGTTTTGGATATATTGAGTGAAAAGGAATGGAATGCCATTTTGAGTTGGTGTAGACCAGGAAAAGAGACTGATGCTTACCTCAATTCCCCTTTGACCACTCATGTTCTAACAATTACTACAAGACTTCTTTTTGCTATTCAAGCCCCAGGTTCTGTTACTATGGTTTCTCAATCTAACATGTTCAGCTATTTTGTACTCTGGTTTCTTTAGCTTTTTATTAAATACCTCTTCTTTGTATCATGCATTCAAATAACAAAATATTTCTATATTTTGGAATGTCTTAGTTAACTTCAAGAAGTTAATTGGTAGTATTCTCATAATAAGAATGTTTCCCAAGCTTTTTTTTTTAAGTTTTTATTTTAATCACCTGGTCTGAGCCTTTGGTTTTAATCCAGAAAACTTCTTGGCTACTTATGGGCAATGATCAAGCATATTGGGAGAATGTATGCATCCATTAGGTCATTTTGCTGGCAAAATCCTTTTCTATAATCAAATCACAATTGATAGTTTCCATACCAGCTGCACTTGGTTTTTTAGCATTCTTGATTATTAATTTTCTAAATGTTTTTAGCAAAGATGGGGTTTCAAAAACCAATTGACCAGGTCATTATAAAACTAGTAATAGTATAAATGTAAACTGGAATTTTTAAAATAAAGTGTAGCTATAGAGTAAGGAGACTGTAAGTAGCAAAGAGTAATTTGGAACTTTTCTACGTGGGTGAATAAACTAGTTGATCAAGTTGGGCCATGTGACTTTTAGTCAGAAACAGATGTGGTTGTCAAGCAATGAGGCTTATTTTCTTGCTCAAAAACTAACTCTGAAGGAAATTTTTTAAAACTTATAGAATTCATATGGAATGGTTATATGACCTCCCAAGATGAGTACTTAATAATTAGTATTTTGAACCTGAACCTATCTATAAGAGTAAGGAACTGAAATAGCTAACCTGTGTGCATCCTTAAAACTAATTTCCATTGCATCCTTTCCCTTTTACCCTGTTGTCTGCTGCACCCAAATTAGCTAATTTTGTTTTAGATAATCATTTTCGTACACAGAAGCATATATCATGTTTCTCCTTTTCTTACTTCCCACTCTTTACCTAGTTACTCAAGGAAAATTTCTTTTTTTTTTTTCTGATGATTGGAATACTTTCTAATATATTTTATCACGAAAGGTATGAGAAATATAAAGCATGACACAAATCTAAGTTTAACTGCAGAACAGAAGGACAAAAAGCACTTCATAACCATAATTTTAGTATCACCTTTCCCCCATGGATTATTTCACCACTTTGACACCACACAGTATTCTTATAAGGTTTTTTAATTTTATTTTATTATGTTATGTTAATCATTGTACATTACATCATTAGTTTTTGATAGGAAAATTTCTCTTGTCTTTCAATTCTTTTTTCACTCTTTGTCTCTCCCTTTTTTTCCCCCCCTTTTCCCCCCATTTTTATTCCTGTTTTTCCAGGAATGAAATGCTGGTATTAGAAACAACATGAGAGGCTCCTGGATGGTGCAGGCTGTTGAGCAACCGACTCTTGGTTTTAGCTCAGGTCATGATCTTGGGGTCGTGGGATGGAGCCCCCGTCAGGCTCCGAGTCTGCTTAGGATTCTCCCTCTCTCCTGCCTGCCCCACACTGTTCTCTCTCTCTCTCAAATAAATAAATAAATCTTAAAAAGAAAAAAAAAAAGAGCATTAAGTTAGAGACCATGATTTGGATTGCAGTGCTGCCACTTTACTAGCTGGGTACCACTGGGCACATTACTTCTGTCAGTTTCAATTTCTTAATCAGGGTGGGATAATATGGGCATCGACTATCTATATTACCATATTATTACCATTTTGGCTAATTTCACTTAGCACAATGCCCGCTAGCTTCATCCATGTTGTCGAAAAAGGCAGAATTTCCTTCTTTCTTAAGACTGAATAATATTCCATTGTGCGTGTGTGTGTGTTTGTGTGTGTATATCAAATGTTCTTTGTCCATTCATCTGTCTCAGACACTTAAGTTGTTTCTATATGTTGGCTATTCTGAATAATTTTGCAGTCAACATAGGAGTACAGGTATCTCTTTGAGATATGATTTTGTTTCCTTTGGATATAATCCAGAAGTGGAATTGCTGGATGATGTGGTAGTTCTATATTTAGTTTTTTGAGGAATCTTCATATTGTTTTCCATAGTCGCCGTATTAGTTTACTATTCCCACCAACAGTGCACACGGGCTCTCTTTTCTCTACATCCTCACCAGCATTTGTTATCTCCTGTCATTTTAATACTAGCCATTCAACAGGTGTGAGGTGATACCTCATTGTAGTTTTGACTTTCATTTGTCCCTGATGATTAGTGATGTGGAGCATCTTTCCATGTATTGTTGGCCATTTGTATAACTTTACTGGAAAAATGTTTTTTAGGTCCTTTGCCCATTTTTAAATTGTTTCTTGTTTTGCTGAGTTGTAAGTTTAGGGACTTCTGAATATGAAAGTTAGATATTCTGTACTTCTTAAAGGTGATTTTCAAACAATGATATTGTGAAAACGTTTTGATATCTATAGCTTCAAAATGATTAATAAACTAAGAGTTTTTATGTTAATGGAATAACTCTTAAAGTTTTATGGTATTTTTAAAATAGGTTACAGAAGTGTGCATATTCCGTAAGAGATTCAAAACTGAGAGGTAAGTTTAGAGATTATTTTTGAATAGCATTTTCAGCTACACATAAAAGAAATCAATTATGGATGAAATATTAACAGCATATAACAGATTATATATTTTTATTATAGATATCTTAATACATGGTGTTGCTTATCATCATGCTGGTATGGAGCTGTTAGATAGAAAAGTAGTTGAAGGAGCTTTCACTGTTGGAGATCTACCAGTTCTTTGTAAGTAAAACATATTCTTGTGGCTATTATATTTTGGAAAACTATTTATCTGTTAAGAGAAAAAAAGAAAAAGCTCAAGTATTCTGACTTATTTCTGCTTTTCTTCCAAGAATCTAAAATTATGTAATTACCCATGCATATACATGCTACAGTAAACTCTGGCAGTTTTAGTTCTTTATCATGCTACTGAATAGTGCTACCTGAAAAGTAAGAATTTAATAGTTTTTTGGTTTTAAGATGTGTTATTATTTTACACTGTAATGTTCTTTTCCTCTTTGTTTTTCCTAAGTTCCCTATGTATGAATTTTTATTATATTTATAAGAATATATATTTTATAAAATGATGTCTACCTGAGGCAATAAAATTATATGGCTTGAAACTATTATTTCTTAATCTGATGCAGTTACTACCAGTACTTTAGCTATGGGAGTAAATTTGCCTGCTCACCTAGTAGTTATAAAATCTACGATGCATTATGCTGGAGGAATGTTTGAAGAGTATAGTGAAACAGATATTCTACAGATGATTGGTAGAGCTGGTCGACCTCAAGTAAGTGACAATATTTTATTTTTGTAACTTGTTTTAAAATAAGGTAAAAAGCAAAAACTGTTTTTTGTGTACTTTTTGTTAAACAGGAGATTAACGTTTCATATTCAGATTAGGTTTAAAAATAAGTGCAACAGGAAATCTACTTTAATGGAGACATAGAAGTAAAACAAGTCTCACCAAAGGAGACATGCTGCCTCTACTCCCTCTGAGTTTCCCTTGGCTGATGGTTGGGCTGATAAATGTGTATATACTGTCAAAAATTTTTTGGTTTTTTTTTTTTTTTTTGGTTTTGAGGTTTTTTTGGTTTTTGTTTTTTGTTCTGAATGGGGATGCTATTTGTATTTTAGATGGGACAGTTTTTCATTGTGTAGGACTGTCATACATTGCAGAATGTGTAGCATCCCCGAGTCTTAGCACAAAATGCCAATAGTGGTCCCCAGGTATTGTGACAATTAAAAATTAGCCCATATACATTACAAAACATGTCCTACCTTTAGCAAATACTCAAATAAAGAAGTCATTCATATAGTTAGGGAACATTTAGGAAGAGTATCTTTTCAAAGAAGTCAAAATATTATGTTATATAAGTCATAGTTTTTATAAGATCAATTAGATTATATGTAAACTACACCAATCTTATAACTTTTATCCAGGTGCCTAAGTTTGTTTTGATTTTACTAATACCAAAATTATGTTACATTGAAACCAAAGTAATATTTTTACATCTATACTCTTGGAAGGTTTTTAATTAAATTTTCAGTGAACATTCAAATTCAGAAACAGTTTTAAGGCATTTTTGACCTGTTGTTTAAGTCAGGGACTGTTTAATATAAAATGAAACTCATGAGTTCTTGAAGAGGACTGGTGCCAACATGTACTCTTTTTTACTACATTTCTCTGTGTTTATTTTTTTTCCAGTTTGATACTACAGCTACTGCAGTTATTATGACTCGGTTAAGTACAAAAGAGAAGTATATTCAGATGTTAGCTTGTAGTGACACTGTAGAAAGCAGGTAATACAGAAAATATTCTAAAAAGTTGTTAATACCACTTATATTTTTCCTTTTCACATATTAAAAGGAAATTTGATTAGGAGATTTTCTAAGGCCATTGTCTTGAAACTTTTCAGTAATCTAAGTAGAAAGTTTGTGTCCTTTTAAGAAATTTAATAGTTAAAAAAAAAGGATAGCGTAATATTTTTATTCAGTAGTTTCCTAGCATGTGGTGGCATGTATCCTTGTTATAAAAGGCCAAATTAGTAATAAGACTATAATTTTCACATCTCTTTACATCTTTAAAATTTGTTTAATAATAGAGAGATAGGCAATCTGGAAGCTTTTAGTAAAGCATATGATTGTAATACTCTGAGAGAATATTCACTCTCACTCTTTTTAAGTAATAATGTCTTCTGGAGCCATGGGATAGAGAAAAATCTATAATTTTTTAACAGTTGAACTGATTTTTATGGTTTTCTCTTATATTTTTGAAAATTAAGTTATTTTTCATGAATTAATAATATAGCAATGAGTATATTATTCAATTATATTCAGTTGAATTATTCAAAATATTATTGCAGTTTAAAAAATAAGGTTATGGCATTGAAATACATATTACTAATACAAAGGTTTTGGGTTTTTTTCTACTAGTTTACACAGACATCTTATTGAACATTTAAATGCAGAGATAGTGTTACATACCATCACAGATGTGAATATTGCTTTGGAATGGATACGATCAACTTTGCTTTACATCAGAGCCTTGAAAAATCCATCTCATTATGGTTTGTTACTTGATTTGAAAAAGTAGTAAATGTTTCAAGCCAGTTGAATCTATATTTATACTATTAAGTCACAGAATAGATTACAGACACTAATAGGTAACAGAAATAAAAAATAATATTCATAAATACATTAGAGGCAAGAGTAGACAAATATGAGAAATCTTTATCTGTTTTACTTCCAGTCTTTTAATAAGGTTTGAAATCACCATTAAAAATAGATCTTTTAAAAAAAATTAACTCAAATAAAAATAATAAAAGTGACTAAAATTATTTTTTAAAAGGTAAAGTAAAAAAAATTCTTAAATTTTGTCTGAACTAGTGTTCAAATCAAAGGATATAGTACTGCTGTTGCTGCTGGAGTTTGCATCCTGCTTCTAAAGCTAACACACATATGGTTATATTGCTTCTAGAAGGTTCTTTCATATGGTACAGTTATAAAGTAAAAATACTTGGAATTGCTGAATATCAAATTATATCAAATTAAAACCTGATTTGTTACAATACTATTCTAATGTACACAGGTTCAAAACTTTAAGATCTCCAAGGGGAAAAAATACAGTATGCATGGTCATGGTTGTACAGTAAAAAAAGCAAAAGATAGCCAATTGATATTGAAAGGATTTTATAGCAGTGGTTATTTTCTATAGATAGCTAAGCCTTGTTTTAACTCATTAAGCTATTTTTCCCCCTATTTAAAATTAAGTTAGACTACTCTTTTCTAGTTAACTCGGGTATAAACTGAGCCTATAAAAATGAGTTAAGTCCTTTCTATTTTAATTTTTTATGAATTTTCATAACTTTTACAGGTTTTGCATCTGGATTGAACAAAGATGGAATTGAAGCAAAATTACAAGGTTAGATGCATTTCCTTGTAAAAATTATATTTTATAAATTTTAATGAAAAAGGTCAGTTAGTGTGAAAGTAAGAATACTCTTTGGTAAATTATTTCTTAAAAAAGTAAACTTGTTTCCAGAAAAAAATATATGAAGTATTCCTTTTTCACATGCAAATAAAGTTTAGCACATATGCTTTTTTACTGAATTAATGAATTTTTTAATTCTATCAGAATATCTTCCTTTTTATAATATGTTAACTTTGTTTTTATTTTAAAAATGACCCTCATCTTTGAAAATATTGCCTATAGATATACAACTCTTCATTTTTCTAGTAATTACTTGAATATATAAGCCTACCTTGATTATGGGCTTCTTATCCTAATCTGTGCTAATTAATGATATATTCCCATCAAATCCCAGCTTAATTTTTCAATTAATTAATACTTCATTACCTGTCTTTTCAAATATCAAAAAATTATTGAGCATTTATTAGGTTAGAAATTATCAGTTCTTCTTTGTATTGATTCTCTTTCGGTGAAAGAGAAAATTTTAGATCCACTAAAAATATTTAGCCAATTTTGGGGTACCTCACTGTCTCAATTGGTAGAGCATGCAACCCTTGATCTTGGGGTTGTCAGTTTGAGCACCAGAGCCTCACATTGGGTACAAAGATAACTTTAAAGGGGGGAAAAAAAGGATCAAGGAGTAGACATCCATCTACAGAGCAGCACTCCTAGTCTAGACCCTCACTTGGTTAGATCTGAAAATATTTAGCAAATTTTAATTTATTCTCTACTTGGATATACACATATGGCATATTAAAATGCAGAGATAAGGATGAAGCAGTAAAATTATCTTGATTAAAGAATAAATATATTGCTGAAGCAAGGTGCTAAGCAATAGCATATATTCATAATGGTGCTACTGAGAAACAGATCTATAAAATAGTTGTATTATCCTTTATTTACTGATCAATTTTATAATGGAGTTTTTAAAACATATTTTTTGGTCATAATGATCAAATACACCAAGACAGTCCAATATAGTCTTGCTATATTCTGATAATTGTAATGATTTAACTTTTGTTAAATTAGCAGAACCACAGTTCGTATTTGCCTTATCTTTAGTCATTATAGGGTAGCTAAGTTTTACCTATAAAGAATAGCCAAGTTTATTATATAACTGAATATAATATTTTGGTATCCCTGGAGATCTGCTTTAAATCTCTTAGGAAGGATCCTTAGCATTTCTAAATTTGGTTATACTTTCTTGCTCAGGATCCACCAGTAGTTCCCTTATCACTCTTAGAATAAAATGCAAACTTTCACCAGAGCCCACAAATCCACCTTGATATCTCCTTGCCTATTTCTCTGGCTTCATCTCTTGTCATTTCCCCCCCCTTTCATTCTGTTGTTTCTAAATCGGATCTCTTGCTGTTCCTAAAACACCAAACTTGTTTCCACATCAGGTCCTTCCATTCTTTTCCTTATTCCTAGAACACTTCTCACATATTTTACTTGTGGTCTCCACCTTCATTTCATTCAGATCTTTGATCAAATATTAACTCCTCAGAGAGGCCTTCTTGGACTACCTTAATTAAATCTACCTCTTCAGAGAGGATGGTAAAACAATTTCCATGATATTATTGCTGTTTTCCTTTTCTTGGAAAGGTGACATGCTTATGTTGAAAATTAGGATGAATATATCCTTACTGTATCAGATATTACATAGCTTTATATCAGAAATACATAAAAAGTTAAAACCTAAAGAATTCTTATTTTCTAGGTCCTTTCTCTCAGCTTTATTTTCTTTCATAGTACCTTTCAATGCCTGAAACTTTATTATTTATTATTAAATTCTGTACTGTTTTCTTCCATAAAATATAAGTTCTGTAGAGAAGAAACCTTGTCTTGCTTATTGCTGTAAACCTAAAGCTTAGAATAGTGCCCAGCATATAATGTAGTAAGTATTCTTCTTTGACTGATTAACTTATTGCGTGTTAATAGTGGGTAATTAAGAAAATTGGCAAAAACTTCAAAAGCCTTACTTAACCAAATACTTAAAACTTTATCAAGCTGCCTAAGCAATGTTGCTTAAACTGAAGTTATTTCTCAAAGAATTTTGCCTTTTAAGGGCTGTGTTTTTGTGAGTGGCTCCTTTATTTAAGATTGAACAGGTTGTGGCATTCCCACTCCCTGCTCTGAATTACCTTCAATCTTCTGGGCTTTATAGCATAGAACAATGGGAGCACTGTGGGCAGCAGGCTACTATAATTGCTCTGATTTTCATCAGTCAGTGAGAGCTGAACTTGCATTACTTCCTGTTCAGAGGTTCCTTCCAGGTAGCAATAGTAGCATGTTAGAGATGCTAAAGTAAGTACTAAAGCATCAGCTGAAATAGTCACAAGTGGTTGCCTCAAGAGGTGGCAAACTCAGAGGAGGGAAAAGACTGGTGTTTTTTGAAGAATCTTTGTAGATTTATTTGAATATACTTTGTGTGTATATATCTTTGATAAAAGTTAAAAAAAAAAAAAAAGAAAACCAGGCCACATTGGATATCAGATAGCAGGGTGGTTACATAGACCTGGAGCAAGTAACCTAGCTTCTCTATTTCTTTGTTTCCTAACTTGTATATGAAATAATATTAGTACCTACCTTGTTGTGTTATTATGAGAATTAAATGAGGAAATACAAATATCCTCATTTAAAATAACAAGTTCCAAGTTGTAAATGTTATTTCATAACTTATTTTGATAATTTATATTATTGTTACTACTAGAAAATCTTTTTAGCCTATTAACTGGCTCTTTTATTTAATGAATATTTCCTTACCACTTAATTAGCGACTATAGTTTTTCCCACAGCAAATATATAGAAACAGAACTTTAGCATATTTGATTATAAACTCTATTTCGTGCTGCTTCCTTATCTTAATAAAATAAAAATATGTTTATTATTGGACAGAATTATGTTTGAAGAATCTGAATGATTTATCATCTCTGGACTTGATAACGATGGATGAAGATGTTAATTTCAAACCAACTGGTAATTTTTTTTTAAAGATTATTTATTTATTTGAGAGAGAGAGAGAGAGAGAGAAAGCACCAGAGAGGGGACGGTCAGAGGGAGAAGCAGACTCCCCACTGAGCAGGGAGCCCGATGCGGGACTTGATCCTGGGACTCCAGCCAAAGACAGACGGTTAACCGACTGAGCCACCCAGGCACCCCCCAACTGGTAATTTTTACATCAGTTAGTAAATTTAACAATTGCTTAAGACTAAGACTAAATTTTAAATAGTTAATATTAAAAGACATTCAAAAAACAAAAAACAAAAAGACATTAAAAGACATTCAAAAAACAAAAAAGATGAAGTAATTTTTTTCTGATGTTTATTAAATAATAACTGTCAGGGAAAAAATTTTAAAAAATATGTTCTACTAAAATTTAGATGATACTAAAATTAAATTGTGGTCTCAGTTGTCTCAGCAGGGTATCATCATTGTTAGCATGATATATTTATGTAAGAGTTCTATTTATAAAACTATAGAGCTTCTTTTTGACAGGTCCTTTGTTTTCACTGATTCTGGTGACTTTTGGCAGAGAATTGAAATATTCAAATCTTTGGGTCACTTCAAACCTCTTATAATTCTTGTAGATACTCTTTTGCCAGTTCTTAATTATTCAAACATTGGTTATCCAGATGGTTACTTCGGCTCCTTTTCTTTCTCTCTTTCTCTATTTCATTCTAGTTAGAGTACAATAGAAGAGACAAAGAATGGTTTGTAGTTTTTAGCACTCATGATTAGAAGTTTCTTGGGGGAGCATTTATTTTGGGGGGAGGAGGAGCAAGATGGTGGAGGAGTAAGAGACCTAAATTTCGTCTGGTTCCAGGAATTCAGTTAGATAGTTATCAAACCATTCTGAACACTTACAAACTCAACAGGAGATAGAAGAAAAGAATAGCAGCAATTCTATGAACAGAAAGTCTACCACTTACTGAAAGGTAGGACATGTGGAGAAGTGAATCCGAGTCAATATTTGGGAAGATAGACCGTGTGGGGAGGGAGCCTCCGTCAGCCGGCTACCAGCAAGTGATAGAGCAGCGGAGCACAAAATCAGAACTTTTAGAAGTCTGCTCCAGTGAGGGACATCACTCCAGCAGCTAAGCGGGGAGTGGAACCCTCGCTGGGACAGTGTGGTCTCAGGACCCTCGGGGTCAAAGAAAGACGGGGTGCCTGAGTGCGGCAGAGCTCCCAGGTATTTGAGCAGGGAAGCCAGCTGCAAAGACGGAGCCGAGGAGTGAGCTCTCAGCTTGGGGTTGCCAAAAACCGTGATCCATGGCACAGTCAGGCCCCTGCTCTTTGAGCAGGGACCCAACAAAGGGCAGATCCGGGGAGACTCCCCTTCCTCCCGCAGGAGGAGCAGCATGGGCGCTCACCACAGTAATCTGCTGGGTTTGAAGACTCCAAACGGGATCATGTGCCAGAGATAGAAACGCTTGGTCACAAGCCGATGAGCACAGAGTGCAGCTGGGGACCAGGGAAACAGGAGTGATTGATTGCTTTTCTCTGAGGGACCACTGAGGAGTGGAGCTCCAAGCTCTCGGCTCCTCTGGGGCGAGAGATTGGGAGGCTGCCATTTTCAGTTTCATCCTCTAAAGCTGTACAGAAAGCTTTCGGGGAACAAAAGCTACCGAGAGCAAACCCGAGCAGATTACTTAGTCTGGCCCCTGGCAAGGGCAGTGCAATTCCGCCTGGGGCAAAGACATCTGAGAATCACTACAGCAGGCCCCTCCCCCAGAAGATCAGCAAGAACATCCAGTCAAGACCAAGTTTACTGATCAATGAGAACTGCAAAACTCCAGTGCTAGGGGAATACAGCACATAGAATTCATGGCTTTTTTCCCCATGATTCTTTAGTCTTTCAAAGTTAATTTTTTAAATTTTCTTTATTTTTTCTTTTTCTATTTTTTTAGTTGAATTTTTCTTCTTTCCTTTTTCAACCAACATCTTAACAATCCCTTTTTTAAAATCTTTTTTAATTTGCATTTTTACAGTCATATTCTATCCCTTCATTGTATTTAATCTTATTTTTTGTATATATATAAGTTTTTCTTTCCTTAAAGTTTTGGGACACAGCTTCTTATAACAGACCAAAATATACCCTAAATCTAGTATATGGCTTTGTTCTAGTCTCCTGCCTGATCACATTCTCTCTCTCTTTTTTTTAAATTTTTTTTCTTTCTTTTGCCAACCAGCTTCTTATCTCATCAATTCCTCTTTTAAAATCTTCTTTAATTTTCATCTTTACAGTCATATTCCATCCCTTCATTGTATTTACCCTTATTTTTGTATATATATGTTTTTCTTTCTTTAAAATTTTGGGAGGCAGTTTCTTCTAACAGACCACAATACACCCAAATCTAGTGTGTGGCTCTGTTCTATTCACCAGCCTTATCATATTCTCGCCCAACCACCCCTCCGGTTTCAGATCTCTTCTGATTTGTTTACTGTATATTTTTCTGGGGTCGTCATTACCCTTTTAGCATTTTATTCTGTCATTCATCTGTTCTTCTCTGGACAAAATGACAAGATGGAAAAACTCACCTCAAAAAAAAGAAAAAGAGTCAGTACCAATTGCCAGGGACCTAATCAATACAGATATTAGTAAGATGTTGGAACCTAGAGTTCAGAATGATGATTATAAAGATACTAGCTGGGCTTGAAAAAAGCATAGAAGGTACTAGAGAATCCCTTTCTGGAGAAATAAAAGAACTAAAATCTAACCAAGTTGAAATCAAAAAGGCTGTTAATGAGGTGCAATCAAAAATGGGCTCTAACTGCTAGGATAAATGAGACAGAAGAGAGATTTAATGATACAGAAGACCAAATGATGGAGAATAAAGAAGCTGAGAAAAAGAGAGATAAACAACTACTGGATCACGAGGGGAGACTTCAAGAGATAAGTGATACCATAAGATGAAACAATATTAGAATAATTGGGATCCCAGAAGAAGAAAAAAGAGAAAGAGGGTCAGAAGGTATATTGGAGCAAATTATAGCAGAGAACTTCCCTAATTTGGGGAAGGAAACAGGCATTAAAATCCAGGAGGCACAGAGAACCCCCCTCAAAATCAATAAAAATAGGTCAACACCTTGACATCTAATAGTAAAACTTACAAGTCTCAGAGACAAAGAGAAAATCCTGAAAGCAGCTTGGGACAAGAGATCTGTAACCTACAATGGTAGAAACATTAGATTGGCGAGAGACCTATCCGCAGAGACCTGGCAGGCCAGAAAGGACTAGCATGATATATTCAGGGCACTAAACGAGAAAAACATGCAGCCAAGAATACTATATCCAGCTAGGCTGTCATTGAAAATAGAAGGAGAGATAAAAAGATTCCAGGACAAACGAAAACGAAAGGAATTTGGAAACATGAAACCAGCCCTATAAGAAATATTGAAAGGGGTCCTCTAAGCAAAGAGAGAGCCTAAAAGTAACATAGACCTGAAAGGAACAGAGACAATATACAGTAACAGTCACCTTACAGGCAATACAATGGCACTAAATTCATATCTTTCAGTAGTTACCCTGAATGTAAATGGGTTAAACACCCCAATCAAAAGACACAGGGTATCAGATTGGATAAAAAAAATAAGACCCATTGATATGCTGTCTGCAAGAGTCTCATTTTAGACCCAAAGACACCTCCAGATTGAAAGTGAGGGGGTGGAAAACAATTTACCATGCTAATGGACACCAAAAGAAAGCTGGGGTGGCAATCCTTATATCAGACAAATTAGATTTTAAACCAAAGAGATGAGGAAGAGACTATATCCTACTTAAAGGGTCCATCTAACAAGAAGATCTAAGAATTGTAAATATCTATGCCCCTAACATGGGAGCAGCCAATTATATAAGCCAATTAATAACAAAAGCAAAGAAACACATCGACAACAATACAATAATAGTAGGGGACTTTAACACCTCCCTCACAGAAATGGACAGATCATCTAAGCAAAAGATCAACAAGGAAATAAAGGCTTTAAATGATACACTGGACCAGATGGACTTCAGAGATATATTCAGAATATTCCATCCCAAAGCAACAGAATACACATTCTTCTCTAGTGTCCATGGAACATTCTCCAGAATAGATCACATACTGGGTCACAAATCAGGTCTCAACTGGTACCAAAAGATTGGGATCATTCCCTGCATATTTTCGGACCAAAATGCTTTGAAACTAGAACTCAATCACAAGAGGAAAGTCGGAAAGAACTCAAAACATGGAGGCTAAAGAGCATCCTACTAAAGAAAGAATGGGTCAACCAGGAAATTAAAGAAGAATTTAAAAAATTCATGGAAACAAATGAAAATGAAAACACAATTGTTCAAAATCTTTGGGATGCAGCAAAGGTGGTCCTAAGAGGAAAGTATAGAGCAATACAAGCCTTTCTCAAGGAACAAGAAAGGTCTCAAATACAGAACCAAATACACAACCTAACCCTACACCTATAGGAGCTGGAGAAACAACAGCAGATAAAGCCTAAACCCAGCAGAAGAAGAGAAATAATAAAGATCAGAGCAGAAATCAATGAAACAGAAACCAAAAGAACAGTAGAACAGATCAACGAAACTAGGAGCTGGTTCTTGGAAAGAATGAATAAGATTGATAAACCCCTGGCCAGACTTATCAAAAAGAAAAGAGAAATGACCCAAATAAATAAAATCATGAGTGAAAGAGGAGAGATCACAACCAACACCAAATAAACACAAACAATTATAAGAACATATTAGGAGCAACTATATGCCAGTAAATCAGATAATCTGGAAGAAATGGATGCATTCCTAGAGATGTATCAACTACCACAACTGAACCAGGAAGAAATAGAAAACCTGAACAGACCTATAACCACTAAGGAAATTGAAGCAGTCATCAAAAATCTCCCAAAAAACAAGAGCCCAGGGCCAGATGGCTTCCCAGGGGAATTCTACCAAACATTTAAAGAAGAATTAATACCTATTTTTCTGAAACTGTTCCAAAAAATAGAAATGGAAAGAAAACTTCCAAACTCATTTTATGAGGCCAGCATTACCTTGATCCCAAAACCAGACAAAGACACCACCAAAAAGGAGAATTACAGACCAATATATCTGATGAACATGGATGCAAAAATTCTAGACAATACTAGACAAAATACTAGACAATAGGATCCAACAGTACATTAAAAGGATTATTCACGGGGGCGCCTGGGTGGCTCAGTCGTTAAGCATCTGCCTTCAGCTCAGGTCATGACCCCAAGGTCCTGGGATCGAGCCCTGCATTGGGCTCCCTGCTCAGCAGGGAGCCTGCTTCTCCCTCTCCCACTCCCCCTGCTTGTGTTCTCTCTTGCGCTGTGTCTCTCTCTGTCAAGTAAATAAATAAAAAATCTTTAAAAAAAAATAAAAGGATTATTCACCATGACCAAGTGGGATTTATTCCTGGGCTGCAAGTTTGGTTCAACATCCGCAAATCAATCAATGTGCTACAATACATTAATAAAGAACAAGAACCATATGATCCTCTCAATAGATGCAGAAAAAGCATTTAACAAAGTACAGCATCCTTTCTTGATTAAAACTCTTCAGAGTGTAAGGGTAGAGGGTACATACCTCAATATCATAAAAGCCATCTATGAAAAACCCACAGCAAATAATCATTCTCAATGGGAAAAACTGAGAGCTTTTCCCCTAAGGTCAGGAACATGGCAGGGATGTCTACTATCACCACTACTATTCAACATAGTACTAGAAGTCCTATCCTCAGCAATCAGACAACAAAAAGAAATAAAAGGCATCCAAATCGGCAAAGAAGTCAAACTCTCACTCTTTACAGATGATATGATACTTTATGTGGAAAACCCAAAAGACTCCACCCCAAAACTGTTGAACTCATACAGGAATTCAGTCAAATGGAAGGATATAAAATCAATGCCCAGAAATCAGTTGCATTTCTATACACCAACAACAAGGCAGAAGAAAAATTAAGGAGTCAATCCCATTTGCAATTGCACCCAAAACCATAAGATACCTAGGAGTAAATCTAACCAGATAGGCAAAGAATCTGTACTCAGAAAAATATAGAATACTCATGAAAGAAATTGAGGAAGATGCAAAGAAAGGGAAAAACATGCCATGCTCATGGATTGGAAGAACAAATATTGTGAAGATGTGAATGCTACCGAGAGCAACCTACACATTTAATGCAATCCCTATCAAAATACTATAAACTTTTTTCAAAGAAATGGAATAAATAATCCTAAAATTTGTATGGAACCAGAAAAGACCCCGAATAGCCAGAGGAATGTTGAAAAAGAAAAGCAAAGCTGGTGGCATCACAATTCCGGACTTCAAGCTCTATTACAAAGCTATAATCATCAAGACAGTGTGGTACTGGCACAAAAACAGACACATAGATCAATGGAACAGAATAGAGAGCCCAGAAATGGACCCTCAACTCTATGGTCAACTAATCTTTGACAAAGCAGGAAAGAATGTCCAATGGAAAAAAGACAGTCTCTTCAACAAATGATGTTCGGGAAATTGAACAGCCACATGCAGAAGAATGAAACTGGACCATTTCCTTACACCATACACAAAAATAGACTCAAAATGGATGAAAGACCTAAATGTGAGACAGGAATCCATCAAAATCCTTGAGGAGAACACAGGCAGCAACCTCTTCAACCTTAACCACAGCAGCTTCTTCCTAGAAACATTGCCAAAGGCAAGGGAAGCAAGGGCAAAAATGAACTATTGGGACTTCATCAAGATAAAAAGCTTTTGCACAGCAAAGGAAACAGTCAACAAAACCAAAAGACAGTCGACAGAATGGAAGAAGATATTAGCAGATGACCTATCAGATAAAGGGCTAGTATCCAAAATCTATAAAGAATTTATCAAACTCAGCACCCAAAGAACAAATAATTCAATCAAGAAATGGGCAGAAGACATGAACAGACATTTCTCCAAAGAAGACATACAAATGGCCAACAGACACATGAAGAATGCTCCACATCTCTTGGCATCAGGGTAATACAAATCAAAACTACAATGAGATACCACCTCACACTGGTCTGAATGGCTAAAATTAACAAATCAGGAAACGAGAAATGTTGGCGAGGATGCAGAGAAAGGGGAACCCTCCTACACTGTTGGTGAGAATGCAAGCTGGTACAGCCACTCTGGAAAAGAGTATGGAGGTTCCTCAAAAAGTTGAAAATAGAGCTACCCTACGACCCAACAATTGCACTACTGGCTATTTACCCCAAAGATACAAATGTAGTGATCTAAAGGGGTATGTACACTCCAGTGTTGATAGCAGCAATGTCCACAATAGCCGAACTATGGAAAGAGCCTAGATGTCCATCAACAGATTAGTGGATAAAGAAGGTGTTGTATATATACAATGGAATATTATGCAGCCATCAAAAAAAAAAAAGAAATCTTGCCATTTGCAATGACATGGATGGAACTAGAGGGTATTATGCTAAGCAAAATAAGTCAATCAGAGAAAGACAATTATCATATGATCTCACTGATATGAGGAATTTCAGAAACAAGACAGGATCATAGGGGAAGGGAGGGAAAAATGAAACAAGACGAAACCAGAGAGGGAGACAAACCGTAAGAGACTCTTAATCTCAGGAAGCAAACTGAGGGTTGCTGGAGGGGAGGGGGGGTTGGAGGGTTGGGATGGCTGGGTGATGGACATTGGGGTGTGTATGTGCTATGGTGAGTCCTGTGAATTGTGTGAGACTGATGAATCACAGACCTGTACCCCTGAAACAAATAATACATTATGTGTTAATAAAAGAAACCCACATATTTATTTTGGGGAAAAAAAAAGTTTCATGGTGGAAATATTGACTTCATTATTTCAAATTAATCCTTATAGAAGTTGGGAGCTATAGAAAAGTTGTTAAGAAATCGGAATCCTACTTGTTAGCATTTGACATGTATCCTTCCATTTTTTAATGCATTTTTTATATATTTGCAACCATAGTTTAGAAATGTATGACTTTGTATCATGTTTTTACTTGTATTTAATATAAGGTTTTAAAATTTTTTCTTTATCTCTGTTTTTTTGCCATTTTAATTACTATGTGTCTTGGTGTGGACCTCCTAGGGTTGAATTTTTGGGAGGGTCTATGTGCCTCCTGGATCTAAATGTCTGTTTCCTTCCCCAGATTAGGGAAGTTTTCAGGTATTATTTCTTCAAATAAATTTCTGCCCCCTTTTCTCCCTTTTCTTCTCAGGTCCCTATAATGCAAATGTATTACACTTGAGGGAATCACTGAGTTCCCTAAGAGTATTCTCAATTTGCATAATTTTCTTTCCTCTCCTTTGCTCAGTTTGGTTACTTTTTGTTACTGTCTTCCAGGTTGTTAATTTGTTCCTCTGCTTCATCCAGCCTATTTATTCCATCAAATGTATTTTTAATTTCATTTATTGTGCTCTTGATCTCTGATTGGTTCTTTTCATCTATTTATATAAGGTTGTTTTTAAAGCAATTTATTGCCCTTACTCTCGGCCCTAGATATATAACTGTTTTTTCTTTCTCCCATGGTCCTTCTGATAAACATAATTTTGTTTGTGAAAATTATCTTTTGTGTATTCTAGGGTGTCTCATTAGAGGGGGCATGAGAATCATTAATGTAACTTCATCTATTCTTTAGGTACTTTCACTCTCAAGAATCTAATTCCTACTATCGTTCCTTCCCTGTGGAACTTCTTGAATACACGGATACCATTCCTTCTACTCTTGAATATACCAAATAAATGATCTATGATGATCCTTCTCCATCATCAGTGACTATTACCTGACTAATTTTCCTCTTAGTAATCTTTTAATTTTCCTCTGCTTTAGCGATCTCTCTTTGCTGACCATTTTGCTTTACTATGGGTTTCTTGAAGTTGCAGACCTTGGACCTTCATTCCCAGTTTATGATTATTTTCTTAGAAACATGGTTTACCTTCAAGTTTCAGCTACAGTCAATACATAAATGAATTCAAAACTGTAATTTTGATTTTGGTTCTCACCTTCTTTACAAAATTTGTGCTCAATTTTCTTTTTCTTTTTTTTAGATTTATTTTATTTGTTTTTTTTTTTAAGTTTTTATTTATTTATTTGAGAGAGAGAGTGCAAGAGTGATAGCAAAAGCAAGAAGAGGGAGGGAGAGAGACAAGCAGACTCTACTGAGCACAGAACCCATGCAGGGCTCGATCCCAGGAAACTGAGATCATGACCTGAGCCAAAATCAAGAGTGGGACGTTTAACTGCCTGAGCCACCCCGGTGCCCCAGTGCTCAATTTTCTGTTGGAAGTCTTTACTTACATAAATAACATGAAACTTGACATCCAGAAGCATGTAACAGTTAATTTGACTTGGAATACTGTGAAATGGAATGAACATAAAAGTTGGGTTCCAAAACCTGGATTTCATTCCCAGTTCTACCACTTGCTAGCTGTGACCTTATGCTCACTGAACCTTAGTTTATTCATCTGCAAAACAGGAATATATTATGTGTCCTACTTACATTATTGGGTTGTTGTGATGATCAAATGGGATAATCAATGTAAAAAATTTTTACCATAAACATGAGTTGTTGCTCTCTTTTGTCCAAGGTTAGAAAGTATATCTCTGTCTATATATTTGCCTATCATTCTCAATAGCATAACCATTTTGCCAAGCTTGAGATTATGAAATATTTGATATCTTTGATTTCTCTTTAATTCTTCTGTCATTCCATGTCCAGGCTATACATATACATGCATATTATATATATATGTGTGTATATATATATATAAATATACACACACACACATATATATATATATTTACACACACACACACACACAAAGTTGATAGATGATAGCTAGCTAGCTAGCTAGATAAATAAAATTTATTGTAAGTAGTTGGCTCACATGAGTACGGAGGCTTAGAAGTCCCAAGATCTGCAGTCAGTAAAATAGAGGTCTAGAGAGCCAATGGTACAGTTCTAGTCTGAGTGTGAAGGCATGAGAACCAGAAGAATTGATGGTGTAAATTCCAGCCTAAAGCTGGCAGTCTTGAGACCCAAGGAGAGCCAATGTTTCAGTTCAAGTCCAAACTCAAGAAAAGACCCATGTCCCAGCTCAAAGCAGTGAGGCAGAGGAATTCCTTCTTACACCAGAGGGTCAGGCTTTTTATTCTGTTTAAGTCTTCAACTGATTGATGAAAATCATCCACATTAGGAAAGGCAATCCGCAGGGCACCTGGCTGGCTCAGTTGGAGCTTGCAACTCTTGATCTTGGGGTTGTAGGTTGGAGCCCCACATTGGGTGTAGAGATTACTTAAAAATAAAATCTTTCAGTAAAAAAAAAAAAAAAAGGCAGTCTTTACTCGGTCTACTGATTCAAATGTTAATCTCATCCAAAAACATCTCCACAGACACATCCAGAATAATATTTGACCCAATATAGAGATACTCTATGGCCAGTTGACAGTTAAGTTGACACCTAAAATTAACCATAGCAGCTTAACATAAGCTACACAAATCTAGCTGAAAGTAGCCGAATTCTCAGAATAATACAGCACTGCACATGATGCCCTTTTACCTGGTCTTCTCTGGGCCCAGGTTGGCCATGTACTGTGCCTTGAAAGTACATATTACCCAATGTCCAGTCTCTGAACATATTGTCTTTTGTGTTTATAACTCGGTAGCCTCAACTCTTATTACACCTTACACCACTAAGTTATTTAAAAAAAACACACACAAAGTGTTTATGTATGTATGCATGCATGTGTCTATGTATGTATGTATAACTTTATGAGGAATGTAACATGTCTTTTAAACTGTGTTAGTATTTTTATTAGGATAATTATTGAGGTTAGTGTTCTTTTTATGAGGTTACATGAATTGTTTAGTTGTTTGCTTCAAAGAAGGAAAGAAGGAAAGAGAATTTTAACCTAAAATGCAGTGCTAAGGCCATTTAGCAAAGCTGATGGAGAATCTTTAATTCAAAGTTCCCTATCCAAGGAATTCTTGTCTTATAGGCCTACCTTAATATTCCTGCCATGCTTAGTCATTGGTTTGGAGCATCTCATGAGAAGTATGATCTTGGTATAAACATAGTGATAGATTCAGAGTATAATAGCTGGAGCCATCAGTCAGTCACTTCTGGTAGTAAGAGATGTGGGAGGTGTATTCCCATGGCCTCTATTTCTACCCCACCCCCCAATCCTATGGCCTTTACTTTGAAATATCCTGAATTTGCTATTATAAGAATATTCATCATTCAATACCATATTGATTAAAAGTTGCATCTTTATTTCCACCTTCACTTGCAAATCTTTTGAATTTTTTCCAATCCTTCTATTTTGACTCAATGAAAATTGAGTGGGGCTCCAACCTACAACCCCAAGATCAAGAGTTGCAAGCTCCAACTGAGCCAGCCAGGTGCCCTGCGGATTGCCTTTCCTAATGTGGGTGATTTTCATCAATCAGTTGAATGCTTAAATAGAATAAAAAGCCTGACCCTCTGGTGTAAGAAGGAATTCCTCCTTTCTAAGTTATTTTTATACCTTACCTAGGAATCTTTCATCCTTTCTAAAGACTTTTTTTTTTTTGACACAGAGAGAGATAGCTAGAGAGGGAACACAAGCAGGGGGAGTGGGAGAGGGAGAAGCAGCCTCCCGCTGAGTGGGGAGCCTGATGGGGGCTTGATCCCAGGACCCTGGGATCATGACCCAAGCCGAAGGCAGACACTTAACAACTGAGCCACCCAGGCGCCCCTCTCTCATCCTTTCTAATAAGCCAGCAAGCATCAAGTCTTTTCTCAAACCTTTCATTTTCTCTAGCAGGGAGAAACCTTATATTAATTTATAAACATCAAGGATAAGAGGAACATCTTTAAATATATCCTAAAGGTTAACATACTTGTTCCCATGGTAACCATATTCTCTGTATCTCACACACTGCTCTCAGAAGCTGCGTTTTATGAACCACTGCATCACCCGCATTTTGTTTGAACATATCCACCAGGATCTTAATTGATAAAAGTGGCTTTTAAGCTTCCCCGGCTACTTCTCTTCCTGATTCTTAGTTCTGTCAACTCTACGATGTCCTTGATGCCTATATGTCTGATGGAATGTCCAATTCTTCCCTTCTTCAGCAAAACCTATAGCAGCAGTATGCAATTTTTTCTTACCAGCTGTTTCCTGTGTGTGCTCACAAGGCTTGAAATTCTTTATAATGTTTTTGACAATTTGTAATTGAAACCAGTAACTTTTCAAATGAATTTCATCTTTTGCTTACCCCTGCTTTACCCATACTGCTACTTCCAGCCAACTCAATGTTCTATTTCCAAAACCATTTGTTTTCAAATGTCAATTTAAATATTGCTCAAGAATTTTAAGTGGTCCCCTGTTATTTTATAAATCAAATCCAAAATCTAAACTCCTTTGTTAGCATTTCAAGGCTCTTTCAGGCCCTCATAGTCTATTATTCATCATGTTTTGGTAATAAAAGTAGGCAACATTTATTTACTGTTAGGCACTATGCTAAGTACTATACATGTAATATTGCATTTAATCTTCACAACAAACATGTGACATATATACTTCTATTATCCCCAAATTACATTAAGAAACTGGTAAAATAACCTGCAAATGATCACCTACCTACTAAGTGATGGAGCAGTGACTCAAAGCAAGTCAGTTTCACCTGAACTCATAGTCACTATCAAGCCATATCTCTCACTAAAGTATTCTAAAGATAGTCTTTTTAAAAAAATTTTTTTTAGAGAGTGGCAGGAGAGGGAGAGAGAGAATCTTAAGCAGGCTCCATGCCCAGCACAAGCCCAGCGTGGGGCTCAGTCTCATGACCCTGAGATCATGACCTGAGCTGAAATCAAGAGTCAGATGCTTAACTGACTGAGCCACCCAGGCGACCCTAAAGATAGTCTTTAACTTTGCTGTTTTGATAAGTAAGTCTTGATTTTTTTACTGAGGTCATGACCACTTTTCTTTTCTGCCAAGGCATATTATTTATTTTTAAATCCTGCTCAAGCCCCATTTTCTCTACTGAGGCATCCCACACTGACCATTCTCTTAGATTTAATTTCTTCTGTACTTAAGCTTGTATATGTAAATATATTTTTTAAAGATTTATTATTTATTTTAGAAAGAGAGAGAGTGTGTGTGCACAGAGTAAGGAGGGGCAGAGGGAGATCGGAGAGAGAATCTCAGGCAGACTCAGGCTGAGCACAGAGCCCAATGCCGGGCTCCATCTCATGACCCTGATATCATGACCTGAGCCAAAGTCAAGAGTTGGATGCTTAACCAACTGAACCACCCAGGTGCCCCTTGTATATGTAAATATTATCATTAACTGGATTTTGTCCTCTAGTCTGGCTATTTTTCATATAGTTATCTCCCTCGCCGACCTATAAATTCTAGAAACTGTGTCTTCTAGATTTTCTGGTGTGTCTTTTGTACCTGATGCTCTTACAGGCATAGAATAGATGTTAAGGAATGTTTGTTAAACTGATGAAAAAGCAAGTTGTTTCAACTGGAGTGAATGTTTCTTTTTCATCTTTTTCCACAGAGGCAGGAAGATTGATGGCTTGGTATTACATTACATTTGAGACAGTGAAGAAATTTTGTACCATCAGTGGAAAAGAGACTTTATTAGATCTGGTAAATTAGTTGTCACTAGAAAATAAATATGTAATGATATAGTATAAAATAATAGTGGGGAAACAACTAATTTGCATATCTCATGCAATTTAAGAATGAGTGAGCAGACAAGAAAGCATTTTCTAGTAGTGCTGTGTCTCTCCATCTTATATACCTTTGATCATGAGATATGGAATATTACTCTTTACAATAAATTTTCAATTGTATCTCTGTATCAGGGCTAAGAAAATTTATATACATACCCAAAGTGGGGATGGCAACTACCTTTCAACTTAAGTGATAATGCCAATTACCTTGGTAGTGGCTACCAAGTATACTTTGTTGAGAAAGACCAGGATGATGTGGCATGATATATTAGGCAAGTCTGCTGTGAGTGATGGACAATGTTGGACATGTGTGCCACGTACTTGCAATTCTTCCCTAAATCTTTTGCATCAGAATAATAGTAGAAATAGGATAGTATTGGTGATAGACCAGAAAAAAGCAGTGATTGTGGAGAAGTGGGAGTGAAAACAAGGTTATACTAAGATATCAACAGTGAGGGCAACTTTACAGCTATAGCAGTAAATAGAATGATTGTCATGTTGTTGATACCTGAGAACTGTAGTGGTCCTTTCTCCCTTTATAGGGGACATGAATATGCAACAAGATATTTATTGTTATTCTCAAATTTAACCATTAATTTTTATTTAAAATATCTAAGTTGATTTTTGTAATGAGATTATTATACAAAAATTGCACAAAAACTGATGAAAACTAGAATGCTTGTCTTTTTATGTAAATATTATTCTTAACTAAGGGAATCGAGAGTAGAAAATCCCTGATATTAACATTAACTAATCTTATTTTAAGTTCAGTGAGTAAGAGGATTAGAGCGGATGTTAGTTTCATGTTACAGATGTGAGAAACCAAAGCACAAGGAGTGCTTTGCTCAAAGTCATCTGGCAGAACTAGGCTCTGTAATACAAATTTCTTAATATCTAAAGCATTCTTTCCATTACAAAATTCATGTCATTCAGGATAATGATTTGCAAACTACAGAAGAGTGAATAATAATATAATAGTAGAAATGACAGCTACATTAATTGAGTGCTTACTGTGTGGTAGGAACAAGGCTGAATATTTTAAATTTTATTTTGTTAATCTTTATGATCTTATTGGTGTAGTCCCAGTCTCTAGCATAATGTCTGGCATATAACAAGTGTTTGTAAACACTTATTAGTGAATGAATGAATCCTTAAAGAAGCAAAATGTATAAAGTGAATTTTTAATTCTATTACACATTTTAAATGATAAAGCTGTGATATCCCAGGGCAGCTTGGAAAATAAGTAAATACAGGGAAAGAAGATGAGAGGAAAGAAGTAAAGAAGGGATATAAGTAAATGGGCAAATGATGAAATTTTATAGGTCACAATGATAGCCAGCTGCAAGGAATTTGCAGATGTGCAGTTAAGGATAAATGAAAAGAAAACACTGAATACTTTGAACAAAGATCCAAATCGGGTAACTATCAGGTATGGAAATTAAATATGTCTTAAATAATTTTTTAAAGGTTCTGTTTAGTTAAAATAAGTAGTAATAATAAAAGTTTTGCCCTGTGTTTTTATTTATAGATTTCCAATGGAAGGAAGAATTAAAACAAGAGAAATGAAAGTAAATTGGTAAAGATGATTGTTAAATGTCTTAAAATACTACCATTTGTGATTCATATTTATAAAACTTTTTTTAGTTTTAAAATTTATTTTAAATTTGTTTTCCTTAATACAAAAAAGAACACATTTACATAAAAATAAGGTGTCAGAATATAGATGTGAAATTAATGTCCAAAACCCTAACTTCAATTAAAATAGATGATTTGTGAATTTTTTAAATCAACAAACATTTTTTGAGAGTGTGTTCTGTTAAAGCAAGGTAATGATAGAAAAGAAAGTTAAGTTTGTCATCATCAGGAGTTTTCAAGTTATCTTGAATGAGAACCATGTGTATAAAGATAATGGACAGTATGAAAACACATATAATAGATGTATATTAAATGATAGTGGCATTCTGGGAGAGCAAATAGTAAAAGTAAAAACATGAGTGAGAGAATGCATATATGACAGTGGAATGTCTATTCTACCGAGAATGGGAAGTTTGTATAGAGGAATAGTAATTAGAAGATTAAACTAAGACTACATTGTAAATTGTGACTTTTACAGTTTGCCATCACAAATACAATGATATTCTTTTCTGCTTGCCTTAGTGGTTGATTTTCTGAGTATTTAGGTCTTACTGTTAAACTTTTTGACTTAGATGATGTGATTTCATGTGAGATGACTTTTTTATGTATTTCAATAAAACCTGTTATCCAAAGAATTTGTTTTTCCTCCTTAGGTAGAGGAGGTCACTCTCTCCGGGATACTTCCTTACATTCCATTGAATTTTATCTCCCACATGCCTTGAAGTCCTGGAAACAAACTTCTCACAGTTATATACAGCTCAACAGGCAGATCTATAGCTTGGACAACAGAAGTTAATGTTCTGTTTCTTAGCTATATTTTTCTAGAAATTCAAATACCCTTAGAGACTATATAGTCTAGTCCTTTCATTTTACAAATGAAGTAAGTAATGCCCAGATAAGCTGTGATTTTCCCAAGATTTTTTTGCAATATTAGAGACTGAGCTAGAACTAGAACCTAGGTCTCTTGCTTCTCTCAATGATTTTTTTCCCATATACTCTGTTGCGTCAACTATTGGGTCAAATTAAATCAAGGTATATTTCCACAAGCATCTTCTTAGGAACACTTTATTTGCAGCTTTAATGCTTCCATTTACCTTCCCTTAAATTGGGTCATACATTCTTTTGATTGGGGCTGTCAGATTTTAGAATTGATGATTTTATAATTTTTTATAAATATCATAATTTAGTTTCCTATTATAATTTCCCACCTTTCTGCATGTACTTGAATGTGACCAGGAAGAGAGAACTGTGTGGAGTCTTTTCTTAATCCAAAATGTACAGTTTTTTGGTAGGTGATGATGGCTAATAGTTACCACTTTCATGTGTCTCTCAGATCCCTGTTACTGTGCTGAATTTCAGATCTGTTTTTTTTTTTTTTAAGTAGATGTTAATCTTCTTAGTTTTAAACTTTTATTCTTCCAAGTTTCTGACCTTTAATTTAAGGCTGTTTTTTATTTTTCATAACTTTAATTCCCAGATCTTTTGTACTCAGCAGTAGCTCTGTTTGTTTTAACTGGTATTTTTCAATTGACTCATAAGATGTATTTTCAAATCAGTGATTTCTTTTCTTTTTTATTTGTTTCTTGTTATTATATAAGTAAGGCATAGATTAATTTTTAAAGAGTCAAAAATTTATAAATCAGAGAGTAAGTTCTGTCTTGACCTCCCCATCTTTCTTCCCCAGAAGTAGCTATTATCAGTAATTTGCTGTGCATCCTTCCAATTTCCTATTTATTTAGCACAAATATGTGTGCTAATAAACCTATGTAATGTCTACTACCAAAAAAATCGTAATTATTGTTCTTGTTGTGCCATGAGGACCATAGGGGAAGGGAGGGAAAACTGAATGGGAAGAAATCAGAGAGGGAGACAAACCATGAGAGACTCTGGACTCTGGGAAACAAACTGAGGGTTACAGAAGGGAGGGGGGCGGGGGAGGGGGTAACCAGGTAATGGGTATTAAGGAGGGCATGTGTTGTGATGAGCACTGGGTGTAATAACGTGACTAATGAATCGTTGAACACTACATCAAAAACTAATGATGTACTGTATGTTGGCTAATTGAACATAATAAAAAAATAAAATAAAAAGATTCTATATCAGTATATATACACATCAACCTTATTTATTTTAACGGCAACGTATACTTTAATAGCAATGTAGTCTATAAATATAATTTTTAACCACTCCTTTGTTGATGAAGAATTAGATGGCTTACAAATTTTTACTATTACAAATAGTGCTGAAATGAGCTTCCTGGTGTTTATATCGTATTTTTCAAAGATTTCTGGGTGAAAATGTATATACATGAGAAGATTTAATATATATTGCCAAATTGCCTTTGAAAAGGCTTCTCTGATTTACAATTCCCACCCATAGTGTAAAAAGAGTGACTATTTCCACACATCCTAATACTTGTTTTGTATCTTTAAAGTTTTGTCAATCTAATGGGTGAAAATTATATTTAAAAATTTGCAAATCCCTGATTATTAGGAGGAAATGTATGTATTATCTGGTTTTATGCAGAAATTTTAAATAGTTACAAAATCATACATACTAATCTTTTCCTTAGAAGTTCTAGGTTTTGTCTTTTAGGAAGTTTTTTCCTATCCTGTATTTCTTAGGATTAGGTTCAACTGTGTAAAACTATGTAATAAAATGAATTAACAATAGCTTGAAGAAGACAGGCTACTTTTCTTTCACAGAAGAGAGCTCAAAGTGGATAGTCTAAGGTAGATATGGTGGCTTCATGGTATCATCAGTACTTGGGTTTCTATCTTTCAGTTCTGCCATCACACATAACTTCTATTTCAAGGTCACCTTATTGTCCAAAATGACTGTGAGGTCTTCAGCTGTTACATTTGAGTATCTTCTCTCTTTTAGTAGACTTCTTGGAAGTCCTGATAACAGTTTGCACTAGTTATATGACTACCCCTAAGTGCAAAGGAGACTGGGAAATATCTTGGCAGTCGTGTGCCTAGATTAAAATTGGGGTTCTGCTATTAAGAAGGAAAGAGAGTGAATGTTGGGTAGGCAAAGCAGTCTCTGCCACAGAGACTTCTCCTATCATTTCTTCTGATACTTGCAAACCATTTTATTTTTACCTGTAGTCTTCTTATAAGGCATCTGGAGTTAATTTTTTATATGGTATAAGTTAGGAATTTATATTTTGTCCCTGAAAGGTAGTCAGAAGTGTTTGATAAATATGTTGCTATTTTCTCTTTGCCTACTGTTTTTTTTTTTTTTTTTAAAGATTTTATTTTTTGACAGAGAGAGAGACAGCGAGAGAGGGAACACAAGCAGGGGGAGTGGGAGAGGGAGAAGCAGGCTTCCCGCGGAGCAGGGAGCCAGACGTGGGGCTCCATCCCAGGACCCTGGGATCATGACCTGAGCTGAAGGCAGATGCCTAACGACTGAGCCACCCAGGCGCCCCTCTTTGCCTACTGTTTTGAAATGCCACCTTCTCATAAACTAAATTCCTAATGATCTGTTTCTGGACACTTAACTGTTAGTCTAGTCTATTTATTTTGTTGCTATGACAATACCACATTGTTTTACTTGCTATTCTTTTATTGGAAGTTTTGTGATATGATAAGGCAAGTTCCTCCTTTTTGTTCTTCTAAAAATGTTTTTGGCTATTTTTCCTCCCTGTGAATTTTAGAATCAGCTCATCAAGATCTGTAAAAAGTTCTGTTGAAATTGGTTTTATAGATTAGTTTTGGAAGATTCTTGTTTTTACAGTTCTGAATCTGTCTAGGAATATGGTATCTTTCTCCATTTATTCAGGTTTTTATGTCTTTCTGTGACATTTTGTAATATATCATTTAGTTTTGTATTTCTTGGTAGGTTTATTTCTTGGTATTTTATGGAGTTTGATATTGTGAACAGAAGAGTCCTTTTTAAAAATTGCATAACATTGTATTTTGTAATCAGTTATGGATGGTATATAAAAAGGCTACTGGGTTTTTGTTTTTTGTTTTAAGGCCACTGGTTTTTCAATTTTGATTGTTTTATCTATCTTACTGAACTCTCAAGAGTACTGGAAGTCCTTCATTTGGTTTGCAGGGATTTCCTAGATAGACAATCATATCTGTAAAGAGGGATAGTTTTATCTCTTGATTTCTAATAGTTAAAACTCTTTTTTCTCCTTAACTTGTAGGTGAAACTTCTAATATACTGTCCTTGCTTGAGAACAAACATCCTTGTCTCATTACTGTTTTTCAGGGTCTAGTATCCAGTGTTGCACCACCAAGGAATTCCTCACACTTTTGGGATTAGGTTCTGGGATCTATTATCCTCCTTCTCACTTGTATATAAAAACAGATTTGAGTTCAGGGTAGAGAGCAACCTCTTTTGGGTGGTCATTGTCGTGAATCTGAAAGTGTCTTTTATGTTCTTTGTTTTTGCAGGGTTTCTACCTTTTCTTGAATCAACTTTTGCTAACTTATATGTTCCTGAGATAGCATTAATTTCATCCACCTTGTCTGTTTGACATATTTTGTTCTCTAATAAGTTAAAAATTCCCTCTGAAAATGTAATGTCAACTTTCTAATTCCTAATATTATTTGTGTCATCTCTTCTTTTTCTTAATTGGATTTTCCAAAGGTTTCTATATTTTCATCTTTCCAAGCCATTTATTTTTCTATTTCATTAATTTCTGATTTTATCTTTATTTTCTTCCTTTTACTTTCTTTTTGTGATTTTTTTTTTACTATATGTTTGCTCCATTTATTTTGTTTTTCTTGTTTTCCATAAAATATTTAAGACTACAAATTTTCTAGTAAGTACCACTTTGGCATTGTTCTATAGATTTTTAAAATCTATTTCTATTCTTTTTAAGGGTAATTTTAATTTTAATTTCCTCTTTAAGAATTATTTAAAATTGTTTTTTAAAATTCTTAAAGTCATTCTTTTATTGTTATTTTCTACTTTTATTGGGTTGTAATTAGAGAATGTGGCCTGTCAGTGTTCTGCTTTATGATATATATTGTGATTTTACTTGTGGCTTAGTACATGGTTAATTTTTATGATTGTTCTGTGTGAATTGTAAATGAATATATGAATGATGTGTTTCCTAGGCACTAAGTTGTATATTTTGCCACTAAGAGTAGTTTGCTAATTGTGTTACTCAAAGTGAGATATCTCTCATTTTTCATGTAGAGTTTTATCATTCAAAAGAGAAATTTATTATATTGTTTAAGGAAAAAAGTAAGATTATATAATGGATCTAGAAATGTGACATCAGGTGATTCAAGGGAATATATATATCCCTAGAACATTTAGAAAAGCAGATAAAAAAGGAATAGGTATGCAGTAGGCAGAAGAGTGACATATTGTCTAGTTAGGTGTGGACTGTGAGAATGACTATAAAAGTTTAGTAGGAGTTATGGAATAAACAAAGGAGCAGATCATAAGGAAATCATCTTGGAATTGTGCATAAAAGGAGTTGTACTAGGGGTGCCTGGGTGGCTCAGTCAGTTAAGCAACTGAGTCCTGGTTTCATCTCAGGTCATGATCTCAGGGTCGTAAAATCAAGCCCTGTGTCTGGCTCTGTGCTCAGCAGGGAGTCTGCTTGAGATTCTCTCTCTCCCTCTGCCCCTCCCTCTGCTCATGCTCTCTCTCTCTCTTTCCCCCTACCTCCCTTTCAAATAAATAAATAAATCTTAAAAAAAAAAAAAGAAGTTGTACTTAACCTGTATATTTAGACATATTTTAGATACTACAGAACAATAGGCTCACATGTCCATGTTGCCTTTCTTGTCCTATCTTGTCCTATCTGCTGCTAGATGGAAAGGAGCTGGGTAGATGAGTCAACTAACTGTCCTATTGAATACTTTTTGCTTTTAATTCTATTTTGTCTAATATTAATATTGCTAGTTTTATTTTGTATATCTTTTTAATTCTTTTTTCATATTGTTTTATTTTAAATATAATTTGTATAGATAACATATAGCTAGATTTTGTTACTATTTTTTAATCCGACCTCAGAATTCTTTTGAGGAATTCAGTACATTTACATTTATTATAATTACTGATATGTTTAGACTTACTCTTATTTTATGTTTTCTTAGCGTTATTATTGCTTGTTTATTTCTTTTTTCTCACTAATTTTTTTCTTTTGCCTCTTCTGCCTCTTGTTGGATGTATCAAGTTTTCTTTGTTTTTGTTCTTCTAGCTAGCTCTTCCTTTAAAATTCTATATTGCATATGTAGATTTGTATTTTTCCACCAATATCTATAGAAAATGAACATTTTAAACTTACCCCTTGTGAGTCAAAACCTTATCACATTTTCACTTCCCTCCTACTTCTTGTTCTCTTCCATGTTTATTCAGATCTTTGGGATTTTAGTTCCAGTTGTTACTTCAAAATATTTTAGTGTGCATTAAAGATTATAGACTTACCTAATTTTTTTTCACTAATTTCTTTGCTTACTTCTTGCTTTTTAAAATTTCTGCCTTCCTTTTTGTTACATATACAGTTTATTCTGCTGGGTACATTCTTAAGTAATTATTTTTTTAAGATTTTATTTATTTATTTGACAGAGAGACACAGCGTGAGAGGGAACACAAGCAGGGGGAGTGGGAGAGGGAGAAGCAGCCTTTCTGTGGAGCAGGGAGCCGGACAGCCTAAAATATAATTTGCCCTTTCATTTGAATGAGTTTGGCTAAATTATTCTTCAGAAATTTCTTTGGTAATGTTCTTCTTGCATCCATTCTTGGTGACCCAATTTGTTTTCAGTCTTTTGTTAATAACTTTTTTCTCTCTTTGGAATATTAAAATAATTTTTTTCTTTATCTGTGTTAGGAAATTTCACCATGAAGGTCTGGTGTGTATTTTATTCTTTATTTTGGGGACTCTCTTAATATGTAGACTTGTATCTTTCTTCAGCTCTGGGAAGTTTTCTTCTATAAGTTAATTATGTCTCTTTTATTCTCTCTGTTCACTCCTTCTGGAACTCCTACTAGATGAATGTTGGAACTTCTGACTCTCCTCCACGTTTTATACTTTCTCTCCCAGTGTAGAGTCTGCTTGTTCTTCTCCCTCTGCTCCTCACCCCCACAATCTCTCTCTCTCAAATAAGTAAATAAATAAATAAAATCTTTAAAAAGAAAAGAATAAGGTCACCTTACCTCTCCTGGGTGTTTGTTATTACCTAGAGCACTGACCTGCCTCTCTGGCCTCAATGTCTACACTCCTGTGTTAGCCTCTTAAAACATACCACAACTGCATAATATTTTTCACAAATGGGAGATTGGCAGGGGCAGACTACCTACCTGCTCAGAACACTACATCAAAAACTAATGAAACTAATGAAACTAAAAAAAAAAAAGAAATACCACCTGTGGGGGGAAAAAAAAATACAACATTTCAGTAAATTGCTCAGACAAGTATCTCAGGACTCTCTCTCCTTAATCTGTTGATTTTTTTTTTTATAAGGAAAGAGTTTTTTAAAAAATTGAAGTATAGTTGACATACAATGTTGTGTTAGTTTTGGGTGTACAACATAGTGATTCAACAATTCTACACATTACATGATGCTCACCATGATAAATGTAGTTACCCTCCGTTGCCAGTTATTACAATATTATGTCTATTGATTCTTCTGCATGTGTTATGGATAATTTCCTCCAGTTTTATTTTTCTCATAGATTTGATCCTCTTCATAGATTTTATTTCTAACATTAAACTTTCTGGTCTACCAGTGGCATGCTTTCTTGTTTTCCTGTAGTTTTATGGATGGAGACATACACACATAAACACACATATACGTATGTCCATCCTTTCAGGGAATTTGAAGAAGAGTAAGTATACAGAAGGCTGCATGTGCTATCTTGATCCTTTGTCTCAGGTGTTTCTTTGGGCATTCTTATTTTATGCTTAAGCAGAAAAAAATGGCTTCAGAATAACTCTTCTCCTCTCAAAAGTGTTGTACAGCTTCATAATACACCTTTAACTTTCCTTCATTTGCAGGATTTCTTTTGTTACTGTTCTTGTTTATAGTCTTTAATTGAAATGATGAAAGAGGAAATAGATCTATTTAAAACAAAACCAAATAGCTACTTTGGTCTAGATTAAGATGTGGTACCTGAGTTAGGATTCATTTGAGGGATTTCTATTCTTTATACACAAATATTTTTGGAAAAATCCTTCCTTTACTAAGTTGGCCAGGATACAGAAGTTTTTTGGAAAGTTCTTGTATCATTTTTATTAGTTTGCTAACTAATCTTAGTAACAGGGCTGTATCTAGCTACAAAGTTGAATGAGAAATACAATCTTCGTGTATAGGTAAGAACAGATAATGGGACAGTCAGCTAGCAGTTTCTGTCATAGGTATGCAAAGCATCTAATGTAGTGCCTGGAGCTAAGTATTCAAGAAACGGTTATTAATAATTATTATTATCTTTGGCTGAGCCATTTAAGATCTCTCCTGGCTGCACCAGTTTGCATTCCCATCAGCAGTGTACGTACAAAGGGTTCCTTTTCCTCCATATCCTCACCAGCACTTGTTTCTTGTGTTTTTGATTTTAGATGTTCTGACATGTATGAGGTGATATTTCATTGTGGTTTTGATTTGCACGTCCCTGATGATTAGTGATGTTGAGCATCTTTTCATATGTCTGTTGGCCATCTGTATGTCTTCTTTGTAGAAATGTCTATTCATGTCTTCTGCCCATTTTTAAATTGGATTGTTTGGTTTTTTGATGTTGAGTTGTATAAATTCTTTATATATTTTGGATATTAACTCCTTATCAGATATATCATTTGCAAGTATCTTCTCCCTTTCAGTAGGTTGTCTTTTTGTTTCATTGATTGCTTCCTTTGCTGTGAAGAAGCTTTTAATTTTAATTTAGTCCATTAGCTGTTTTTGCTATTGTTTCCCTTGCCTTAGAGACTTACCTAGAAAAATGTCAGAGAAATTATTGCTTGTGTTCTCTCCTAGGATTTTGATGGTTTCAAGTCTCACATTTAGGTCCTTAATCCATTTTGAGTTTATTTTTGTGTATGGTGTAAGAAAGTGGCCCAGTTCTATTCTTTAGCATATGTCTGTCCAGTTTCCCCAACATTTATTGAAGAGACTGTCCTTTTCCCATTGCATATTCTTGCCTCCTTTGTCAAAGATTAATTGACCATATAATCATGGGTTTATTTCTGGGCTCTCTGTTCTCTTCCATTGATCTATATGTCTGTTTTTGTGCCAGTTCCATACTGTTTTGATTACTATAGTTTTGTAGTATATCTTGAAATCTGGGATGGTGATACCTTCAGTTTTGTTCTTCTTTTTCAAATTGCTTTGGCTATTCCGGGTCTTTTGTGGTTCCATACAAGTTTTAGATTATTCTTTACAACCATCTCTTAATAGATAATATAAAATAACTTTCAGAAGATACACTATAGCCAAAAGAATTAAATAGTCTATAGTTTCAGCTATATGCATCCATTCTGAGAAGTGAGTTGGTTACTACCTTCTGTTTTCACATATTGTTTGCTAAAACTAAACCATGAAATATAACTATTATTCTGCTCTCTTTGTATACCTGACTTATCAAGAGACCTTCAAGAAATTAATATAAGTCTGATAATTTTAGTTAGATCCATAGGGTGAGTTGCACATCATTGTCTGGTTAGAAAAGTAAACAGGCAAAATGGGATATAGTAGGTACAACGTACGCTAGTTCCTTTTCTCCCTTCTTACCACCCGCTCCTCAAATTTTGTAGCCAAGCAACTGCTAGTTTCTAATAATCAACTAATATGTTACCAACCTTCATATGTTGAACAGAATCTTCAGACCTAATACTCTGCTTGTCACTCATAGGCACTTAATAAAGATTTGTTTGTTACACAAAGTGCCTTGCTTTTCTATAATAACATATATGTAGAGCTAAAAGAACTCTATTGGAGGAGAATATGAAAACAATTTTAGATGTGTTGAGGTTAAAGAAATAGTCTAAGTGAGAGTGCCCTGTAAGCATTTGAAATTTATCAATCTAGCGATTATAATGAAAGTCTTGAGAAGAAATGAGATTTTTGAGAAAATGAGAGGTTGAGGGAATGAAGAAGAGTAGAGAAATAAGAAGGGGACTTTTAGAGGTTGGAAAGAAGTTAACAATGACTTGTAACAATAATGATGCAAGATATAGAATCATCTAGTGTCACAGAAATCAAGGCAGAGAGGAATTTTAAGAAGAGATACTTCAATCAATGATGTCAAATACTATGAGATAATAGTTTTTAAAAGAAAATCATGAAATTTCTTCTTTCCTTCATTCAGTCTTATTCAGGCTCAGCTAGGATGCATTCCCATTCAAGACTTTGCTTTGACACAAGATACCGCGAAGATTTTCAGAAATGGCTCACGAATTACAAGATGTATGTTATAGGATTAATGGATTTTCAATATTTTTCCCAGTAAACTATTATACTAGATTTAACATTGGAAACTTTTTTTTAGGGTTGTCAGATTTTGTGGCTGTTCAAGAAAAGAAGTTTGCTGTGTTATTGAACAGTTTGATATTAGCTAAATGTTTTAGATGCAAACTTTGGGAAAACTCTCTACATATATCCAAACAGCTGGAAAAAATTGGTAGGTACTGAATACAGGCAGGCAATTTGTCAATGTCTGCAGTTTATTTTGTTTTTCATTGTTAGGAAAATTATCCTATGGTGTTTATAGACCTTAAGAAAAAATGTGTTTGTAGGTATAAATAAGGTACTGAACTTTACTTCTCTTGAAAATCTGATTTTCATTTTCTCCTGCCTGAAGGATTCTATTTGAAATCAATTGGGAAACTAATAAAAATGAATGCTCTTTTTTTTAAGATTTTTTAAAATTTTATTTGAGGGTTGGGGCAGAGAGAGGAGAGAGAGAGAGAATGAGCAGGGAGGAGGATCAGAGGGGAGGGAGAAGCAGACTCCCCACTGAGCAGGAAGGCCTGATGTGGGGCTCCATCCCAGGATCTTGAGACCATGACCTGAGCCAAAGGCAGATGCTTAACCAACTGAGCCACTCAGGCGCCCCCTAATAAAAATGAATACTCTTATTTTTAAATTTGTTCTCAAACCAAGAGTGAAAGTTTGTTTTAGTAATTAGGTAACTATGTGTTGCTCTCTCTTCCACTTTTATGATTGTTTTGCTCTCAATGACAAGGTACAGAGCTAGCAATCCTAGCCATTCCTAATTCATTACAGAGAATTATGTCACTTATTTATATCTTAACTTTTTTCTCTTTTTTTCAGTAATAGGACAGTATTCGCACTGATCTTCATAGAGATTCTGTAGACAAAAGATTGTGCCTAATTATTTCCTATCTATTGAGATCTAGCTGAAGTTATGTACTGAAACAGTCTAGAGGGTGCCAGTTACAAAGACTGGGGTATAACTAAGTACTCTAGAGTTCTCCAGTTTGCTGCCTTTGATTTTGTGATCCTATTCCTCCTTCTCTCTAAGAAGAGAGCTGTTATTCCATGACTGACAGCTTTGTTAGCTTTATAATTTTATATGCATCTTGGGGACATTAAAAAATTATGTAGTCGGTTATTAGGGATTGTCTCATTATTCCTTAGAACAAAGATCTCCAACTATTTTGTGAGGAAGTGCTTTTTTATTTCCTTGAAGTTTGAAATCAGTGGGATAGCAGAGAACTGACCAGTCCTGGGAACTGGGGTGAAGATGGGGATTAGATGGTGAAAGTAAGGTCAAATTAGAGGAGGGATTCTTGACGTTAAGACTCACCTTTCTACTGAAGTCCTAGCAAACCAGATGCTGCACCCATCTCAAAAAGATGAGCTCTAAAGTGGGAAGGAGGTTCCATACAACATTTAGGAAATAACAACTTAACAGAAATTTAGAAATTAAGTTAAATGATTATTAAGAAAATTTTCATTATATTTGAAAAAGAGTCTTTCTGACTTTCTAGAATATTGTCAAATCAGGCATCATTTGCATCCTATCCCTTCCAAATTGTCGAACACCAATGTGTTTTTTACACTTACTCAGTATGGCTGAAGAAAAAGAAGCAAAAATTGCCCACCAAAATTCATACACTAGAAAAATGGGAGAATCAAAATAAAAAAGCAAATCTAAGTTCTTCCTGAGCATCAGGAAAAAAATAATGAATACAAATTGATTTTCAGCAATGTTTATAAAAAATTAAAATTCAAGAAAAGTTTTGAGGGAAAATGAACATGAAGGAATTATTAATACTAGGAGTTGTATCTTAAGAATGAATAAGAGAAATTCCCAAGGATAAATGTATGGAAAAAGAAATAGTGTAATATCCCCACCAGTAATATATGTGCCTTAGGCAAGATTGTAATATCTTGGAATTTTATACTTCTGACAGTATCTCCTATTTCAGGGTTTGGTTAAATTCATTTGTGAGTGTAAGAATTTTAAATTCAAGTTTCTTAAAGCATAAAGAAACAGAGGCAGTGCAAAGATGGAAGTGAACTTGATATATTTGAAGAACAAAATTAAAGCAAATGTGGCTAGAGAGTAGTCAGCAAGAGGAGACTGGTAGGAAATTAAATGGGACAGGTAGGCTGTGGTCAAGTCAGATAGGTAAGGGAGTTTGGTCATGGTAAGAAATTGTCACTTTATTCTAAATGCAATGGAAAGGAATTGGAAATTTTAGACAGAAGAGTAAAATTACCTGATTTCAGTACAGAAACCTAGAACTCTATTTCTAAGATGGAAATAGAGAGCCATAGCTTTATGAAGCAGTATTCCCATCCATAAATCATGTTGTCTTTTTTTCAAATATGAGTGTAATATGTAACAGTAGGAATCGCTTGGTACTTTCTCCATGAATGACATATGATAAAAATAAGAGTTAAATCATCATGTGGACCAAAGAGTTCCTCTTTCTTCTATTAAGCAAATACATGTTTTATTTCAGTTTGAAAAAGTAAATATGAACAATTGAATGTCAGAGCCCAAATAATTGAACTGAAAACTTTTTTATAAAACTTCAAAAATTAGTTATTAATCTGGATCTTTAAAAAAAACCTTTTTACTAATGTCATTGAAAAGTTAAGTATAGATTTAGTTTAAAATGGATTGTTTAAAACTGCTATTTGATTAATTTTCCACAGGTATAACATTGTCAAATGCAATGGTAAATGCAGGTTTGACCTCCTTTAAAAAAATAGAAGAAACAGATGCAAGGGAACTTGAACTGGTATTTAATATTCACTTATTCCTAATGTTACCTGAATTTTACCTAAATTTTAAGCCTACCTTTTATATCTTTATTTCTTCTAAAAAATTGTTTTTCTCGTCATAATCATAAGTATTTTAATTTAAGATTTTGGGTAATAAGCATTATTAAAACTATTGATGCTAAAAAGTGTTTTACTAAAAGAACTTCTAGTCTTGTGGTAAGAATATAATGATATAAATGTTTTTAGATTTTAAATAGACACCCCCCTTTTGGAACACAAATAAAAGAAACAGTGATGTATCTACCAAAATATGAACTTGAAGTGGAACAGGTAAATATTTTTTGGGGTTTTTTTGTTTGTTTGTTTTTTAGGTATTTTCATTGTCTTTTCAGGAATAAAGCTATCCATAGCTGACTTGGAGCTGAATAAGAGTAGTAAGGTTATCTTTAACACTTTTTATGCCTATCCTTTTTTTAAAGATTGCAAGATATAGTGATACCATGGCGGAAATATTAGTGACCATTATATTAAGAAACTTTGAACAGCTACAAACTAAAAGAACAGCACCAGATTCTCACTATGTTACCTTAATCATAGGTGATGCAGATAATCAGCTGGTTTTTAAGCACAAAATTATGTAAGTGTACAATTTCCGTTTGATTTTATTTCTAAGCATATACTATGAAAGAAAAATTCTGCTGAGAAACAGTACTAAAATCACTGTGGGATTAATTAAATTACATTTTCCTTTCCCTGAAATGGAGTAGTTTCTTGTCTGTTAAAGAAGTATTCACGTTGGGTCTGTTGTCAGTACTCAAATGAACAAAGTGTGAAATCTATCACCAAGGTTTGAAACAAGTGAATAAATGACCTTTAGGAGTAGCTATACCCCACTGTTGTTGAACTTTCTTATTTTGTTGCTTTTCTCCAGTCATTCACAACCTTACTACTCTTTCATTATCTTCCTCCTGCTCCTTCAAGATATACCTAATATTTCCAAATTAAAATCCAACAAACTACTATAGCTCCATTGTAAGATCAGGCAACCAGTTCAAATATATAAAGGAGCTACCTTCCCTTACACCTGATTCTCTAGCATGCCATTCTATGATTTTTACATCAGCCTTTTTTTCTGATACTGTTATTTTCTCCCAGGATGCCATAGGCAAACTCTAAAGTTAGCAGTTATAGGTATAGCTAATATTTTTTGAGCTCTCTGTAGGTTCCAGATAATGAATTGTTTAATCTTTGTATAGACAGATGCTATCATTATCTAAATTTAATAGAGGAAGAAATTGAGACCGAGAGTTTAATTAATTTGTCTAAGGTCATATAGGTAGTTTATAGCAAAGTCTAGATTTTAACCCAAGCAGTCTTACTTCAGAGCCTATCCTCCTAATCATATTACTTTACTTGTGAGTTCAGGATTAGCAGTGACTCTGAAATGGGAATCTCATTGTTGCCAGAGCACTGGAAGATACCTTCCCAAAATAGTCTATTCAAGGTTCCTAAAGGGACTATGGTGCCTAATAGAACATCCCTTTCACTGTTAACCACTTTACTGCACCTAGCTGTGACACATTTATAGAGAATATGTCATTGTACAAATCTTTGTTCTCTGTGACAAGTCTGAAGACAGTCTTGACTATATAAAGCTAAAATAAGTTCAATCTCAAAATTGGTGGCTGGTTTGTGATGTTATTGGATATAGACTATTTTATATGAATTTTAAAGATACTATTCAAGTTCTCACAAATTCGTGTATCCTATATATAGCCATTTAAAAGTGGTAGTGATTTAGGGGCAAGCTCATGGGTTGTTGATGTCAACTATATTTTTAGGTGGGCCTGAAATGAGGCAATGCAACTTGGAATCAGCTGTTTGGTCAGTGTGTAGTTAGAAAATTATGATTGCAGTAGCCCCATTGACACTCCATTTCTCCCTTCTCAGAATTTGCAGCTAGTAGTTTTCAGTACTGACTTCAGTTTACTACCAGATAGGACCTATCTAAGGGTCAATCTGCCCTTGATGATTAATGTATTATTTCATTTAGTATTTGGATCACTATTTAAATGATATGTTATTCTTTTTCAGGGATTCTATTTTGCTAAAAGCTGGAAATTGGACTAAAAAGATTGATGTGAAGAGAGCTTTTAAATCTGAAGATCTTAGCTTAAATCTAATTAGTTCTGAATATGGTCAGTTCATTGAAGTAATGAACACATAAATGTAAAGAATATGATAACATTTAAAAATTTCCTTCATGCTGAAACAGAAAAACAATTTAAATGATATTGTGTAAAAATAAGTTATTTAAATAATATGAATAATTTTTTTTTAATATTTTTATTCTTATATTATCCCCATACATTGCATCATTAGTTTTAGATGTAGTGTTCCATGATTCATTGTTTGTGCATAACACCCAGTGCTCCATGCAGAATGTGCCCTCCTCAATACCCATCACCAGGCTAACCCATCCTCCCACCCCCCTCCCCTCTAGAACCTTCAGTTTGTTTTTCAGAGTCCATCATCTCTCATGGTTCGTCTACCCCTCCGATTTCCCCCCCTTCACTCTTCCCCTCCTGCTACCTTCTTCTTCTTCTTCTTTTTTTTTTTCTTAACATATATTGCATTATTTGTTTCAGAGGTACAGATCTGAGATTCAACAGTCTTGCACAATTCACAGCGCTTACCAGAGCACATACCCTCCCCAGTGTCTATCACCCAGTCACCCCATCCCTCCCACCCCACCCCCCACTCCAGCAACCCTCAGTTTGTTTCCTGCAATTAAGAATTCCTCACATCAGTGAGGTCATATGATACATGTCTTTCTCTGTTTGACTTATTTCACTCAACATAATACCCTCCAGTTCCATCCACGTCGTTGCAAATGGCAAGATCTCATTCCTTTTGATGGCTGCATAATATTCCATTGTATATATATACCACATCTTTATCCATTCATCTGTCGATGGACATTTTGGCTCTTTCCACAGTTTGGCTATTGTGGACATTGCTGCTATAAACATCGGGGTGCACGTACCCTTTCAGATTCCTACTTTTGTATCTTTGGGGTAAATACCCAGTAGTGCAATAATATGAATAATTTTAAAGGAAGTTTCATGTATTTAGATATGTAAAAGATGGCATGGACTAAGATAAAAAAATTAACATTGTGTCTGTTCATTTATAGGTATTTTATTTTCCAAGATAATAAAATTTCAATTGTAGGAACATTGATTTTTATTTTTATGATGATAGATGTATAAATTTTAATTTGTTATTTTTTTAACTCTTGTTTTTTTTACATTTTTATTTCCTGGACTTGTTAGCTCTTTCATTTCAAAAGGTGTAGAAATATGAAAGATAATAAAAACAAATAAATGATCTCATGGCTAGATTTATATGCCTTAAATCCTTGTATACTTTTTTTCCTTTTTTCAGTTGGACTTGATATTCAGCAGAAATTTACAGTCTTTTACTTAGGACCCAAGAGGCTTGGAAGTCAAATAATTATGCGAAAAAAATCAGAAACAGAGATTTCCCGTTCGAAACATTCAAATAGATCTACGGTATCAGGACCCAATAAAGGTAAATGGCTATATTTATTCCTGTATTGCATTAAAGCAAAGTTACGGCTAGGGAGGAGTATCAGTGTTATAGTACTGCTCCATTCAGATGTAGATACTTGGGAATTAGATATTTAAGCTTCATAATAATTACATTAACAGTATATAGTAGGAATTCTTTCTTATAACTAATATTTGTCAAACTGGGGTGATATTTGGAGCACAAATTATTTGACTAGTTTTTGATATACAGTGCCCCTTTTTCATACCCACTCTATTCTTATGGCCATTGTTGGGGAAGAGCAAATGATATATAAGACTTTATAGATTTGATGAGGCAAACCAGGTGACAGTGAACTTTAATTTTTTTTATTATGGAATATTTCAAACATACACAGAAGTAGACAGACCTGTGTAATGAACCCTTATGTACTCATTACCTAAATTAAACAATGATTAACTCATGGCTTATATTGTTTCATCTATACCTCTCTTCATCTATACCCCTTCTATATTTTGAAGAAAATTGGATATCATATCATATTCTCTGTAAATGTTTCAGTATATATTTGTAAATGGTAAGGATTTAAGAAAAAACATATATTACTCTTACACATAAAAAGCTAATAGTAACTAATATCATCCAATCCTGAGTTAATATTCAGATTGCTAATTACCATATAAGTAAGGGGAGCAACTAATAGGTACTGAGGGATGTGAAAGCAGTGGTTCCTACCAAAGTAACCTAGACAGTTATGCTTTCTGAATTGGTAGTTATAATAAATAGTAACTGCAGTGAAAGAAGGCAGGAAGAGCACATATAGAATTATTCTGTGAACCCATGAACACTCATCTCCTCCTCTTTAAAGAACACAGAAGAGGGTGCCGGAGTGGCTCAGTTGGTTAAGCATCTGCCTTTGGCTCAGGTCGTGATCCTGATATCCTGGGATTGAGCCCCGTTTTGGGCTCCCTGCTCAGCTGGGAGTCTGCTTCTCCCTCTCCCTCTGCCTGTCCCCCTGCTCATGTCTCTCATGTGCCTCTTTCTCTCAAATAAATGAATAAAGTCTTAAACAAAAAAAGAGCACAGAAGAGCTAACATTTCTGGGTAGAATGCAGTAGTTTGTGGCAGGCCAGTGCATTCATAGTAACAACTATAAAGCCTACCTAAGTAATAAATATTATAATTTTTAGGACATCTGTGAAAGCAGACTAAAGGAACTAAAATTCTAGAGGGAGAACCATTTCAGGACTGAGGAGTCAAGGACCTGTAGGCTCTTAATTAAAAGCCTGAGTATGCTGTGCTCTCAGAAGGGGTTTATGTGATCAACCACTCACCATGTTTGCCTGACAGAGGAAAAGGGAAACCTTCTTTGGTGGAAAATTATAATCTGCAAATATAATCTGTATGGCAATTTTTTTTGCCATACAAAAAAAAATGATGAGACCTTCAAAGAGGCAAGACCATATGACTTATAATTAACAATATAAAGAAATGAAGCAGCTTTGTACATGATTCAAATAAGAGAGCTAGCATTTAAAGATTGTAAAAAATAACTATGATTAATATTTTCAAGAAAATAAAAAAATAAATGTATGAAAGGCTGGGAAATTTCACCAGAAAATTGTAATCCATACAGAGATTTAAATGGACTTTCTTGAATTGAAAAATACATTATCTGAAGTGAAAAACTTATTGGTACGTTTAATAATGGATTGGATATAGCCAAACTCAAGATCTGTGAACTGTTAAACATATCAGGAGAAAATATTCAAATTAAAGCCCAGAGATAAGAGAATGGAAAGAACACACACAAAAAACGTAATACTCAAAAGTTCTAAAATATGCATAATTAAAATCTCTGAAGCACAGAAGAAAAAGAATGGGACAAATGCAATATTCAGAGACAATGGCTAAGAACATTCCAAAATAATGAAAGACATCAACTCATAGATTCAGAATTTTAGCAAACCCCAGGAGACTAATGCACAGAAAACCACAACTGGGCATGTTATAGCAAAACGCTGAAAATCTTAAAAGCAGACACGGAAAAACTACATAACCGTCAAAGGAGCAACAGTGAAACTGATAGCTGATTTATCAACTTTGATGAAAGAAACAGAAGATAATGAACCAACAGCTTCAAAATGCTTTAAAACGTTGCCAACCTAGGTTTCTGTGCCCAGTGAAAAATATCTTTAAAAATAAAAGTGAAATAGAGACACTTTGAAGAAAAGCAAAACAAAACAAAACTGAAGCACTCCATCACTATTACTAAATTTATTGGCCTGCAGTAAAAGAGATACTTAAGGGAGTTCCTTAAAGGAAAATGACCACAGATGAAAGTGCAGAAATGCTGGAGGGAATGAAAAACTGTAGAGATGGCAAATAAATGGCTAACTCTAAATCAACTATTATAAAACAGTAATTGAAATGACTTCTAGAGTTTTAAATAGATGTAGAATTAAAATGCAAAAATGTTCTTACCTCAGGACTATAGCACATCAAATATGAGGAATATAGAAGGACAGAAATAATAAAGAGAAAAGCAGAAGTGAATGAAATATAGAATGTAAATGTACAACAGAAAAATCAACTAAGTTAACATTTGGTTCTTTGAAAGGATGAATAAATTTAAAAAGCCCTTATCAAGACTGATAAAGAGATAAATACAAATGAACAATATTAAGAATGAAAAAGGGGATACCACTACAAACATCAAAAAGATAAAGATATTGTGAATAATTTTATACCAATAAATTTGACATAATTTGGGTAAAAATGAACAAATCCTTCAGAAGCAAAACTTACTGATGGAAAAAATAGAAAATTTTAGTAGTCTGTTACTAGTAATGAAATTGAAGCAATTAAAAATCTTTCCACAAAGAAATCCTGAGGGTCAGGTGATTTCACTGGTGAATTTCCCCAAACATTTAGGAAAAAATAATATCAAACTTACCCAAATTTTTCAGAGAATGGAGAAGGAAAGAATAGTCTATGATGTAATTTTTTTGAACAGAACCAACATGGGGATCTTGATTTCAAAACCTGACAAAGACATTAAAAGAAAGGGAAATTATTCACCAGTGTACCTCATGGAAATAGATCCAGAAGTTCATAACAAAATATTAGCAAGTAGAATCTGGCCATATATTTAAAAAGCATACTACAGTACAATTAAGTATGGCTTATTCCATGTATGCAAGAGTGCCTTAGCATCCAAAGATGGATCAATGTATTTCACTACATTAACAGGAAAAAAAAAAAAGAAAACCATGTGATCCTTTTGATAGAGGTCAAAGAAGTTTGACAGAAATTTAGTGTTCATTTTTTATTAAATATATATATATATAAAACAAATGTCATGCACAGTGGTGAAATCATTTAAAAACTTTCCCATTTAGATGGAGAATGATACAAGAATGTTCTCTATTACTATACCTATTTAACATTGTGCTAGAAGTCCTAGTCAGGGGCGCCTGGGTGGCTCAGTCGTTAAGCGTCTGCCTTCAGCTCAGGTCATGATCCCAGGGTCCTGGGATCGAGTCCCACATTGGGCTTCCTGCTCAGCAGGAAGCCTGCTTCTCCCTCTCCCACTCCCCCTGCTTGTGGCTTGTGTTCCTGCTCTCTCTATCTCTCTGTCAAATAAATAAAAAAAAAAAAATCTAGAAGTCCTAGTCAGTACAATTATATAATAAAAAGAAATAAAAGTGATAAGGATTGGGAAGAAAGAAAGAAGCTCTCATTACTTGAAAGCAACATGATTACAGGGACACCTGGGTGGCTCAGTCAGTTAAGCGTCTGCCTTTGGCTCAGGTCATAATCCCAGTGTCCTGGGATCAAGTCCCGCATCAGGATCCTTGCTCCTTGCCTGCTTCTCCCTCTCCCTCTGCCTCCCTTTCACCCTGCTTATGCTCGTTCTCTCTCTCTCTCTGTCAAATAAATAAATAAAAATCTAAAAAAAAAAGAAAGCAACATGATTATATACCTAGAAAATCCAAAAAACTCTATAGACACATTGTTAGAATTAATATATAAATTTAGAACTATCGCTGGATACAGAGTCAGTATAAAAAAACTACAATAGTACTAAAAAGAATAGAATATTTAAGGATACATTTAATAAAATTAGTGCAAGATGTGATCACAGGAAACTACAAAACACCACTGAGAGAAATTAAAGAAGACATAAATAAATGGAAAGATATCCTATTATAAATCTTAATATTGTTAAGGTGGCAACATTTTCCAAATCAATCCACAGATTCAATGCAATCTATCAAAATCCTAGCTCTGCTTTTGGCAGAAATTCACAAGCTGATTTTAAAATTCATATGGGAGGAGGGAGGCAAGATGGTGAAAGAGTAGGAGACTTTGTTTCATCTGGTCCCTTGAATATAGCTAGATAACTATCATACCATTCTGAACACTTATGAATTCAACCTGAGATGTAAGAAAAGAATTGCTGGAATTCTACAAATAGAAGAGCAACCACTTTTTGCAAGGTAGGAGTTGCAGAGAAGTGAATCCGAGGGGATGTATCAGATGATAAATGGCAGGGGGAGGGAGCCTCCATAAGCCAGCTGCCGGAAGTTGATATAGTCCCAGAGTGCAAAATCGGAACCTTTAGAAGTCTGCCCCAGTGAGAGACATCCCTGCCTGATAGGTGCTCAGTTGGCGAAGTGGGGCAGAATTCTAGGTGGGACAGTGTGGTCTCAGGATCCTCAGGGTCACAGAAAGAATGGGAGTGCCTGAGCCAGCAGAGTTCCCAAGCACTGAAGTAGGGAAACCAGTTATGGTCAGTGAGCCCAGGAGGGGGCTGTCAGTTCTGTTTGCCATGAACTGAACCACAGCACAAAAGGGCAGAAATGCTACCACCCCTGCCTTCCCCTGGGAGGATCAGTGCAGACGCGCACTGCAGGAGTCTGCAGAGTTTGGCACACACAAAAGTGAAAACTGCTTATCCCTGAGGGTTTACTGAAGAGGGAGCTGTGATCTTTCAGCTCTGGGGCTGGAGATCAGGGCCTGGCCACTTTTATTTTCATCCTCTAAAGAGGCATAGAAAGCCTTCAGGGAACAAAAGCTACATAGAGCAACCAGAAGCAGCTTACACTGAGCCTGGCCCCCTGGCAAGGGGCGGTGTAACTCTGCCCAGGCAAAGACACCTGAGAATCAGCGCAGTAGGCCCCTGCCCCCAGAAGACCACCTGGAACAACAAGCCAACACCAAGTTTGCAGAGTGCACAGGACTGCAAAACTCCAGCACTAGGGGAAAATAGTATATAGAATTCAAGGGTTTTTTCTCATGATTCATTTATCTTTCAGTTTATAATTTTCTTTTTCTTTTTTTCTTTTCAACTAGTTTCTTATATTATCAACTCTTTGTTTTTAAGTCTTTTTTGACTTTCATTTTTACATTTACACATTATAGGTATATTCTTCATTTTTGGCTTCCTTTCACTGTATTCAATTTTATTTTATATCAGTTTTGCTTTCTTTACAATTTTCAGATTTAGTGTCTTCTAACAAACAGACCAAAATATACCCAGGACCAAGTGGATCACCCTGTTTTGTCCACCTGGGAGATTATATTCTCTCCCCCCTCTTTTTAGTTTTTTCTTTTTCTTTTTTGGTTTCTGACCTCTACAGATTTGTCTCATGTATATTTTGCTTGGATTGTGGTTGATATTTTTTATTTTGTTCTCTTGTTCTCTATTCTTCTCTGGGCAAAATGACTAGGAGGAGGAATTCACAGCAAAAGAAAGAACCAGAGGTAATACTCTCTGCCACAGATCTAATTGATATGGATATAAGTAAAATGTCAGACCTGGAATTCAGGATAATGATTATAAAGCTACTAGCTGGGCTTAAAAGACATTAGAGAATCTCTTAGTGCAGATATAAAATCTAATCAGGCTGAAATTAAAAATGCTTTAACTGAGATGCAGTCTAAATTGGATGCTCTAACAGCTAGGGTAAATAAGGCAGAAGAGAGTCAGTGACATAGAAGACAAGTTGATGGAAAGGAAAGAAGCTGAAGAAAAGAGAGAAAAACGACTAATGGACCATGAGAGGAGGCTTTGAGAAATCAGTGATACCATAAAGCAAAACAATTTTAGAATTATTGGGGTCCCAGAGGAAGAAGAAAGAGAGAGAGAGGGACAGAGGTATATTTGAGCAAATCATAGCTGAGAACTTCTCTAATCTGGGGAAGGAAACAGGCATTCAAGTCCAGGAGGTAGAGAGGACTCCCCTCAAAATCAATAAAAATAGATCAACACCCTAACATATAATAGTGAAGCTTGCAAATTTCATGGGGTGCCTGGGTGGCTCAGTTGTTAAACATCTGCCTTTGGCTCAGGTCATGATCCCAGGGTCCTCGGATCGAGCCCCGCGTCGGGCTCCCTGCTCCACAGGAAGCCTGCTTCTCCCTCTCCCACTCCCCGAGCTTGTGTTCCCTTTCTCGCTGTGTCTCTCTCTGTCAAATAAATAAAATCTTTAAAAAAAAAAAAAAAAAGTGAAGCTTGCAAATTTCAGGGATAAAGAGAAAGTCCTGAAAGTAGCTCAAGACAAGAGGTTCTTAACCTACAAGGGTAGGAACATTAGGCTGGCAGGCCTATCCACAGAGACCTGGCAGTCCAGAAAGGGTTGACATGATATATTCAGGGTACTTAATAAGAAAAACATGCAGCTAAGAATACTTTATCCAGCAAGGCTGTCATTCAGAATTGAAGGAGAGAATAAAGAGCTTCCAGGACAAACAGAAACTAAAAGAATTTGTGATCACTAAACCAGCCCTGTAAGAAATATTAAAGGGAATCTTGTAAGTGAAGAGAGAGCCCAAAAGTAGCATAGACGAGAAAGAAACAGAGACAATCTACAGAAACAGGGACTTTACAGGTAATACAATGGCACTAAATTCATATTTTTCACTAGTTACCCTGAATGTAAATGGGCTAAATGCTCCAATCAAAAGACACAGGTATCAGATTGGATAAAAAAGCAAGACTCATCCATATGCTGTCTACAAGAGACTCATTTTAGACCTAAAGACACCTTCAGATTGAAAGTGAGGGGGTGGAGGGGCGCCTGGGTGGCTCAGTCGTTAAGCGTCTGCCTTCGGCTCAGGTCATGATCCCAGGGTCCTGGGATCGAGCCCCGCGTCGGGCTCCCTGCTCCGCAGGAAGCCTGCTTCTCCTTCTCCCACTCCCCTCGCTTGTGTTCCTGCTCTCGCTGTGTCTCTCTCCGTCAAATAAATAAATAAAATCTTTAAAAAAAAAAAAAAAGAAAGTGAGGGGGTGGAGAACCATTTATCATGCTAATGAACATCCAAAGAAAGCTGGGGTAGCATTCCTTATATCAGACAATATAGATACTAACCAAAGACTGTAATAAGGGATGAAGAGGGACATTATATCATACTTAAAGGGTCCATCCAACAAAAAGATCTAATAATCATAAACATTTATGCTCCTAACTTGGGAGCAGCCAATTATATAAACCAATAAATAACCAAATTAAAGAAACTCATCAATAATAATACAGTAATAGTAATAGGGACTTCAACACCCCACTCACAGCAATGGACAGATCATTTAAGCAGAAGATCAACAAGGAAACAAGGGCTTTGAATGACACACTGGACCAGATGGACTTCACAGATATATACAGAGCATTCCATCTTAAAACAACAGAATACACATTCTTCTCGAGTGCACATGGAACATTCTCCAGAATAGATCCCATACTGGGTCACAAATCAGGTCTCAACTTGTACCCAAAGATGGGGATCGTTCCCTTCATATTTTTGGACCACAATGCTTTGAAACTTGAACTCAGTCACAAGAGGAAATTTGGCAGGAATTCAAACACTTGGAGGTTAAAGAGCATCCTACTAAAGAATGAATGGTTCAACCAGGAAATTAAAGAAGAATTTAAAAAATTCATGGAAACAAATGAAAATGAAAACACAACCTTTCAAAACCTTTGGGATACAGCAAAAGCAGTCCTAAGAGGGAAGTACAAAGCAATACAAGCCTTTCTCAAGAAATTAGAAAAGCCTCAAATACACAAGCTAACCTTACACCTAAAGGAGCTGGAGAAGGAACAGCAAATAAACCCGAAACCAAGTAGGAGAAAAGAAATAATAGATTAAGTAGAAATCAATGAAATAGAAACCAAAAGAACAGTAGAACAGATCAATGAAACTTGAAGCTGGCTCTCTGAAAGAATTAATAAGATCAATAGCCAGACTTATCAAAAAGAAAAGAGAAAGGACCCAAAGTAATTAAATCATGAATGAAAGAGGAGACATCGCCACCAACACCAAGGAAATACAAACAATTTTAAGAACATATTATGAGCAACTATATGCCAGCAAATTAGGCAATCTGGAAGAAATGGATGCATTCCTAGAAACTTAAAAACGGAAACAGGAAGAAACAGAAAATTGAACAGACCCATAATCAGCAAGGAAATTGAAGCAGTAATCAAAAATTTCCCAACAAACAAGAGTCCAGGGCTAGATGGCTTCCCAGGGGAATTCTACCAAACATTTAAAGAACTACTACCTATTTTTCTGAAGCTGTTTCAAAAAAAATAGAAAGGGATGGAAAACTTCCGGACTCATTCTATGAGGCCAGCATTACCTTTTTTTTTTTTTTTTTAAATTCCAGGGCAGCATTACCTTGATCCCAAAACCAGACAAAGAGCCCACCAAAAAGGAGAATTACAGACCAATATCCCTGATGAATGTGGATGCAAAAATTCTCACCAAGATACTAGCCAATAGGATCCAGTAGTATATTAAAAGGATTATTCATCATGACCAAGTGGGATTTATTTCTGGGCTGCAAGGATGATTCAACATTCACAAATCAATCAGCATGATACATCACATTAATTTAAAAAAGGACAAAAACCATATGATCCTCTTAATTGATGCAGAAAAAGCATTTGAGAAAATACAGCATCCTTTCTTGATTAAAATTCTCCACAGTGTAGGGTTAGAAGGAACATACTTCAATATCATAAAAGCCACATACAAAAAGCCCACAACAATTGACATTCTCAATGGGGAAAAACTGAGAGCTTTTCCCCTAAGGTCAGGAACACAACCAATGCTCACTCTCACTCCTGTTGTTCAACATATATTACTAGCCTCAGCAATCAGATAACAAAAAGAAATAAAAAGCATTCAAATTGGCAAAGAATAAGTCAAATTCTAACTCTTTGCAGATGACATGATACTTTATGTGGAAAACCCGAAAGACTCCACCCCAAAATTACAAGAACTCATACAGGAAGTCAGCAACGTGGCAGGATATAAAATCAGTGCACAGAAATCAGTTGCATTTCTATACACTAACAATGAGACAAAAGAAAGAGAAATTAAGGAATCGATCCCATTTACAACTGCACCAAAAACTATAAGATACTTTAGAATGAACCAAACCGAAGAGGTAAAGGACCTGTACTCTAAAAACTAGAGAACACGTATGAAAGAAATTGAGGGAGACACAAAGAAATGGAAAAACATTCCACACTCATGAACTGGAAGAATAAATATTGTTAAAATGTCTATGCTACCCAGAGCAATATACACATTCAATGCAATCTCTGTCAAAATACCATCAACATTTTACACAGAGCTGGAACAAATAATCCTAAAATGTGTATGGAACCAGAAAAGACCCCAGATAGCCAGAGGAATGTTGATAAAGAAAACCAAAGCTGGTGGCATCACAATGCCAGACTTCAAGCTCTTTACAAAGCTGTAATCATCAAGACAGTATGGTACTGGCACAAAAACAGACACATAGATCAATGGAACAGAATAGAGAACCCAGAAATGGACCCTCAACTCTATGGTCAACTAATTTTTGACAAAGCAGGAAAGAATATCCAATGGAAAAAGGACAGTCTTTTCAATAAATGGTATTGAGAAAATTGAACAGCCACATGCAAAAGAATGAAACTGGACCATTTTCTTACACTGTGCACAAAGATAAATTCAAAATGGATAAAAGACCTAAATGTGAGACAGGAATCCATCAAGATCCTAGAGGAGAACACAGGTAGCAATCTCTTCAACCTTGGCCACAGCAACTTCTTGCTAGACACATTCTCCAAAGGCAAGGGAAACAAAAGCAAAAAATGAACTATTGGGACTTCATTAAGATAAAAAGCTTCTGCACAGCAAAGGAAACAGTCAACAAAACTAAAAGGAAACCTATGGAATGGAAGAAGATATTTGCAAATGACATACCAAATAAAGGGCTAATGCCCAAGATCTATAAAGAATTTATCAAACTCAACACCCAAAAACAAATAATCCAGTTGAGAAATGGGCAGAAGACATGAACAGACATTTCTCCAAAGAAGACATACAAATGGCCAACAGACACATGAAAAATGCTCCACATCTCTTGGCATCAGGGTAATACAAATCAAAACCACAATAAAATATCACCTCACACTGGTCAGAATGGCTAAAATTAACAAGACAAGAAACAACAAATTTTGGCGAGGATGCGTAGAAAGGGAGACCCTCTTACACTGTTGGTGGGAATGCAAGCTGGTACAGCCACTCTGGAAAAGAGTATGGAGGTTCTTCAAGAAGTTAAAAATAGAACTACCCTAAGACCCAGCAATTGCACTACTGGGTATTTACCCCAAAGATACAAATGTAGTGATCCAAGAGGGCACCTGCACCCCAGTGTTCATAGCAGCAATGTCCACAATAGCTAAACTGTGGAAAGAACGGAGGTGTCCATCAACAGATGAATGGATAAAGAAGAAGTGATATATATATACAACGGAATATTACTCAGCCATCAGAAAGGATGAATACTTACCATATACATCAATATGGATGGAACTGGAGGGTATTATGCTGAGCAAAATAGGTCAATTAGAGAAAGACAATAATCATATGGTTTCACTCCTACGTGGAATATAAGAAAGAGTGCAGAGGATCATAGGGGAAGGGAGGGAAAACTGAATGGGAAGTCATCAGAGAGGGAGAAAAACCATGAAAGACTCTTAACTATAGGAAACAAACTGAGGGTTGCTGGAGGGGAGGTGGTTGGGGGGATAGGGTAATTCGGTGATAAGCATTAAGGAGGGCACATGGTGTGATGAGCAGTGGGTGTTATAAGCACCTGATGAATTACTGAACACTACATCTGAAACTAATGATGTACTATATGTTGGCTAATTGAATTTAAACAAATAAATAAAATTCATATGGGAATGTAAGGGATCTGAATTAGCCAATCAGTCTTGAAAAAAAAGAAGAACAAAGATAGAGGACTCACAATTCCTGATTTCAAAACTTATTACAAAGCCACAGTAGTCAAAACAGTGTGGTACTGGCATAATAATAGCCTATAGATCAACGGAATATATTTGAGAGTACAGAAAAAATCCCATACATCTGTGGTCAATTGATTTGGGACAAAGATGTTTAAACAGTTCAGGGTGGGGGAAGAATAGCCTTTCAACAAATAGGGCTGGACAACTGGATAGTCAGTTGAATTAATTATATCATAATTACTTCATACCATATATGGTATTACTTCATACCATAAATACTTCATACCATATGTAAAAATTAACTCAAAATTTGTTAAAGACCTAAAAGTAGGAGTTAAAACTGTAATACTCTTAGAAAAAAACATGGGTTTATATCTTCATGACCTTGGGTTAAGCAGTGGTTTCTTAGGTATGACACCTAAAGCTCAAGCAACTAAAAAAAAAAGATGAATTGGACTTCATCAAGATTAAAAACTTCTGGGGGCACCTGGGTGGCTTAGTTGGTTAAGCGTCTGCCTTTGGCTCAGGTCATGATCCCAGGATCCTGGGATCAAGTCCCACATTGGGCTCCTTGCTCAGCAGAGAGCCTGCTTCTCCCTCTGCTTGCCACTCTCCCTGCTTGTGCACTCTTTCTCTCTCTCTCTCTGACAAATAAAGTCTTTTTTAAAAAAAGATTAAAAACCTTTGTGCTTCAAGTAACACTATCAAGAAAGTGGAAAGGCAACCCAAAGAATGAGAGAAAATATTTGCAAATCACATATCTGATAAAGGACTAGTATCTGGTATATATAAAGACGTTTTACAACTCAACAATAAAATAGCAAGGAGCCAAATTCAAACTGGTAAAAGGATATGAATAGACATTTTTGCAAGGAAGAACTACAAATGACCAATACACACATGAAAAGTTGCTCAACATCATTAATCAAGATAGAAATGCAAACCAAAACTACAGTGTGATACTACTTCCCACCCACTTTAGTAAAAAAGATGGACAATAATAAGTGTTGATGAGAACGTGGGGACATTGAAACCCTCATAGCACTGCTATGGGAATGCAAAATTGTGCAGCTGCTTTGGAAAACAGTTTGCCAGGTCCTCAAGAAGTTAAACATAGAATTACCATGTGACCCAGCAGTTCCTTTTCTGTGTTCACATCCAAAAGAATTGAAAACATACAAAAACTAGTATGTGAATGTTTATAACATCATTATTCATAATAGCCAAAAAATAGAAACAACTGAAATGTTCACCAATGATGGAATGGATAAGTAAAATGTAGTATAACCATATAATGGAATATTCACTCATAAAGAAGAATAAATAACTGATACATGGATGAACCCTGAAAACATTATGCTAATGAGAGAAGCCATTCACAAAAGGTCAGATATTGTTAGATTCCATTTATATGGAAAGTGTAGAATAGGCAAATTTATAGAGATGGGTGTAGGAAGGAAGATGCAGAGGCTGGGTGTAGGAAGAAATGAGTAACTACTAATAGGTATGTGATTTTTTTTTTTAAAGTGATAATGTTCTGAAATTAGATACAGTGATGGTTACACAACCTTGGGAATATACTAAAAACCTACAAAACTGTATACTTTTTAAGAGGGTACATTTTATGGTATGAATTATATTTCAACTAAAAAATTTGAAAAGCAATAGTATTACTATACCAGCAAACAAAAAAGAGATAGAAATCATAATTTTTAAAATGCCATTTACAATAGCATCAGAAATCAGTTTAAGAAAGACAATTTAGAATTAGAGCTGCACGAAGATAATATAAACTCAGAGCCATCAGCTGGCCATCCTTTACCACATGCAGAAAGGATCACAGACAGCAGAGTTTGGGAAGAGAAAACTAAAGCAGAGGTACAGAGAGGTGCAAAGGTGAGAATGCCAGAGCTGGGACTATGATGACTTCCCATTTCTTGGTTTCAGTCCCTTCTGATGCCTCGCTGAATTGCTGCTTTGGATTCTGTGACATATCTGTATTCATGTAACACGTTTCCCCCCACTCACCAGCTGTTTTTGTTTAAAGTAGCTTGTTTGTTACTTAAAATTGTAATGAGAAGTTGGAATGTTTACTATACTTCCTGCTAGTATGAGCCTTTTATAAGAGCAAAAGTTCCCTACATATTTTGCACAATCCTGTGAAAATGGGTAAAAGATGCTTCCTATCAAATAATATTTTATTACACATACACACACATACCCTTCACATACATATACATACAACCATTCCAAATCTTTTTTTTTTTTTTTCAAATTTTTATTTAAATTCCAGTTAGTTAACATACAGTGCAATATTGGTTTCGGGAGTAGAATTCAGTGATTCGTCACTTACATACCACACCCAGTGCTCGTCATAACAAGTACCCACCTTAATACCCATCACCTATGTAGCCCACGCCCACCTCCCTCCCTCCATCAACCCTCAGTTCTCTATCATTAAGAGTCTCTTATGGTTTGTTGCCCTGTCTCTTTTTCCCCCCCTTCCTATATGTTCATCTCTTTTGTTTCTTAAATTCCCCATATGAGTGAAATCATATGGTATTTGTCTTTCTCTGACTTATTTCTCTTAGCATAATACACTCTAGCTCCATCCACATCATTGCAAATGGCAAGATTTCATTCTTTTTGATGGCTGAGTGATATTCCAGTGTATGTGTGTATGTGTGTGTGTGTGTGTGTATACACACATACATATACCACATCTTCTTTATCCATTCATCAGTCGATGGATATGGGCACTTTCCAGATTTTGGCTACTCTTGATAATGCTGTTATAAACATTGGGATGCATGTACCCCTTCGAATCTGTATTTTTCAACCATCCCAAATCTTATGAACATTCCAATTATGTAATTCAGTTCTTATATGCAAATTCATATATCCCCAAACAAAGATACACAATTATACCTTTAAACATAACATACATATCCTATCTGCACCTTTCTCAATAAGTGACACAATGAAGGGGTCATAGATTTACCCTACTAAGTTTGTGACAACAAAATTTGGGCTTTTCAAAACAATCCAAATTTCAATTTTTCTGACCTCCTGTCAGACCATGTTATTAAATGATACAAACATAGTTCAGAGACTGCTAAATAATTGTTTCTCAATGTGCTTGCAAGTTCAACACATACTTTAGTATTATAATATCAAATTATGGGGCCATATATAAAAACAAAAGTATGCACCTTAATTTACATAATATAACTAAAAATTATTTTCATGCTTGTGTTTGAAAACATTCTTTTAGCAGTAGTTTCTCATCTATATAGTCCAATAGATAACATTTTTGTAAAATTTAAAGAAAAATATTTTTGCTATTTTTAAGGTATGATGACAGTGTGAAAAATACAATATTTTGGTTGTAAAATATTTAAAAATTTTCAGGTCTATTCTTAATACATAAGGTTTAGACATTTAAACTTTTGGTCCTTTAGGGGCGCCTGGGTGGCTCAGTCGTTAAGCGTCTGCCTTCGGCTCAGGTCATGATCCCGGGGTCCTGGGATCGAGTCCCACTTCGGGCTCCCTGCTCGGCAGGAGGCCTGCTTCTCCCTCTCCCACTCCCCCTGCTTGTGTTCCTCCTCTCGCTATGTCTCTCTCTGTCAAATAAATAAACAAAAAATCTTTAAAAAAAAAAAAAACTTTTGGTCCTTTAAATAGATTCTCAGTAAGAAGTATGGACTTTGGGGGTGCCCAGTGGCTCAGCTGTTAAGCGTCTGCCTTCGGCTCAGGTTATGATCCCAGAGTCCTGGGATCAAGCCCCACATCGGGCTCTCTGCTAGGTGGGAAGTCTGCTTCTCCCTCTCCCACTCCCCCTGCTTGTGTTCCCTCTCTCTCTGTCAAATAAATAAATAAAATCTTTAAAAAAAAAAAGTATGGACTTTAATTTGAAGAAAATTGATTTGACATTAGTAAATTCATTTGCATTTGCTGTGCCATTCTGAGTTGAAAATTTAGTATATTTGAAAAATGAAAAGATAGAAGAAATGCCTGAGCACTGTGGAAGTGTGCAGATTTAAATACTAGTCAAAACACAGTTTGGTTTTCTTTATACTTTTTGGTGTATAAATGCATTAAATTGCAAAACCAAGGACTCCCAATTCATTAGTGTTACGTTTTTCTTGATAAATAACAAAATGATACGATATTTGACAAAAAAATAAGATGAGATGCTCTCTCATTTAAAAAGTAAAGTCATATGGGGTGCCTGGGTGGCTCAGATGCTTAAGCTTCTGCCTTCAGCTCAGGTCATGATCCCAGGGTCCTGGGAGGGTGGCTCAGATGCTTAAGCTTTTGCCTTCAGCTCAGGTCATGATCCCAGGGTCCTGGGATTGAGCCCCACGTCCGGCTCCTGGCTCAGCAGGGAGCCTACTTCTCCCTCTCCCTCTACCTCTCCCCCTGCTCATGCTCTCTCTCTCTCTCTCTCTATCTCTGTGTCTCGAATGAATAAATAAAATCGTTTAAAAAAAATAAATAAAAAGTAAAGTCATAAAGTGCATAAATCTGATTAACATAAATCAGGAACTGCAAGTCAAAGTAATATTCTTTTAGAAATACTAATCCCAGGGGTGCCTGGGTGGCTCAGTCAGTTAAGTGTCCGACTCTTGATTTTGGCTCAGGTCATGATCCTGGGGTTGTGGTATTGAGCCCCAGAGTCGGGCTCCCCCCTCAGCAAAAGTTTTTTTTGGAGATTCTCACTTTCCCTCTCCCTCACCCTCCCCCGAAATAAAGAAATCTTAAAAAAAATATTAACTTCAGTAGCTAGCTTATGCAGAGACCAATTATTTAAATTTATAATTAGGATGCAAGGCTAAGTGTATCAGGGGTTATGTGCCTACTATTATCAGTTTTTCTTAGATTTTTTTTAAAGCAACCAACAGCTGCCCCACAGCCATTACTGACCCTGTTAAAGTAATTTTAAATATTTTCTTTAAATACAATTCTAGTTGACATTAATGAATTTATTTTACTTTAAGTACTTAGAATTGGGGGCTTTAAAAACATGCAAATCTATATGTGACAAAACTTCGAAAACGTATGCATTTCAGATTATTGTAGTGATGGGAATATGGGATCTATTAACTTTAAATTATACCTAAGAGTACAGCTTAGGTCAATTTTCTTTGAGAACCTAATTTTTCCAATTATCAATCTCTGTAAGCTTATATTTGTTAATAAGACAAATTCAGACAATTCTCAGGATATGGGAAGTGGGGTGAGGATGGGGGAGCACTTATAAGTACCATTTCTAACAGAAAAAGTTTTTGTCACTTAGGTAATTAATATCCATATGCTAATATTCTATAAACAAACTTGTATACAGTCTTCATTCCCAACAAGACTTGCCAGCTCTGCCTTGGAATTTGTGGAAGTCCCCAGAACCTAAAATTCAACTCCAGGTGGTAGGTAGTTTTCAACCACTGGGAATAAATGTGTGTAGTCATTGTGCGCCATCTTGTGGTGATGTTTAGAAATGCACCTATTAGGAATTGGGTTAGGGAACAAAGCAATTCCTTATCCCTTATTGCAAAACAAAAACCTACAAGGCATTTTCCCCTCGTCTTCCCATCCCCAAATCCTCTGATTCCCTAAATAAATTAAATGCATTATTTGGGGAGAGAATTAAGGTAGCTAGTATAACTAGGGAGGCGGGGTGGTTGAGAGATCAGGGTCTGGAATTAGACTACCTTAAGTTAGAATCTCAGATTTGCTATTTCTTATCCGGATAGTCTTGATTCTCTGGAATTAGACAAGGAGACAGAAAATATAAGAGATAAAGGGAAATCTAGGAGTCTGATAGCTGACTAATAAATGTTTCAGAAAGAGAGAGCAAACAAATCAGAAGAAATAATTTAAGAAAATTTTCTACACTTGGAGATACAGATCCGCACATCAAAAAGGCTTAGTCAGTGCTAATTAGGATGAATGAAAGAATATCTACAAAGGAGGAATAATTGCAACATTTCAGAACATCATGGATAAAGAGAAAATCATAAATGCTTCCAAGGAACAAGAATTGAAATTTTGTTAATCTTTATCAGTAGCACTGGATGGTAGAAGACAATAGACTTAAAGTTCAGGGAAAATGATTTTCAACCCTGTGTTCTATACCCAGCCAAACTATTAAGTGTGAAAGTAAAGTAATTTTAATACATTCAAGGATTTAGAAAGTTGAACTCACACACATCTTTTCTGAAGCAGTTGCTTGCGTATGAGCACAATATAACAAAGCAATTAACCAAAAAAGAAAATGTCAAAGAATCCAAGAATAGTGGATTCACTCAAGAAACTTAATGAAAGGAAGTTCAGGATGACAACTGTAGGAGAGGCCACATTACGTTAAGAGGAGGATGGAGGGCTCAAGAAGTATCTATGAGGAGGGAATAAATAGGTGGTGTCTCCATGTATTTATTTTTGTCTCTGAAATATTAAATACACTTAAAGAAATTTAAGATAGATAGTGCTAGACTAAAAGAAAGGCAGGAAAACTTCAGGGAAAATATAGCTGCTCAAGAAAGAAAAGCACTTCACTTGATTCAGTATTAATATTTTTATTTTTTGTATAGCTCTCAAATCAGCCCATTCTCTGACTCTACTACTGTCATCACTCTAGATTGAGTTACCATCATTTTTTTTGCCTAGACTCCTCTGGTAGCCTTTTTTCAAAATGCAAATTTAATTATGTTCCTTCCTTGATTAAATCACTATAGTGTCTTCCCCTAGCTCTTAGAATAAAAGATCCAAATCATTAACATCCCTACTAGGTTCCACACTGTCTCGTGGTCAGGCAGTTCCTAAGCAGCAGTGAGATGGCAGCTGCTAGGTAGTCTTGCCTCACCTCCATAGAATTGGCTGGTAAGGACACAAGAGACCTAAATGGATCTAGACAGTTTATTACTTACAGAGATGGCAAAACAAGATCAGCATGTTATCAGTTGCTTGCATTCCTAATCCCACAGGATAACACTGACCAGATAACACAAATAGTGGGTTGCTTTGTTTTTGAGGCATCAACTATAGGGTGCAACTAAGTGGTTTTATGGCCTGCATCTGTACCTTGGAAGAGGCAAGGTAGAAAGTCCAGTGCCTTACTGGAACCAGAGGCAGATGAGAAACTGCTTCATGGCAATGCCATGCAAGATAGGGAGCCTCTTACAAGCTAAGGAGGCAGATGAGAAATGGCTTTTAGCACCTCCTCACAAGACTGCCTATCTTGACATGTCCCAAAGAGTATCAGAGGGCATTCTATAAATAGTTAAGTCTTGGATATGGCCTATATAGAGACATGGAATTGCTAGGGTACCATGGTGGAGCCATTCTCCTACAAATATAGCCTGACCTTTCTCCACTAATTTCATCTTGTGTGCTCTCTCTTACTTGCTGAACATCAGCCACACTGACCTTTCAATTTCTCCGATACACCATGCTTTCCCTTGTCATAGATATTTTGCATATGCCATCCTCTCTGCCTGAGGTACTCTTTCTCCCGCCTCTTTGCCTTCTTAATTCCCATTCTTTCTTTAGTCTTCAACTCAGTTGTTGCTTCTTAGGGAAACCTTCCAAGACATTCCTAACTAGAACAGTGCATCCAATTATCACATAGCATTGTGCTCCTCTCCTTCATAGCATTCTAAACAATTTTAATTTTATAGTTACTTGTATAATCCTTAAGTAATAATAGTAAAGATAATACATGCTCTAATATATTATTTTATCACTTAATTTGAAAATGCTTTCACATACTTAATTTCATTTTATCTTTTCATCTCTGTGAGGTGAACAAAACAGGTATTATTTTTAATCTGTTTTTTACAGATAAGAGCCCATATTAAAACTTACGTTTTCTTACTTTAGTTTAAAGTGCTCTGTACTTCATCATGTGTTTCTCATGTGAATATATAAGGCAGCATGCAGTGAGTAAGAGGGACAAAGAAAATGCCATAGGGGCTTAAAGAAGAGAGAAATCATTTCAGATGGGGTGATAAGGATAGATCTCCATGATAGAGGTACCATTTAAGGTGGCCTTGAAAGTTGATCAGCTTCTGATAGACAAGTGAGCGGCTTCTAAGACAAGACGTAATATCAAAGGTACAATCATAGAAAGTCTTGAGACTTTGAGTAATGGCAAGCAAATGTGTTTTTGTTTTTAAAGATTTTATTTATTTATTTATTTATTTATTTATTTATTTATTTGACAGAGGAGAGGGGGAGAGAGAGAGAGTGTGTGCGCACAAGCAGGAGGAGAGGCAGGCAGAGGGAGAAGCAGACTCCCCACTGATCAGGGAGCCCAATGTGGGGCTCCATCCCAGGCTGAGATCATGACCTGAGCTGAAGGCAGACGCTTAACCCACTGAGCAACCCAGACGCCCCAAGCAAATGTGTTTTGATGGATTAGGGTTACTATGGGTACCAGAAAGGGAGGCTAGAATTATATTGTGGAGGACTTTAAATATGAAATTAATTTGCTGGCACGGGAAGTAACTAACATTTCTAAGTGGGCAAATGATCTGACCAGAGTTGAACTTTAGGAGGACTAATTAAACAGCATGTAGAATAAATTGTGCATGATAGGACTTGACAAGGAGACCAGGTAACTGAGATGAAATTATGAGCTAGGGCAAAAGACCACAGCTCTCGTAGAGCTGTGGGTTATCTCTGGGGGTTGGGAGAAGCTTATTTATAGGATTTTAGCTTGTGCTGGTGATTCTTAGCAGGGTTTAGGGAGGGCAGAGGTCAGTTCTAGATTGGATACTTTAAAAAAGTGAAGTATTGGGTATTTTGGTGTATCTTATCTTGGAGATGGGAAGATTAAGGAAATAGTAGTCATTTGTGTTAACCAGAAGAGGGGGATGTTTAGTTATTTTTGTGGTTCTTGAATGTCCTTTCCTCAAGTTTCAGAAATAATTACACAGTAGTCTTATTTCGATCTTTACTACAGTCACAGAATGGCCTTACTGAGTGTTGTTTATATTCTACCAAAGTTGTTTATATTCACTTGGGAACACTGTGGTTCATCCTGTCAGCTTCCAGCTGCCAGGGATGTTTCATTACTTTATCACTACCCAATACATTGATCTGCTTAGCCCCTAAGGCATCTAGCCAGTTGCCTCATAGGGTGAGCATACTATACTGTTTACTCCAGGTGCTATACAAATATTATTGTTATCTAAATGTGCCATGTCTTGAAAAGAGTTGACTGAGCAACAGCACTGAAAATGAAGACTAAAGGACCAAAAAAGGTTATAAAGGTTTTCAAAGCTCTTCACTATCTCCAACATTTCTAGTTCACTTAAAATCTACGCTCCAACAAAAATCAACTTATTTCTATTTCTACAGCTTATGGTTTGCTGTCTTTGAGTATATGCCCTCTACCTGGACCATCATGTCCAGATCCTATCTGTCAGTTTAGATGTCTCTCCCTTCCCCCATGTTACTAAGATCAAGAAAAAGTCTACTTAAAATATTATGAATGAAGAATAAATTATGTATTTGGATATTCTAGCTTGGGGGGTCAAGCTGGAAGCAATCTCTTTTTCCTGTGAATTCATATAGTAAATTTCTTATACCCCTAAAACACATATTTCTAATGTTTATTAAATATGTATGGTGTCCTAAGTGCTAGAAACTATCACTGATACCATCAAAATGCTGTGATGTTTGCTTCTTTCCAGGTTCTTCTTAAGTGTAAGTATAAAGCAGCAGAGAAGTTTCTTACTCTTACCTCATTCAAGATAAGAGTTACTGATATTCTGTGGTATTTGGCTCTATGTCAGAGAGGTGAAGAGAAGCTTATAGGTGGGTCGATGCTCCTTGTGAAGAGCTGGGATTGGGCTAATAGCTGGACAGGGACTAGCTGTTGTCAGAAATATCATTTTAAAAATTACATATTAAATAGGCTAACATTTGAGGAAGTGAAAATCATAACTTTTTGTACTGTATGAAAGGAAATAAACTGTAGTAAAAATAGGTTTGTTTTTCTTATATTAATTTAGGAATGATTGCTTGCAAAAAACCTGGGAACCGAGAATGTAATCATCACTGTAAAAATAAACATACATGTGGACATGACTGCTGTGAGTTCCATAAAAGAAGTTTATTTCAGGTCTTAAAAATTGAAAGGCCTTTGAATAGTAATGACATCCTAATTACCTACGTATGATATTTATGTTATGCAGTTTATAACTCAAATAATTTTCTTTCTTTGTGGGTAACATGAAAAAAATTAGATTAGAAATTATGAAGATCTACCCCTGAAACTGATAATACTATATGTTAACTAAATTGAATTTAAATAAAAAATTCAAAAAAAAAGAAATTATGAAGAAATTTGGCTTTACATGAACACTACCTAAAGTTTCACTTAAAAAGCGAGAATTTCTTTTCATAGGTAAAACTGGAGTTGCACAAAAGTCAGAAATGAAAGAGCCAACAATCTCTTCATATTTATCCGATTTAAGAAACAGGAATGCTGTTTCATCACTTCCTCCAGTTAAACGTCTCAAGGTTAGTTTTAATAACATTTAGCCCTTGTTCTGTAATCTAATGTATATGAATATTCCTTTATTCTGTGTATTAGTTAGGTATCCGAAGTGAACTTTAGTTACTTGAGGGCTTGCCTAGGAGTATGGCCATTTTCCAAAATGTTGTTTCTAAAGGAAAAGATACTGTAGTTCTTTTTTTTTTAAAGATTTTATTTATTTATTTGAGAGAGAGTGAGAAAGAGCATGAGTAGGGGAGGGGCAGAGGGAAAAGGAGAAGCAGACTCCCCACTGAGCAGGGAGCCCTACATGGGGCTCAATCCCAGGACCCTGGGATCACAACCTCAGCTGAAGGCAGCCACTTAACCGACTGAGCCACCCAGGTGCTCCAAGATATTGTAGTTCTTAGTAATTAGTCTGTAAATCTACTTTTGGGACATAGTTCTACAGCCCCTTATTAGTCTTTTTTTTTTTTTTTTAACGAAAGAAGAAGGAAATGGAGAGGGATATGTAGTTTGGCTTGGTTCGGCAATTAAAACTACGCACGCTTGCCCTTTCCTGGTTCTGTCTGTACTGGAGTGGTATGGAGAGTCTAAAGTTGATTTTGATTCATGTACCTAGATGAGTACTGAGCAAGAGGCTCCTTTCCAAGTCATGAAGGAATGGTTGTTCCTACCTTGATTAGCTGGTCACTAGCAGACTTATTCTAAGCCTATGTTATCATATCCAGGGCAAAATAAATGATCAGGCCACAGAAAAGAGGCAAGAAAATGGCAGTGTCTGCTTCTTTTCTAGGACTTTAGTAAGAATGAAGATTTTAAGTCATGAGGCTAAAACAAGGGGGATACTGGGAAACGAAGAGGTATGCACATTAAAACAGCCACCACCTTCTCTGAGATAATATTTTTTTAGTAGCCCAAGTTCTTCCTCCTCCCCCCTTCCTTTCTTTCATCCTTCCTTCCTTCTTTCCTTCTCCATTCTGTATTATTCCCTCTATCCTTCCATATTCATTTTTTTTTAAGTTTATTTAATTGGGGCAACTGGGTGGCTCAGTCAGTTAAGTGTCCGACTCTTGATTTTGGCTAAGGTCATGATCTCAGGGTTGTGAGATGGAGCCCCATGTTGGGCTCCATGCTGAGTGTGGAGCCTGCTTAAGATTCTTTCTCTCCCTCACTCTGTGCCCCTTCCCTCCCTTTCTCTCTCTCCCTCTCTTACTTTTTTTCTTTTTAAAGATTTTATTTATTTATTTGACAGAGAGAGAGAGAGCAAAAGCAGGGGGAGCGGCAGGCAGAGGGAGAGGGAGAAGCAGGCTACCCGCGGAGCAGGGAGCCAGATGTGGGGCTCGATACCAGGATCCTGAGATCATGACCTGAGCCGAAGGCAGATGCCCAACTGACTGAGCCACCCAGGTGCCCCTCTCTCCCTCTCTTAAAAAAAGAAAGTTACTATTTTTAGTAATCTGTACACCCAAAGTAGGGCTCAAACCCACAACCCTGAGATCAAAAGTCTCATGCTCTTCCAACTGAGCCAACTGAGTACCCCCCTTCCATATTCATTGAGCACCAGCAATATGCTAAGTACTGTGATAGGTGCTAAGATACAGCAGTGAATAAGACAGTTTTAGTCCCAATCCTCATACAGCTTATAGTTGGGTGAAGGATACAAATAACTAAATAGGCTTTTTCAATGTAGTATGATAGAGGATTCTGTGACAGAGGTGTAAGATGACTTGAACTTGGGTAGAAAGTGTACTCAGTCCACATTTGATAGGCCAGGAAAGGATTCCAAATAATCATGATTGAGACTTGAAGGATATCTAGGCATAAGCCAGGTATGGAGAGGTAGGCACTAGAGTAGTGGTGGAGACGGATAGAAAAGTATTCCAGACATAGAAAATATGAAGTGGTATAGAACTGAGAAAGAGAGAGAGCTTTTAAAACATTGAAGTTATACAGTGTGTCTGGAGTTCAATCACAAGTAAGGGAGTAGAGAGAGATGAGGCTGAAAAGGTAAGTAAGAGCTAGATAATGAAGGCCTTTTTGGTATTTTAAGGATTTAGACTTTATCCTGAAAGTATTGGGAAGCCACTGAAGAGCTTTAATCAGTGACATGATCAGAATTGCATTTTCTCAAGTTCACTCTGGATGCAATGTAGAGAATGGATTAGAGGATGATAGAAAAGGAACATAAGGACTCATTAGGTGGGTTTTACAATAATCCAGGCAAGATGATGGTCTAGTTTAATGTAGTAGCAGTAGCAGTGGAGGGAAGTGGCTAGGTTTAAGACATTTTTCAGAGATAGAATCAACTACCCTGGTACTTAATTGCTTATGAAGGGTGAAGTAAAAGGAGTAAAGATGATGACCAGCTTTCTGAACTGAGCAAGTAGGAAAAAAGTGAGGCCTCACTAGGGTGGAAACTCCAAAGGAAAAGCAAGTTTGGAGAAGTAAATACACAATAAGTTCAATCTGGAAAATACTGAATTTAGAAGCCTGCAAGATACCTAGGTAAAGATGTTCCACAGACAGTTGGATTAACTCTGAAAATCAGGAAGAGGATCTGAATTAGAAATATAGATTTGAGAGTCATTCACTTGTAGATGATAATTGAAGCCATGGAAGTAAATAAGATCTTTAAAAATGTGTAGAGGGAAAAGAGAAAAAGGCCTAGTAAAGAACCATGAAGAATCTCAACATTTAAGAAGTGCCTGAGAAGGAGATTTGATTTGAGAACTAGCCTGAGTTTCTCATAATCCATTGGTTTTGGGACTTCGTGTACCAGCAGGGATTTTGTTGTTTGGTTTGTTTGTTAAAAAGTGTTGCTGTGAAGTAGACAGTTGAACTGTTTTTCTCGTTAATAGATGCAAATGAATAAATCTCGAAGTGTGGACCTTAAAGAATTTGGTTTTACTCCAAAACCTTCTCTTCCCAGTATATCAAGGTACAGTATAATGTTAATATCCAAGGTAGAATAGTCATCATAAACTCTTTGCTCCTCCAAATAATCATTTATTCAGAGAAAGGTGAACACTGGCTACATTCAAATCATAGTAATCATTTAGTTCCATAATGAAGTAATAATATCATAAGAGTTTGGTTATCTAAATTTATTTAGAACTCTACAGTTATAGAATATTTTAACATTCACTGAATCATCTCTTTCTGGGAAACTACCCATCCTATATGTCATGACCTCAGGCTTTCTCTGCCTTCTAAATTTAACAGGTGACAAAAGGATACTTTAAAAGAAAAGTATACTTTGAAAAGAAAAATCATGTTGCTGTACAAAGTCTAATCTTTTCCATTTAGGGGCCCACTCTATTAATAACACTTCATATTTATAAAATAATTTACATTTTAAAAATTGCACATTTGTGTATTATCTCTTTTGACCTTAACCACAACCTGGATCATAAAATGAGGTATTTCTATCCCATTTTATAGATAAAATAATCGAAGCTCATATTCCTAGTTATTAAGCAGAAGGCCCTAAATGATAACTCAGCATTCTTTTCCTATACCATGATGCCTAGAAGGTAATAGTATATGTCATTTCCCTTCCGGATAACGGTATTCTATATGCAGGGATGACATTTAATATACTTAACAAACAGTACAGAGCAGCCACTGACCAATCAGAACAGATGCCAACACTACTTCAAGAGATCCTAGCTTTTGTTATCTAATTGAAAGTAGCATTAGCAATAGATTTTTAAGGCTATACACAGATAGCAGATAACTACATATTTGGGTCATGTATAGATGACTAAGTATCTTGCTTCCAATAAACACCTATTTTTTTACCCTTTACTACCCTAGGCTAATGCATTTTATCATAGAAGTGTTGAGAAGATGAACCCTTTCTTTTTTATTTATATGAGTAAGTGGTTTTCAAATTCAGATTAGTTTTAATATTTAATATTTTATGGTTTTATTTATCTTTATGAAGGTCAGAGTGTTTAAACATACCTGAATTGTCTATAATGGAGCAGAGGGATCAGCGTGAAATCAGTGCAAAAGTTCAACAAGAACCATCAGAATATCAAGACAAAGGTGAATTACTATTGATATTGCCTTGAAAGAGAAAATGGTTTATCATTACTTCAGAATGACAATGTTATTGAAAAACCAACATCTGAAATTACTATGATTATTAACTTGCAACATTTTTCTCCTGGGTTATTGGGCCAATTTCAAATTCTTAAGTCTGTTATTTCAGATGGACTTACTATGTTTGTCACCTAGATTTTTTTTAAAAGTCTCTTCCCTACATTGTGTTGACTATTTTTGTTTAAAGATAATATGAGGAAAAATTGAGAAAATAAGGGACCTGGAGATATATAAAGTATTAAAATGCTGAACTATTACTTTTATATGTCTTTAAAATTATTTAAAATAATTTTATGTTTATAAAATTTGTCTAGTTTTACAAAACAGCTGTGTGATCTTGGAAAAATTATTTAACTTCTTTAGGTCTTAGTCTTATCTATAAAATTAGGGGATTAAATTAGGTTACCTTTAATACCTCCCCAGTTTCTAATATGGTTCTTACAAGTTCCTCTGATAATATGAGAATATAACCTAATTTGTGGGATATAGCTCATATGTAATCTAGATTTGCTTTTATCTGTGTCAATCACTTAATTAATGAGATAAAGCATATAATTCTTCAACACTGGGACCAGGTCATCATTCTCCGGATCCTGTTATTACTAGCATCATTTGTCTGGGTCATGCCATTAATAGCCAGTCTGTTAAAATGTGTGAGAAATAATCCTGGCCATAGAATTGTTTGTTTCTGTTGCTGTATGTAGAAATGGTAAACTTGGGGTTTTCCACAAATAATTTCATGTGTGTGGCCTTAGCACTGACAACTCTTTCCTTCATTCTGTCACTTTATGCTTCCTCTAGCCATAATTTAAGATCTTAAGTAGGCAAGGGCTGGAGTACCCACGACCTCTTAGGCCCAAATAAGAACAAGAAAAGTCCCCTAATCTCACTTAGAGTATCAGAGCATTTATCCAACTTGCCCAAAGTCTGATATCATTACAACGTGGAGAGAAGTGTTAGAATTTTCAACTCCTTAATTTTTATCTCTCTTCAACCTGTAGCCCTCTAACTTACTCCTTGTTCTGCTGCTTTATTCCCTGCCCTTCTACATACCACAGTTTATTCCTCTGCTTACTTTCATGCTGTCTTTTTTTTTTTTTTTTAAGATTTTACTTATTTGAGAGAGAGAAACAGAGATAGCGAGAGAGTGAGAGCACAAGTGGGGAGGAGAGAGAGAAGCAGGCTCCCTACTGAGCAGGGAGCCTGATGCGGGGCTTGATGCGGGGCTTGATGTGGGGCTTGATGCAGGGCTCAATGTGGGGCTTGATCCCAGGACCCTGGGATCATGATCTGAGTTGAAGGCAGACGCTTAACTGAGCCACCCAGGCGCCCCCTTTCATGCTGACTTTACATAGTTTTCCTACTTTTATTTCTTTCCTATCCCCTATTCCAAATCCAATTTATATTTTGATATTAAAGTCTCATCTAGATACTTTAACCCCCAATGATAATTGTATCCCTGTTTTACTGAAAATGAGTCACTTTTTTTTTTTGAAGAAGAAGAAGCTGTGTAGTAAGTAGTTAAATTCACAGGATCTAGAATAATCTGTTTGGGGTGCCTAGCTGGCTCAGTTGGTAGAGCATGTAACTCTTGATCTCAGGGTTGTGAGTTCAAGGCCCATGTTGGGCTGGGAGGTTACTAAAAAAAAATGCTTAGAGTAATCTGTCTAGGCTCAAATTCTAGCCATTTAGTAGTTGTGTCACCTTTTGTAATGTATCTACCCACTTTATCTCAATTCCCTCATCTGCTTATGTATTAGGGATTTTAGTATTAAATGTGATAATATACATAAAGCTCTTAGCATAGTATCTGGTACTATTATTAGTAGCAATCGAGTATATTCATTATACTTTTCACACATTAGTTTTTGGTGGCAAAACATACTTTGTTTGTATTCAAATATTGCTCTAGAGAATGTTTTAAGAAAAACATGCCAATTTTTATCATCTGTATTCCAATTTCAAGAAAGGAAAAAGAAGAAAAAAAGAAAAAATATCAGAAATTATATGAGAAAGTATGTTGAATCATAAAATTTAAATTGTAAGGGACCTTTGTGCAATTTCTCATTTTATAGTGAAAGAAACCAAGACTCTGAGAGATTAAATGACTCACCTAAAATCACATATCTAATTAATGGCAGGGCCAGAAATAGATTCTATATCTCCTGATTCCCAGTTCAGTGCCATTTCTATAAAATGAAATTGACTTTTAGTTATCAGTAGAGAATTGAAAATCGAACCTATATGAACTCTTTCAATTTTCTACCCCACAACTATATATTTCTGTCTCTGCATCTTTCCTTAAAGAAGAATTCTCTTTTCTTCTATTCAAGATTTATCTCTCCACCTATAGTTTTAATGTTTCTAATCCTGCCTCCCTTGGGGCTTTAGGAGACCAATTACCCCTCTCCTCTTTTCCATATTTTCAATCTCTCCTCCCTATTTCTCTTTCAACATATAATTATGCTCAAGTCTCTTCCCTCTTCAGCTCCCTATCCTCATCAAGATAGTCATGACCGTTTGGGTTGTAAGTGACAGAAATTCTACTCAAAGTGACTTAATCACACAAAAAAGGAGACCATTCATGTAAACTTATAAGTCCAGACATGCGTCTGGCTTTTATCTTGCTAGATCCAGATACTCAAATAATTTCAGTCATACCTCTGGCTTTGTCTCAGTCTTTTAGCTATGCCTGTTACTAATTGGCTTTATTCACATCTTCCCAATTGAACAGTCTCAGTAGAAATACAGTCTTCCCTGTTAGCTTTGGCAGAGCAGAGTTCATCCTAAATGGCCTCAGTTGAGTCTTGTATTCATCCCTCCATTAAACCCTGTAACCTGGGGAATGGGTCATGCATTCCTCTGCTGTAGCCCTGGAGGCTAGGGTACCATGAATGACATCCTCACCAGGGTCACATGGAATGGGTAGAGGCAGTTTCCCCAAAGGACAGGAAAGATATTCCTATTAAAAGAAGGGAAAATATGTCAGGCAAAGAACAGAATCACAGAGTCTTTATATACTTTAATGTCTTACTCTCCCATCAAAACAAAAATTCTTCAAAGGGCAGTTTATACTCACTGTGCTCATGGCCTTACCTCCTAGTCATTTTTTCATTCACTAAACTTTGGGTTCTTACTCCTTTGAAACTGCTTTTGCTTAGACCATTTAGTGATCTCCTAAGTACTGAATTCAGTGAACTCTTTTCAACTTTTATTTTCTTTGACCATTGTAGTATTTGACACATCTGGTATTTCCCTCCTTTTGGAAATCTCTCCTTTGGTTTCAATTAAACCATTCTGTTGGTTCTCCTACTACTTCTTGAATTGCTTGGGCTTTTTTTCCTGTTGATATTGCAAAAGAATTCTTTTTTGCTTCTTTATTCTTCTCACTTTATAAACTTTTCTTTTATAATGTCACCCAAGTCCATGTCTACAATTACTACATCTGCATTTGCCATCTGTTTTTTTCTGTCTAGCCCCTGACCCATTTATACAGTCACCTTTCTGGATATATCCACCTAAAAGTTAATATATCAGCATTTGAACTCTTTCTATCTTCTCTGTATCTCACACTGCTCCTTTTCTTTTCTCCTTAGGTCAGTGAATGAACCCTCTTCTTTTCCAAACTACTAAAGGCAGGAAAAGAGTCATCCTATTTATCTTAACTTACATGCAAGTAATTGCCAAGTCCTATCTGTTTTGCCTCCTAAGCATCTCTTATATCTGTTCTTCTCTGTCCCTTCTGCTGATGCTCTAGCTCAGACATTCATTGTCTCTCATTTATTGCAATAGCTGTCTTACTTTTCTCTTTGCTTCCAGTCTCATTATCATCCCATCCATAACTATTCTGGGGAATCTAACAGGTATCTTTGATCATGTAAACCTCTTGCTAAAATATCTTCAGTAGTTATCCATTGCCTATAAGGGGGGAAAAAAAGCGAATTCCTTAACATGGAAATTAAGCATCAACATAATCTGGCACTTAACTTCCTGTGCAGGCTCAATGAGCCCTTCTTCTCCTGCTTTGTGCTCCAGAAATCCTGAAAACATATAGTTCTCCAAACATTCTCTGGTCTCCCATACTGCCATGTCTTTCACATCCTGTCCTCCTCTCATGGAGTATCTTGCCTTTCCCCTTGCCCTGCTCCACAGTCACCGTTCTACCAAGCTCAAATTCCAATGTTACCTTCTTACCATTTTACCATCTTAGAGCTGTCCATTTGGACTTCCATTGTAGGTTTAGGTCCTGTTCCCTTTGCATTCCCATTACACTTTGTACCTGCTTCTGTTTTTAGTATATATAATGTGTATATATCAATGAACAAAAGTAGAATAATATGAACTGGAGTTGTAGGTATAATTGAAGGATAAAGTACGATCTGGCTAGGTGAAGAAAAGTACAGAGAATATTTTAAATGAAAGAAACTCAGTGGTACACCTGGAGCAAGCTTGTGCTGACTTGTGAGAGATGATTATTAAATTCTTGGTAATCTTTCAGCCATTATTAAAAGTTTAATTATGTAAACTTTCAATTAAATAATTAAAAACAAAGACTAAATATTCAAAACTAATCACTTCCTAATTGTTCTACTACATATTACTGTTATCTGTGTTCTTGAGATTATTTGCCTTTTTATTTGTATCTATATGGTGGAAATGCTATATAATGGTGTGCTACTATGCATTTCTTCTCAACTTCGTGTTCAGAGATGTCACACTGGTAGCTTGAAATTAATCATAATGGGAATATTTATACCATGGAAATCAGCAAACACTGCATATTAGGACTTGATTTATTGCTTAGACTTATGAAAGTGATGGAAAAATGTTAATAGTGCAGATTAAATTTAACAGTATATTGTGCCTATAGCTATTACATTGTGAATAGCACAAAAAGCTGAGGGAATATTCTTCTAGTATTTGAAAACTATTGTCTAATTTAGCAAAGGAGTTGCCTAATGAACGAGTCAAGTCCCAATATCTTTCTGTGTTATTTTACTTTCATCTTAGTTGTTACAGTCAACAAGAATATCAAGCAACATTCATGTGAGAACTATATTCATTTGTTAATTGCAACCATAGGTTGGCTACAGATACAAGAGTTTGGCAAAACTCAATGGAAACATTTGGTGAAAATCAAATATATGGAATTTACAATTAAGCATGCTATATATTTTATTATTATTTGTAAATTGTGTGCTACATATCCTTTACCTATAATAAATACATATAATAAATGCAAGTATATATATGCATACATTTTTTGGAGAAGCAGTTATTAAACATTTATTAGCACACTACTATGGAAAACTGCAAAACTAAAGGCATGTATTCCCTCTAACAATCTTAGGAAGTAGATACTATTATTATTCTCATTTTGCAGAGGAGAAAACGAGGCTCAGAGACTTTAAATTAACTTGTCTAAGATCATACAACTAGTAATTGAGAGAAGTAGAATTTTCACCCCAGTAGTCTGGTCCTAAGCCCAGGCTATAAACAATGGATAACACTGAGGATTTTTTAGCAGGGAGAAGAGCTGGAAGAAGGAAGGCCATTTTAGAAATTATAAAATTCATTTTAGAGTAAAGTTATTCTCATATAGGAATTAAGAGGGAAAATTAATTATCTCTAAAAGAATCCACTGAAAATTAGATTTAATGCAACTATCAATATATGTAATACAGTAAATAGAATTGGTTGAAAACAATATTCAACAATGCTTGACCCAATACTTTGAAAACTACTATTCAAACTTCAGTTTAGTAGTTGAAAGATGTATTTGATATATCAATGGAAAATGATGTTAATGATTTAAAAAGTACCTTCCTCTTTTATACATACACATGACAGATTTCTCTAGATGGAACTATCCTACAACTTCAGATGAGAAAGCCCCTCAAACAGTGCTATTCAACAGACATCTTAATGCATCTGGAAACCAGAATTTGACAGATATGGATAAAAATAATGCTTCATTCTCAGAAGTTTTGAATGTGAACTTTGAATTGGGAGATGAAATTTGGGATGATTTTGATGATGAGAACTTATTAGAAGTGACCAGTTTTTCAGCCAGTACTGAGAAGACAAAAAGATCAGGTAAAATTGTCTATTAGCATGAAATAATTTCATGAGAAATTCTTTGAATATTTTTCAGTTCAGTTTCTGGGACTAATTTTCTTTGCCTTTTTTATGTGTTTGCTTAATTAGCTTTGGTTTGTTAAGACTGTGATTTTTTAGCAAAACTGAAAATGTGACCCTTCCATAAATCACATTTCCTCCTAAGGACAGAGGTCAAGGTTATTCCATTATAATGATACAGTATATGACCTTTTTCTCTTCTATTGCTCCCCTATCTTTTTAAAAACTCTATTTAAATAAAAAATGTTTATTGAATTTTCCCTCATAAAACAGACTATCCAGCTTTCAATTCTGTGATCACAGATAATTTGCTTATGTTTGTGAAGGACAAAATTATTCCATTTTTTTTTTAAAGATTTTATTTATTTGAGAGAGAGAGAAAGAGAGTGCATGCATGTGCATGAGTGAGGGAGGAGCAGAGGGAGAGGGACAAGCAGACTCTGCAGTGAGCACAGAGCCCCACACAGGGCTTGATCCCATGACCCTGAGATCATGAGCTGAGCCAAAATCAAGAGTTGGATGCCCAAACAACTGAGCCACCCAGGCGTCCCTAAAATTACTCCCATTTTTAAAAAAGTATTCATCTGCTATCAGGAAAATGAAAGATACCTTTTATTTCTCATAGACATATTGATTTTTTTTCAGGCATAAATAAACAATAGGAAAGGATTAGTTTCTATACTAGATATCATATTTAAGTCATTTACAACCCCAAAATAATGGGACTTAGTTTCTGAATTACTGGCAGATTTAATCTATGTCATTAAAACAGAAAACTAGGGCGCCTGGGTGGCTCAGTTGGTTAAGCAACTGCCTTTGGCTCACGTCATGATCCTGGAGTCTCTGGATCGAGTCCCGCATCGGGCTCCCTGCTCGGCAGGGAGTCTGCTTCTCCCTCTGACCCTCCCCCCTCTCATGTGCTCTCTCTCATTCTCTCTCTCTCAAATAAATAAATAAAATCTTTAAAAAAAATAAAAATAAAAATAAAAAAATAAAACAAAACTAAAATCTTGCTAAGTATATGAGAAGACAGCAAATTGGAGATACTCTGTCCCATGATGGCTGACAGGAGGAAATCAGTACCTCAGAATTATAGTTACCTCTTAATATATCCCACCCCAATGCTCTTTTAAAAAATCTTTTTAAAGGAAGCAATTAGAAGTTGAAATATTATTGTTTCAGGATTCTAAGAAATACCTAAAGAGCTATTATTTCTTCCAGAAGGAATAGGATTTGACCACCTTCACAAAGTAGGCCAGGAAATCTATGATGTGGAGTCAGTAAGCACAATTTCCTATGTCAATGGACAGCTACTAGTCCCTACCTCAAAGTTAAAAGTCATTGGGTATAGCAATTTAAGAGGCAGTTTGTACTGATTCTTTGAGGTAACCTAATCTGTTTCCTGGCATTTAATTTCAAAATGTTATCTCTTTACATAGGATTTGGAAACACTTTGTGTTCAAGTACCAGGGGAAGTAAGATATTCCTCCAAGAGTCAAAGAGCAAATTCCAAGGAGAAATGGCAAAAAGGCAAGTTTTAGAATTTTGGTTTGGAACACTTTACAACTATATATCCTCCTGACACATAATTGGAGATGGGGATTAAATTATTAGATGTCAAAGAAGCTATAAGGTATTAGCCAACCTGAACCTTCTTATTTTTAGAGCTGTGTTTCTTAAAGTGCTATTAACAGACCACCTACTTCAAAAGTATTAAAATGTATTAAAAATGCACATTCCTGGGCCCTACACTAGACTTACCAAATCATGGTCTCTGGGGCTGGAGCCCAGCAATTTGTACTTTTCAAAAAACTTGAAAACTGAATAGGAGATTGACAGGTAGAAAAAGGAGGATAAGGCATTCCAGGTAGAAGAAGCATGTGTAAAGGTATAAGGCTTGAAAAGGCATCTCATGCTCAAGGGTCAGTAAAGCATCAATATGGCCACAGCATTAAGGCTGAGTGCTGAGGTCTGATTCTAAAGAGCCTCGAATATTGTATTTAGACAACTTTGCCATATCCAGTAGGTAAGGGTTACAAACTCAAACTGCCTTCAGGATTTGGTGAGCCAAAGCCAACTGAAGAGTGTCCCATATAAAAGGCACAACTGTGGAGATACCACAATTCCAAATTTCAAGATATACTACAAAGCTATAGTAATCAAAATAGTATGGTACTGGCACAAAAATAGACACTGGACCACTTTTTTACATCATACACAAAAATAAAATGGATTAAAGACCTAAGTATAAGACTTGAAACCATAAAACTCCTAAAAGAACATATAGGGAGTAATCTCTTTGACATCGATTTTAGCAGCATGTTTATGGATATGTCTCCTGAGGCAAGGGAAACAAAAACAAAAATAAACTATTTGGGACCAGACCAAAATAAAAAGCTTTTGCACAGCAAAGGACACCATGAACAAAACAAAAAGACAACCTACTGAATGGGAGAAGCTATTTGCAAATAATATATCCAATAAGGGGTTAATATCCAAAATATATAAAGAATTTATACAACATACACCATAAAACCAATTTGATTAAAAAATGGACAGAGGGCCTAAATAAACATTTTTCCAAAGAAGACATAGAGATGGCCAACGGACACATGAAAATATGCTCAACATCACTAATTATCAGGGAAATGCAAATCGAAACCATGAGATATTACTTCGTGCAAGTCAGAATGGCTGATTTCAAAAAGACAAGAAATAGTGTTAGTGAGACTGTAGAGAGAAGGGAACACTCGTACACTGTGGGTGGGAATGTAAATTGGTGCAACCACTGTGGAAGACAGTATGGTGTTTCATCAGAAAATTAGAAGTGGAACAATCCAGTAATTCCACTACTGGGTATTTATCCAAAGAAAACAAAAACACTAATTTGAAAAGATGTATGCACCCCTGTGTTTTTGCAGCATTATTTACAATAGCCAAGATATGGAAGCAATCCAAGTTGTGGGTAGCAATAGATGAATGACTAAAGAAGATGTGAGATATTTGTATATCTATAATACTACTCAGCCATAAAAAAGAATGAAATCTTGCCATTTGCAACAACATAGGTGGATCTAGAGGGTATTATGCTAAGTGAAATAAGTCAGACGTGATTTCACTTAGATGTGAAATCTAAAAACAACAAAACAAATGAACAAACAAACACAAAAACAGACTCTTAAATACAGAGAACAAACTGATGGTTACCAGAGGAGTGGTGGGTGGCAAAATATATAAAGGGGATTAAGATGTACAAACTTCCACTTAGAAAATAAATGTCATAGGGTTGAAAATTACAGCATGGGGAATATAGTCAATAATATTGTAATGACATTGCATGGTGACAAATGGTGACTAACTACACTTATTGTGGTGAGCATTGAGTAATGTATAAAATTGTTGAATCAGTAAGTTGTACACCTGAAGTTAATATAACATTGTATGTCAATTATACTTCAATAATAAAAAGTAAAATAAAAATAAATAAAAGAATCAACCGCTACTCAGCTCTAACCAGTTGTTGCTGTGTAGGAAATAAGTGTCTAGCGTTGTCAAATATTCTGATTTTCAAAAAAAAGCTAGGAATCTAGAATTTGATGTGACATCTCCTGACTTTTAAATTTTAAGACCTAATTTTTTAAAATGTGATAAAATTGGGCATCTGGGTGGCTCAGTCGGTTAAGCGTCTGCCTTCAGCTCAGGTCATGATCCCAGAGTCCTGGGCTCGAATCCCACATAGGGCTCCTTGCTCACCAGGGAGTCTGCTTCTCCCTCTGCCCCTCCCCCCACTGGTGCGCTCTCACTCTCTCGCTCTCTCAAAAAAACAAATATTTTAGTATATGTGCTGCCGAAGCGAGCACTCGCAAAGATAAATAAATAAAATAAAATAAAATGTGATATAATCTATAGCCCCCCTCCAGCTGTAGCCTAGTTTTTAATGTCCATGTAAGCAGTAGGAAGCTTTCCAGGATACTTAAGCACAGGATAAACAATTTGATAAGACAAAAATTATTCTAGTGATTTGTAGATGATATATACTGATATGATATGATATGATATATAGAATGAGTTGCAGAAGGTGGGACAATGAGAGGCATGGTGGCCAGTACGAGAGGCAGGCTATGGTGAGGCCTAAACTAGAGCAGAGGTGTTGGAAACTGAGAAGTAGAGTTGGATTTTTGAAACATTTCATAGCACATACTAGATTTAGCAACTGATAGGATACAGTAGGTGAGGAAGAGAGAAAAATACATGGCAAGTGGGTAAATGAAGATGTTATCTGAGAATATAGGACACATAGACATTTGGAAAAGAAAATAGTAATTTAAAAAACGTTCAACTTCAGGTGCCTGTTTGGCTCAATCGGTAGAGCATGCAACTCTTGATCTCAGGGTTGTGAGTTCAAGCCCCGCGCTGGGAGTGGAACCTATTAAAAAATGTAAAAAAAAATTTTTTTTAAATGTTCAACTTGAAGTATTTTTGCAGAAATGCAAAGTGCATCTGGATATTGGACTTGATTAGAAGTCATGGAGAGGAATTATAGCCACAGCCAAAACTTTCCCCAGAAGAAATACTGACAACTTTTTGTTCAGGGTCTAATTTACTTAAGTATTATTTATTTCTCCTAGTTTAAAATATAAGAAATTTGTGGTGTCTTTTGGTAATTTTTTTATTGTTTAGTCATTTTGCTGATTATCAGCACGACAGAATCACAGATTTCAGAGGATTCCAGAGCTGAAAGGTGCTTAATTTAAGCATCGTTTAGTCTTCCCACCACCAGATATTTGAATCACCATCCTACATCACTGGCAGGTATTCATGCCATCTCTACCAAAGCAGCTCTAGTGACAGGAGCTCATTCACTCCAACGTGCTTGTTCCATGTTTGGATCTCTCAGACCATTCAATAGCTTTTAAGAATATTGGCCTAAAATTTGTCTTCTTGCTATTTCTATTCATTGGTTCTAACTCTGAGTCATACAGAATAAACAGATGAGAAGCATCAAAGTAGAACAAAGCTGTGGGTGTAAAGCAAAAAAATTAGGTAGGAAGTAGGAAGATACAAGTAGGAAAATAACAAAGCACATAGACAGTTTTGTGAGCCATACCTTTAGAAACTATAAATAATTTAGGGAGAGTTTAAAAGTAATGAACAGAAAATAAGTGGATTTAAAAAGGAATCCTTATCAAGAAGTCCCTAAAGAAAAAATTGTGCCAGAAGTTGGTACTGGAAAGAAGGCCTGTAGGACCTGAGGACTGGGAATGGAAAGGAGTCATGCTTTTCATTTTACATCCCTTCTTACTATTTTAATTCCTTGCCTTTAATCAAAGACAAAAAGATCCAAGCCTATCAATACATGTACTTCTCTACTACCTGTACCCACTGCTTTTTACTCCCTACATGGCTGTCATATTTTAGCCTGTAAGTGTCAACTTAAATTGTCACCTCCACAGAGAGACATGCATTCATGACCACCTTTTTAAAGTGGGTTTGTGTCTCCACACTATTTCCTGTAATATTACTCAGTTAATTTCCTTCATATCACTTCAGGATCTATAATTATGTATATTTATTGTTTACTCATTGTCTGCTCCTCTACTAGATGCTAACTCCCTGAGGATTTGTTTACCTCTTTATACCTAGATCCTAGTACAATATCTGGCATATGGTAGTGAATAATAAATGTTTTTTAATGAATGAATTTAATACAGAAGATTGAAGTTTAGTTTTACATAGGAAGATAAATCAAGGTATCTATATACAGTGAGACCAGAATAGGGAAAGGAGATTAAAAGTTAAGTAAAGTTGTATTTAGAAAAAATTTACAGACTGCTAGGTAATAGAAAACTAAGCATAAGACCCAATTTTAAAGAAAATTATTGCTTATCTAATTTGGAATATAAGAATTGGTGTTTTGTCTAAAGGAAAGGAGCTACACTAAATTTTCCATGAGTCTAAGAAACAGCATAATTTTTTTGGTAATAAATATGATAGACTTTAATCATATTCCCCAAAGAATCACTATTGATCTAAATTAGAATGGTTTGTTTCTCTTATTTGCCATATTTTACAAATAATTAATTTTGATTTTTAGTTTTGTTTCATCACCTGAGAAGCCAGATATTTACTTATCAAATTCTCCTGTGTTCAAGTTTGATGCATCTTCCTTGAAAAAATTACCTCAACAAGCTGGAAATGCAAATATTGTAAGAAGCACTTCATTGTTTTTCTTTTAAATTCTGTCTGAATAGTTAAACTTTCAATGATTGCCTTTTTTTTTCTGTTAACCTCAAAATATAGGTACATTTACAAGAAAGAAAACAACAAAGTCTGTCACCAGAAATTGAAAAGTTGTGCTTTACTCACTCTGAAAAAATACCAAATTCTTCACATTTTGTTAAGAAAGTGGATTTCTTTATTAGAAACAGTGAATGTAAAGAGGAAATTGATTTCAGGTAAGAATTCTTTAAAAACATTTCAAGACTATAACAATAAGAACTTTCTATGAAGAAATTCAGCATTCTTTTTTTCCTTGGTTTATTTTGTTTTGTTTTGTTTCATTTTATTTTATTTTTTATAGGGATAGAGAATGAGAGAGAGTAGAGGGGAGGGGCAGAGGTAGAGGAAGAGAGAGAATCTCAAGCATGCTTTCTGCGCAGCTTGGAGCCCAGTGCGGGGCTCCATCTCATGACCCTAAGATCATGACCTGAGTCGAAATCAAGAGTGAGCCACCCAGGCATCCGTTTCCTTGGTTTATTTTAAAGATCAGAATCTAAGCATTTTATTTACTTAAAAACATTGACTATTTAGACCCCTGGTGACCTAAACTCCTTAAGAGAATTCATAATATTAAGTATCTCAATTTTTGAGAACATATGTTTAGTATTTTTAATTAAAACATACTGTATTGGTAAACTTTGTTTCACTGATTTGAATACAACATATTGATAATATAAAGTGTAAAATGACTTAAATACAAATGAGATTGGCTAATTTTTCAGACGTTCAGTTGTATTTTAGCCAACCAGTTCTTTTACAATTCTACAGGTTCAGTGAAAAGTCAGATTAAGTCTACTCAGTTCCCCCTCAGCTGGTCACTTCTAGGGATAACTGTAGCAGTTTTTCTCTCCCGTTTGAAGAGTCAAAGTTTATAGACTTGTTCACACACTGATTAAATGACATTACTTTTTAAAAACTTTAAGGAATTACCCAAGAGACTGGATCCCTACTTCTCACAGTTTATGAAGTCTGATTTCCACCCCCCCAGACTTCTTACTAGGTTATAGCATATTGAAGTTCATTTGATACATTAGCCTCTCAGCAATCTATATATATTTCTATATTTGCTTTTTCCCCCAGTAGGTATCATCCTGATGATGAAGCTGATGAAATGAAATCTTTTCTGGGAATATTTGATGGTATTTTCTAAAGCAAACCAAAAAAATTCATCTCATATTAATAAGGCAAGGTATATATGCAGCCAATTACAAAGCATGCATTTTCTTTAAAAAAAAGTAGTTCATAATTGTTCAAATTTTTTTTCTCTTGGATTTGATCAATTTTGTTGACTTATTTGCACCAATTTTTTGGATTGATTTATTTTCCTATTGTAACTTCATGAAAAGCACTTTTACAGTGGGTTTGTTTCAATAAGCTGAAAATTAAGTTGCATTTAGAAATTATTTGGTTATTAAATGCATCTCGATTGGATTTTGACAGGAACCAATAAAAATACCATTTTTGTATTAAGAAGAAAGGTATTCTATGAAAGCAAATAACGCTAGGTCAGTGAATCAATTTATTATATGGATTATTCACCAATATTGTTTTGTTTTACTAAAGATTTTTAAGAATCCAGTGGCTGTCAGAACCTGTTGTTTTATAACTTCAAATAATAATAAATGAAACATTAATCAATATAGATTATTGTTCTCCTTTGGCCTGTTTTCCAGTGTGGTGAATTCTAAAACCTTGTTACATTGACTTTTACTATGGCAAACACTATTTCATGTTATTTTCCCATGAATTTGTTCTCAAATTTATTTATATTTATTGATAAGTAGTATATAAGCAGTCTAAGCAGTGTTTATTATTTAATTTATTTATAGATACATGTGTAGTTGAAGCCCACTTAAGAAATTTTAGGAATTTTTCTTTAAGCATAAAAGCTTTAGAGACAAGAGAAGTAAAGAAGAGAAACTTCTAGGTAAGATTGTCATTGTTGTCATTGGTAAACATTTATGAAGCATCATACATATTAAGCATGGAGAAAAAGCTTAAACTAAGAAGCTTTATTATGTGTTGAAAAATAAGGGCAACCAGTTCCTTTATTTTAGTCATCTTTACAATTGGCATGTTTCTGCATCTGAATCAATCATGCTACAACCTTTAAAGGTTATTAAACACCATTAAAATGAAAAATCGGTACACTACAATCTGCTCATCTTGCATACATAAACTTTGATACTAAAGAAATAGCAATTTAATTCAGCAAGACTTATTATGATCTGCTAAGCAAAAAGCACTGTGCTTGGTACTGCGAAGGAGGCAAATGATAAAAACAGTTTTTCCTGTCATGGAGCCTATGTTACATTCTGGTAGAGAAACTAGGACATATAATAATGCAATAATAAAATATAGAATACATTAGAGAAGTGGTTCTCAAGCTTCAGGATACATTGCAGTCATCTAGTGGGCTTGTTTGAAAACAGATTGCTGGGCACCATATCCAGGGTTTCTAACTTGGTAGGTCTGGGGTGGGGCCTGAGAATGTGCATTTCTAACAAGTACCCAAGTAATGCTGATATTGCTGGCCCAGGGATCACGCCTTGAGAATCACTGCAATAGAGGTTTAAAGAGCTCTGGGAGTTCATAGGAGAGAGAACATAATCCTGACCATGGAGTCAGGAAAGCCTTTATAGTGAAGTTAAAACTTGAGCTGAACCTTGAAAGATGAATACAATTTTGATGAACAAATATATGAGAGAAGGACATTCTAGCAGAGGGAAGAGCTTGAGCCAAGCTCCAAAGGAGGAAAGTATCTATTTGGGGAATAATGAATAGATAATTTTAAACATAGGTTAATGTTATAGGAGATGTTTGTATTTTTTTGTTTGTTTTTATTATTTTATTTATTTGAGAGAGAGAGAGCACAAGCAGGGGGCAGGGAGGGGCAAAGGGAGAAGGAGAAGCAGACTCCCCACTGAGCAGGGAGCCTGACACAGGGCTTGATCCAGGACCCTGAGATCAGGACATGAGCTGAAAGCAGACGCTTAGCCAACTGAGGCTTGATCCAGGACCCTGAGTCCAGGACCTGAGCTGAAAGCAGACACTTAGCCAATTGAGCCACCCAGGTGACCCTATAGGAGATGTTTGAAATGTACCTTAAGGCCAGACTATGGAGGACTTTAGATGCTAAGAAACCTGAGCTTTATTTGGCAGACAAATGTTTCCCAAACTTGCCTGATCATAAGAAACATGTGGAAAATATATTAAATATAAAAATTCCTAGGCCTTACCTAAGGGCTACTGATTCAGAATTGCCAAGCAGAGGGGAGTGGGAATTCTATAGTTCTAACAAGATTCCGGGGTACTCTTTATCAGGCCAATTTTGGAAACACATGAGTAGGTTCATTTACTAAGTAATCAAAAAAAAAAAAGGCAAATGAACAGTTTTATCATAGACATGCCTTACTTTGTGTTTACCTGGAAAATTATGTGTAGAAGTCCTTGAGAAGTGGACTGACCACTTAAAGGAGTCCAGTCATTGGATATTCTTTCCATGAGTGAATAACCCTACAGTTTCCATTTTGTAACTAAAGTTTTAAATGTATTTAAGTGAACCATACAACAAAGCTTTTCACAGAAATCTTTGTTAGGTTCAATTTTTTTGACAGGTTTTGTTTTTTTTTTCTTTTCAATTAAAAAGGACCCTAATAGGGCTCCTGGGTGGCTCTCTCTGCCTCTCCCCCTGCTTATGCTCTCTCTCTCTCAAATGAATAAATAAAATCTTTAAAATAAAATAAAAGGTCCTTAATAGACTTTATTTTCCCCACCTCTAATGTTGGCATAATGGCACTTACCTCATAGGTATGGAGTGAGAATTGAATAAGCCACTGCATAGTAAGCTCTTAGTTTAGGGACTGGTGCATAATATGTGCTCATAAATGGTAGTTGTTCATACTAAAAAAAAAAAACCCTATCGTTAGCAGTACTTTAACCCATTGGAAGGTGTTAAATAATACAGTACAGACTGTCCCCAACTTACAGTGTTTGGACTTAAAGTTTTTCAACTTTACGATGATGTGAAAGTGATATGCATTCAGTGGAAACCATACTTGGATTGTGAATTTTTATCTTTCCCAGGCTAGTGATATGCATAGGTTACTCTGTTGCAATGCTGGGCAGCAGCAGGGAGCTGCTCCTACCAGTCAGCCGGACCACAAGGGTGGACAACCCATACACTGACAATCATTCTGTACGCCTACAACCAATCTATTTTTTACTTTCAGTACAGTATTCAATAAAGTACATGAAATATTCAATACTTTATTATAAAATAGGCTTTGTGTGACATGATTTTGCCCAACTGTAAGCTAATGTAATTGTTGGGAGCATGTTTAAGGTAGGCTAGGCTAAGCTATGATGTTCAGTAGGTTGTGTTTATTAAATGCATTTTTGGCTTAATGGTATTTTCAACTTAGAATGGGTTTATTAGGATATAACCTCATCATAAGTGTAAGTCAAGGAAAATCTTTCCTTGCAAATCATATTTGAATTGCAGTAAGTTGCATAGGACTTGACAAATATTCGACTTTCCATAGATGTATCATCCATAGAAAAAATTTTCTCTTAGACCTCCCTCCTACATATACTTCCTCATGCTTTCAGGTAGATTGCTCTATCTCTGTCCCCTCTTCATCAGCACTCTTAGTTGTTTTATGGTTGGAGCATATCAATCTATTTTAATATTACCTTAAGTAAATGTAATTAGAAAATAAATCTTTTACAAATTGTATTATAATGCATTCTAAAGCCAAATAGAAATGACTGATGAATTATTCACTCTTTTAGGTTTTAGCACAGTTTACTCCTTGGATCCTTAGTAAAGTCACACAAAGTATCTCTTTATCATGACCCCATTTCTAGAAAACACCCTCATCAAGGATAGTAGGGAACCACTCCTTGAGGACCCATAGCCTAGGAATTATATGGCTAACACTTACCTGTGGCATCTTAGATTGTAATAGGTGTCTATATTTAAGAACTACTTTTGTGGGAATAGAGAAGACACCAGTGAAGAGAAAGTTAGGGCAAAGAGAAGTAAACCAAGCTAAGCTTAGAATTAAGTAAGCTAAGAATTTCATTGTGGGTTTTGGTTAGTGGAACAAACAAAACAAAAAGAAAGGAAAACCCTGGCTCTTATTATATTTTAGCATGTCAATTCCTGGCTGCCAGGAGTTAAAGGCCTTGCCACAAGAAACTCCTTGGAGCTGGGGTTAGAAGTTCTTAGGCCTCACTCCAGAACTTTTCTTTCTTTCTTTCTTTCTTTTTTTCTTTCTTTCTTTCTTTCTTTCTTTCTTTCTTTCTTTCTTTCTTTCTTTCTTTCTTTCTTTCTTTCTTTCTTTCTTTTTTTCTTTCTTCCTTCCTTCCTTCCTTCCTTCCTTCCTTCCTTCCTTCCTTCCTTCCTTTCTTTCCTTTTCTTTTCTTTCTTTCTTTCTTTCTTTCTTTTTTTATTATGTTATGTTAGTCACCATACAATCATTAGTTTTTGATGTAGTGATCCACGGTTCATTGTTTTCGTATAACACCCAGGGCTCCATGCAGTACGTGCCTTCCTTAATACCCATCACCAGGCTAACCCATTCCCCCACCCCTCTCCCCTCTAAAACCCTCAGTTTGTTCCTCAGGGTCCATAGTTTCTCATGGTTCATCTCTCCCTCCGATTTCCCCCCTTCATTTTTCCCTTCCTTCTCCTAATGTCCTTCATTGCTATTCCTTATGTTCCACAAATAAGTGAAACCATATGATAATTGACCTTCTCTGCTTGACTTACTTCACTTAGCATAATCTCCTGCAGTCCCATCCATATTTGCAAATGACACTACAGATAAAAGGCTGGTATCCAAAATCTATAAAGAACTTCTCAAACTCAACACCCAAAAAACAAATAAGTCAAAAAATGGGCAGAAGATTTGAACGGACACTTCTCCAAAGAAGACATACAAATGGCTAACAGACACATGAAAAAATGTTCACTCCAGAACTTCTGAGTCATAATCTGCATTTTATCAAGATCCCCGGCTGATTACATGCATGTTAAAGAGTGAGAAGCACTTTTTTTAAGGTGGAAAGGGAAGGAAAGGAAGCAATATCAGAATCCATTCCAGAAGACAAGTATAAGAGTAATGATGATTACTTGGTTTTCTGCACATATATTTCCTATTTTAAGTGTAATATGGTGATATTGCTCTTGTTTAATTGCCTTTCAGTATAGGTTGTTTTCTTCACCAACTGTGTAAATTATCTTTATAATTCCCATGCATCAACTGGGTATTTTTTTTATGTAGCTTGAGAGGCACTTAGATGCTGTATAGAGTTTTGTTTTAATTAACATAATAAAAGCCGATAATTCAAAAGAGCAATCTTTATCTTGCTTGTTTTTACATTTTAATTCGGAAACCTTTCCCTAAACTAATATATGCCTTAAAACTCTATACATACAAAACAAAACAAAGCAAAACAGAATGAAACAAAAAAACCCAAACCCCATAGTATACTGAAAAATTTAGAAAAATGTGCATAAGCCTGCACTCACATATGTTGTAACTATAACAATGAAAATTCAGCCAACATTAGCATTTTGCCCACTGAAGCACATCCTTACGACAGTATGTGGCTTCAATCCTTTAGAAAATGCACACACGATAAAGTCATCATTTTGGGTTTGGTTTGTTTCTGTATTGATTAGTTTGGCGACATAAACTTCTTACCATTTAGAACTTAAAATTTTTTTTAATCTAAACAAATTTTACTACAATATTTTTTTAACTTCAAGTTTATTAAAACTTTAGCAGTACAAATTTTTCAGGTTACAAGTTATCAAAAGATCAACTAAGTGAAGTTCATATTAACAACAAAAAAAGGACAAACATAAAACAACCCAAAAACAATGAAAAGAGGAAAACAACATAAAGGAGATTCATCAGTAAGTTTCTACAATTTAAAATTTAAGACAAAATGGAAATGAACTTTCCACAACTCACTCATCTACTTTGTCTTCATTTTTTCTAGGGCTGGACTCATAATCAAATTTTTTTTATGACCAAAGTTTTAAATTTTTATCATGTACATGGTCATTTTCTTGTCCCTTTGATTTTTGGTTTTTCTTTTCCACTGAAGATGTGGACTTCTCATGCTCCATATTTTTCAATGTGGAGAACTTTAATTCATTGTCCTACTTTGTTTTCATTTTGAGAATGGACTTTAATCTCTATCATCCTTTCCCCCCTGTTATTATTTGACCTCTTATGATCATGTTTTTAATCATATATTTTTTTTTAAAAAAAAGATTTTATTTATTTGACAGAGACACAGCGAGAGAGGGAACACAAGCAGGGGGAGTGGGAGAGGGAGAAGCAGGCTTCCCGCTGAGCGGGGAGCCCGATGCGGGGCTCGACCCCAGGACCCTGGGATCATGACCTGAGCCGAAGGCAGACGCTTAACCGACTGAGCCACCCAGGCGCCCCAATCATATATTCTTTTCTGACCTTCAGCATTTTCTTTCCAGGGTGAACTTTCTTGATTTCCCTATTTTTCATTGTGTCTGCTTTGACTTTCTTCTCTCCTCCTTCCCCTCCTACCTTTGTTTCTTGATGTTGCTTTTCTCTGTCCCCTTTCTGGCTTTCCCCTCTGTACTCCTGTTCTTGCTATCCATGGTACTCCTTGCTTCTCTGCCAGTTCTGTCATGGCTTCTAGATCACATCCTTCTGCTCCTGCCCTTAAGTTGGCTTCTTTCTCTTGTTCTACCATTGTAACTGCCTTTTTTTTTTTTTTCATTTTTGGAAGCTTTATTTTATAGTCTCACCCCATATACCAGTTTTCCCCCTGAGAACCACAAGCACTTTAAAAATATCATATAAATATTTCTTATAGTATCCCTTTGATATTGGGGCAGATAAAAGAACCTCAGTTTATGGGTGACAAAACTGAGGTGATACTCCAGGTCACATGTTTCTTAAACTATTGAGAAGTGGCATCTGGTTTACAAGTCTTCTTGTAGCTGACAGAATTAATTTTTGTTGAAAAAATGGGACCATTTTACCATATTTCAACCTCCCCTCAACTATGGATAAAGAGAGAAGAAAGGCTCTTTTTTTTTCTTTTTCAGAATCCTGCTGGGCACCTTATCTCCTATGAATTTGTCTGTGAGCCCAATTTCTTCTAGATGAGAGTGAGGTACTGGGATGGTGGCTGAGGCTGCTGGATGAGTAAGGACAGACGAGTAACTGTTGATGAGTGAGGACCATTGTAACTGCCTTGGGTTGTATTTCCCTTCTACGTTGTGCATCTGTTCTTTTACTTACTTTTATTATGATCGTGCTCATGCTCTTTGATTCTATTTAAACTTCTCTTTAATTTTACCCCTTTCCTGATCTTTTCCTTTAGACTCAGACTTTTTCTTTAATATTCTTATGATCCCTTTCTCTACTCCTTGACCCCCATCTTCTTTATTCCATTATGCTTTGTATTATGTTTATTTTTGTATTATGCTTTTCTTAACTCTTTGACTTCTTTTTGCTCTTACTCCCACTTTTAGATTTGGCCCCTTTCTTCACCTTGTTTTTATTATATTTATCATCTTTTTTCTGAATTTCTTCTAATGTCTCTCTCTTTACTGTTAGATTAATGGTCTTTAGCTTTCTTTTCCTCTTCACTTTTTCTGTTTGGACTCTTGGACAAATGCCTATGATCAGTTATAGTTTTCTCTTTTACTCTAGCTGGACTTCTTTGATTTTCTTTTGTTTCAGTTTCTTTTGTTTAACTCACTCTTTTTTTTTTTAAAGATTTTATTTATTTATTTGACAGAGAGAGACACAGTGAGAGAGGGAACACAAGCAGGGGTAGGGGCAGAGGGAGAAGCAGGCTTCCCGCCCAGCAGGGAGCCCAGTGCAGGGCTCCATGTGGGGCTTGATCCCAGGACCTGAGCCAAAGGCAGATACTTAACAACTGAGCCACCCAGGTGCCCCTGTTTAACTCACTCTTAAGCTCCTTTGTTCTATCTTTCACCACTGGATACCCTCATTCTTTGGGCTTTCTGAATCTCTTGCCTCCAATGTGAAGCAGTCTTACTATGTCTGAAATGTCCCTTGATCTGAACCTGGAGGGAGTTCGATAGTCCTTGGTCCTATTCCTTTAATTTCTTTGCTAGACCTACTAACTTAAAGTCTCCTCTGATATGAAGCAGGCTGGAAGTTAGGTAGATCTCTCTCTCTATCTCTCTCTCTCTGTTTTTCCTTTCTTTTTCACCAGCTTTAGGAGCACTTTTTCTAATTAGGAATCTATTTTCAGGAATAGGAGGGAACTCTTCTGGATGGACAATACACTGGTGTTATGCTTTAAGATTTTCAAGCTCACTTTCACTAAATGTGCTTTTCTTGCTTTTCTTTCGTGTGTGTGTCTGTGGGGGGGGAGGATTTTTTCCTATGTTTCTTTTTTCTTTTTAAAATTTCTCTTCAGGGGCTCCTTGGTGGCTTAGTTGGTTAAGCATCAGACTTGGTTTCGGCTCAGGTCATGATCTCGGGGTTGTGGGTTGGAGCCCCATGTAGGGCTCTATGCTCAGTGCAGAGTTGGCTTAAGATTCTCTCTATCCCTCTCCCTCTGCCCCTCCCCCAACCTGCGCTTGCTCATGCTGTCTCTCATTAAAATAAATAAAATCTTTAAAAAGAATCTAAAAATAAGATAAAATAAAATAAAATTTCCCTTCAGAAGTACTTTCAGAATCAGAATAGGACTGAGAATCTCTTGAGCTGTATGAGTCACTGGATGAGGAGGTGGAGGAGGATTTATGCCTTCTCTTCTTTCTTAGCTCTAGTTTGGGAGTTAGCTCTCCACAACTGAGTATCTATCTCAGCAAATGGTTTGCTCACTGCATCTGTTTTCTGGTTTTCTTTCTCCCACAACTTCCTGAAAAGAATTCACTTCCCGCAAAACAACATGATACCCATCTAAATGAGAAGTTGGGTTTTGTGGTTTTGAAGAACTATGAACCTTTTGTATCCTTCCCCCTGTCACTAATAAGAGAGATTCTCTGTTATGTTTAACAGAGAAACTCTCATCTTCAAAATATCCTCCATTAATAGATTCCCCTTCTCCTTCATTTTCTTCACTGAAGTCACCATCTGAAAATCTTTGACAATGTTGCAAAACTGAAAACTCTTATTATATAATGGCTTCTGAGTTAATTTCCCTGACCCCTTTTCACCTGTAAAAGACAAAAAAATTTATCCCATGTTTGGGGGAACACATCAGAAAAAATTCAAAGACAACTCTTCCAGCAGGTTGATTATTAATGGCAATGTCAAAAAAAACCCCCCACAAAACAGCGAGTATGCTGAATCTTTGTTCCAATGGCTCCAATACTTCAGTCTTTAAATAGAGAACAATCAAGGATAAGTTGGTTCAATCAAGGGCAACTGATCTAATCCTTTCACTCCTGCACAGGTAGGTATACTCTCTTCTTCCTGGGGTACTGTCCTTTAAAGTGCTTCAGATCTACAGCTGCCCAGAAAAGGTACTGAAGCCTATGACCACAGTCATTTTCACTGACTAATTCACTACAAAAGTTTTATTTTACTTTAAAAATTACTTTAATTTTTTTCTTTCCATTATTATCTGATGCATTTTTATAAGGGAAATAACTGAGTGGTACAATAAAAAATAATAAAGGAAATAATTGAATGGTACAATAAAAAAACCCTTAGATTCTAATTCAAAATTTCAACTTACAGAACTGGAAAACAGCCTACCAAAATACTAAATTATTTGCCCAGAGTTTCTCAATTAATCCTTGGTAGAACTAGAACTGAACCCAGATTGGCACCATTCTTTTCCTAGTTTAGTTCCTAATATTAAGGGTTATAACTCATGCCCATTTTTGTAATCTTTCTTTCATCATAAATGTAAAATGTACTTCGCTCTCTTCTTCCTTAAATGTATTAAGGAATTCTTTTCTAGCTATAAACCAAAATAGTTCAATTCTTTTTTTTTTTTAAAGATTTTATTTATTTATTTGAGAGAGAGAGAATGAGAGAGAGAGAACACATGAGAGGGGATAGGGTCAGAGGACAAAGCAGACTCCCTGCCGAGCAGGGAGCCCGATGCGGGACTCGATCCCGGGACTCCAGGATCATGACCTGAGCCAAAGGCAGTCGCTTAACCAACTGAGCCACCCAGGTGCCCCCAAATAGTTCAATTCTAAACACAATTTTACCCATAGCTGCTGCTGTACTTAACAGTTTTGAAATACTGTGCACGTAAGTATTGTAGTTTATGGTGTATGTAGATTAGAATGGTCTTGCTATGCATCAGTGTTTGAAATGACCAAATATCTTACTGTTCTTTCATTGAATATAGTGATTGAACAGCTGTTTTATACTACTTCTTATGTCATGAACTAGTCTTAGAAAGATGAATATGAGCAGGTCATGTTTCAAGGGACCCATCAGTGGTCCAGGTAACAATGATCACAATGCAACAAAAATATAGGACTTTTAAAGTTATCAAAGGTTTTTTGTTTTTTGTTTGTTTTTTAAGTAGGCTCCACACCCAGCGTGGAGAACAAGGCAAGGCTTGAGCTCATGACACTGAGATCAAGACCTGAGCTGAGATCAAGAGTCGGATGCCTAACTGACTGAGACACCCTGGCACCCCAAGGTTTTTAAAAAATTAATAATCATCACCATCAAATTATATTATCAGCAAGTTTTTCTAGACTCTATGTAAGATTTGTAGTGTCTGGACTTCTTAAGGAGGTAACATGCATACATAGTCAAATTTATGAAAAGGAAAGCTACACATTCTTTTGGGTAGTGGATTATTAAAAGAATGAAGTTAGAGGATGGAGTAAATTTGGAGAAGAGCAAAAGGTCACAGAGGTAACATATTGGCAGATTCTGGAAGGAGAAAACAAGGGGATAAAGGAACTAAAGAAATGAGTCATCCACATCTAGCAGACTGGAGTTAGGATCATTTACATGCATATAAGGTATGTAATTAATATTTACAATTTGGGCTGAAAGGAAATTACAAAATCAAGCACTTATCAACAGTGTATAAAATAATAATGTTTCTAACTAAAGAAAAATATTTTAGTTGGAAGACTTTTTTATTCATTATGGAAAGTTAAAGTATTTAAAATGTAGTTTTAGATGGAAACGATAAAACATACATCCCTCCCTACTTTGATGTATTTTTTAGGTATTAACCAATGTTGTTGGTTGTTTTTCTTTTTTTTCCTGTTGCCTCCTTCATTGAGGCAGCTAGACTATGAAGTAGACGTTCCTCAAGGAAGGGTTATCAAATCCTTGATTTTTAACATCTCAGATCTAAGATCCAGACTTGAGACAAAAGAATTGGAAAAATACCTGATGGATCAAAACCTGTTTTTCCTGTCCTCAAGACTGAAGATTCTCTAGACTTGGGGAAAAGGAGAGAAGTCAGAGGAAAAGAAAAGAGCTCAGATGCTGGGTACCTGAGAAAAAACCTGGGCTCAGCTTTCTCTTGGATTTATTCTGAAGTCGAGTGTGGTAAGGTTTAGGAAAAAAGAGAACACTCCTCTCTGCATAATTTTAGAAATTCGAGAGCAGAAAGAATGTCACTTTTCCAGTGTACTTTGAGAAGGTGGCAAGACTCCAGAATTCTCCCCACTCCCCCATGCCAATGGCACAGGAGCAATAGGGTCGAGATAGTGGTGTGGTAAGTTAGAGCTAAAAAGGGAGACTGAGGTAGCCTCCGTGCCCCCAGGAGAGCATGCAGAGTAGCAGAAGCATTTCCCATGAGTCAGAGGCTACTATAGGGATGAGGCAGGGCCGTTTGGTGCCCCATTCTTTCTCTCAATCTCCCAAAAGTCACAGAAACTAGTGTCCAACACAAGGAGGATGCAGCTGTAAACTTCATGGACTGCCAGTCAGGACCAGGAGGTGTGCTTCACCAGATAGTAGCATAGAGATGATGACAACTGACAACAGGTAATAGTCCCCCGGAACATACATTCAATCCCAGTATAAGGGGAGGGGAAACTGCATTGACTGAGATTGTTTTCCCAACATCTAGTGCAATGGGGGCTTGAAATAGAAATTAAAACATCTCTTGCATACTTGAGCTTATTAACTGAAACTTGGACCCAAAATATTATCAATAGTGATAGATTTGTGAAAGAAGCCTCATTTCCTAATATTATTAGTAAGAACTAACATCTTCAGATTGATCTATTAAAAATCATACAACATACTAACATTAACTGGTGTAGAAACTCAGATCTGGATCTCAGTCATCAGATAAATGCTCAAATGGTAAACATACCTCCTTTTAAAAAAGAAATTCCTATCATATCTACTACCAGTACTAGCCAACATTACTGAATATGTACTATATGCTGGACCTTGCCCTATGACTTGTGGCATATTCAATCCCTTCAATAGTCCGATGAGGTAAATACTCCCATTATGTACATAGATTTTATACATGAGGAAGTTAAATAAATTGCCAAAGGTTACAAAGCTTGAACTTTATGTGATTGGAGAACCCTTTGCATAATCATTAAATCATTCTGTCTAGACTGAAATACTGAAATACTACATCTTTAAAGTTACATCAAATCATCAAAATCCATGTTTTCCCCTAATCTTTAGAGTTTTTCTGTTGGAGAATTTAAGGCAAATTCAAGAGGGCTCTTAGCCAAGATACATCCTCTGGTCTCTGTCTCCAGTTTAACTCTAGTTTCCAGAGAAGCAAGGCTACTATGACCTTTTCCATAGATTATCTGATCAAGGCTACTATGACCTTTTCCATAGATTATCTGATCAATCCATTCCATAGATTATCTGATCATTCCATAGATTATCTGATCATAGATTATCTGACCTTTTCCCTGTGCAGGTCCCCTATCAACATGAGTAGACATCTTTTCTTCCCGTTTGACTCTGAAACTTCAGGTCACTTTTTTTTGTTTTGTTTTGTTTTGTTTTAGTTTTCACACTTAAGCTTTTGTACTTTAATCTCCTTTTCTGACCTGCCTCCCCTAAAGGCTACTTATCTTCCCTAGCTCAATGACTTCATTCTGAAACCCAATATTTTGGAGAGAGAGAGAGAGGAAAAAAAGGAGGCCCTGCTTTTAACAAAATCCTCTTAATAAGGGCAACTTGGTTTCGTCTGCCAGCGCTGTGTTATAAAGCTTCTCTGCTGCTATCAGTGAAAACTAGCCTAAATAAGAAAGAGAAGAAACACAGTGATTTGTGACCTTTTCTGGGATCACAATACTTCAGTCATATCTGCTTGGAATATGACTCTCATCTTGGTATTTTTTCCCCATAATATAAGTTATATGTGATTTTTTTCACATCTCTCATCTAGGAATATATTGTTTTGAAGAAAAGTTTGAAAGTTAAACACAAACTTCTACTGAGAGTACTTGATATCTATCTTATAAAAAATATGACTGAATAAAGTTACCCTTGAGGTTCTATTTTTATCCTTAAATTAAAGTTTAAAGAAAGAAAAGGGATTAGCAGTTATTATTAGATTTTTATGTTAAAAATTATGAACTTTCAATATATAAATTTCAGGTTTTTCCCAATAGGCTTTATTACTTCTTCTGATTGTCTTTTCATTTTCCTGTGCTGTCCATCAACCAACTATTTCCTATCCTTTTGGGATTTTCCTCAATTTCTGTTTGCATTACAATGTCATATTTCTTTTATTTTAAATGATTTTAATTTCATTTTTAATATATAGTGAGAACACACTGTAATGAGTTCATTTCACTACTTTTCAGTTTCAAAATAACTTTGTCTTTTGAAATTTTTGCCTCCTAAAATAAGTGAAGCATTTCAGAGACTTCATAGAAAGAAATATTCTCTTTTCTCTTTAAATTTTCTGTATTTATAGAAAAGAGTTCCATGTGTCCAAGCACTTTTATAAAGTAGAGGTATTTAGTAAAATAGAATCGCCAGTGTAATAAATATTTCTCCACTGGGATATTTTTGTGGCAAAATTATGTAAAACAATTTATGGCTTCATGCTCTTATGTTAGAAGAAAGATTGTTTTCTTTCTTTCATCACAATAAAAAGAGCTTTGCTAGATTTTTTCTGATTATGAAAGCTCATGCTTATTTATAGTAGCTATATTATAAAAATTATTCAGCAGTTACATGCAATAGACTTGTACATGTAGCAACATAGATCTAAAACACAGAGTATTAGGTGGAAAATGTAAGAAACAGAATGTGATACCATCTAGGTAAATTTAAAATATCTGTATAAAAAAAAATTTTGTAGAACTACAAACAAAAGATTTACATCAAATGCATTAGCATAGTGGTCAGTAGGGGGTGGTTTGAGTGATCTAAGAAGGAAATGGGGGTAAAAGAAGAAATTTCAGATAATACAGAAGTACAAAGAATTTAAAATCACCCTCAATCCCATTACTTAGTAATAATGACAGTGCGTATTTTGGAGTATAGCCATCCAGATCTCTCTCTCTCTCTCTCTCTCTCTCTCTCTCTCTCACACACAGGCTTTAATGTGGGATTATAATCTGCTTTTTAATCTTATTTTCATTTAAGAGTATAATATAAATTGGTTGATATAAATCATTTTTAATGTATTATGTGCATGGATCTGCACAACTTATTTAATGACTACCCTACTGATGTATATTTAGATTTTTTCCAGTTTTTTTAATGACTAATGTTACAATTAGCATTCTTATACATATATCTTTATCTATTTGCCTTTCAGTAGAAATGCACATTTAAATTATTGAAACAAATTGTCAAATTGCCTTCCAGAAATGCCATTTTTACATTCTAATATGAAACTTTCTGATTCTCACAAGGTTTTAAAGCTTAAAACACTTGCAAAACAAACCAACAGGAGCACCTGGCTGGTGCAGTCAGTTAAGCCTCAGACACTTGGTTTCAGTTCAAGTCACCATCTCAGGGACATGAGATGGAGCACCGCAGGGGCTCTGCGCTCAGCACGGAGTTGGCTAGGAGTTTCTCTCTCCCTCTAACTCTGCCCCTCCGTGCTCTCTTCCCCTCTCCCTCTCAAATGAATAAATGAATCTTAAACATGCAAACAAACAAACAAAAACCAACAACCAGGAACAAAAGAATCTCCATATTCCAGGCCATTCAAATGTCCAGATCTCATCAATAGAATTAATTTACTCACAGAGTCCTTCCCCTGCAATGGGATCAAAGACTACAAACCATGTTAATGTCATTACACAGCTGACGATATAGCACTCGCTTGGTCTGACCTATATATCAGGGACTGAGTGAACTAGAGCAAGAGAAAGCAGAAAGGATGCAACTAGAACTACCCCTCATCCCATTTACATGGGTACTCTTACTGAGTATATCAGCTTTTTTGCACTTGTACAGGAATCAGAATCTTGAAGCTAAAAAAATTAAAGCCTTTAATTACTAATAGCTGGGATCTGTGTTCTAAGTAGTTGGGAATTGTCTATTTTTCAACCTCATTTCTAATGTGCCTTTTATTATTTTTGGAATGTTCTGACCTCGTTGGCAACAGTTGAATTCGTTTTCAAACTTGGCCTCCAAATCAGACAGCAATTCCAGCCTGGTGGGGTGGGTGAGCTGGGCTGTGGAGCCAGGCTGACTGGGGGCCTTGTCCAAACGCATGTGCAGCAGGGCCTTAGGCTAGTCACTAAACTTCTCTGTCTCTATTTCCTAAGTATTACACAGAGATAAAGATACTCACTGGGCTGTATCTCCAGGATCTAGAGCAAATATTTCAACAAATATTTGTTAGTTAAAGTAACAATTAGCAATTATGAATGTGAAATGTCTAGTACCTAGAAAATACTCATTAAGTGATAGCTATTGTCATATTAACATAAGCTATGGGGAGGATGTTGAAGGAGAGAAGCAGAAAGCAAAAAATTTCAGATAGTCCAGATCACCGGTAAGAGTCCAAGATTAGATGCTAGGGCCAGTGTGAGTTTGAAAATGTGGAAATTAATATTGACAGTTTGGAAGAAGAGAGGGAGTTGTTCTGAATTAGGCTCAGTGTTCAGGGTTACCAACTGCCTGTCCAAATGGAAACTACACATGTGGCTTTTTAACAATGTGTAAATGTGAATAATCAACTCATCAAGGTAAAGTCCTTAAGCTTTTTCTACCCAATATCATTCCTATACCCAAAGCCATACTGCAGAAAGAACTGATAAATGCATGTTTTCTTAATGCTACTGTGTGGCAGGAATTTAAGTTATAATCTCTTTTCAAGGCACGTCTTTATTAAAAGGGAATTATTCAAAGCCACCTGAGTGGCAATTACTACATAAAGGCTAATTGACCTAATTAATCTAATGTGGGTCAATGACTCTATACTACCCAAAGAACATTTTCAAATGAAAGGGGGAAAAAAAAAAGGAACTCCAAAAGGAATTTCTTTAAGTGAACATCTTTAAATATTGTGAGTCTGTTTTATTTCTTGCACACAGATATAATATTGCAGCATATTATATTGCTGGAGTGGCTGAGCTGGGATAAAAAGAGATAGACTAATTCTCTGAGGATCCTGGGGAATATTCTGTTCATCACTCAGGGGAAGGCACTATATAAATTACATTATAACAATACTGCCTCTTTCTGATAACATAGCACCAAAAGAGGAATTCAACATGACAAGAAGTCAAATTTACTATCATACTGTTTTGATTCTCTTGGTGATGTGATAAAGTGCATGCTGATACCTGCTTTTTATTTGATTAACTTCAGCTTCTTTGAATGCCAACTTGTTCCATTTGAAGTACTGACTGCCAAATATAAACTGGGACTGATAATATCTGGGCCCTATGACTGAGGAGAGAATGTATAATATACACCTGTGGTAGGCAAAATAAGGCCCCCAAAGATACTCATGTTTTAATCTCCCATATTTGTGAATGTGTCAAATTACATGGCAGAAGGGACCTTGAACATATGAAGTTAAGGGTCTTGGGATGGGGAGAATATCCTGGATCATCCAGGTGGGCCCCATGTACTCACAAGCTGTTCTGATAAATGAAGGAAGTAAGCAAGAGAGTCAGAGAAGGAGATGGAAGGATGGAAGCAAAGGCCAGAGAGACAGAAAGAAAGGGAGACAGATTTGAAGAAGCTACACTGCTAGCTTCAATGATGGGAAAAAGGGCCCAAGTCAAGGGATGCAGGCGGCTTCTGGAAAAGTCAAGGAAATGGATTCTCCCCTAGAGCCTCCAGAAGAGATGTAGCCCTGGATTTTAAAGTCAAACCACCTTGATTTTAGCCCAGTGACACTGATTTTTGGACTTCTGACCTCTAGACGTGTAAGTAATAAATTTGTGTTGTTTTAAGCCAGAGTTTGTGGTGATTTGTTATAGCAGCAAGGGAAACTAATGTGCCACCTTGGGGCTCATGGCACAGAGCTACACTGATGTCATTTTAGTTGAATTGAAATGACTTTCCCAAACTGCACCTATAATCCAAGACCGAGCTATGACGTAAACCAGGGAAGCACCACAGCAGAAGCTCTTCCTTTGCCTTTTATTCATCACAAGCTCACTTTGCTAGCTCCTTTATTCTGAGGCTTTTAGAGAAATGGAGAGTGAGTGAGGGGCTTCCTAAGTGTGAGAAGAAATCAATCCTGTCATGAGTTAATTCCCCTCTCCTAGGGTTTTAAACCCCAAAGATATTTTCTAAAAGGATATTTTCAACCATAAACAGTGTCTTTTAATCAACTTGGCCTCTGTTCTGTACTCAAAATTAAACAAGCATGAACCACTTAGAGGATGAGGAAAATGTCCACAAAGCCTTTAGAAAGTGGTTAAGTGTCTTCACTGGGAGTGCCTGGACAGGATATGCCATTGCGTTAATAGGGTAGAATGGGAAGGAGCTTAGAGCAGCTGATCAAAATCTTACATGGGGCGGAGAAATTCAAAAAATGGTACTATGAACAGCCACTGTGCTAAGGAGCACTTACATCCGTTACGTAACATTATCCTATTATCCCATGCTTACCATCCCTACTTTTAACGAGGAAAGTAAAGCTGAAGAAATGGCACCATCCCTACTCCAAGCCCAAGCTGTTAACCTCCACTCCACATCAGAACTTCCCTGCCTATCACTCAGAAAATTTTCTATATGACAAAGTCATGGCAGATTTGTTGTTTTCTTGATGTTCTGAGTGTGCCACCCCAGCAAATTCTTGAAATTGCAGGGAGAGTTTGCAAGAAGAAATGTGTATATCACATACGACACCAAGCCAAGTGCTATTGCCAAATGCAGTCAGAGAATGGGCAGGTTGTGTGGTGCAAGCTTGGCTTTCTCTAAAGCGCACAGTTCTGATGGGGCCAATGGAAACTGATGCCCGTTAACTGATGACATGATAGTGACTCCATTAGAAGAAAAGCAAACAATGAAAATAATAAGTGCACATTTGGATTCTGACCATTGCAATCAATGGTCCCAGTGAGGAAGAAAAGCTGGAGGAATCCAGTGAGGTAGCAAACTTTTAGTTGGATAGCAAGTTTTCTGACGGACATGGGTGAACGGTGAACGGGCTGACACATACCCAAGGTCTTGGAGTAACTCAAGTCTTAGAGGAAGACAAATGTCCAGAAACAGGTAAAAATGCTAAAGAAAATTAAAAATTTAGAGCACGGGGAGTTCTGGGAAGGAAAAAGCCCCAGCTTGAAAATACTGATGCTAAGTTAGCTTATAGTAGCAGTGAAGAAAAGAACTTCTCCACTCCTATTTTACTACCTTTTTTTTTTTCCCCTGGGAAAGAAGACTGGAAGATTGACTGGAAAGAATGGAATAAATGTTAGTAAAAAGGATTGGAGCCCCAGCTTGTCCCAGATTCCACATCTGAACCATTGCATCCCAAGGGAAGGTAATATAATAGATTAAGAAAATGGGTTTTGGAGTCAGATACACCTAGCATCTACTTTATTCTCCTGGCAAGTTACTTAACAGTAACAGTCCAAATTTCAGTTTCTTCCTCTGTAAAAATTGGGATAATAGTCTACCTCATAGGGCAAGGGAACAATTCAACATAAAGTACTTTAACCAGTACCTGGCACATAATACTCAATGCACAGTAGCTATTCTTGTATCATTACTATTTTTATAGACTAAATAGTTGAAATCACAACAGAAGTCTTTAAGAAATTATGAAGAAAGACCAAATATTGTGAATAAGTAATCAATAAACCTAGAACTAATTATATTAAAGATGGTTTTACCAGTTTCCAGTGTAAATAGTGATCGCTAGGAGTGGTGTAGGTTTGGTAAGGTCATGCCAACCTAAATGCATTTTCCTTTTCTAAAGGGGTATGTATATACTGGAAATCAGGGGGATTTTATAGACAAAGAGTATTGGGATTTCAGCCTCACCAAGAATCTCATGATACCCTTATGAAAGAACTATGTGCTGGCTGTTCCAGGTAGGAAGATTTTTAACTTGTTGAGTAATCCTAAGGGTGCTACTTAAGAAATTTCATAACCCCAGAGGAAGGTTTCTGGGACAAATAACTTAGAGGTTGGCCCCTCAGTCCTAAATTGTTCAGCATTTTCAATAATGACTTTTATGCTAATATCTGCAGCATACTGATCAGTGAAAGAATGCTAGGATTCAAAAATTCTCATATGGCCCAAACAACAGACTAAATATAGAACAGTATGGAATTTTGTGGATACAAAATTCTATTCTTTTACTTTAGTCAAATATCAAACTCTGTAAGCAGTGTATAGGGTACACGTCCAAGCAGCTTATTATTTTTTTAAAGGTTTTATTCAAGGGGAACCTGACTGGCTCAGTCAGTCGAGCATGCAACTCTTGTTCTTGGGGTTGTGAGTTTGAGCACCACGTTGGGTGTAGAGATTACTTAAAAATAAAATCTTAAAAATACATATATAAAGGTTTGGGGCACCTCAGTGGCTCAGTTGGCTAAGCATTTGCCTTCGGCTCAGGTCATGATCCCAGGGTTCTGGGATCAAGCCCCACATAGGGCTCCTCGCTCAGCGGGGAGTCTGCTTCTCCCTCTCCTGCTCCGCCTGCCTATGCTCTCTCTCTGCCTCTCTCTCTCTGTATCAAACAAATAAAATCTTTTTTTTAAATTAAAGCAGAATTTCAAAGAGATACTTGTTTATCCATGTTCATAGCAATATTACAATAGCCAAAAAATAAGAGCAACCCAGCTATCTATCAGTGGATGAATGAATTAAAAATGTCATATATACATACAATGGATTATTATTCAACCTTAAAGAGGAAGGAAATTCTGACACATGCTACAATGTGGATGAACCTTGAGGACATGATACTAGGTGAAATAAGCCAGACACAAAAGGACAAACACTGTGTGACTCCACACATGAGGCATCTAGAGTAGTCAAATTCATAGACACAAAAAAGTAAAACGATTATTTCCAGGGTCTGAAGGGATAGAGGGGAGTGGGGAGTTACTATCTGATGGGTACAAAGTTTCAGATTTGCAAGATGAAAAGAGTTCTGGAGATGGATGGTGGTGATGGTTGGTTGCACAGCAATACAAATATAGCCAACACTGAATTGTACTCTTTAAAAAAAAAAAAAGATTTTATTTAACCATTTGAAAGAGAGGGAGCACAGATCGGGGGGGAGGTGAAGGAACAGAGGGAGAGGGACAAGTGGACTCCCCACTGAGCAGGGAGCCCAATGCGGGACTCGCTCCCAGGACCCTGAGATCATCATCTGAGCTGAAGTCAGACATTTAGCAGACTGAGCTACCCAGGCGTCTCTGATTAGTACTCTTAAAAATGGTTTAGATGGGGGGCACCTGGGTGGCTCAGTTGGTTCAGTTGCTTAAGCATCTGACTTTTTGCTCTGTGCTGGGCTTGGAGCCTGCTTAACATTTTCTCTCTCCCTCTCTCTTGGCGCCCCCCACCACCACTCTATATTTTTCTCTTAAAAAAAAAAAGGTTAAGATGGTAATATATATATTTATCATATAATTATATATTATTATATATAATTTAATTATATTAAATGTATTTTATCACATTTTTTAAAAAAGTAAGCCAATATAAAATCTTAAATACATCAAGAGCAACCTCGTACGAAAAAGATGGAATCTATTTTTTTTTAAGATTTTATTTATTTATTTGACAGAGAGAGACACAGCGAGAGAGGGAACACAAGCAGGGGGAGTGGGAGAGGGAGAAGCAGGCTTCCCGCGGAGCAGGGAGCCCGATGCGGGGCTCGATCCCAGGACCCTGGGACCATGACCTAAGCTGAAGGCAGCTGCTTAATGACTGAGCCACCCAGATGCCCTTGTATTTTATATCTTTTAAAATGTTGATCCTCATAGTACTATTGTGAGATGGAGAGGACAGATAGCTCTATTTTTAAAATGAATGACACTGAGGCTTAGAGAGGGGAGCCCAGCTCTCCTGATGCAAGGGCCAGATATCTCCCCTTCCATCTCCTTCCTGGCCACACATTGCTCCTCGTGGCTGGATTCTGAGGGTGTGTGATTTCAGTTATCTGCACTAATATCGTGCTTGGATGTTGTTGCAGTTATAAACATCTCTGATAGGTTGATGTGGTAGGGATGTTTGTCTCTCTGCCAAGCTGGTGACAATTTAATGACAGTATTGTCAACCAGTGTCTTTGATGATTATACACATTTATCAGACAGTATAATCATCTCTACTATGCCAGTTGCTCACACACCAGAAATGAAGCTCCAGGAACAGTCTATTACTCTGACAAGGATAATAGGTCATTATTACCAAATCAGCAACACAGTGCTTTAAAAATAAATGACCCTGTTTCCCATCATTATTTATTTTTCATAAGTGCCTCAGGTTTGTCTTAGCATCTAACAGCAGGAGACAATTATTCCATAATAGTCTTCTTCTTCTTCTTTTTTTTTTTTCAGTATGTTTTAAATGATCTTCAATGGTAAGTTAAATGTGTCTGTTGACCCCAAAGTAGAAGCCTGGGTGGTTTTATAGGAGCGTTAAAAGAAAATGGGTGGATTCATACCATCTTCCTTTGTCATCCGATTCTGTTGAAAAAGAATGGCCAGCTAGGAAGATGGGAGTGGGGTGGGGGGAGGAGAGATGCTGTGTACTATTCACATGAATGAAGGTGTGTTTAATGTTGTCTTAATGCTGTTTGATTGGGCCATCAGAGCATACAAACAATCCCCAATCTTGCCCCTTCTCTATGTAGAGTGCTTTTGGGTTTTTTTTGTTTTGTTTTGTTTTGTTTTTTCCTTTAGGTAGGCTCCATGCTGGGCTCTCCAATGAGGGGCTTGAACTCACAACCCTGAGATCAAGACCTGATCAAGAGTCGAACACTTAACCGACTGAACCACCCAGGTGCCCCTGTGTAGAGTGTTTTAAAAGGGAAACTGGTAACTCATAAAAGGAAAAATTCCCCTCTGCTTGCCCAGAAGTTCCTCAGCTCCTCTTCCCCTCACTCAGAACAGCCTGAGGGGGCCTGAGGGGTTCTTTCCCGAGCAGGGCACCTGCTCTTACTGCCTGGCAAGAGGTTCTGCTCACAGAGCAGCCCTCCCTGCACTGAAGTTGGATTAAATCGCAACCCCTGCTGGAGATTGGGCATTGCCTCCCGCTTCAATGGAAGAAGGCCCCGTGAAGGACACTAACACCTGTTTTCTAAGGAGGGAAGGGGGAGAACTGGCTGGGTGAGGATCCGGTGTTTCTTTGGCAACTGAGAACCATCCTGTTAGGGGTGGCCGCTAGCTTTCAAAACAAAAAGAAGCTTGTAACTGTAAAAGGCTACGATGGGTTTCCTGCTCCCCCACCCTTTTAGAGGCAAAACCTATTTATGAGGCTTTATTAAGTGCAAATAAGTCCCTCGGCTTCAACGGAGAAGCAGCAGCTGCTGAAGATGTGGTCATTTGCATATAAATGACATGATTTCAGCTCAGAGAGAATATTGAAAAATATACATGTCGACAATGGAATCCTGATAGAGTCACACATATTAAGGTCAGATATTGTCATTTTTAAGGCTGCTGCATGCTGATGACTGCATCATATCACACATTCAATTCTGTTTGGGTTATATGAGTTTTATCTTCTATGAAATGGAGGGTTTTTATTGTGAATTAATTAAACTACTTTTTTGATTCCTAAACATGAGAACATCTAGGTCAATAAGCTAAATGCTCTACAAATGCAAAGGCTCTGTGGCAGCCAAAGTTACCAACTGCAAACTTGGGTGTTCTGTACAGCTAACAAAGAGGGATGTGTGCCCAGGAGTCTCCCAGGGAAGCGACTCTGTGGCGCTTTCTCTAATGTTCATCGGTCCGCTGCAGGGTCAACCTTTTTTTGAAGGGCCGAAGGAGGCTCCAGTGTTTATATTCGAAGAAGTTTTCTAACAGCCTGGCTGAAAGATGAGTGGGGAAATTACCATAGCCCAGAAAGTCCCAGAAATTTCCCAAGTGCCCACCGTTGTTTCCTGGCCCCATGGCCTGTGGCTTGGAGTTCATGGCTGGCAAGAGACACATCCTGGAATCATCTGCCCTGCTCCCAGGCAAGGGTCCCCCCATGCTGCCTGGAGGAAGCCGATGGGTTTCTCTCCAATATGTCCCCAATTTTGGCCCTGCATCAGTCAGGGTGCTTGTTGGCTCCGTTCCCACCTGCAGCACAGAGCTTGTTTAGAAACCGCTTGCTGTATTTTGGCTGCTGGGAAGGCCATAGAAATACAAACACTACCTTCACCTTGCTAACAGGCCCATAGCTCCCTTAAGGAGAATATTTTCCTGTAAATGATGATCACTGAAGTGATAACTTGAGATCTTCTCATAAAAAATAGTATCTTTAAGTAACAGACTTGATCACTGAGTTACTTATTAAATAAGTCAGGTCACTAATTCTCTTTTTCAAAATTTTTATTTATTTTTATTTTTTAAAAGTATTTATTTTTTTGATTTATTTGACAGACAGAGACACAGCGAGAGAGGGAACACAAGCAGGGGGAGTGGGAGAGGGAGAAGCAGGCTTCCCGCAGAGCAGGGAGCCCGATGCAGGGCTCGATCCCAGGACCCTGGGATCATGACCTGAGCTGAAGGCAGATGCTTAACTGAGCCGCTAATTGTCAACATAGTTTTAAACCTGACAAATGAATATTTACTAGCTGAATAAAAATCGTTGGTATATACATACTTTCTAACAGATGATTAAAGATAACTAATAAATAATTGAATAACTAGCAAGGAAAAAGGGAAATTTATAAAGTCCCCATAAATATTTGTGTTTCATAGAGAACTTCAGAGCCTTCAGAGAACTCTATTATGCTAACTTGAAAGAAGAATCCCAGTGTCAATTTGCTGATATATTCAATATATTCTCTTTAAATGATTTGTGGAGATACATGATGCTTTAGCTTTAAGAAAGATATTAAAACTCTTAAATGCTTAGTCCTCGTAATTGATCAAATTATACACATAGAAGATGATTATTTTATCCAAAGTTTGGCATCGGGTTATCAGAGAAGTGTGATTAAACCACCCTGAGGGTGGATCCAGGTATTGCAAGGCCTGAAGCTTACACAATTTGGAGGGCCCTCTTTAAAAGAATACAAAAGTACTGATATTTATTTAGGTTGAGGAAAAAAATCACAACAAATTACAAACCTCACAAAAGCCTCAAAACTAACATACTTGGATCGATTTGCTGGCTACACACCTCAACTCTTTTCCGCTACAGTTGACTACCTCTTTAGTCTATCCTCTAATATGGGTGATTAAAATGTGTTTTTTATTAATGATAGTTTTTAAAAGTTTATTTCATTTCTGCAACTTGCTACAGGTAATGTCATGTAGGGTTTTGGGATTGTTGTCAAATTGGGGAAAACCTCAGTCCGTTTCTTTCACACATGAGCTGTAAAATTTCAAGTCTTCTTGTGGAGTGACTAATCCTAAACACTTCCATGTTTTCCTAGTACCTACGGCCACAGGCCACATTGGTTTCTATGGCAATGTGCTCTCAAGCCCTGCACTTTGGTGGGTCCTTAGAAATAGTGTTTAGGGAAGCTGTCCTTATATCAGGACAATTAGTAATATCTTTACAATATACAGAGGTGACTGTAAAACATAATTAAATGCATTCCCAACTCAACTTTGGCATGGCTGAAGGGAAAAACGAGTCTTATTAGAATGAGCCCTGCAGAAAGATTCCTGGCCCTCTCTGCCCTTGGACAGTCTAGTGGTTCTCATGGTCATTGCTGACTTTCAAGGCCCAGCGTCAGTGATGAGAGAAGAGGAGCAGTAAAGCAAGCAGAAGACAGTAGAACAGTTTCCCTCCAGCAATACAAGCCCCTTCAAGTTAAAGAAGAAAAGCTGTTCTCTAAACCCATGAAAACAGTGCCCTCCAGGCTCCCTCCTACCAGCATTCTCTGTTCACCAGTTCAGTTTGGCCAGACTAAAATTAAAACCAGAAAATGCCATGAGAAATAGAAAGATAAGAGCCCCAAGTGGACGTCCATTTCCCTGGGGTGTGATCGAATGAATACAACCAAATCTCTAGTGGATCTACCGTCCCCATCTTCTGGAGGAGCTCTTCTAAAAGCAGCACATGCTGGAGATGCCAGAGATGAAAGGGACACTCTATTCTGTCCTAGGAAGAAGATGAAGCTGGCAGTTTAGACTGCTGAAAAACAGTTTGAGATAAGCTTGTAGTTCCATAGAAATTAATCTGTACCTCTAGATAGCAGGTAAGCCTATTGGAAAGCTTCTTCAATTCAAGCAGTTAATAATATATCAAGTCTTGTAGCTTAAGGGATACAATTTTCAAAATTATTGTACTGAGGGAATCATAAATTCCACCAAGAGGAAGGTTGTAGTCCAGATATTTTATTTTAGATTTCCATCTAGGGTACATTACGACACGCCACATGAAAGTCAAATCGTCCATGTAAAATGGTTTCCAGGTGATAAGTTTACCCCAAGGGGTCCAGTAAAGTAATACATTCAGAGTTATATCTGACTTTCACAATCTATAAAGACTAGTTATCAATTTTTTGAAAGATTTGATAAGCAGGAACAAAAAAATAGCTTATGGATGCTGACATTTGTCTCATTAATGGGAACAGCATAAGAAGTGCAAGCTCCTTCTGGATTTGGCTGTAAATACACCACTGACATACATTTTGGAAGGTTGCTATTTTGTGCTGGTGGGAATGTATTTGTCTAACCTTGCACTGACTATAATAGACATAAGGAAGTAGTGATATTACTGTCAGCCACATTCAGCTTTTTAAAACAGGGGCACCCACTCTGCCAATAATCTGTCAGATTCCAGGCCACTGCATATTAAAAATTATGTTCCATCAACACTGGCCTATTGGAAGTTTTATTAGGAAATAATTCTCCTGTTGTGTTTGGGGAAGGAAAGAAAAAAAAAAAAAAACTCCACTTCACCCAATAGGATTCAAAGGGATAATTAATGTTCCTTCCATCCTCAGAATAGGAATGCTTTGACTTCCCCAGTGTTTCATGTGAATGCCACTACCCCTCCTTGCAAGGGCAGAACTGAAATACTGGTGAGAAACAGGCAGGGGGCCCAGGTACTAATTAATTGCCTGTTTGAGCGTTGCCTATCCGTAGCATCATTCTGTGTATTGTAAGGCATTATTTTCATAAGTTATTCCCGTTACCAGGGAAAAAGAATTACCTTCTTTTTTTCAAGAAGACAAGACTGGTAAGTTTGCCGAAGATGGTTATTGAAACAATAATAGTAATAACAAAGTGCTTACGCTTGCTTGGCTTTGGTCAAGCTTTCTAGTTTAAAGTGCATTCCTGGGAGGGTGCTGACTACCCAAACCGTGGGAGAAATGTCCTGGGCTGCCTGCATCATCGCTCGAGTTCATAAGGTGAGACACAAGGAATGGTGACACTCTTCGCCTGTCCAGAGTTCAAAACTAAACCCATTCTTCAAAAAAACTCACCATGCATTTGAATGAAAGTATATTGCAGTAATATTTCATTTATCTACCTAATGCCATCAGTAAATGGGTTGTTTTCTGCAAAGGTAAGTCTTCCAAAATAATTAAGTGATATTTTTATTTTATCCCATTCAGTGCAACCATATTGCATTTCAGCCTTTCTAAAATAACTGCTTCCCTACCTACCTTTTGGATTTGAGTGAACGTATATACCAACCTTTCCTTTGTGTAAGTGAATTATCGCCACTAGGTACCACCCAGTAGTGGCTGCCTCGCTGCTGAACACACATGGCTGTCTGGCTGGGCTTTCGGGCTCCTCCCTGGCCTTAGCTTTTCCTGCCCCTGCTCACCAAGTGTACCTGTAAATCTCCTCATCACTTCTCAGCAGAGAAGGCGGGGTTTTGCAGGTGAAGGCAGGGGTTTGGGAGTCCAACATTCTGGAGTGAATCCCAGCTCCACCACTTACTACCTGTGTGAACTTGAACAGTGAATTTCCTCTGTTTCCTCGTTCATAAAATAGAAAAGAAATACCTGCTATAGGGTTGTTGTAAAATGAAGGGCTGTTAGCACAGAATCCAGCACAGCATCCCTGTGCCTCGTGATTTAAAACAGCACCATCCAGCCTTCTCTCTGTGCCTTTTCTGTTCATCTACCTGTATAAGTAAAATTTTCTTTTTGTTTTCCCATTACATGGAAATGCTTCAGCAGATCTCACCAGATTTGGAGGCCTGACTTTGCGTATAAACTATACAGAATGCCCAACATTAACTTCAGGAAGACCTGGGGGGAGGGGGTCTTCAGGTCAGAGCGTCTCAGGCTGCAGTGTCCATCAGCATTGCTAGTGGAGGGACTGTTAAAACACATTCCTGAGCCCCACTCCCAGAGTTTCTGATTCAGAGGATCTGGGGTGGGACTTGACAATTTACATCTGATCAGTTCCCAGGTAAAGCTGATGCTGATGTTGCTGATTTGCAACTTGATTCCTAAAAAGCGTTTGACCGAAGTGAGGTGTAAGGCAGATTTTCTTCTTGCCTTAATTCCTTCCTACACCCCACTGCCTACTAAATACACATATCTGGAGCGCCCCACCCCTCCACCCCTGTGCCTGTCCTTCTCTTAATTCCTCCCTTAAATCCACAGTGGCTGACTAACGTGGGGTGTGAGTGGGGCTTGTGGTCTGAATTATTAGCAATTGGGGAAGGTGAGACCCATTTAAATTGTTCTTAATTTCCTACCCCACACATGGGTGAGAAGGAGTCAGTTTCGTAACTATTTGCAAGCCGGAAATTGTGTTCATAAAACATTTTGTTGTGATGACTCCAAACCATGTTCCTAAAATTTGAATCACACGTACTTAATTGAAATGGAAAACAGCTTTCTGAGACCTAGTCTCAACGTCCCTGACTTTGCAGGTGAAGGTATTCCAGGGAGTTCTCTGCCAGACCCAAAGAGGAGAGCTATCACAATGGGCCTGCGTCCTTGTGGCCTGAGGAGAAAAGCGGGCCAGTGAGAAACCCTGGGGCGGTGGGGAGTCAAGGAACTTTTAGGAACAGGGATAACTAATTTTCAAATTAATTGTTTAATGTGTTGTATTGTTGCATAATCCCTATCTTAGGATAAGTCTGCTGTATACACTACTCTGTATTATCAGGGTTTATAAGGTTGTGGTCTCCACAGGATGAGGGAGGAGAGAAGCCCAAGTCGGATTCTGACATATGCCAGACGGAGTGAGTGACCGGGGTAACTCAGAGAATGCAGGCTCCAGGGATTTACTCAGATCCTTTGGGGAGGTCCTTAGACTTCCCATAGCATTGGCCCCACAAGACTTGCGGTGTTTTCATTTAAATAGTAAAGAAAGGGGGACCTAGCAAGGGGGTATCCAGGTGACAGGCTTCTGGGTCACCTGGGCTTATGGGCAGAGTCTGAAATCAACAACTCTGACTGGTTTCGCCTCAATCATTTCTCAGATTTCTCCAGTTTGAAGAAAGTGTGTTCATTAATTCAGTAATATTTCCGAGTGGCTGCAGGGGACCTGGCTCTGTGTGGTGATGGCCTCAAGCAGCTTGTTTGGCCTGTCATGCTCGCGTGTCTTCTCTGTCTCCGAAGGCGGGTCCATGACGTGTGCATTTCAGTTCCGCCTGGCGCCACCGCCCTCTCCCCAGGACCCACTCCCAGAGCCCGCAGGATTCACTGATGAACCGACTGTGCACCAGGCCCTGTTCGGGGCACTCGGGAGTGAGCAGAGTGGGAGGAGGCAGACAACACACAGGGTAAAATGAAACAGAGCTACAGTATGTGAAAGATGAGTATGTTGGGCAGTGAGAAAGAGAAAAAGGTAAAGCAGGGAAGAAGAACAGGAGTCCGGGTGGGGCTGGGATGGGCTAGCCAGGGCAGGGCCTCTTTGAGAAGGTCTGGACAGAGGAAGGAAAGGCAAAGTGCCGCAGCCTGAGGTGGCAGCTGGCGGCTGGCACCCGGGGGGAAGGGCGGGGAGGCCGGGCTGGGGGAGCGCGGGGTGGGAAGCAGGACAGGAGGTCAGAGGGGGCCCGCCGCCGGAAAGCACATCAGGCAGGTCGGGGCGGGCTCCGCCAGGACTTGGCTTTACTCTGCCTGCGGTGCAAGTCCCTGGAGGGGTTTGAGCCACGGGGTGACGTGGCGCGTCCTGGTTTTAGCAGGGTCTCCCTGGCAGCTGTGCGGGGAATGGCCTGCAGGAGAGCAAGGGAGAAGCAGGGGGCTACTGCAGAATGCAGGCGAGGCCCGTCAGGGCCTGGACCGGTACGTGGTGGTGGAGACGGTGGGAAGCGCTCCAACCTAGGGTACATTTTAAGGTAGAGGCAACATGGTTTGTTTACAGAGTATGAGCCATGCGAGAGAGAAAGGACCTAAAGAACCTGATAGACCTCTTTCCAAAAAGATCCCACTCGGGGATCTTTTCCTGCGGGACCAGTTGACTGCGGGCTCCCCAGGCCTCGGTCCTGTGCTGGGGCTCCTTTTCTTCTTGGACGGCTTTGGAAACCAACGCTTGGAAGGTTCGTTCTGCACCGGTCTCCACCGCTCTCTAGCGTCTTCAGGGCCCTCAAGGTACAGACAAACTTGGGACTCAAGGGACTGCCTCGTGTGTGCCCCAAATCAAGCTCATCTTTCATAAACTGCCACATTGCCCTGACATCTTCATCTCTCTTTTGTTTCCCTCATATCCTCCCCTTTGATCAGCCATAAATGAAGCTGGACTTTTTAATTTTTAAAAAAGAGTTAAAGTCAACTGTTTTTCTTCTTTGTGGGCTTTTAAAAAAAATTCCTCTTTTATCAATAGGTTGGTGGCCTTCTGTGCTAAAGGGATTCCCTTGTCCTCTTGTGGCCTCTGGAAGCATTTATCTTCCAACAGAATTTTTCTGGGGACCTTCTCCTCTCTGGGGACAGTGGTCTGCACACAGCCTTTCTACCCACTTGCCCACACTGTTTGGGCTCCTCCTCCTGACCTGACTTAGCCATGGCTCTCCAGGACCCCCTCCACCTTTGAGCAATATCAATGCAAAAAAGCCACCAGGCAGAAGAGAGAAATGGGAAGACAGTATTTGATTTATGACACGCCCAAGGGTGAGCAGAAACAGAAAAGGCACAGGGCACTGTCAGATCGAAAATACAAGAGCAATTAGGACAGAGTGAAGAAACCCCTGTATGTATGTATGTACGTATGTATTTTTAATTAGAGTGTGGGTGACAGACAATATTATATTAGCTTTAGGTATATAACACAGTGATTCAATATTTATATACATTAGGAAATGCTAACCATGGTAAGCGTAGTTGTCATCTGTCACCAAACACGTTATTACACTATTATTGACTGTCTTCTCTATGCCATGCTTTTCTTCCCCATGACTTATTTATTTTATAACTGGAAGTTTGTACTTCTTAATCCCCTTACCCAACTCCCTTCTGGCAACCACCAGTTTATTCTCTGTATTTATGAGTCTGTTTCTGTTTTGTTTTTCCTCTTTTTTTTTTTTAGATTCCACATATGAGTGAAATCATATGGTATTTGTCTTTCTCTGACTTTATTTCGCTTAGCATAATATCTTCTAGATCCATCCATGTTGTTGCAAATGGCAAGATTTCATTCTTTTTGATGGCTGGGTAATATTCCTCTCTGTGTGTGTACGACATCTTCTTTATCCATTTAGCTATTGATGGACACTTGGTTTGCTTCTGTATCTTGGCTATTGTAAATGATACTGCAGTTAATGTGGGAGTGCATGTATCTTTTCCAATTCATGTTTTTCTTTTCTTTCAGTAAATACCTAGTATTCGAATTAGTAGATCATATGGTAGTTCTAGTTTTAATTTTTTGAGGAACCTCCCTAATGTTTTTCATAGTGGCTGCACCAATTTACATTCCCACCAACAGCGCAGAAGGGTTTCCTTTTCTCCATATCCTCACCAACATTTGTTATTTTCTTGTCTTTTTGATAATAGCCATTTTGACAGGTATGAGGTAACAACTCATTGTGGTTTTGATTTCCATTTCCCTGATGGCTAGTGATGTTGAGCATCTTTTCATGTGACTGAGGGCCATCTGTATGTCTTCTCCAGAAAAATGTCTTATTCAGATTTTCCGCCCATTTTAAAATCACATTCTTTGGGGTTTTTTGGTGTTGAGTTGTATGTATTCTTCATATATTTTATATGGATTAACCCCTTATTGGATACATTATTTGCAAATATTTTCCTCCATTAAGTAAGTTGCCTTTTTGTTTGTTGATTGTTTCCTTCATTGTGCAAAAGTTTTTTAGTTTGATGTAGTCCCAATCATTTATTTTTGCTTTTATTGCATTTGCCTGAGGAAACAGATCCAAAAAAATATTGCTGAGACTGACATCAAAGAGACTACTGTCTATGGTTTTGTTTTGTTTTGTTTGGAGTTTTATGGCTTCAGGTCTTATATTCAGGTCTTTGATCCATTTTGAGTTTATTTTTATAAGAAACTGGTCTAAGTTTCATTCTCATACATGTAGCTGTCCAGTTTTTCCAGCACCATTTATTGAAGAAACTGTCTTTCCCCCATTGTATATTCTTGCCTCCTTTGTTATAGAATAATTGACCATATAAACATGGGTTTCTTTCTGGGCTCTCTATTCTGTTCCATCGATCTATGTGTCTATTTTTGTGCCAGTACCACACTATTTTGATGACTACAGCTTTGTAGTATATCTTGAAATCTGGGACTGTGATACCTCTGGTTTTGCTCTTCTTTCTCAATATTGCTTTGGCTATTTGAGGTCTTTTGTGGTTCCATACACATTTTAGGATTATTTAGTTCTGTGAAGATGCTATAGGCATTTTGATAGGGATTGCATTGAGTCTGTAGATCTCTTTGGATGGTATGGACATTTTAACAATATTAATTCTTCTAATTCTTGAGCATAATATATCTTTCCATTTATTTGTGTCATCTTCAATTTCTTTCGTTGGTGTCAGAGTTTTCAGAATACAACTCTTCCACTTCCTAGGATAAATTTATTCCTAGATATCTTTTTTGGGGGAATGCAATTGGATTGCACGTAATGGGATTATTTTCTGAATTTCTCTTCCTGCTAGTTTGTTATTAGTGTATAGAATCACAACCAATTTCTGTATATTAATTTTGTGTCCTGCAACTATTCTGAATTCACTTATTCTAATAATTTTTTGGTGGAGTCTTTTGGGAGTCTTTAGGGTTTTCTCAAGTCATCTGCAAATAGTGACAGTTTTACTTGTTCCTAACAATTCAAACGCCTTTTTTTTCTTCTCTGGTTGCTGTACCTAGGAGAGAAAAAAACTCTTTTGCGGCTGGGTATTCTTTCTAAAAATGCAGTCTATTTGGTTATTGTTTATAGCTCTGCCAACAGTACCTCCTGTGAGACATTCCAGGGCAGAATGAAACTAATCATGATTATATGTTCATTAGCAGCTATCACATAGTTGGATCAGAGCAAGTGATTGCTGGGTCCTGGTTTTTAAATTTTCTTCCAACACAAGGGCACAGAATATGGTCATCCTGACCAGCAGGCAGCTGGGTCTGTACCCTGCTTCTGCTGGGCTCTTCAGAACGTATTTTTTAAAGATCAGGGAAGAATACGTCTCCCATGATGCATTGTGCATTAACTGCTTCAGTGTGTTTTCTCACCTTGGGCATGTTTCCTTCTTAATTATGATGACAACCAAACGTTTGAAGTACTTTGTAAAGTCATCTACGTGCCTCTGCATCTGTGTGTGCGTGTGCTGTCTCTGCGTATGTGTGTATGGGTACTCTGTGTACATATATATGTGTGTTCTCCCAGGAAAAAAACAAAGCAAAACATCCTTTTGCTGTTTAAAGTATCTTGTCATGCTATTCCTTTAAGAAAATAACCTGGGACAGTAGGCATGGGAGCAAAATTATATTTAGGGGTTTTAAAATATATGAAATGATAAATGGATATAAAACTAACAGAATAGGGGCGCCTGGGTGGCTCAGTCCATTAAGTGTCCAATTCTTGGTTTCGGCTCAGATCGTGATCTCAAGGTAGTGAGATGGAGCCCTGCATCAGGCTCCATGCTCAGTGCAGAGTGCTTAAGTGCTTAAGAGTGCTTAAGACTCTCTCTGCCTTTCCATTTGCACCTCCCCCGATGCACGCTTTCTCTCTCTAAAATAAATAAATAAATCTTTAAAAAAATAAAGCTAACAGAATAGACAAAAACAAATTTTAAATTGTCTTAATTAACACATATTGAGTGTCTACTAGCTATTGCAGGCATTTAACATACAAGAATTTGCTTGACCTCTGTAATAGCCCTGGTTAGGTAGGCATTATTTATTTACTTATTTTTATTTTTTAATTAATTTTTTATTTTAAGTAGGCTCCATGCTCAACAGGGGTCTTGAACTCACAACCCTGAGATTAAGAGTTGCATTCTCTACCAACTGAGCCAGGCAGGTGCCTCCAAGACAGGCATTACTAATCCTATTTTATATATGAGGCAGAATAACTTGCTGAAGAATATGCAGTTAACAAGAGACAAACAGGTTTGAACCCAATTTTGTCTTACTTTAAAGTCCATGTTTATTCCCCTGCATCATGTTGACTTTCAGAGAGATCATATGGTCTATCTATAAGGTGAAAATGTCCCTTGCCTTGCAAATAACCAACAAGAGTTTGTGAAATACTGTTGGAGGGGAGGGGATGTGAGCACTTCACACAGTCAAATCAGATAGAAGTTAATTCTCTGGAGTTACAGCTGAGGAACAGTCCGTAGGTGGCCCGTCTCTCACTATGTCAAACTTGCTTCTCAGAAGGCAGAAGATGAAACTGCTGGTGCTGTTTGTCTGAAGGAGGCAGAGAAGAACTAGGCAGATCTACGCAGGGAAAGAGCAGGTGTGGCGTGTGGAGCCTGTGGCTGGAACAGACACACACGCTCCTCTTCACACTTTACCTGCCCCCGCCACATGCAAATCAGGAGCAGTCAACAAAGACTTCCAAGGGTCTCCCTTTGGGCAACCCTGCCCAGTGTCTGCGATTAGAATTATAAGTCACAGCAAGTGGGTTCCTATCTTCTCTCGGACAGTTTGAAAGAGCTACTGCCACATCTGGCCAAAGTAACTTTGCTTTTCCCAGAGGGAATCTTCCTTAGAATACTTTGCTTTTTTGCAGAGTCTACTAAATTTAAAAGAGCCTCAAGATGAAACTACCTATATATGGAGACATAGGTGTAGATAGATATATAGATTATGTATGTTATATATTATTAGTAATTATTGCTAATAATTCAAAATAATTAACTACTATCTATAATATATAGATATATATACTATATATGGTATACTATCTATATATCTATAATATATATATATATTATAGATATATATCTATATATAGGCATGAGAGCGAGTTATATTTAGGGATTTTAAAATATATGAGATGATAAATGGATATAAAGCTAACAGAATAGGGGCACCTGGGTGGTTATAGATACCACCAAATGGTAGTTATATCCATTTATCATTTCATATATTTTAAAACCCCTAAATATAACTTGCTCCCATGCCTATATATAGTATATATATACGTTATATATATACTATAATATATATCTATAATATATAGATAGTATACCATATATAAATACTATATATAGTATACCTATATATATACTATATATATAGTATACCTATATATATATAATATGCATTATATATACTATATATCTACATAACTATATATAGATACAGAGAGAGGAATATGTAGAAATAGGTATAGATGTATAGATACAACTATATCTGTACATCCTTACTCCTTTATTGTTTCCAATAATATAATTTAATGTAGAAATATTTCTCACTTACCATACTGTATCTGTAGAACTGTATCTACATATCTATATCATCTATATCCATGTATTACTCGCTCAGCAGACACCAGCCTCTTCTCCTACTGGGTCTCGCTGACACTTGCCGTCATGCATTAGCTACATAAGGATACCACCTAGACCCCGTTGTTCTTGGCCTGGACAAGACCGTGGGGAACCAGGCTGTTTGGATATTCCAGTTACTTTGCCAAGGCCACTGCTACTAAACAACTTTGGGCAGTAGCCCAAGTCTTATCATTATCCACACAGTAAGCCAAAAGCAAGGAGGTAACTTAGAAGCAGGGAAAACATGCCAAGATCCTGGAATTTGTCCTGCTATTGGGCATCTTTCCCTGAAAGAGTCACCAGAGCAATTAAAAATCAAACAAAAGAGAGACCAGGCACACACACACCCCTACCTCAAGGTTCTGGAAAAGAGACCCCAAGGGGAAAATAAAATTTAGGAGGTTTGTTGAACCCACTGTAGAGCTGATCCAGAATTTAAATTGATTCCATAATTTATTGCATTTTAATTAGCAATCACAAGAGACCAAATATTGTTTACTCTCTTGTTAGGAGCTCTAGCTGGAAACAAATACCAGAGAGTCTTAATAAGGATGAGTTATATTTACTGTTTTCCATTTTACAGTCTTGTTATAATCATCACAAGAAGAGATTCATTTAGTGTTCATCTGTTCTTGGTATGACATTTGTTGACCACTAGGGTGACATAAAATCAGAACATACCCCATAAGCTGAGAAAGAGCCTCCCTTCCCCCACCCCACCCCATGCTTACGCCTTCATTGTTTTCAATAATATAATTTAATGTGGAAATACTTCTGGCTTAGTTAGATGACATAAGTTCCCATGTGCCCTCGCCACCCAAAATGCATCTAAATGATTGCTGTAGGTTATTTATTTAGAGCAGAATACTACTCCAAACAGCAGACTGCTGCATCTATATGCCCTACTCCAACATGGAAACATTAGCCACATCAGACAGAAACTGTCTGTCTGCTCAGCGTGCACCCATTGGCTTATCAGGTTACCCATCTGATGGGTTATCAGACTTTTTTTTTGTTTCATTCTATTCATTTTTGTTAACTAATAGAATATTTGTTCTTTTTAATGACATTTGCTCAGGGCCAAAGTTTTTGGGGTTTCCAAACAGCTTTTGCTATTCTTACTCAAGCAGGAAGAAGCCTGAACCTCTCTACTTGTGGGATGGGACTCTCTGCAACAATGCATTTCTTTGGTAGCACTCTGGGTCCCCGTTCCTCCCATTCTAAAGTACTTTTTAAATACCACTGTGTATTATTGCAGTGATTCTCATCAGTCATCCCACCTCTGCTTCTTGGATTCGGTGCCCAGCATGTAATCGAGCTCATTATCTCAACTCTAAAGGATATTCCATTAAGTGAAGGCAGAGGACATGATTCCAAGAGGCCATCCTCAAAAAAGGGATGTTTTGTGTAATCTGAATACACATACCCTTTTGAGGCTTTTCATTCAAAAAATGGCCTTTTTCTTCAAAAGTAGATAAAGTAGATGCCATTGTTTACTTCTTCTTCTTCTTCTTCTTCTTCTTCTTCTTCTTCTTCTTCTTCTTCTTCTTCTTCTTCTTCTTCTTCTTCTTTTTTTTAACCCAGTTTTCTACCCAGCCACAGAGACACCAATCTGATGCTTGGATTTTAATTAAAACTTGCTCCCTGTTAAAAAGCTCCTATTGTTCTTTCCATTTAAATAGGATTCTTCTTAGATCTTTAACAAGACCACAGAGGAGTAATAAATCTAAGTAATTGTCCTTATTAAGAAGAGATTATTCTCACAAGACTATAACAGTCACCAAAGTAACTAAAGCCATTTCCAGGTAGCACTTAGAGTGTCTTCCTCCTACCCGAATACAGAAATGCCTCGTTAGTCACTTTCTTTGCAGCTCAAATTAAATTAGATGGCATTCTGTTTATTTTTCATATCTTTTGCTAACAGAAGGGGATTTTCCCTTTGATGATATTAATCAGGAAACCTCAAGTCCAATCGCACCGAGTTCATGGGATGGAGATGACCTCTTCTTCCTTCCTTCTCTCCTTCCTTCCTTCTCTCCTTCCTTCCTTCCTTCCTTCCTTCCTTCCTTCCTTCCTTCCTTCCTTCCTTCCTTCCTTCCTTCCTTCCTTCCTTCCTTTTCTCCTTCCACAACTGATGCCTGAGTTCTTGCTATGCTAGTCACTCTGCCAGGCATTCCTTGTTCAAAGAAGAAAGACATAGTCCATTGGGTGGTGTATTATCTATTCATCTAATATTTATTAAACATCTTCCATGTGCAAGACATCGTAGTAGGGGCTGAGTTTTCAGAGGGAAAAAGCCAGACACAGTCCCTGCCTTCTTGGAACTTGAGATGTGGCAAAAATGTAGACAGCAATCCAATAATTCCATAATTGATTAATTGTAACTATGGCAAAAAGTTATGAAAGAAAAGACAGGGTGCCATGTGAGCATGTTCCAGAGAGTTAGAAGCAGTCCTTTTAGAATTATCCACTTAGTTTTTCTATGACAAATGATCAGAGCTTTGCTTTCCTATCATACAAAACTGCCAGGGAAGCTTTCTCATTCCCCAAGTTCTATGTACGCAGTGGTTCCTGATGTTTTCAATTTTTATTTAAAATCCATGTCCTAGGAGCACCTGGGTGGCTGTCTTGATTTTTGGCTCAGGTCATGATCTCAGGGTCGTGAGATCAAGGCCCACACTGGGCATGGAGCCTGTTTAGGATTCTCTTTCTCCCCTTCCCTCTGCCCCTCACCCCATTCCTCTCTCAAATAAATAAATAAATAAATAAATAAATAAATAAATAAATAAATAAATAAATAGTAAAATGAAATCCATGTTCTAAACTAGCCTCCCTCAGTTAGAGAAAGCTAACTTATCATGTCTAGAATAGAATCGTCAAAGAAAAAAAAAAATGGCAACAGACTCAAATGCCCATCAAAGCTTTATTTCATAGAAGTGTGCTCACCTATGCATGCCTTACCAACAAACAGATGCACTAAGGAGCTAGGGAAGGGCGCTTTCCACCAAAAAAAGACAAAGTATTGGTTGTCAACCTACTGACCCCAGTCTTTGTTTTCAGATCTTGAGGATACAGCTTGCATCAGTTCAGCTCTTACACTTCATGTTGGGTATACTGTGACTCTTGTTTGCAAATCACAAATAAGAACTGAGGAGTTTGTTGCCTCCAAAATTGCCAGTAACATAGAAATGGTGGGTATTACCTGCAAAATTCCTTCTCAGCACACAGAAGAGAAGCACCCTAGAGCTGTTCAGGGATGAGGACTGAAAGCTTGCCATCTGACATGGAAAATGCTCATCATCTGACCAAATCAAGGGCTTTCACCCACCCAACAAGTCAAAAAAGTTTTCTTGAGAAACAAAGTCAGCAGTCCATCTGCTGGGAAGCCTTTGTGGATTGTCCAAGGGCTGCTCTAGACTTCAGCCTTGCAGACTCAGAACTTTAACAACCCACCAAGAACAGATCCATTTTCGGGGGCGGGGGTGGGGGGGCGGGCGGGCTAGAGACTCATTAGCCAAGTAGTGAGACTGAAGAATAAAGGCACTTTGCCAGGGCACTAATCAGCAATGCAAAGTGACCATCTTCAGCACCCAAATGTTCAAAAGCCTCCATGACTAATATGTTCTTTTCCTGAAGGTAGACTCTAAGTCATGATCAGAATTGCTTGGGAGTAGAGGGAGGGTCATGGAATCAACAAGGAGGGCTAAATGACTTGAATTTGAAATCAAATGAATATAGACTGATGCTTCCATCTGGCCAATGGATCTAGAACTAACTGGGGCTTGAAGACTAGAACTCAACTGGCCTCAACTCTCTGTGCTCATTGTCACATCACACATGACTTTGTAAAGGGGACCCAGTCACTCAGTTTCTTGAGTTAGACACCCTTTAACCGGGATGAATCTTTCCCAAACAGCACTTTGCTATGCACAAGAAAGTAATTGAGAGAGCAGCCTCACAAGAGCCTTTTTGAGAACTTAACATAAGGCTGCTTCCTCTTTACCAAGGAATAGTGTTTCAGGGGAAAACAAACAAACAAAAAAAACCTCATCTTATGTTTGAACATATCTGATATGTATAATAAAGTTAAGAATCAATCATTAAGAGTGTTCCAGAACTGGGACGCCTGGGTGGCTCAGTCGGTTAAGCGGCTGCCTTCCGCCCAGGTCATGATCCCAGGGTCCTGGGATCGAGTCCCACATCGGGCTCCTTGCTCAGCAGGGAACCTGCTTCTCCCTCTCTCTCCCTCTCCTTGTGCTCTCTCTGTCAAATAAATAAAATCTTAAAAAAAAAAAAAATTCTAAAAAGAGTGTTCCAGAACCATGACCCCTATAGGGTAAGATTCCTTTCCATGGCTTCCTACTGCCTCTGAAAATACTGGTTTTTTGGAAGAAATGAGTATAATATTGGCTGTTTGGAGGAAGTGAGGGAAAAGGGGTCCTAAAATAGTTAAATTAGGTAAAAAGGGGAAAATAGAAAGGCACTAAAGACAAATGTACCTACTTCATCACTTTGGGATCCATTCCCAATCCCTCTGCCCTGGCATTCGAGCCCCTTTGCTTCTGCCATCAGCATATGCCCTTGATTCTCTCCTTTGTCTAGGCTTCCAGAGTTGACTAGCTGCTCTTCTTTTTTTTTTTAAAGATTTTATTTATTTGACAGAGAGAGATACAGCGAGAGAGGGAACACAAGCAGGGGGAGTGGGAGAGGGAGAAGCAGGCTTCCCGCGGAGCAGGGAGCCTGACGCGGGGCTCAATCCCAGGACCCTGGGATCATGACCTGAGCCGAAGGCAGACGCTTAACGATTGAGCCACCCAGGCACTCCGGACTAGCTGTTCTTCTAATGGCTGTAGTATTCCTCTGTGTATGTTACACTTCGCCTGCAGTGTTAATGGGGGCCGTCCTTCAAGTGACTTTGCTTCTCTCTGATGTTGATCTTTGTTTGGCTGTCAAAGAGTAACCTTATTTCCTGGCTCTTCAGGAAGTGGGGTGAGGTTGCAGAGTACCATCTTGAAGCCCCAAGAATACAAACGAACGCTCTATCATCATAGCATACTTCACACTACCGATATGAGCAGGGTTTAGATTTTGGCAGGTACCAGAATGCACATGTATGAAAACACACACACTGTAGTCTCCGCTTTGAGATCCTCTGGTGGCAAAATCCTTTTGAATGAAGATGTGATTACCTAAAGTAACAAAGGGGGATGCTTGTATTTTCTCTAAGTTTAGTAGAATTTATTATTGTAACTTTGTCTAGGATGAGTTTGGACAACAGATGTTCAGTGAAAAATATTTGCAGATAATGATCAGAAAACTATCAAGTGCTTTAGATCTAACCATGTATCTCCAGTCAGGAAGAGAATGATGCTTTTAAAGCTTAAGACTGACCTGCAATTCAGGATATGCCACATATTCTGGGCTTATTTATGGGTCCCCAGAATAATAGGGTGGATTTGTCCCTCTTACTAGTTCCCTTTACAGGATTCTTGCTGCATATGTCGTTACCTTTCTTGTATTATTAGATCCATTCCTTGACAAGCAAAGAGGCTGTCCCCATGTGCTCCCTGTTCTAACACGGAGGGCTGTCCTGTGGCTCAGGGTAGGAGATGGGCAATTTAGAACACCTGTGTCGAAGGGGCTCTGGTTTAATGACTATGGAGACATAAGAAAAAAAAAAAAAAACAGCCTGGTAGGTGGGATAGAAAAATCCTAGAAAGAATGGAAAATGGCTATTTAGTTTTAAAATGGTCCCCAATGGAAAGGGCTCCCCTACTGTGTGTGTCAGGGACTGTTGGTGCTCACTCAGACCCCAGGTGTGTACCCACTTCGGGGCCTGGCCCCTAAAATGCCCGGCAAGATCTTCCACAGCCCCTCGCTTGGCCATCTCTGTGCCTAGAGCAAAGGACTCCGATATGTCAGAGCCACACACAATGTCAGGAGCTGGAACCCTGAATTCATGACTTCAAGTCACCCAACCAGTGACATTCACATTGCACTTGGTGTGAATGAAGAATAGCTTGCCTTGTTTCATTGTGTTAAGCCACTGAGATTTTATTGTTGTCTGTTACCATACTTCACCTAGCTCAGCCCAACTGTCAGAAGCAGGCAAACCCAGGGACTGACATGTTACCAACACACCATGGATTTCATCCTTAGGCACATCTATCCTCTTTGTTCTGATATATGAATGCAGGATGCACCAACCACCTGGGACATTTTTTCCCCTGGGACTCCAGCCAGCTCCCTATTTTTGTAGCGTATTTGTAAATGATTTTCTTATTAAATAAATATTCCAGATGGAAAGGCCCATCAGACCCAATATTGTACTCAGACTTACCTGGGGCCTCTTTAAAGTTGGGTCTGAGTCTGAGCCAGCATCCTTGAGGAGTAACCAGATGAGAGTCTGAACCCAGGTGTAAGCCAGTACCTAGCACATACTGAAATCTCCACAAACATTGAACAGCGAGATCCTGAGGTACAATCAAGAAACAATGTCAAGGGTTAGGGGCTGGAACAGGAAGGAGCGATTTGAGAACGAGTGCTGGCTGAGCCATGGATGCCTGCGTTGGCAGGAAGACCTGCATGGTGTATTGAGTTGCCGAGAGGTGCATTTTTTTCTTTAAGCCCAAGTTGAGGTTCACAGCAAAATTAGAGAGTATGGACAGTTCCAATATATCTCCTGCCCCCACACATGCTAGCCTTCCCTATTATCAACATCCCCCACCAGGGTGGTACACTTGTTACAACTGATGAACCTACATTACACGTCATCATCACTCAAAACCCATAGCTTATATTACAGTTCACCCTTGGTGTTGTATATTCTGTAGCTTTGGGCCAACGTATGATGACATGCATCCACCATTAGAGTATCAAACAAAATAGTTTCACTGCTCTGAAAATCAGAGGTACATTTTTTGCAGTGGACACAAACAAACAGCTTTGTCCACAGCTTTCTCTTCTGAGGCATTTTCCCCAGCACACAGCCAAAGGACCCCAATAATTCTTCAGATACTCATGTGGGAAAAGAAAGGCCACCTAGGATCCTGGCAGACGTGAATAGAGCTGTTGCTCCGTTCCCAGCATTCTCTGGAGTTTAACTTGAGAAAATAATAAGAATCCTATAGGATCAATGATCTCACTCATTTGGACTACAGTAAATCTCTCCTATATTACTGCTCAGCCTCTGAGAATATTATATTGGGTCTCATTTTATTAAAGAATGTCGTGCATACCCAGAAGTCACTATTTAATTTTTAGCTGCAAGATACAATTTTGAAAAACCATTATCTAGACAGTGCAATAATCAAACAATGTAATCATGAATGCTAAACCTCCTTGGAATATTATTTTAAATGCTTGCCAGCTGGAAGCAAGAGTTGACAAGGAAGTGTGTGACTTGGTTGACTTCCTAATTTGTCAAAGCATCTACACGTTCCAACAAGATATATTTGTTAAAATATGTTTTTTTCTCTGTATGATTGTTTTGAAACTATCAAAAATGCAAAATCCTTAAATAAGGAGGACAGATTTGCATTTTCTATTCATTCCAGCTTAAGATTTAGGATTAAATCACTTTAAGAGACACAATCGAATCTTTTCTCAGAGGAGCCAGACAGCCCACATACATCACCAATTGCCTCTGAGCTTTCTGGCTGCTCTGTGAGATCAGACTCGTAAATTTTGTGACATATGGAAAATATCAGAAGACCACAGCATGCATTTTAAAAGGGCCAGAAAGCAGGACTCACGCTATCCTGAGACATCCCTGGTAATTCACCAGTCTTCCCATTACCCACCTGTGACTCTCTGCAGAAAGAACAGAGTGGGTATTTGGCCAGGAACTAGGAAGCTCGGGGGTATTCCAGTTGTTTGGGGAGGATGTGCCACCCTCCCTGCCAAAAGGAGGTCCGGCAGGGCTATGAGTCAGTGCAGTGCCCTGGGAAGAATGCGCTGTGGTTCCGAACTCGCACTAGGGACTCCTCCCGCCCATGATATCCTCTGTCTCAGTGAATTCCCCATCCTGCTCCCACATGCCTCCCACCTACCCCTCTCTCCACACCTGTTTCTTTGTCCCATAACTTACATATCTGTCTTTACTATTGGCGTTGAACTTACAGAGGCCAAGGCTTGGTCTTATTTTCCTTGTATGCCCTGAACTTAGAGGTCCTCAAATTGATGAATGTGTCCACCTGCTTGGAGAGCCCGGGGATAGAGCAAGGATTGACCTTAACTCCTGCCTTCTCTTATTTACACTAGTTCCATGGCCTTAGGCAAGATACTGAACCTTTCTACACCTCAATTTCCTTGTCTATAAAATGGGAATGATGATGATGCCTACCTCATAGGATGTTGTGACTATTGAAGGATATGTACACATATTATACTTAAAATGTTATCTTGCAATCAATAAATCTTAGCTAACAAAATGAGCTCTCACAAAATGTGAGCTGTCCTTATCAGTCATGATAATGTCATTCCAAACGGCCCGACTCCCTTGACCTTCCTGCAACAACCCAGGGTTCTCCTCCAAGTGAGCAAGTGAGCATGATTGAATTCACTTGGAAGGCTGATTTGCTAGGACAGAGATAGGAATTTTTTTTCTGGAGTGGGCTTACCTTGGCTGTTTGAATGACAGAACAGTAGAACTCAGTCAACATCTGCTCCATGAAAAGATCAATAGCACAACCTTTGCACTTCTCCCCATCGCCATCCCTAAGGAGTCTTTGGATGACCCTGGAAACGGTGACAGAGTCTGGACCTGGCCTTGGCCAACACTTCAGGCTAAAAGTCCACAGGCCCAACAAGGACTCTGATGGGAAGTGGGGAATGATGATCATGAAACAAGTTTCACCCTGTGGAAAGCATGAGGAAAAGCCCTAGCCATCAGCCAGGTTAGTTAGTGACCTCAAGGCAGAAACAATTAAACCTCAAATGCGTCTAGGCAAAAGGAAAAGGCGACGTTTGGAGCAAAGGGAGGACAGTGGGCAGGGAGTGGATAGAGATGAAAAGCTGTCCTAGACACGGACCTGCCTGGCCCTCTAAAGAGGAGGCTGTGAACTGGGGAGGCAACATATCCAGGTGTTACCTGGGGGCATTAGGGGATGGAAAATAACAACAAGCCTCCCTAGAGTCGTTTTCACTGGAGACTCTTCCCAAAATGGAGAGGCCCTCATCCATAAGGAAAGAGATTCTGTGATGTTGGCCCTGGGTCCACAGACCGGCAACACAGGAGCAGGTCCCAGCCCTCTGTCTACCTGTTTGGGGCCTTTGGGTGGTCACTAAGCCATGCTGAGACTCGCCCCCTCCTCCTGTGGAATGGAGTTAATATACCTCCCCCACAGAGCCATTGTCCATCTCTAATGAAATAAGGCTTGTGATGTTCTGAGAACTGCAACGTGATAGATTAATAGCAGGTATTTTACTGATAATAATCAGTATTTATGATGGTTTAAAGACTCCTGGGTGGTAGAACAGAGCCAGGTTTGGTCTTTAGAGGCCAGCAGTCATGGCAGCAAGGGAGAGAGAGTCGCACTGGCTCTGAGGCCCCTTTCCAAACTGGCCTCTCCCCCTCCTCCGTCCTCCACAGCCTGGCTAAGCCTGGCAGTATAGGGTGGTAGTTGAGCGTATGGGGGACCAGACTGCCTGCATTTGAACACTATCTCTTTTACTGAGTAGCTTCATGACCTCAGGCAAGATACTTAACATTTCTATACCTCAGTTTCCTTATCTGTAAATGGTGACAATAGTGGTGCCTATCTCACAGGATATTATAAACACTGGTTTATTCCGTGTATTATCCTTAAAATGAGAGCTAACCACATGAGTGCTCAAAGAAATGTGAGCCATCCTTATCAGTCATGGTAATATCATTCCAAATAGCCCAACTCTGTTGACCTCCCTCATTCAAAGGACAGGGGGACCTCTCTAGTCTGGCAGGCCAGCCAGGAAGCTGGGAAGAAAAAACATTAGAAATTTCTGCCGACATGAAAATATCTTTCCAAGGAGAGAGAAGAGGGGGTGATTGCAGACCATGGGTAGCTTATATGATTCACTCAGAACCCAAACTGGGGCTGTCCCCTAATGATCCAAGCTGACCTCCCTCAGAGGGAAGCTGGATCCTCCACATCTTGGATCAGTGGGACCAGCTCTCTTCTGTTCCTCCCATGCTCCTCCAGTAAAGAATCATACACTTTAAGACTGGAAGGGACCCTAAAAGATCACTCAGGCCAATGGGATGGTGGGGGTTTCTGGGGAGAAAGAGTTGACTGAAGAAGTTCTGGTCTTCAGGGGAACAACCATTATCTCCTCCCAGGACCAAAGGCAGAGCAGAAAATGGGCCTCCTGTGCATCTGAAGGGAGGATTGATATCAATCCCAGCAGTTCCATAAACACTTGGTGAACACCTACCACAGTCCTGTGCCATCCAGAATCTCACAGAGCGGTAAAGGGAGGCACGTGGTAAACAGATCATTACAGCACAATGTAATGAGAGCTATGTTGTGGGTATCCACACGATGCTGTGGGAGCCGAGGGCAAGAGCACCACACCAGCTTGGGGGGGCATCTGTGCAAGGTGCTTTGGAGGAGTTGGTGATACTTAAGCTAACTTTGGAAGAAGTAAGAGGAGTAAATTCAGGGAGATGGAAAGCGCCCATCAGAATGAAGAGAATGAATAAGCAGGGGCTAAGGTGCCAGAGATAGTGGAGGCAGATGAGGCTGGAGAGACTGGAGACCAAGGGGTACGGGGCTTTGTGTGCCATGTTAAAGATCTGAGCTTAGAGAATGGGAGCCATCTGCAAAGCTTTCAGCAGAGGAGCTGTGTAATCAGATGTGTCATCTGGAGAAGCCAGTGAGGGGCTGGCTGGGTGGAAAGTGAATTGGGGTGAGCAGGCCTGGAGGACATTGTCCAGTGAGCTACCTGGAGTTCTTAGTCCTGTGCCTTTCTCTGGTTACTTGGTGAGCAGTAGGACTTTCCAGAGACCGAGGACACCAGAGCCACACTGACATTCCACATGTGGCCAGCAAACATCCACCAACACCACCGCCTGGCCCCTGCCACCACGTTAACTGTTCTTAATCATCCAGGTATCTCCCTCACCCAACACAGCCCATGTATGAAGCTTAGGTGAAGGTAATGACTCAACTCTATCCCCTGGTCAGTGTTCGCTTTAAAAATGAGCAAGTGATTCAGCTCAGGCCACTGATACCCAAGGTAACAATTTCAGGGGGGCTCCAGAAGGTGAAATGTGCAGCTATGAGGCCTGGAACCGCTATGACTGTTTTCTATTTGAAGGAAGGCAGCCCCACGACAAAGCTGGCCAAGAACAGCAGAAAATATTAGAGAAACAGACCCAAGGCCCTAATGATGGGGTGAAACCAGATCAAACCAGACCTGAAGCACATATCCCTCTCCTCAGAACAAACCTCTGGACTTTTCAGTTACATGAGCCAATAAATTCTTTTGTTTTAGAAACTTTTTTCTTCCTCACTCTCAAAAGCTCAGAGCCCAGAGACAATAATCTAGGACATCGTGGCCCAAACTGAGCAGCAATAAACATTTAAAGAAAAATCACTAGGAATTTTTCCTGACATCATTGTAGAAAACTTAAAGATTGTTTCGGATTAAAGCCATTTTGCCAGGGGTGCCTGGGTGGCTCAGTTGGTTAAGCGTCTGCCTTCGGCTCAGGTCATGATCCTGGGGTCCTGAGATCCCCGCATTAGGCTCCCTGCTCAGCGGGGAGCCTGCTTCTCCCTCTCTCTCTACCCCTCCCCCTGCTTGTGCTCTCTCTCTCTCAAATGAATAAATAAAATCTTTTAAAACAAACAAAAAACCCCAAAAAACCGTTTTGCCAAGCCCTCTGCTACATGGGACTGGAGTCCCAAATCCACATCCTTTCCGGGTCCCCCCCTAAAGCAGTGGTGCACTGCCACCTGCTGGTCAGAACACAGAACCTGCCCCAGAAAGCCTGAGAAGCTTTAATGCTGGAAGAGGTCTTAAAGATCAGCGTGGGAAATAGGGAAATTCCTTCTCTCCTAGTGTATATTTCTGAACTGTTTGAGTTTTGATTCGTATGTGTTATTTTTATAATCAGAAAAAAGTCGAGATATTTAAATTGGGAAATATGGTATTTCATACCTTGTGATGTTTGTTCATCGTACCTAGCTGTCTCCGCGATACCTGCCGTTTCCTTGGAAAGCTGCGACTACAACCACACCACAACAAAAACCCTTCTCACTCTCTCTGTCTGCACATCTGGAAACACACGCACGCGCACCCACGGGCACACACGCGCTCTGCCCCCATTACTTCTGCCTGAAGCGGCAGCCGCTTCTTTACTCCTGCTTCCAGCCAGCCCATCGCTAGCTAGCCTCTTGGATCTTCCAGGCAGAAGGCCGACCCCAGTCCAGTATCTCTCTGTACAGAAAATACCGATCAAGCTCTCCACGTATTCGCCTTAGAGTGGCCCCTCGATGCTTGACGCAAGGAGCAGCCACAGACCCCCTCTCATCAACCCTGGGAGGGACGGGATTTGACGCAGCAACTCACTCTAAATAGGCTCTTTGCAAATTCTCTTTGTCTTGTCCTAGTGGTTAAGGAATTTAAGAGTGGTCTGCCCTGTTCGTGATAGTACTTTGGGATTTCTGCACGGTGGCTCCTTTGGGATTTAGCGTCTACTGTATTCATGCCTCAATCAAAACTTAGATAATAAGAATCCCATCATAAATGCTGTTACAAAATCCTGGCCTCCGTTTGAGGCGGATCTGACCTGGACCAGACCAGCAGTAACGTCAGGCAACCAGCAGGGGGCACCCCAATCAGCCTTACCGCTGAGCGCTCCACCTAGGGCTGCGCTTGGTGCCAGTGCCCTCCATTATCTTCCGCGCAAACCCTCCCTCCTCTACAGCCCCCTTCAGCCTGCCATCTTTTCCTGAGTTGCCCCAACCCCAAACCCTCCACCGCTGGCTGGGGCTGATTTGGCTGGGCACTTCTTCATGGACTTCCACAGCCATGTTCTGCTCTGCATCAGAACACTTTATATGACCACACTTGTACCAAGCTTGAATTTTCCAGGTCCTGTAGGACATGGCACCGTGGGCTATACCTAGCCTCATAGGAATTTGCCCTGTAGCCAAGCTAGTTTTCCCTGGCCCCTTTCCAGCTGGTCCAGAAGCCTTTTCCCCTCTTGAACCAGTGTTGAGGCTGCGCCCCTCCACCTACCCCCCCCCCCAATATCCTGGGCGCATGTGTATTTATAGTCCCCAGCCTGCAATGTCCCCTATGATCTGGCCTCCCTCCAGTCGAATCTCTTACTTCTTTCCCCAGCCTTCCCCACCACCCGCACTGACATTCCTCCTTTCCTTAAACACATGTGTTCAAAGCTGCGGGAAACCAAGCTCACACCTGCCTTAGGACCTTTGCACTACCGTTCCCTCTGCCTTCTGCACTCCCACTCATGCCCACGCTTATCTTCCCATTCAGGTGTCAGCTGGGAGAAGCCTTCCTTGACTATTCTATCTAGACAATCAACTGCCATCACACCCTATGCTCCTCCCCTCTTTTCTTTATATACTTGTCACCCTCTGAAATTGTCTTATATACTTTTTCTTTACTTGTGTGTTATCTAGTCAGATAACAAACACTACCTAGAATATAAGCTCCGTGAGGATGAGTACCTTGCCTTGTCCTGTTCGCTGCTGTATCCCCAACATCTAAAACAAGAGCATGACATTAGTGGGGACTCAGTGTTTCTTAACGAAGTGTCCCAGGGCCACCCTGCTGGAGTGTCACATCCCCTGAACCTACAGTTGAGTTAATCTGCAGAGAACAGTATCACGACCTCTGTATCCATTTATGTTTCTTAGTCTCTACCCCCTGCTTGGTAGAACCTCCGGCGGCCCTCAGAAGCCAACTTGCCCACGATTTCAAGTATTCAACTTTAGCCCACTCGGCTGCAGGGGGAGCCTGACATTTTCCCCTGTCCAGTTCCAGGTGGGGCGTCCGCTGCTGAGCTCGCTGAGGCCCACAAGCCCCGTGAAGGCTCCCAGGTGCTGCCATAGCTGCCAGCCCCGTCAGATGCCCACCCGTGTTGTGTGATGTTGTCCTTCACTGTGTCACAGCTCTGGGCATTGAGGGCTCAGGGACATGGACTGGCCCCTCTCTCCGGCACTTAACCTTCTCTGTGTGACCAGAATGTGCTTCCATTTTGTCCATCTCTCATCCTTTAGGAGTCAGCACTAATGATGGCCTGGGTCTGAATGTTTGTGTCCCCCACCCCCAAATTCGTATGTTGAAATCCTAACCCTCAAGGTGATGGTATTAGCAGGTGGGGCCTTTGGGAGGTGGTTCGGTTGTGAGGGAGGAGTCCTCTCGAATGGGATTAATACTCTTGTGAAAGATTAATGCTTTGTAGGATCTAGCACCCTCCAAGTTCTATCCCTCGGAGCCCCCAGCCCTTTCCACCGCGCGAGGACACAACAAGAAGTCTGGGACCAGGAAGAGGACCTCACTGACTGTGCTGACGCCCTGACCCCAGACTTCCAGCCTTCAAAACGTGAGCAGTACATTTCTGCTGTGTACGAGCCAACCAGGCTGGGGTATTTTGCTACAGTCCCTCGAACGGACTAGGGGAATGACCTCGTGAAGCTGCCCAGCCCCTGGCGCGGGAGATGCGAGCACACTTACCCACACTGGGGCTGGGGCGCCTTCGCCCTGTCCTGAGCACCCCCTGCCCAGCCTCCTCAGTGCGCCTGCCTCCCAGGCCCCACGTTGATCTCTGCCAGCTGCTTGTGCTAGGGCTTGTGGCATCTCTCTGGTAGGGGGTCTGGAGTAAAGTGTACCTGGGTTCCAAACCCGATTTCTCCAATCACTATCGCTGTGTGACCTAGGGCAAGTGACCGAACCTCTCTGAGCTTCTGCTGCCTCTTCTGTAAAATGAGGTCGGTAGTAGGGCAGCATGAGGCTCAAATGAGATAGATGGGGCTCCTCAAGCTCTCACTCCAGAGCCTGGCACGGAGTTAGCGTTCCAGAAAGAGCAGTTACTATTAACTGCGTAAACCTGGGCTGCTCCCTAACGTCACGGTCATTTCTCGGTAGAAGCTACTTTTAAAGACAAGAACGAGTTTTCTTCAACTCTGTATTCCCAGCACTTAGGATGGTGTTTGATACACCTCGGGGGCTCAAGTGTTTGTTGAAGTGTTTGATAGCTTTAAATTCTCTCTTCTCATTTAGACTGTATCTTTGTTAAGGATAAAAGTTACATATATGTGTAACAGCACGATTTTTTTTATTGCGGTAACATGTACATAAAATTCACCATCTTAACCGTCTGTAACTAACTGGGAACAATCCGTGGCATGAAGTACGTGCACATTGTTGTGCAACTGTGTGCTATTTTTTTTTTAATCCCTCCCAGCCCGCACTTGAACAGGAACAGAAGCTGAGTCTACATAGACTCAGAGCATGGGAATAAAGAAACCTTCCACCAGCAGGTTGGCGTTGTTCCAATAGGGACTGTGCCTGCCCCCAGCCCTCAGTACACAATAGGTGCTCAATAAATGTAAAATGACCCGCTGGCAGAAGTGGCACTCTGGCAGGGAAACCCGACAGGGCTTTGAGACATGTTATGGGGTTTTTTTTTTGTTTGGTTGGTTGGTTTTTTGTGTGTGCGTTTTGTTTTTGTTTTTATTTTTTTGTTTGCTTTTGTTTGTTGTTTTTGTTTGTTGTTCTGTTTTTGTTTTAGTTTCTAGCAAGAGGTTTTGAGTAGGTTAGACTCTCACACACAAAAATCATATTGTGGAGCAAAAAGTCGAAGGCTCTGGCAAGGGTGGGCCTGCGTTCCTGCATGGCAGCTCTCAGCTTTTGGGGAGTAGCAGCTGATCCTGTGGGCAGGGCGTGGGCTTCCCAGCTCCTGCTGTCCCTTGGGTTCCTTCCCTGGTCCCTTAGCCACCTGGGTTTGAGAGCCCTGCGTCCAAGAGACTGGGCTTGAGAACCACGTCCTCCATTTACGAGGAGGTGAGCCTCACACCCTCATCTGCAGAATGGGAAGACAGCAGGCTTCTGTGAAGGGCACTCTGAGGTCAAGGATGACAGTGTGTCACATAGCGTGTGACACAAACACTAGCCCCACATTACGTGCGTCCCGCACCCGTCTTTTGTGTTTGCACCGAGGATGTCTGGATTAGCCTGCGTGGGGCGTCCCCAGGTTTTTGTATCCCGCATACTCACCCGGGAAGAACCCAGCATCTGTAAAAGCTAGGGCACTCTCTGGTCAGCACCCGTCAGTAACCTGAGGGCTTTGCAAAGTCCCTGCCTGGTGTGACACAGTGGAGAGCAAGTCCCTCGGGGACAGGCCTGCTCTCCTGCATCTGCCATCTGAGAGCCCTTCAACACACGGCACAGCGGCCCCACAGGCGTGTGACTCCACCTGACACCCCAGAGCAGAAATTCACTGTGTATTTGCCACATCTGAAGCCAGCTCCTAGGATGGGGGTTTGGCATCGGGGCACCACCGATTTCCCTTCTTTTCCCTTCAGAGCTGGGGCTTGGTTTCTGTGGTGACTTTTCAACCGCACAAGCTGGAGAGAATGAGGGCTCTTCCCCTTTAAGTCCCTTTTACAAACTCCCTCTCACCATTCACCTCAAAATTCAGGTCACCTGTGTTTCATTAGAAGCATCTCCATAGGGAGAAAGACCTCAAGGCCGGCAATAAATAGAAAGGTAAGTCAGGTGATACAGTTTTGAAATAAAACAAGTTTATGTAGTAACTGGTTCCAGATTGCCTTACAGTCTTGCTTGGCAGGTAGAGATTTATTCCTGATAGCGAATCAGATGTCACACTTGCTCTTCTAAGACATTTGCTTTTATCTGCAGCCGTTCCTGATGGAAGAGATACAAAGAAAAGACTAGAGCCTTGTTTAAGCACAGAGTCGCATGGTTGCATACTGACACCAAGAGGATCTGATCATCTGAGAGCTTCCAGTCTAGGTCTTAACAGCTTTCAAAAATCAAACACGTTAAAACAAAACAATACAAAACAAAAGCACAGAGAGGCCGTTGCACATTTTGCAAGCATTTGTGTGAAGAGATAACATGTCTGTGGGACAAGAACTACCTACAGTAAGAGATGTGTGGCTTGGCTCTTCTAGAAGAAAACAAGGCTTCCAGAAATTGGCTACTGGTTTTATAGAAAACATGAAGCCATTTCACAACATTTCATTGTAACAATGAAGCCAGAAACCTCTGTGAGACTCATTCTATTTTTTTGAGAGAGAGTGCACAAGTGGGGGCTGGGGGGAGGGGCAGAGGGAGAGAATCTCAAGCAGACTCCCTGCTGAGCTCGGAGCCTGACGCAGGGCTCGATCTCACGACCCGGAGATCATGACCTGAGCCGAAAGCAAGTGTCGGAGGCTTAGCGGACTGAGCCACCCAGGCGCCCTGTGAGGCTCGTTTTCGCCAGGAGTGGCAGCCTTCTCCACACCAGGGCTCTTAGCTGCACCTTGTTCTGGTCTTTTCTGCACCTCATTCCCCTCCTCCTCTCCAGGGCACGTTTTCTCAATTAGCAAATGTAAGTGCTCAGGCTTTTGGCAAGTCCTACAAACCCAATGCAAAATGGTTTAAGTGAAACAGCATAGCCTTCAGAACCTCAGCCGCACTAATCCACGGACCTTCTCTCCAGACCCTGGGTCTTAGGGTCTCTTAGCTCAAAATCCAGAGACAGACTGCCCCAGCTGGGCTCACATGTCCATCCACTGCAGTCAGCTCAGTCCAGGTAGGAGGATCTCATGTGAATGTGGTTGTCGAGGCACATTCGGAAGCTGCAATGGAGTGGGTCATGGGCTGGCCGGATACTCTGGAAGGAATCCCTTGCTTTACTTGACTTGGCTTTGATTAGAGGCTGTGGTAGGGGTGGGGGAAGTTCTGTGGAGAGTGCCTCCCAGAGAGAAGCATTGTGTGTGGGGGATGGGAGATGGCCTGGTGAATTGAGGGGCTGCAGTTGGGAAGAAATTATATTAGTTTTCTTTTCTTTTCTTTTAAAGATTTTATTTATTTATTTGACAGAGACACAGTGAGAAAGAGAACACAAGCAGGGGGAGTGAGAGAGGGAGAAGCAGGCTCCCCGCGGAGCAGGGAGCCCGATGCGGGGCTGGATCCCAGGGCTCTGGGATCATGACCTGAGCTGAAGGCAGACGCTTAACGACTGAGCCACCCAGGTGCCCCGAAATTATATTAATTTTCTATCGATGCCATAACAGATCACTACAAACAATACAAATGTGCTACCTTACAGTCCTGTAGATAAGAAGTCTGACAACTGGTCTCACTGGGCTAAGATCAAGGTGCTGGCAGGGCCAGATTCCTTTCTGGAGGCTCTAGGGAAGACTACTTCTTTGCCTTTTCTGGCTTCTGAGACCACCAGCATCTCGACGGGTATCTTCCACCATTTTTTTTTTTTAAAGACTTTATTTATTTATTTGACAGAGAGAGAGACAGCGAGAGAGGGAACACAAGCAGGGGGAGTGGGAGAGGGAGAAGCAGGCTTCCCGTGGAGCAGGGAGCCTGATGCGGGGCTTGATCCCAGGAGCCTGGGATCACGACCTGAGCCGAAGGCAGACGCTTAATGACTGAGCCACCCAGGCGCCCCATCTTCCACAGCAGTGTTGCCTCCCTCTGACCTCTTTTCTGTTATCAGAACTCCTCTCTCTTTTTTTTTTTTAAAGGTTTTATTTATTTATTTGAGAGAGAGAATGAGACAGAGAGAGCATGAGAGGGGGGAGGGTCAGAGGGAGAAGCAGGCTCCCCGCTGAGCAGGGAGCCTGATGCCGGACTCAATCCAGGGACTCCGGGATCATGACCTGAGCCGAAGGCAGTCGCTTAACCAACTGAGCCACCCAGGCGCCCCTCCTTCTCTCTTTTTAAAGATTTATTTATTTATTTTAGAGAGAGCGAGCGAGCATGGGGTGGGGAGGGACAGAGAGAGTGAGAGAATCTTAAGCAGGCCCCACACTCAGCTCAGAGCCAGACACAGGGCTTGACCTCACAACCCTGAGATCATGACCTGAGCTGAAATCAAGAGTGGGACGCTCAACCAACTGAGCCACCCAGGCGCCCTTATCACAACTCTTTCTCACTAACCACAGAAGGGAAAGTCTCTTCACGTTTAAGGACTCATGGGATTAGCTTGAGCCCACCTGGATGATTCAGGATACCCTCCTCATCTCAAAGTCCTTAACTTTAATCATATCCACAAAGTCTTTTGTTATGGGTTGAATTGTGTCTAAATTCATATTTTAAAGTTGTAAACCCCAGAATGTGAACTTACTTGGAAATAGGATCATCACAAATGTAATCAGTTAAGATTAGATCATCAGGGTGGGCCTTAATTGAATATGACTGGTGTCTATAACAAAAGGGGAAATTTGGACACAGACACCCACAAAAGGAGAGACATAGGGAGTAGACAGTCACCTATAAGCCAAGGAGAAAGGCCTGGAACAGATCTCTCTTTCACAGCCTTTAGAAGAAACCAACCTGTTCACACCTTGATTTTGCACTTCTAGTTTTCAGAACTATGAAAGAATGAATTTCTGCTCAAGCCACCCAATTCGTTTGTTAAGCCACCTATACTTTGTTATGGTGACCTTAACAAACAAATACGTTTCTTTTGCCATGTAAGGTATCATATTCACTGGTTCTGGGGATTAGGACATGGACATCTTAGGGAAAGCCATTATTCCACTTACGACAGGTTTAAACAGTGGATCCTAGCCAAATGTTATTTACTTCACTTTGTCCTGGGACCGAACTCAGTAGTTCCTGTACCATGAATGAAATAATGGATTGGACCATAGGCTTGTTGCTCACAAACACCATGCACGCATGAGAGCAGACTCCAAAACAATAAGTCTTTGCACGAGAACATTGTCCAGCCTCAGGCACACTGGTTTTTGTAGACCACAATGCAAGGTGCTGGTATTTATTGACATTTTTGAAGGGGAGACATTGTGTTTGCAGGATCTACTGAATTGGACATTGTTAGCTTTTTTCTTAGAGCAAATAAAAACATGGGAACGATGTCAGCAAAATGGTGGAATAGGAGTTTTTTACTTATATTTTCCCCACAAAACAGCAAGTCTGACGTTCACCCACAGATGAGAATGCGTTTATGGCAGCCCAGGAGTCCAGCAGAGAAGTTCCAGCAAACCACTGGAGCAAAGAACAATCAGGTTGGACGCATTGAAGAGGACGAGAGCAACAGTTTCACTTTACCATGTCACCCCTCCCCCAAGGCACAGATGCAGCTCAATGCCAAGGGAGATCTTCTAGTTCTGTGGCTTCACTCACGGGGGGGACTGAGAGTGTGTGAAGGAGCACCTGGCTTCCCAGCTGTGTGGAATGCTGCCAGTAAGGCCCACTTCTTTCTCACCCATCCAGAATACTGGGCTATTCTGCACCACTTGGGCAGAGAGGGCCCGGGAGAACAGCAGACAGGGCTCTCAGAGGGCATCAGAAAGACCTGGATCTTACTAACCACTTTGTGGAATCCATCAGGAAGCCTGCCCACAAGCTGCTGGGGGTGTTTCATTTGAGGATCCCCCCCAGGTGGCTCATGGGTACCTGAATAGTCCGTTTGCCTCACCCACATACACCCCACCCCGTGGCTGGCTCTCCGTGGGGGCACCAAGAGCAGTGAGTATGAGCCTTTGTGGACCGCTGGTGAGCACGGGCAGAAAGCTGACCCTGATGCTGCAAGATTGGGAGAAAAGACACTAACTTGAGCATTTAGCACCACCCTAGGGAAAGCAAGAGAAACATACAATCTTAAGAAATCCCCCTAAGAGGGAACAAGAAATGGGGAGCATGTGTATCTATAGAAAAGGTCTGAGAAAGCCTCAGACTCCTGAGCAGAATGGACAGAAGGTATTTCTTTCCCAAAGCCATCCAATAAAGACTAGAGAAGGTAACTGTTTCTTCAGATGTGAAGACAGCAATGCAAGACTTCAAGGAATATGAGAAACCAAGGAAATGAAGAAAATAATGCCATTTTGATGGTATCAAAACAATAAAATAAGAATAAGTTTAACCAAGGAGGTGAAAGACCTGTACATGGAAAACAATGTTATTTGATGAAAGAGAGGAAGACACAGGCAAATGCAAAGATATCCAAAGCTCATGAACTGGAAGAATTGATATTGTTAAATGTCCATACTCCCCAAAGTGATCTACAGATTCACTGCAATCTTTATCAAAATTCCATTGGCATTTTTCACAGATAGAGAAAAAAAAATAATGCTAAATTTCATATTCATATCCACAAAAGACCCTGAATAGCCAAACAATCCTGAGAAAGAACAAAGCTGGAGGAATCACAATATGGAGTTTCCTCAGAAATTACTACATGATCTACTGGAGTAGATCATAATAACTCACACTACTGTGAACTCTATGATCCCGCAATCTGGGTATATATCTGAAGAAAATGAAATCAGTACCTCAAAGAGATATCTGTATTCCCATGTTCACTGCAGCATTATCATAATAGTCAAGATATGGAAACAACTTAAGTGTCCTTCAACAGATGAGTTATAAAGAAGATGTGGTGTATACATGGAATGGAATGCTAGTCAGTCATGAGAAAGAAGGAAATCCTGCTATTTGCAACAACATGGTTAAAAATAGAAGGCTTGGGGCCTAGGTGGCTCAGTCGTTAAGCGTCTGCCTTCGGCTCAGGTCATGATCCCAGGGTCCTGGGGTCGAGCCCCGCATCGGGCTCCCCGCTCAGCGGGAAGCCTGCTTCTCCCTCTCCCACTCCCCCTGCTTGTGTTCCTGCTCTCGCTATCTCTCTCTCTGTCAAATAAATAAAATAAAAATAAAAATAAAAAATAGAAGGCTTTATGCTAAGTAAAACTAGACAAATACAATATGGTCTCACTTACATGTGGAATCTTAAAAAAAAAAAAAAAAAAGTTGAACTCCTAGAGAGAATAGATTGATGGTTACCAGGGGCTGCTGCTGGTGGTTGGAGGAGACATGAGATGCTGGTTAAAGGGTATAAGCCTTCAGTTATAAGATGAACAACTCTGGGGGTGTAAATACAGCATGGTGACTATAGTTAATAAGACTGTGTTGTGTGCTTGATAGTTGCTAATAGACCTTAGCATTCTCATCACAGACACAAAAAAGGTAACTACATAAGGGATGAATGTGTTAATTAATTGGATTGTTGGTAATCCTTTCTACAAAATCTACGTATGTCAAATCATCATGTTGTACACTTTAAATATGTGTAATTTTATTTGTCAATTATACCTCAATAAAGCTGAAAAAATGTTGTCAAAATCTTAAATTGCAGAATCTCGGTAATTGGTTATAGGGATTCAGTACTGTCTTCCCTATTTTGTCTTTATAAAATAAGGTGGTTTTTTTAAAGATGTATGATTTATTTATTTGAGAGGGAAAGCGAGAGCACGAGTGGGAGGAGGACAGAGGGAGAGAATCTCAAGCAGACTCCCTACCCAGTGTGGAGCCTGATGTAAGGCTTGATCCCATGATCCATGAAATCACAACCTGAGCTGAAATCACAAGTCAGGTGCTTAACCAACTGAGCCACCCAGGTGCCCCGTAAAATAAGAACTTTTAAAAAGTATGTAAATTAAAAGAAACAAAAATCCATATGCACACTGTCACCCTCCAATGCGAATTCACCATAAGAGAAGTTGCCTCCCCTACACTATGCCGAGAACGTCCCTCACAGCCCTTCACACCCCCACCCCTGCTCACACATGGGCCAGGCAGAGCTCAGCGGGGACCTGCACCCCTGTAGGTCACTGGGGCTGCTTGTTGGTTTAGGCCAGATGCCAGAGAGCAGAAAATAAAGTAAAATAATAATGAGCGAGACATGAAAAACGACATAGATTAACCAGAAAAGTAAATCTGTGACTAACAATAAAATAACAGGTTATGCTCACTGCAGAAAGTGTTCACCTTGCTCCATTTCCCCTGCCAACACCTAAACACATTCTTGTCCTCTTCCATTTGGACCCTGCAACACTCCTCGTTGGTTACCTGTCTTCAATCTCTTCCTTCCTGCCTTTCATCCTCTGGCTGCTGCATTTGTAATCAGGAAAAAGAAAAGGAAGACACAGACATACACACACACAGATCTGATGGTGTCATTCACCTGCTTAGGCTTGCAGGCACCCAGAGTCTCCCCATTACCCACAAAATTCAAGTTTCTGACTGTGATATATGAAGCCCACACCAGGTGGGTCCGGTCTGCTTTTCCAACATCATCTTTCACTGCCCTACACAACCAAGAATCGATTCTAGTGTTTCTCAAAGTATGGTCCCTGAGCACCAAAATTAGCATTCTGGGGTGCTTGTGAAAGATCCCAGTCCTACTGACTCAGAGTCGTTTAACAAGCACTCAAAGCAATTTTAATGCAAACATAGCTGGAGGCTGCGATCTCCAGTCACTGTACTCCTTCCCTCTGTCTCATGTGCCCTCCTCCTCCTTGTCCATTTCTTCTTTTGGGGCATTGTTCAGGTAGCATCTTCTCTCTCTCATAAGCCAAACATTGTTCCCCTATCTCTGCTCCCTTAGCACTTTATGCAGACCTCATAATACAGCTTTGTTTTACAGATATTTGCTATAGATCTGTCTCTCCTGCTGGATTATAAATTTCTTGCCATTAGGAACCACGTCTTATTCATCGTTTTCCCCCTGAGTGACTATACAATTTCTTTGTTTCTACAATGGGAAATGTGTAACTGACCATGTTTCCCTTTCCCCTTGGCCACCTCATGTGCTTAGAGTCAAATTCACAGCTCCAGTGTAACAATTATGAAGGCTGCCATTGGCCGTGTATCTCTGTCCTCTTTCCTCCTAGACTTGACCTATTTTAATTTATATTTCCCTTGTCCTGAGTTTTAAAATCTGTATTTGGACATTTTATTTTATATGTTTCTGCTACAAACCACCTCAGATCCTTCCTGGAACAAGATGAGAGAGATAAATTATTCATCTCACTATTCCTACCACCCAGGACAGTGTCTGGTGGATAGAAAATACTCAATAACCGTTTGTTAAATTTAATCAAAGGAATAAAGTTATGTGGATTCTGTGACAGCTATTTGACTCATAGCTTAAAACACTTTTTGCTTACTTCTAATTTTGATCACAGTGTTCAAGAGCTAAAGCTGCTAGAAGAATGCCTGATGGACAAGAGCCTGTAACTGTATAAAATTCACTTGTTGGCAGCAACCAGATTATCTCAGTTTTCCACCTTGATCCACGGGCAACCCATTTTAGGAGTTCAGGCTACTCATTAACTCTGTAATCTGTGATTAATGGTAAAAGATAGTGAACAGGTAGAAATCTGGGAAATGAGAAGGGAAAGAAGGACAGTGAGAAGGAAGAGTTGTTCATACAAGATGGCACAGGGATGGAGCCAAGGACAGAACACAGGACACTGAGGAACAGTCTCCGAGACAGGGGGGCACACAGGGAAATGGCGGTAGACCACATGTGAAAAGCCCATGGGAGAGGCAAGACTTCTGTTTCCTGAAGACACACACCATGGTAATGTCCCCATGTGCTGCCGGAAAGATGAGTGTGCTCAAGCACATAAAGATGTCAACATTGAGGGGTGCCTGGGTGTCTCCATTGGTCAAGTGTTGGACACTTGGTTTCAGCTCAGGTCATGATTTCAGGGTCATGGGATCAAGTCCCGTTTGACCCCACAACCCCCACCACCCCTGCTTGCGCTCACGCGCGCTCTCTCTAAAAAAAATTTAAAAAGCCAACATCAAATCACCGCATAATAAAACTATGAAGAAATAAGATAAAAATTTTGAGAAAGGAAAAAAGTAACTTTTTCTACTTACTTTTCAACTTATGTCTAATGCCTCCCTAGGAAAAGCCATCTTTTCTGCTGTTATGTATCTTATCTGAAGAAATAATAGCAGCACCCAAGTCTCTTTAAATTGGAGATTTTATTTTCCCTAGGAAACACATGAACATGTGTAGTCTTGACTTTCAGTTGTCACCTCAACTTTCTACACAAGTCCCTCACGCTGCCAGTTAACTATTTTCAAAGCATCGTTCTATCAGAATTTTTTTTCTCTTGAAGAAAAATAAAGAGATGCTAACCTATCAGTTGTTACACATAACCAACTACATGTAAAACCATGCCTAATTTAAATTTGCTTCTGACATCTTCATTTTGATCAGAAACATCAATTCAGTGTGTTTTCTCCATGAAAACCTGGAGAAACTGAGATAATTCATTGAACAACATAAAGGAAGATGTTATTATTAAATAGATTAAAATGGGACGTTTGTAGAAATGGATTTGGTGACATTGTAACCATGTGACATGGGATTTGACAAAAATCCTGGTCCATTATAATAAGATATGGCTCTTTCCTCAAAAGTGAAGTTAACAGAGAAACTGGGAGTTAAAGTTTAAGGTATCTGGTTTGTTTATGTCCTCCAGGGTCGCTCTGCCACTAGTCCTGGCTGAGAGGTGGGTCTGAGCCTTGAAGGATGCAGTGTTAGTGACAGGATAGTCACCTAGTCAGCCGAAGCAAGGAGGCCTTGTTAAGCTTGGGTCTAAGAATCGACGGGGTCGTGCCAGCCCCTTTATGGCAGAGGCCTTCCGCTCAGCGGCAGGTGAACTGAGAGTCACCCTCATGCCCAGCTGATGGCACTAATACCCTCAACTTGCAGGCCTAGCCTTCCCGCATTCTGAACCCATAACCCCACCACGCATACAGGCACACAGTAAACTCAGAAGGCCCCAGTGCTTGGCATGAGGTTAGTCTGGCTGTTAAAAGCCCGGGGATGGGGATGGGGCCCCCTAGACCATCTAACCTTTCTTTGAAAACTTCTGCAACCCCCCAGTTCCTGAAATCGTATAACTCCTTCTCTTCTCTCTGTAACACTCTAGTTTCTGTCTGGTACCTCAGCTCCTTTAATGGAAGTCCTGATACCTTGTCAGACTTTGGCCCGTCCCCATCCCAGGGCCTGTAGCCTGACCTGTTAAAAAACAGATGCACCATCCCCCAGCCCACATTCCTGCTGGGGGTCTGTCTTGTTCAGCCTGTCTCCAGTCCTAGCCCCTACTAACTCTTGCCACGTTGCCTTATGTCTCACAACTACTCCTATTATGATGTCAAAATCATAATCAATAATACAAGCTACCATTTCTGGAGCTCTTGCCATGGGCCAGGTCGTGTGCTAGGAACATACATTATCCCAGCACATTCTCACAACAACAGGATGGGGCAGATATACTGTCTTGATTTTACAACTCGGTAAACTAAGGCTTGAAGAAGTTAGGTAGTTTGCTCAAGAGAACAAAACTTATAAGTGATAGAGCCAGGATTCAGGACTAAAGGAGGCCAAAATCAAAGTTCCTGACACTTTGTCCCTTATGACGAATTAGAAACAAAGAGACCATAGAAGTCATCTAGAATCTTAAAGCTATATCGCTGAAGATGGGGGGTGTGTTGTTCATATCTGGAGTAACACTCCAAATCCCTGCAGCCCCACCTCCTCCTCCAGCCACTAAAGAAGCAGCTAATTCTATGAGGGTTTTAATCAGCTTCGTGCTCAAGCAGCCTGGCAGTGTCTTGCTTCAGCCTGGGTCTCATCCTCTCACTTCCTGTCCTGTGGCTTCTCTGATGTCCCACCATGACACAGAATCCCATGTGCACGGCTCAAAATGCAGGGAAGCTCACACCCTGGGGCCATTCTTGACCAGAGGCAGATGAGAGCTGATAAATAAATGTTTCCTTCCTTCATCATCTGTGGACATTCTGGGACACATTTCATATGGATCCTTAGAAAGTTCCACAGGGTCAAGCCCTATTGCCCAGGCCATGGCCAGCTCAACTGCACATCCTTAATTTGGCTTTCTTTCCTCCACTGTTGCTCTGTTCCTGTCCCCTGGGACCACATCCCCAAGTAAACTACCTGCATGGAAGCATTTGGCTCAGGCTCTGCTTTTAGGGGAACCCAGGCAGGTGGACACAGAAGAAGTACCTATTTCTCAAGAAAACCAGTCCATTCATTTACATAGTGTTCTCTGATAGTGACCCCAGTGATATCTCTCTCCATTTCTGTCCAATTTTTTTCATGCTGAAGACAAGATGGGATCCTGAACCTCCTCTCTGTTTTCAGATTAAACTGTCCTGAAAAGAGTAGGAAGAAGATCTAACAGAGAGGCAGACAGGGCTGTCAATACCTCTGAGCCAAAGGCCTCGGAAGGGCAGGACTGACTTCCGTAAGGCAGATAAAGACATGAATTTAGACAGAAGATAAAAGCTTTTCCTGCTATGAAGATAGAATAATTAATTTAGGAAGAAGACTCTCCAGACTGACAAGGCACACCAAGACCAGCGCCCGCCACGTAAATGCAGGCACCTGGGCTGGGACTGCAAGTCTGTCTCTAACCTGCTCCCACCAGCCTTCTCCACATGGCTCTCCCTATAGCAAAGTTCCAGACTCCTTGTTTCCTTAAACCACTGTGTCTTTTAATCAACATTGTCTCTTCTCCGCACATACACTCTCAACAAGGAGGTCAGCGTCATCACTGTTAGCCTGAAGATGGGCCAAGAGAAATCAAGAGAACCCCCACTTAGGCCACACTCTGCATCTCATCTCAGCAGCTGAGATTGCAGCGAACATCCCTGAGTGCCCTACTGGAATTCCTTCCATCTTCCTGAGCACAGGCAAAACCGAGGCATGTGCCAGCCTCGTTCCCAGCCCTGAAATGAGATTTATCCATTTTCTCAGATATTTATCTAGAGCTAATTTGATGTGGAGGCTCTCTGTTAAAATAAGCTTTATCCTTTCAATTATTTTCATTCTGTTGTCCCTTATTTACTTTTGGATGCAATTGTTTATTCTCTAATTCTTAGAATCCTAGATGTTAAAAAAATCATGATACTGAATACAACTGATGAATCACTGAACTCTACCTCTGAAACTAATAATACACTATATGTTAATTTAATTTAAATAAAATAAAATAATATTTTTAAAAAAATCATGATACCGATCATAAATTACATAAAGAAATGGTACTTCCTTTGTTGTTAAATCTAATAACGATCTAATAGCAACAAATCTAAAAATGATAGCAATCTAATGATTGCCTACAAGTACGCTAAACCACTGTAGCCATGATCAACTCAATGGCTATCATACTGCAGGCCTGTGGCCCAGGGCTGCAGACCCCTAGGGCGTTCGGAGCTATTACAAGAGATCATCAAAGAGATGATGTGTGTTAAGCATAATTTGTGGTCTAAATACTTAATACCTATTGCACACATATGTATGACTTCTTAAGGGTTTGTAGACGCTGCTGTGATTAGTAAAATGCAAACCCATAGATATATTTTGTAGCTCAAAGAATATAGTGGTAGGGTTAGGTAGTCTTAAAATATTTTTATGTTAAAATGAGGTCCTAGTGCCCCAAAATATTGGGGTAACTGATGTTATGGAAAAAAGTTCCAAGACAAGAGTCCAGAAATCCTGGCCCACGTTCTAGCCCAGCTGATGGGCTCTGAAACCTTAAGTAAGTCATTGGTCTTAGTAACCTCAGATTCTGCATTTATAAGAAAATAACCAAACCTTTACCACAGAACTTTTACAAGAAATATAAATCAGGTCATATTGTGGTTTTGTGTGTGTGTGTGTTTTAAAAGTCTTAAGTGGTACCCAGGATTTTGTACTAAAAAGTTCTTCAGGTAATTCTGATATACAGCTGCATTTGAAATAATCTACACACTAAAAAAAATGTAGGTTAAATTCTTTTAAAATTTTAAACTGCTAAGGCGCTTGGGTGGCACAGTTGGTTGAGCTTCTGATTCTTGTTTCGGCTCAGGTCACGATGTCAGGGTCATGAGACGGAGCCCTGCGTTGGGCTCTGTGCTCAGCATGGAGTCTGCTTGGGTTTCTCTCTCCCTCTGCTCCTCCCCCCACCCCTTCTCTCTCAAATAAATAAATAAATCTTTAAAATTTTAAACTGCTATAGAAATATAAGATATCATTATTAATAAATAATGAGGAGCTCTAAAAATCTCATTAAAGTAATACTCAAAGACTCATCTTCCAGCCACAGATCCGATTGGGCCCTGGTCACTAGGATGTATCAGAGATCCGATGGGCCATTTTCAGCACACCAGCTCCATGTTATTTGTCTAAGGGCCATGTTAGGGTCAAGTAATAGGATCAGAAAGAAAACCACACCAAAACACATCATAATGAAATTGCTGAATACCAGTGATAAAGAGAAAAATGTTAAAAGCAGGCAGGGATATAGAGTGGGAGGAAGGGTGGAGAAACAAACTAGACATAGAGGAACGAAAATAAGAATTACAGCACACTTCTCATCAGAAGCATTTCAAGCCAGAAGACAATGGAGCAACAACTGTAAAGTGCTGAAACAAAGGGGTGTCTGGCTGGCTCAGTTGGTGGAACATGTGACTCTTGATCTCAGGCCCTGAGTTCAAGCCCCACATTGGGCCTAGAGCTTCCTTAAAATAAATAAATAAATAATAATAATAAATATAAAGTACTGAAACAAGAAACCATCAACCTAGTATTATATACCCAGCAAGGATCTTTTCAAAAATGAAAAGGGAAAAAAGACTTTTTTCAGAAAAATAAAGCCTGGGAAGATACATTGACAGCAGATTAGCATCACAAGCTTAAACCCCTTCATACCAGTTCACACAAAATGATTGCTAAATATTTAGAAATTTTGCAAATTGACTGTTAAAATGTTGGTAGCTTAAAACTGTTAATTATGGGAGAATTTGTATCATGAAAATCAGCAAACACTACAAATCAGGGCTCTTTTTTATTTTTCAGAGAGCAACATTACCAGCACATCACTGAGGACAAGAATATTAAAAGTAGTCCTTCAGGCAAAACGAAAGTGATACCAGATAAAAATTTGGATCTGTACAAAGGAATTAAAGACAACAAATAGGTGAGTAAACATAAAAACATTTTTCTTAATTTTAAAATCTCTTTAAAAGACAACCACCTATTTAAAGTAATGTAAATGACTAATATTTGTAGAAGTAATACCTATGACAGAAGTAGTATAAAGGATGGGAAGAAGAAAAGAGAAATATACTTTTGTAAGAATCTCACACCATATGTAAAGTAGTATGTTGGTCGAAGGTAGACTGTAATTAGTTGAAAATGAATATGTAATTATAAACTGTACATAAGTTGAAAGTGTGATATTGTGTAAGTTGAAAATGGATATTGTAAACTATATAGTAATCACACATATACACACACAAACTCAAAGAGGTATGGCTAAATAAATCAACAGCGGGGATAAAATAAAATTATTAAAAATGCTTGATTAATTCAAAAGAAGATAGAAAAGAAGAGAAAGGGAAGATAGAACAAATGGGGTGATGAAATTTTTCTATCCCATGATTGTAGTCATTACACAACTATATTTGTGAGAAGTTATCAAATCACACAACTTGGTGAGTTTTATTATATATAAATTGTACACCAATATATCTGATGGAAGGAGGAAGGGGAAGGGGGAGAAGGATTAGGAGAAGGAGGGGGAGGAGGATGACTACTACCACCAAGTAGGAGAGTTACGCTACCTGAGTGCGAGACGTGCTATGAAGCTATGGCAGTCAAAGTGCTGCCATACTGGTGAAAAGATAGACCTAGAGACCAATGGAACAGACTGTCTGGCTACAAGGAACTCATTCCCACCAGGCCAAAGAGGGTGGACCACGGCTACTATGTGTTCATTTCTCCTCTGTTTTTTAAGTCGGGAATGAGAGGCCTAACTATCATACCATTCTTTGACCAACAGAAATAAAAGTCAATAAAGTTTTGACTAGAAAGATGCACAGATGGTAGTGATTACTAGTCTACCATGCAGGGGTCCTGCACATCTAGACCTGTAATGATATAGGCATATGAGGTAGCGAGCCTTCCTGTGAATGAAGCCAATTCACGGGAATGCAGAGCTAGAACGGGAGGAAGGACACAGCCGCTTGTGTCACAGTGGACTCCTGGATCTAGCTATACCTGAAGCCAGAATCTCCTTGGACTGCCTGATTATTTGAACTACTAAATTCCCTTTTCTGTCTAAGCAAATTAGAGTTGTAACAGGAGGAGTCCTAAGTAATGTATGTGTGTACCCTGTGGTGATAGTAGAGAAGCCCTGGCTTATGCACATACTAACTGGATGCTCTCAGGCAGGTCTTTTAAAAGCTCTGGGCCTAGATTTCTCATCTCTTAGTAGAAGTAGTTGGATTAGGGCAGTAGTTTCTCAGAAGAGTTGTACAAAGGTGGGACACCACAGTGACCTCAATGGGAAATGAGGGAGAGGCACAGAAGGGACCCCAGCCTCTCTCTCAACTAAACCAGGAATAACTCCTCCTTTTAAAAATCTGTTTCAGGGGCACCTGGGTGGCTCAGTTGGTTAAATGCCTGCCTTCGGCTCAGGTCATGATCTTGGGGTCCTGGGATTGAGCCCCACATTGGGCTCCCGGCCCAGCAGAGCAGGGAGTCTGCTTCTCCCTCTGCCTCTCCCCTCTGCTCGTGCTCTTTCTCTCTCTCTCAAGTGGAAAAAAAAAAATCTTTAAAAAAAAACCAAAAAAATCGGTTTCCGATTTTGGAATTACACATATAGAGTTAGATTTGAAAAAATTTTCCTTTGTTTAAGAAAAAAAAAAAAAAAGCTCTGTGATCTCCTCCAGTTCCCCAAATTCCAATGTTCTTTGTTGATTTCTGAGAAGCAATGCAGCATAAGACATTACATTACAGTACATCAGACCACCTGGAGTCTGAATCCAGCTCCATCCCTACTAATGGTGTGAATTTGAGCACGTTTCTCTCTTGTTTGGTTTCTTCATAGTAAAATAGGAACAGTAACAGTACCTATTGTATTAGTAACAATTAATGATCTCTGCTTTAGATCAGTGGCCTGTGGTTCATTAAACATGAACATTTGAATTTAAGTGTGACAGACAATATGAAAATATTTCTTACACGTCTCTCATTCAAGCCGTGGAAACTTCAAGTAGGAGAATTCTAATTCCAAGAGTTCTAATGAGGGGTAATTGACAATATTGGTTAAACCCTACCAGCAGTGCCTGGTACATGCTCAATAACTGTTAGCGGTGATGATGATGATGATGATATGAGGATGATGCTAAGCCTGGAAGATCTCAGTGAATTTGGTTTGCCTTTATCAGTTCCCCCAAGGAGTGAGCTGAAAAAAGAATGGAGACCCAAATCAGGTCACCTGCTTTTTCCCTGTAATTGTGTCAATAGGTTCGAGGTACTGAAAGCTTTGGTGTCTATTCTTTGTTTTCTGACTATAATCATCCCCTCTAGAAATGGCTAGCCCAAATGATAATTTGTGTGTGTGGTTGAAGTAAAACCTTTCCTGATTATATTAATAATGCATGTGCAGTGATAAAAATTTGAAAAATGAATAGAAAAAGAAAATATGAAAGCACTTGGAATCCCACTACCAAAAGATAAATTCTATTAACATTTTGATCATTGCATATTTCAATTTGAAGTATTTTCTTCCAGGTTTTCTTTTAAAGCATTTAAAAAGAACTATAAATACATACCAAAAAAACTTTATTTATATATATGTGTGTATGTGTGTGTATGAATATAGTTTCTTTTCTCAAATAAGGCTTTGAATAATTTTCCATGACATTAAATATTCTTTGAAAACCACATATGACTTCTTAATAATTTATCATATGGCTCTACCATAACTTACTTGACAACTTCCTTATAATTGGAACTTTCAGAAGTTTTTAGTTTGGATCTAGTATAAATAATGCTGTGATAAACATCCTTGGATATCCATCTTGAAACATATTTGATTAGGATGCTCCTCTTAGAGATGGAATTTCCAAGTATGTATTTATAAGGCTTCTGATACATATTGTCAAGTAGTCTTGCAGAAATTTTACACCAATTTATTATTATTTTGATTACAACACACTCTTCAATTCTTTCATGCCATGCTTTGTGAAGGACCAAGTTCTCATCACTTAAATAGCGTGGTCAAAAGGATTCCCATTATCACCCTAATGCTGACTTCACTCTAGTCCTTGAACAATTAATGATCTCTGCTTTAGATCAGTGGCCTGTGGTTCATTAAACATGAACATTTGAATTTAAGTGTGACAGACAATATGAAAATATTTCTTACACGTCTCTCATTCAAGCCGTGGAAACTTCAAGTAGGAGGATGTTCCAGGAGGACAATTCTGTGACTGGAATAGAGTTGTGAAAAGCAAAATGGCATCATCTAGAATTCAAAATAATCTTTTTAAAGGCCTCAATTTCCCTAGAGCTATGACTGTCCTGACTTACATTCTACTTCTCTGTGAAGCCAGAATGTGTAGCCAACATGATGGTTTCTTGGCCTCCTTTTTTCTCAGTATCTCTTCACCAGTATTAACTGCATTTGTGACCTGGAGGAAACTAACAGAGAAATGAATCTGATCATGTCCCCATTCTCCACCCTGCTTAAGGATCTTATCCAAACCTCAGCATGATAAGCAGACTGACAATCTGGATCCTACTATTCTAACCCCAAAGCCTGCCATCCTTCCCATCTTTCTCTCTCATCACATTCATCTTCCCACGTTTCACCTTGACTTTCCATGCCTCTATACCTGGATTATCTGGGTCCCCTAGAAAAGTCTCCCAGCCATGTAGCCTAGTAAATTTTAGTCATCCAATCAGATCCTCCCCCCACACACATACACAGCTCCAGTTCATGAGTACTAAGACCAAGATTCATACTTTGTTAAGTTCTTTGGGTTGTAAGGAATAGAAATTCAAGGTACCTCCAAGACCATTGCACAGATGTGTATCTATCCCCTGGATTGGCTGCCATTGGTGGCCGCCCCACCTTGATCCAGCCCTACCTTGGTCCAGTCCAGGCCACCCCATGTTTCAACCCCCACCTAAGGCAGGAGACTGTGGGAGGGCGGTTGCCCGTATGAAGGGATAAAGGACAAGATAGGCATGTACCACGTTGCTAAATTTGGACCTAATAGTATCCACTTTCGTGGATAGAAGAGGTAGGACCATAATTCTCATTTGTTACATACATTGTAAAGAAGAGGATTTATAGTCATCCTCCAAGCAACATCAGATCATCCACACAATATAATGTCCTGAAGCAGTATCAGAGACTTTTGGAATTTTGTTTTATCCATCCCTAAAACAATAAACTGCTACCCAGTGTCCACTCAATCCCCAACCTTTAAATGAAGCTTGTCCACTTACGCAGGAAGTACTGTACATAGAGAAGCAGCCTTGACCACAGCTCCATTATCAGCTCCTCCACCCACCCTTATCTCCCACGTGTCTTCTATAATCCCTTGGCTTCATTCTTCAGCTCCCACCACCCTCCCCAAGACATTCTCCCCCTTCCCATGATCCACTCTGCTCTGGCTCAGCACTTGCTGCCTGGGATAAGAGGTACCTCTCTCCCAGCCATGATTCTCCAGCACCCCCCTCTCTACCCACCCTCTACTCCAGCCCTTCCCCTTGACCCTAAAGGGAGGAGATTCAAAATTTAGGGCAAAATGGAGCATTGCTTTTAATGAGTTTTGGGTTGGACTATGGCTGAGAATCCAACATACTCTACTTACCTCAGATTTGTTTTGAGGACTCAATGAGATAATCTATATAAAGTGCTTTGAATGGCACCTGCCCTTAATTATTACATCTTAGTATTTGGAATCCTGTTGGCAGCCTCCTGAGTTGTTCTTCCTTTCAGAGTGGGATCTGCACTGTGGTGTAGTCTAATTTATGCGGGTGATTATATTCCCAAGGGAGGAGAGTGAAGCATTTTGTTTAGAAAAAGCACAGACTATTGCTAGTAATATTTAGTATTTGTTGAGAGCTTATTCAGATCCAGACCCTACATAGTGCTTCACAATTGTTATCTCATTTATCCCTCATGAGGTAAGTACTGTTATCACCCCACTTTACTTATGGGGAAACTAAGGCACAGAAATATTAAATATTTTACCCAGGGTCCCTCAGTCAGTAAGGATTGGAGTCAGGATATAAATCTTACAGTCTCTTCCAGAGTCTGAATCTTCTGCCACTGAACCATGCTGTCTCCAGTTAGAGTAGCGATTGTTTACGCAGGAAAGAGTCTTGGGAAATCATCTTGCCTCTACCCCCTCATTCTACAGATGGGAAACAGAGGCTGAGGCAAATGAAAGGGTTTTCCCAACATGTAAACCTTGTTAGAGGCACAAGAAGGACTAGAACCCAGGACCCTGCTTTCATTTCAGTGTTTCTCTCACTAATCCACTTTATGGTAATATTTTTTAGGCTAATTGTATTAGCATCTACAAAAATGCTATCTTCAGATTCATTTTGCTTTGAGGGAGTTGTTTCTTTGTCCCATCTATCAAAACAGGCTTCCGTATTCAGACATATTCTCACAACCTGGAGCAATTACATCACTTTTTAGCCACCAGTTTCCTCATATATTATGTGTGGGGGTTGAGTCTGACGACTAGTTTCTAGACTAGACTGCAGGGAACAACAAAATTTTTAAAAACTTAGAGACCAACATAGAATTGCCATTCATTTTTATGGGTAAGGTTTTTCTAAAACCTGTGGACAAAGGAGAAAAAACAAAAACAAACTATGATCTAAAATACTATCATCATTCTGTAAAAGAAAGGATATTACAACCAAAAAACGAAGAAGACTATAATCTTAAAATAAAGGAGAAGTCATTTACAATGAATACCATTTATTGTATGGAAAGACAATAAACTCTCCTAATTGTTTTTATTTCATCACAGACCAGTGACGGTTTCGTCATGGATCAGCATGTGGCAATCTAAGTTAGATGAAACTTTGAAGTTCTCTCTAGCTTTTAAACTCTGTGATTTTGAGCATACTTTTTTCCATTTACAATTATTTTAAGTTTCTGGCTGTTAGGTCTTTGTAAATTAATCTTTCTTAAGCCTGTCCTTAAAGGCTTTGTTACATTGTGTGTGGAATGACTATTGGAGATTTTACATTCAGAATAGTAACGCACGGACATTGAATTATCTGTCCCCTGTCTTAACATTTTGCACAGCTCCCAGTTTCCCTCACCCCCATTCCAGAGAAACAAAGCAGTGATTCTAAACTCTGACCTCTCCCTTCTCCCCAGTCTCCTTCAGGGCAAAGGAGTCAGGCTTATGCTGCCGCTAAAAATCTGGTTTTTCTACTGACTGTAGATTTGAGGTAGATTCTACCTCTGAGATTTGACTCCTTCTGCCCAGGGTCTAAGCAGGGAATTTTGCCAACAGAGGGAAACATTCCTTACGGAAAGAACACCTGACTCCATGTAACAACCTGGGGACAAACCGAAGTCTGGCCCAGATACCCCTTTGAATTTGTCCCTCGGAAAGCACATTTCTTCATTTTCTACTTCATGCTGCCATGTCCTGCCTATGTGTGTTTGGGGTGAGGGGGAGAGGGAGAGGGGGTTAGAGGATGCCAGGACTAGGGTATAAATGCATTGAGGGCAGAGATTTGTCCATCCATTTGCCTCTGCATCCCTAGCAATTTGCCTGGCCACACAGCAAGTACCGTGCAAATGGATGTGGAATGCACCACGTTTTAGCACACTAATAACAATAACCTTTTATTGTGTGAGTACTAGTGTCAGTCACTGTGAGCAATGCTTTATAAAAATTATTTCTTTTTTTCTTTTTAAAGATTTTTTTAGAGGCACTGGATGGCTCTGTCATTAAGTGTCTGCCTTCGGCTCAGGTCATGATCCCAGGGTCCTGGGATTGAGCCCTGCATTGGGTTCCCTGCTCAGCGGGAAGCCTGCTTCTCCCTCTCCCACTCCCCCTGTTTGTGTTCCCTCTCTCGCTGTGTGTCTCTCTGTCAAATAAAGAAATAAAATCTTTAAAAAAAAATAAAGATTTTTTTAATTTTTAAGTAATCTCGCTAGCCAATGTGGGGCTCAAACCCACAACCCCGAGATCAAGAGTCTCAGGCTCCACTGACTGAGCCAGCCAGGTGCCCCTAAAATTTATTTCTTTTCTTTTTTTTTTTTTTTTTAAGATTTTATTTATTTATTTGAGACAGAGAGAATGAGAGACAGAGAGCATGAGAGGGAGGAGGGTCAGAGGGAGAAGCAGACTCCCCGCCGAGCAGGGAGCCCGACGCGGGACTCGATCCAGGGACTCCAGGATCATGACCTGAGCCGAAGGCAGTCGCTTAACGAACTGAGCCACCCAGGCACCCCTAAAATTTATTTCTAATTCTTACCAGAACTCTTTCTTGTAGGTGAATCATTATTCCTATTGTTTGGATGAGGAGACTGAGGCACAAAGTAGTTAACTGGGCCAAAGACATTGAACTAATTTAAGTGACCGAACCAAATAACCTTTGCAGTGTGCTGAGCGGCAGGGCCTGCACATGAGTCAGGCTTCAGGAAAAGGAGGGGAAAGGCAACGAGCATCTCCCTCCAAGGGTTTAGCAGAGCCTCGTTCCCAGCCAAGTCTCTGCATAGGCAAAGAGGCAGCTGTGTCATCATCACAGAAGAAGAAATTATTGACCTTCTTAGACTCTCAGATCTCTGAGACCATTTAGGAAGTCCATCAGGAAGTGAGGGGTCGAGCGCAGACCAGGACCGGCTCTGCTGACTGCCTATCTGGTACTTCACCCACCCTGCAGACACCAGCAAAAAATAGAAAAGCTCATCGTACTCATCAGGATAGGCCAACTGCTTCAACCACTACCACGAGGATGAGTAGCTTAGCACAGTGAGAGTTTATTTCTTGTTCCTGTCCCAGTACAATGTAGAAGCAGGTGGGCCTTCCCTCTCTCCTCTGGGCTCTTGGTGCCCTTGGTGTCCTCTTCATTCAGCAGCCAGCAAATGAAAATGAAAAATCAGAGCAAGGATGGTGCCTGGGAGGGTTTAACAGGCCAGGCCTGGAAGTGACCCATCTCACTTGCACTGTCCAGAATTCAATCAGGTGGCCACATCTAACTGTAAGGGGGGCTGGGAAATGTAGTCTGTGCTCAGGAAGAAGCACTCGTGAGTTCTAGAAGTCTCTTTTGAGAGGAGCAGCTATCAAGGGGCCTGTTTTGACTTTGTAGTTTTGTCCTGAATTTACTATGGTCACTTGAACTTTAGGTCCCTGTATTTATTTAAACATGGTTTCCTTTGCGGTCACTGCAATTAGCATGCTTGTAAGCACGGGTGGAAAGGAGAGGGCTGTGGCCATTTTGAGCAGCTAAAAAATTTTTACATGGCTCTTCAGGGTTTCTTGTTCTGTTTTTGTTGTTTGGTTGATTGAATTTTGTTTTGTTTTGCTTTGTTTTCTGTTTTGTTAACATTTATTATATATACTATATATATAATATATATATATTATGCTAAGTGCTACACTAAGCACTCAACATGTGTTATCTTTGTTAATCCTCATAGCAGTGCTGGGAGGTGAGATCATGCCCATTTTACAGATATGAACACAGAAGCTTAATGAGGTTATAAGACTGACCAAAGCACAGAGCCAGTAGGTAGGAGAGCTGAGGTTTTAACCTGGGCTTCTTCCACTCCAGATCCTATGCCATCTACTCCATTGGCCTGTGGCTGGCAAGCTTCTGGTCAGAGCTAGAGCCCAGGCCCAGCCTGGGACAGTTCTCTGAAGTCTATGCATCTCAGCCATGTGAATTCCCCATGTTGACCTTGGGGTCAGCACATGCCCCCTATTGATGGAAGGCTCCTACGAACATTCTCCCCGTGCCAAGGGATGCCAGAGTCACAGCTACTCTTCCTTGAGTATAAAACAAATTATTCCATGTTTATACATTTTTTGGCCCACATTTTAGAGGCTAACTTCACCCCAAATGAATTCATTTATGCTCAGCCCAGTATCTCCTAAATAATATTTAATTCAATGGGATCTTTCAAAAGGAATACTGCAGCAGTTCTCTTCATCCACTATGGTTACAGGCTAGTCAGATCTTTCACTACATGCTTTTTAATACTTAGAACACCCTGGGAGTGAAGCACGGGATCAATTAGGGCAAACTGACTAAAGGTTAATTTAACAGAGCCCCAAGCAGATGCTCTGCTGTCTTTGCGGCTCGATGGTCTAACAAGCTGAGCTACTCTGACTGTGTAAACACCATTAGAAGCATAACTGGACCGGGGTTGTGTATCCACCCCACCATTAGAGAGTAGCTTAAAGAACCTTATTAGAAGGAAACCATTGGGTGGGAGGGCGGGGAGCAGAAGGGAGGGAAGGGGCTTGTTGAGCTATTGAACTCTAACTGAACAACAAACAAGGCCTTATTATAAGCACTGTTCCCAGTACTCAGCCTGTGACCCCCTTCGGGAGTTTCACTGTACAGAATTTAATCACACACCTGACTTTCCAGGGCATCATATCACCCCACTTGCCTCTAGTTCAAGTCACTGAAAGGTGTGAACTGACAGATTTTGAGATCATGGTGCAGGACTCTGTACGGAGCACTCCAGCAGCACAAGGCTGGCCCGCAGAGGTGGTCCCATGGCTCAGGAATCAGGCATGGAACTGGTTCCAGTCCCGCGCATTCTTCTCTAGCACTGACCGCCGTCATGGCAACTGGCAGCCATACGTTCGGGGACTCATTACCTGGTGTTCAAGTGATTCCCCTGGTGGTAGGGGGAGTCCCAAGAGCACCTGAGTCCCCCACTCCTGGTCTAGCACAGTGCTTCTGTAACCTGGCTGAGTATCAGAATCACCTGGGAGCTCTTGAAACTACTGAGGCCTGGGGCCCTTCCCAGAGAGGTGGTATTTTTTACAAGCTCCCCGGGAGGACCTAATGTGCAGAGTTGAGAACCATGGGAGTGGCCTCCACCTTCCTCCAGCTGGGTTGAGTAGTTTGGTCCTGGACATCTTAGATACAGAAAATAGGAAGTGGGCCTCAGGGCTGCTAACCGTGGGGGTGGGCCAGCTGTGCCTAAGTCTAATTGCACGGGGAAGATGGTAGGACTGATAATTCTAGGTGCTCCGCTCCCAACTCAAGTTCCTTGCCTTTCCTTCTTCCCGCCACATTGCCTTCTTACCGTACGACAATTTGATGAACATTTATGGAACATTTTCTGTATGTCAGGTGCTGGGCTGGGCAATATAGAGAGGAGGAGAAAAAGACCTGGTCCTTATCCTCAAAGAGCTTAACACCCTTCACCAGGGAAGCAAATATAATAGTATGGAAATCAGCTTCCTACTTACTAAGAGCTCTTATTAAGGATTCCCTGGGATGAGACAAAAAAGTAGGATTGCATAATGTTTTCAAGATTATTGGTGCTTTTCCCCATTATAGAGGTAATTAAGAATTTCAATGTCTCTTCTCCCAGACCTATTCCCATTCTCTCTCTCTCACTCTCTCTCTCTCATGCACATGCACGTGCGCACACACACGCACACTCATCTTCAGAAATAGGAAAGGGCTAAACATAGATATTTTAGATACTAGCCATAGGCCTGCTATCTTTTTTCATGTGGTACTTGTTTTTAGGAAAACCTGTGTGAACTAAAGTTTAATCAAGACTCCAGAGTCCTTCTAAGGCACAGGAGCCCCCATCTAAGCTCAATGGGTCTTTGCATGTAGCTGCTTCGGACCCCCTACATTCATTCAGTCAACTAAGATTTGAGCCCTGTTATGTAGACACCACGCTAGACACTGAAAATGGAATTGTGAGCCCCTAACACCATCCCCTTTATTCTACTGGTGCTTAATATCTAGTTGGGAAGATAATGTCAATGTATAATTACTATTGTTGTAAGTGAAGATATACATGAGGTATGTGATATTGTTAAAATGGGAACAGACCCAGGAAATCAAGAAGGACCCCCAGATGGGCGCCTGGGTGGCTCAGTTGGTTAAGCAACTGCCTTCAGCTCAGGTCATGATCCTGGAGTCCCGGGATCGAGTCCCGCATCGGACTCCCTGCTCAGCGGGGAGTCTGCTTCTCCCTCTGATCCTCCCCCTCTCATGCTCTCTGTCTCCCATTCTCTCTCTCAGATAAATAAATAAAAAATCTTTAAAAAAAAAAAAAAAGAAGAACCCCCAGAACTTGGTCATGACCCTGAACATCCCATCTACAATGTGATGGCCTAGTAAAGAGATGGTGGTGGGGTTTCATCCCAGCCAGAAGGAAATGTATGAGTGAATCAGTGAGGATGGGCTAGCTTGGTGGTTCTCAAAGTGTGGTCTTTAGGCCGTGGGTGCCAGAGATCCTTTCAGAGCTTCTATGAGGTCAAAATTATTTTCATAATTATACCAGGATGTCATTGCTCCTTTTCACTGTATTCACATATGCACCAATGACCTAAAAGCACTGGTGGGTAAAACTTCGAGGGCCTCAGCACTAAGCAAGGCAGTGGCACTCAACTCTACTTACAGCCACAGTATTCTCTTCCAGGCACTTGTAGCTGGGAAAGCCACTTCCACTTAGAAATGCCTGTGATTAAGCAGTACAAGTTATCTTTTTAGTTCAATCACTACCCTCGAGTGCACGTCTTTGTAACATTCTGGGTGACAAATGGGAAGTCTGCATAAGGCACTTCTGAGTACGGAGGGGCAGTGGTTGCCTTGAAAAAAGCATCTGTTTAAATTTTTTTTTCAGTTGTAAATGGAACTAGCTGCTTTTATCATGAAATAGTTTTTACTAAAAACAAAAACAAAAACAAAAAAAACCTACTGACCACACACCAGAAACCATCATTTGTGATTATTCAGACTTGGGTTCTTGGCAAACTTTTTTTTTTTTTGAGAATGAATAAAACCAGCCTATCACTTCAAGGAAAATAAGTGACAGTGTTTGTTGCCAAAGATAAAATTCATGCTTTCAAAAGAAAATTAGAATTTAAAAAAACTTGTAGCTACTACCATGAGCTTGAGAGCTTCCTAATACTTAAAGACTCCAATGAGAATGACGGTGATACTAATTAATTTGATTGTTTTGTGTGTATCATATAATGAAATACATCAGCATCTGGAAGATCTTGTTTAACTCAGTGAACCAATCTTTTTCAAATAACCAATGCACGAGGTTACCAAATCATGCATGGGTAAAGGATCCATTCAAAGTGCAAGATAGCCAAATGCTTTTAATGTAACAGAGTATGAAAAGTTCCCTGATATGGTTTCAGATTCCATATTGTAACTAACTTCTAAGAAACTACCACTTGTCAAGTTTCGATGTATTATCCAAAAGAAAATATCTGCAATCATCAGAAAAGGCCATTAAAATATACCCTTTTTAGCTACGGTATCTGCTTGAGGCCAGATTTTCTTCATATACCTCAACAACAGTAACAAAGCAGACTGCAACTGATTAAATGCAGGAGCAGAACCATATGATCCAGCAATTGCACTACTGGGTATTTACCCCAAAGATACAAAAGTAGGGATCTGAAAGGGTACGTGCACCCTGATGTTTATAGCAGCAATGTCCACAATAGCCAAACTATGGAAAGAGCCAAGATGTCCATCGACAGATGAATGGATAAAGAAGATGTGGTATATATATACAATGGAATATTATGCAGCCATCAAAAGGAATGAGATCTTGCCATTTGTAACGACGTGGATGGAACTGGAGGGTATTATGTTGAGCGAAATAAGTCAAACAGAGAAAGACATGTATCAAATGATCTCACTGATATGAGGAATTCTTAATCGCAGGAAACAAACTGAGGGTTGCTGGAGTGGGGGTTGGGGTGGGAGGGATGAGGTGACTGGGTGATGGACACTGGGGAGGGTATGTGCTCTGGTAAGCACTGTGAATTGTGCAAGACTGTTGAATCTCAGATCTGTACCTCTGAAACAAATAATGCAATATATGTTAAGAAAAAAAAAAAAAAAGAAAAAGAAGAAGAAGAAGAAGGTAGCAGGAGGGGAAGAATGAAGGGGGGGAAATCGGAGGGGTGGACGAACCATGAGAGACGATGGACTCTGAAAAACAAACTGAGGGTTCTAGAGGGGAGGGGGGTGGGAGGATGGGTTAGCCTGGTGGTAGGTATTGAGGAGGGCACATTCTGCATGGAGCACTGGGTGTTATGCACAGACAATGAATCATGGAACACTACATCTAAAACTAATGATGTAATGTATGGGGATTAACATAAGAATTAAAAAAATAAAATAAAATAAAATAAATGCAGGAGCAGAGATGAGAATCCAGCTGTCTTCAATTAATCCAGAGATTTGCAAAAATGTGAAACACTCATTCTCACTAGTTTGTTTTGGAAGCTAGCTGTTTTTCATAAAAATATGTTATTTATATTAACATGCAATAGTTACACCATTGTTATTTTAAAATGAATTAATATATGTACACTTTAAAAATTTCTCAGTTTTAACCTCTAATATGGAAATATTGCTAGACATAATCCACATAAACAAAAGCTCTCTGGGCTCATCAATAATCTTTAGGAGTTCACAGGGGTCCTGAGACCCAAATGGTTGAGAACTGTTTGGCTAGATTATTTTGCAGTAACAAAATTGTCTTGAATCTCAGTGGCTACACAGAACAAATGTTTATTTCCCTCTCATGCACAGACAATGAGGCAACTCTCCAAACACAGCTGTCCTCCATGTGCTGACTCAGCAACCAGGTTACTCCAGCTTGTGGTTCTGCTGTCTCCACATATGGCCTCCACCATGACAGTTCTAGAAGAGAAAGCTGGAAGATGGCACATCGGCTCCTAACTCTTCTGCTGGGCGTCACGTCCATTCACAACCCACTCAGCAGAACTGGTCACAGGGCCTCACCCAACTGCAAATGGGCTGGGATATGTGAGACAGTTTGTGGATACTTGGTGGTCAGCAAAAGGCTCCAGGCACCATGGAACCAAGACCTTATGGTGAGAAACTGAAGCTCCGTTGGAAGAAATGATAAGGCATATGTGGAGAGATGACGCATGATGCAAGAAAAGGCAAGGGAGACCTGTAGGGGCAGATGGTGTAGGCTGGCCTCATAAGCCAACGGCGAAGGTTGTGGTCTTTCTCAGAGCAATGGAAGGCATTGGACCATTGGACGGTGACGGCCATCAGCTGTATCTGTTGATGGCCCACCATAGCTGCGGCAGGAAGTGAATGAAGGGGCCCGGAAGTGGAAGCAGCTAGGCTGGGCTGACAGATGGGACTGTCAGGGGAAAAACAAAGGCCTTGATTTGTGGCCCTTGACAATTTATGTTGTGTAAATAACATAACCAATGGCCAATTTGGTTGGCCAAATTCCACCATGGCCAATTTCAAACTTACCAGTTGATGCCACTGGATGCAGAGTCTGGAGGAGACACGCACGATCAACTCTTGTGAGACTGCAGAGTTGGGCTCAGTGACACTGAGATAATAAGGCGAGTTAGGAGGCTAGTCCAGAAAAAAGATGATGATAGGCTAAACTTTCCTGTCCTTGGAACACACAGCTGGAGCTAACCCAGCATCCTCTGCATGTCTGTGGCTGAAACCCCCTGCTCCACGCCAAGCACAACCACCACCACCACCGAATATCACCAAGATTTTCCGACTGTTGCTATGACACGTGAGGGTGAGGGATGTAGCTGTCTCTCTTGCATTCACCCACAGTCTTGCCTCCAGTATGAAAGTATGGGCCTCCATCCTTGAAGAATCAGCAAAGAAATATCTCCTCCCCCTTTAGCTCATCTTCCCAGAGCCATGTTTGCATACACCCTCAGATATTCTGGCATAACATTCCTCCCCAACTGTTCCAAGGAGGGGGCAGCCCAGAAAGCTTCCAGAAAGGCCCTACTTGGGTTTTTAGCCTCCCCTGATTTACATGAAAAGACTCACAAGAGTCAAAATAATTACGGTCTACAACTACAGGTTACAAAAAAACACTTTTGCACATTTGCGAACGGGATGAAAACCATTGGCTGGCTGGCTTAGAATGGAACCAGATGACTGTCTAACCAGGACGGGGGATGGAGTGAGGGTCCCTACCCCAGGGCTCCCTCACTGAGTTACAGTTACCTGAGGCTTAAAGCAGCAGTTAAATGTGCCCCTCATCTCACCCAGCCTTGGGTTTAGTTAGCTCACCCAGGCTGTTGTTCCTTCTCCCTTCCCCTCTGCTCGTTTCCAGAGCAAAATGAGAGCTCGTGTGTACCGGAAGTGGCACCTGCTAGTGATGTAGCTCTGCCTCTCAAACAACAGGTGTCCCTCACAATCTAGCTCCCAGAGTCTACCTGGCTTTTTTTTTCTCCAGAGGGCCATATGGATTTTTTATTTGAAGAGCTTGCCTGGCTCAGATAATAATCTCCACCTCCTCCTTCCTTCCTGACCTTTCTCCCTTCCTCCTTTTCTTCCCTTCCCTTTTCCTTCCCTCCTTCCTCACTCCCACTTTCTCTTTCCTCCTTCCTTTTCTCTTCATATAAAGCCACAGACTGAAGTCTTCCTCAGCAGCCTCACCCATCCCTCCTGCTGGTTCTAGAAGTTCCTGGCCCTTAGTCAGAGTGACGCTGCTGCCTGGGTCTGAGGTTCCCTCCTCCAATCTTGACCTGCTGGACAAACCTCCCACCAGGAGCTAGAAACATCAACCAGATTCAACCATAATATCTGCATCTCCGTGAAAGGTTTTACATAACCCAAATCACCAGACTCTGAAGGATTCAAAGAAGGGCAGCCAAGGTTGATGTGGTAGGCAGATGGGCAAGAAAATGCCACAAAAACCTGGATGCCACCAAATGCTAACATTCTCTCTTGAGACAAATTACAAGTATGAGACTGAAACATGGACATGCAATTTTCTATTTTGGAAATTTCCATTTTTATTCCTAAGTTAACTGAAACCACTAACTAAACAGAAGACCCGAATGCCAACGAGGGTATACCTCTTTATTTCACTAGAGTTGCTTAATCCAAACATTCCTACCTATGCAGGTACAAGTCCCAAGTAACTAGATGGAGAGATTGACTTCTTATATAGCTAAGTAAGAGCATTCTTTAAACAGATGATCTCTTATCACCATCATTTGATGAAATATAGGACACTTTAACATTAAATATTTCAATGAGTTCAGCATGATGAAAACACACTACATTGTCCTTTATCACCCCGCAAAAGACTGGTGAAGAATTACAGTCCACTTAACAGCACCGGAGAAGCCAAATCTCAGCACTTCCCACACCATCCAAGAGAAAGAGACTATATACTTGGTTATCCCCATTGGACTTACAGAGAAATGAAATGTCAGAGGGGCTAAACCACTTGTTCAAAATCACACAGCTAATAATGTCAGAGCTAAAATTCAAACCCAAGATGCAACTCTTTGTACGAAAAAAAGGGGTAACATTTTCCCAGCCCCAATATTGAATCAATTTTACTATGTCTATTCTTCCTGCTATATGACTCTCTGCCTATCCTATTGTGTTTCTGATCTCCCAAGCAAGCCTCCTACCAGGTAAAGAATTTCTGGAATAGATTGAGTCCCCCTTGTAAATGGAGTCCCCCTTGTAAATTGTTAGCTTCTTGATTACAAATCAACCTCAGCAGAGTTCGGTTATCATAAGCCTATTTCCCCGAGGCCTCTGAGGCACTGTTGGGGAAATGAAGAATAGGTTATGGGGTTTTTAGACTTGAAAAACCTGCTTTTCCTGCCCTAGAACTCAGAGACAATGAACAGGCTGACAAGCACTAACAGGGCTGTAGGGAACTGCTCTGGCCGGGTTGTGACCGAGTGGGATGGGTTCTCCACTTGCCAGCCAGGTGGGTCTCCAGCCAGGTGACCCGGGTACCGACTGTGTGACCTTGGGCATGTCACTACACCCTCAGCCCAGCTGCAGCCTCTTCATCTATGAATGGCAAAGATTTGAATAGAATGATCTTGAGGGCTTCCTCCAGGTTGATAAAAACAACAGTAACCAAGGACATTCACAGAACATGATCCGCTGCTAACCATAGCGTCAGGCATTTCTCCCCTTTAAGCTACATACAATCTGGGCACCAAGCAAGGCTTCATTGTTTTTCCAGTACCCAGCCATTCACCTCAAGACAAATACTGGGCCAGTCAAAGCTATTTCCCTTTGAGGAGTTCTCACGTGTGGCTGAAATGTAATTCATGTAGCTCCATCATGCGCGGTATTCTACAGCAAGCACTCACTAAGTAGTACAATTACTGTAGGTTTATATCTATTGCTCAATCACCTCTATTTATTTAAAAACGTGGACTGAGGTCCTCTTCCCCCTCTGGTGTCCCGTAGAGGTGACTCACAGCCCATCAGAAGAGTACCAGTGGGAGTGGACTCTGGATGTTCCCAAAGCTCCCAGTCCCAGTGACAGAACAAGGCTGAGTGGGCTTTACTGCAGCAGAGGAGGGGGGAGGGGCTCCAGGGTCTCACTAGTTGTATCACTTTGGCCTCTAACTTCCTGTCTCCAGAGGGGCCCAGGAGGGGCAGATGTCATTCATTCCATGGCCTCCATCCTCTTCTTCCTCACTCTCCCTTCCCTGTGGAAATTTCCCCATCTTCCTGCTCCCCCGTATATGTGTGGCTTAGGGGGAGGAGGGGACAGGCCAAGTTTATCCCTCACACACAGACCACGAGCATTGGAGCAGTGAATAGTTCTTGGGAAGGGAAAGAGGGATGGGGAAAGAAGAATCAGTTTTCACTATACGCCCTTTTGTACAGTTTGAATGTTATACCGAGAGGGCATGAAATGCCTGTTCAAGTAAATAAGTTTTTTTTTAAAAAAGAATGATTCTTAAAATCATCCCACGGCAGGGGAAAAAATCATCCCACAGGGGCCTAATTCTTTTTTTTTTTTTTTTTCCTGTTGGGGAACTCAGTGCTGCCCAATCCTTAGAGAAATCTTTTTTAAAAATTTCTTTTAATGTGTATCAGACATCATTGCCAAATTTCTAATTAAAATTGTCTTTTCTTGGGGCACCTGGTGGCTCAGCTGGTTAAGCGCCTGACTCTTGATTTTAGCTCAGGTGGTGATCTCAGGGGTGTGAGACAGGGCCCCACGTTGGGTTCCTCCCTGAGCAGGGAGTCTGCTTTAGATTTTCTCCCTCTCCCTTTGCCCTTTTCCCCACTTGTGCTCTCCTTTCCGCCCCCCCATTTAAATAAATCTTTTTTAAAAATGTTCTTTCTGGGGCACCTGGGTGGCTCAGTCAGTTAAATATCTGCCTTCAGCCTCAGGTCATGATCCCAGGGTCCTGGGATCGAGTTCCGCATAAGGCTCCCCACTCATGTTCTCTCTCTCTCTCTCAAATAAATAAGCAAAATCTTTTTTTGTTTAATTGTTATTTCTGTGTCCATCTAAAGCCGCTTTTAGTGGTCTGCCTTGGGCCACTGAGCACGTCGAGGAGAAGGGAGTTTGTAGTGTTGAGAAGAGGGCAGGATTTAAAGTCAGGCCAACTTTCCTTCCAGTCCTGGCTCTACCACTTACTGACTTGAGTGGGACTCATATTCTCTAAGCTCCGTTTCTCCATCTCTCTGAAATAAAATCAAATTACCTGCCTTCCCATGAATCACAACAGTTAAGAACATATGCTTTGGAGTTAGTTCACTTCCTGCCACTGTCACCCCCCAGCTGTCTCACGTCTCAGCCTCTGCTTCCTCAACCGTAAAATGGGGCTAATAATAGTATTAGCCTGATGAAGTTGTGAATTTTAAATGAGATGATGTAGGGAGAGTCCTCAGCAAGGTAACCTACATAGGGCAATAGTCACGAAATTGTTGCTCTTTCTAGCATGATGATTTTGTGAGAATAATGTAAGATGAGGTGCCTGGTGCTCAAAAATATACATGCGGATTTTTTTTAAGTTTATTTATTTATTCTTATTATTTTTTTTTTTTAGTAATCTCTATACCCAACATGGGGCTCCAACTAGCGGCCCCGAGATCAAGAGTCAAACATGTGTATTTTTAACATTACTTTTCCTCTAGGTTCTTTCTCTCTGTGGAGAAATTCCCTGTGGGGAATTCCCTGCTGCCTGGCCTTTGTAACTGCTCTCTGTATCAGCTAACGCACTCCTTTTTGTCTGCCCATTACAAAGCTCTCAGGTGAAGAATTCAACTGGAATGGCAAAAAAGGGAGGACTCAAACCTTCTCTAAAGTGGGAAGATTCTGTAAAGTTTCACCCATCCTTCCTTCCATCCATCCATCCATCCATCCATCCATCCATCCATCCATCCATCCATCTATCCATCCACCCACTGAAAATGCTAGGACCTGAGATTGCAGGACTGGTCACAGATATGGTCCTTCCCCTCGGGGGGCTTTTAGTGAGATGTGAGGAAGGCATGAACTCAAGCCTGTGTTGGTCTGGAATTTCTTTGCCTTCCCAGACCAGAAGGCTTATAAGAAACCTGCATTTGTGCTCCACCAAGTCCCCCCTAAGTTTGGGCTAAATGTACCCAGGAAAATTCCAACTGGATAAATTACAGTTCTACAGACAACTGTGGGAGGGGCAGCCCCTTTAATGCCATATATTTAAGAATCAACCTTAAACTGTGGTAAATTATGCAATTCCCCCCAGAGTTTATGTAACATACAGCAATTTGTTGGTTTTTCAGGCTTTGTGGGCCTGAATGAAGGTACCAAAGAAAAAGTTTACAACTTTTCAGGCTTCCTTTACTCCAGGCAGATGCTCACCCTGAAGGGATACTTGAGATTGAATGTGGCCAAGCAGGTGAATGGGTTTGGAAACAGCAAAGTGCCGTCTGAGTACAGGGCATCCTGGCCACCATTGCAGCTGCTGCTGAGGGTGGGAAGGAGCCCAGAGTTTCTTGAGGCTTTAGTGTGGATTTGTACGACTGGAACTAGATGGAGTTACATCCCACCCGTCCATTCAATCAATCAAGAGTGATAGAGCAGCCCCCAACTGCTAGGCGCTGGGACACAGCCCTGAACAGGAGAGACAAGCTCTCTAGCCAGAAAGAAGTGGGGCTGTAAGGAATTGCTCAGGGCATGCTGACACAACAGAGGGCTTGGGCCGGGGATGTCCAGAGGTACTCACAGTGGGCTTGGAGAAGGTCTGCTATGCTGTGCTGTCCTCATTGCTCACAGAGTTGGGCAGAAAGGCCGCAGGAGGGAACGAGGGACCCAGGGAGTCAGGAAATGCGGGGTCCAGTCCCAACATCTGAGGCCACATTGTACTGCTCTGTATTTCAGACTTTTCAGTCATTAAAGGAAGGATTTTGAAAAAAGAAAAACGGATGTCTAAGGACCATCTGGTTCCAATGGAAGCTTGGATTCAGGAGTCAGGGACTAGGCTACACCATGTGGGTCCTCACCGCTCGGAGAGTGCTGAGCTGGCTCTTGCACACCTGTGTGTGTATGCACACACACCCGCACATGCATGCACACCGATGTCATTGCTCCCAAAGTGAGGACACTGGGATCACTTGCTTCCAGTCATGTCTTCCCTCCCAGGCTCAGATACCAGCTGGGGCTCTCCTTAGCCCTGAAAATTCAGCTAAAATTGTATAACATCTGCCACATACACATCCCCAATTCCCATGACCTGTGGAAGTCAAAAGCCCTCTGGAATATTTCTGAGAATGCAGGGGAGCCGTGGGGTGATGTTCCTTTTGCCAGCTCTCTGGCTTCTGAGCTTGAAGGCACTGGTTAGGGGACCTCCCCCACTTTCCAAGTTTATCTTTGCCATGCAGGCACCAAATCCTCACACACATGCCTATGAATGATTCCCTCGCCTGCATCCCAGGGTAAGGGATTGCATCATATTCATTTTCCTACTCTTAGCACCAGCCTACCCCTGGAATCTGGTAGGCGTTCAACAGTATTTGATGAATAAATTGAAGGAAGAAAGGAATGGTGTGAAGGGTGCCCTTGAGATTACTTTGAATGGCAGGTCAAGGCCAACTCAGGAGAAAAATGTGTTAAAGGCAATAAAAGTTGCTTCTCATTCAGGGTCATTCCTGCCCTGCCTGCTTCTGATGCCTTTCTGGGTCCCAGTCCAATCCCAGTCCGACCACAGACTACTGAGATATTAACTGACAATGACACTGTTAATTCATAAAAGTTCAACACATTTCCATTTGCTTCCTGTCCCAGCCTGTTTACTTTAGGAGGCTTCCTCTCTCTCTGCCCTCCCCTTCCAACGCAGTCAAGTAATGCCAATATAAAAGGTCACCCCCACTAGGGCTAACACAGACCTAGCCAGACCCAGAACAGAACTGACTCCCCAGCTCTGTAGCTGGGCTCCCTTCACCCTTTGTACAGAACTCGCTTCCAGAAATGATCACTCTGCACACTTCTGTTTGTTTCTCCAGCTCACCATCTGGATCGTGAGCATTTTTTGTGATTCCTTCCCTAACTCCAGTGCCTAGCTCATTGCTTGAAATATAGGAAGACCTTGTAAATGTTTGCAAAATGAACAAATAATGAAAACAAAAAGAGTATGGGTGCAGCCATTTTGAGAGTCAATGAGCCAAAATAGCAGAAATGCTTATAGCAAACAAAAGGCAGGGGGGAGTAAAAAATTTTTAACAGAGAAAAAGGTGGAATGTTCATTCAGCATTATTGAACAGATAAGTCATTTGGCAGAGCATGCTGAGGGAGGGCCGGGTTTTCTAAACCCCAGCTCAATGTTTTTTCATACTGCATTACCATCTCTGTCACATTATTTTTGTTTGTGTTTTGTAGCCTTTTGGGAATTACAACATCGGCTCACTGTTTGCTGGGTTTCACAATTCTCCCTTCCCATCAAGCACATACCATGAGGCACATACAATAACTGCTTTTTATATATCCAGGAATTTAAATTATATTTTGTTTTGCAAACTTCATGATACCCCTTAGAGATAACTGGAAACACCTGGGGGTGTTGTGAAACCAGGCCTGAGAATGGCCATTTCCCAATGTGCTCAGCAGGGCTCCCACGGTGAAGAAAGAACACACAGTCCCAAGCTTGCTTGCAGCCTTCTTCTTCTTCTTTTTTTTTTTTTTTAAGATTTTATTTATTTTTTGACAGAGAGAGAGAGAACACAAGCAGGGGGAACGGCAGGCAGAGGGAGAGGGAGAAGCAGGCTCCCCAAAGAGCAGGGAACCTGATGTGGGGCTCAATCCCAGGACCCTGGGATCATGACCTGAGCCAACGCAGATGCTTAACTGACTGAGCCACCCAGGCGCCCCCAAGATAGTTTATTTTAGACAAAAACAAAACTTTGCTTGAATTATTCTGCCATAATTTTCATTTCACAGTGCAATCCACTAATGAGCTAATACTCAGAGTTTATAACAAATGGAAATTCTTCCTTTTTTTCTTTTTAAAGATTTTATTTTTAAGTAATCTCTACATCCAACATGGGGCTCGAACTCACAACCCAGAGATACAAGAGTCACATGCTCCACTGAGCCAGCCAAGCAGCCCGAAATTATTTCTGTATTACAGAATTAAAGGGTACAGTAAATATATCAAACTGCCATTTCCTCTTGAATGAAACACGGCACCTAAATCTTTGGATTGTCATGATTGCTCTATGTATTTTCCTACATCATCTCTAGACTATGAGCTTTTCGAAGACAGAGATGCTGTGTAGGTTATCTGTTAGAGTGACCAACTATCCTGGTTTGCCCAGGATTGGGGGTTTTTCTGGGATATAGGACTTCTGGTTATAAAACCAAAACAATCCCAAACAAACTGGATTGGGTTGGTCACTCTGTGTGGAAAAAATTCCCCCCAAAACCCTTTAATATTCCTTGTGCTTGATATGTAATAAGTGCTCAATAAATGTTTAGTTGAACTTGTCCTAAAAACTGTAAACTTGGGTGCCTGGGTCGCTCAGTCATTAGGCATCTGCCTTCGGCTCGGGTCATGATCCCAGGGTCCTGGGATCGAGCCCCGAATCGGGCTCCCTGCTCCGCGGGGGGCCTGCTTCTCCCTCTCCCACTCCCCCTGCTTGTGTTCCCTCTCTCACTGTGTCTCTCTCTGTCAAATAAATAAATAAAATCTTTAAAAAAAAAAACCAAAACTGTGAACTTGTACTGAATGTTTTCCCATTTGTGTACCTTCTAAATCAAAGTACCTTCTAAATCAAAGAAGGATTAGTATTTTTTAAAACATAACAGTTGACCAGAGGTTATGTAGCTGGGCATCTTCCCAGGCAATAGCACTGCAAGAAATCTCTTTTGTCCCTGTCAATGGAACTTTCTTTCATCTTCTTCCCTTTGACCCCACCTGTACCAATTCCATCACAGCCCCCATCTGCACCTACTGACTTGGGAAGCCCTTGTCATTGCCAAGGACACTACTCAGTTAGGGGAGACAGCTGGTTTCTTGAGCTCAAGGAGTTCCAATGTATATTGTCTGTCAAGCAAATGCAGCACAGTTGTGTGTTTGGCACAGGGGAGGAGCCAGGGGGATACGGGAAAGACTGAGGACTTGAGGGAAGAAAGGAGAATTCTCTGATCTGTTACTGGCTTCATCCAGGAAAAATATTAGTATATGTGGTACCAGAATTCTGTGATCCCAGCTCAGAAACTTCTCCACAACAGAGGCAATCCCATGGAATGATTAAGAGCCTGGGCTACAAAATCAGAGTCCTAGGTTAAAACCTGGCTCCATATTTGCTGAATTTCTCTGGGCTTCAGTTCCTTATCTGTAAATGATAACAAGAGTACTCACCTCATAGGCTTATTGTAAAGAGTAAATGAGCTGATGTATGTAAAGTGCTTTGTGCAGTTCCTGGCACATAGGAAGTACTGGATGTGAGTGCCAACCATAATTATCCTGTCACTCAAGGTCAAGAGAGAAAGTTGGTACAAGGAAAGAGCATGGACTTTGGAGTCAGACCTGGAAATATTTCACTTTAGATCCATATGATTGTGGTCTCTTTGTGCTTCAGTTTACATATTTGTAAGGTAGAACTCCACCTTGAAGGATTGCTATGAAAATTAGATGGGACATAGTAAGTATGGTGCCCAGCACATGGTGATCAGTGAAGATAATTGGTAAGATTCTTTCTGTATTCAACTCATCTTCTCCAACCCAAGTCTAAGAGACCCAGCGGACTTTCTGTCTTCCAGTGCACCCCACACTCCCATGCCTAGGTTTCTACTATCTCAGTTCTAAAAACTGCCCCTGAAATGTTAAAAGCCTGCCTAGCACTCAAGATCCAGCTAGAACCCACCCGTTCAAATGTCCTTTCCTCTCACCAAGTAGAGAAGGTAGCTCCTTCCTCAGCCAAGTGTCCCCTCATTTAATCCATTCCAGTGAGTCAAGTTGCATGGCCTTCAATAAAGTCAGCATTCCACAGTTCTTATAAAATGTTGACATAGAGAAAAATAATGACGACCGTGAGTTTCATAAACCAATTCACATAGCCTTTCTCCTCTTTGAAAGTAGTACTAAAATATTCTTCATTTTATACATGGTGATAATAAATGATAGTTGCTATTTTTCGATGTCTTTACTTGGCAAAAGAAAAAGGAGGCAGCCCTATATTAATCACAAAAATGTTTCTCATTTTGTTTGTTTGTTTTGCTATTTTACTGATAGGCAAAACCCAAAAAGTCTAGGAACTACTTGACAGTGTACAAATGAGAGAGGAGGGGGAAAGGAGATGGAGAAGGAGAGATGGAAGAGCGTTGGTCAGAATCTGCAGTCTCCAAGGGGCCACATTCTGCTGGTTGAATGGGGGCCCCAGTGATCCTGTCTAGGTGCTAACTAGGCACCCACATAAAACAGGCTACAGTTAAGAGTAGATTCATTTGTTAGAATCAACGAGTGATCATCTGTATCTAATTCCAAGGTGTAATGGGTAAGATTCGCTCCACTGGTTTTATTTTTTTAATAATTAAAAAAATTGTTTTTAAGCAATCTCTATGCACCCAATGTGGAGCTCGAACCCACCACCCCGAGATCAAAGAGTTGCATGCTCTAGCGACTGAGCCAGCCAGGCACCCCTCCACTGGTTTTAAAGCAACGACTTTCAAACTGCATCAGAAATGCCTGAAAAGTTAGTGACACTCGGGAGTCCTGGGCCCACCTCCAGAGACTCTGAGTCAGTCCACCTGGGGCATCTGCATTTTATTTATTTATTTATTTTTTATTATTATTATTTTAAAGATTTTATTTATTTGACAGAGACAGAGATAGCGAGAGCAGGAACACAAGCAGCGGGAGTGGGAGAGGGAGAAGCAGGCTTCCTGCCGAGCAGGGAGCCCGATGTGGGGCTCAATCCCAGGACCCTGGGATCATGACCTGAGCCGAAGGCAGAGGCTTAACGACTGAGCCACCCAGGCGCCCGGCATCTGCATTTTAAACCAGCCTCCTCGGAATTGCTGATGCTGGTGGTCCTTAGGCCAGCCAGCCAAATTCTGACCATTCTGTGCTCTCCTTTATATCCAAAGGCTCACCCACCCCAAGCTTGCATCTTTCCCAGCCTCTGTCCTGATACTGCATCTGCTTTCACATAAGAGGAACTCCCGGGCGTCCGTAACACTTTTTCTCTTAGAACCTTAGTAATGAAAAGCCTCTAATGGTCCAAGATGGGTAAGTTGCCCTGAATCAAAGTGAGGTCTTATTTCAGTTTGGGCAGCCTATTTAAAATTCACAAGTATTGTGAGCGGCTGTAGGTGCCGACAAAGCAGCAGGCCCTCAACCTCCCCCGTCGCTGCTTCTAATCCACTTCCGGTGAGAGGGAAATGCTTGTCCTCTGCCATACTGATGCTGTGTGAGAAGAATGTTCTATTTCTTAGAGCAGGTGCTTAGCAGTTTGTGCACGATCAATTATCTGAATTCAGTACCCCAGGTTTCCGGATGCCAGGGGAAAGAAAATGTGGCTAAGAGAAGCTACCTCTGGTGGATTTAGAAAAAGCAGAGAGAGAAGCTAATGGGGAAACTGGCTCTTTTGTTTTCTCAAAATCACTAATTGCACTCACTTCACCTTCAGCATTGTAACACCTTCAGCACCTTGTAACATTTATCCATTTTCTTGTTTTAGTCACCACTTAGTGTTGCTGTCAGATTTTAATCATCTTTTTGCAAAACTCCTGACCAATATTCATGCAAATACCCCAAAAGAAAGGGAAAATAAGCTTTCCTGAGCCCCCCTCTGGCAGCCCACATCCAGGTGTTTGTCTAGAATCATAAAGACTTTTGAAAGGACTTTACAGGTGTAAAAAGCTCTCAAAGAGATTGATTTACAAAATGCCAACTTCGGTCCAACCTCACTCTTCAAAAACTTGAGTTTCTGGAGGAGTGAATTTTAGGGGCCTAGGAACAAAGCCTTGTAAGCTTAGGAAGGAGAGGTGAAGCGAAGAATTTCTTTGCTTTACACACAGAATAATTGAAAAAGGAGGCATGTGAGTGAGGAGTGTGGGGGAAGGGTGTTCATTCCTGTGTTGAAAGAACAGAAAGGGACCATATTTTGCTCTTAATCTTTTTTTTTTTTTTTGGTGCAAGGCAGATGGGCTGTGGAGTGACACTAAATAAATCCTTGAATAAATGAATCGCTCAGCTCTGGGGTGGGGTTGGTGTGGAGGGAACGAGGGGGGTGGGGGGGAAGGATGGTAGGAAGCGGCTCGTACATATGGAGCAGATAACTTTTTAAGGAAAGAGGGATTAAAGCAAGAACCTCAGGGCATTTAATAACTGTGGCATTTTATTCTTGCTTTATGTGGATTATTGGGGATTATCTGCTAAAAGCAAGAGCCCAGTCTGGTGTTACTGTTTGACTCACCCTTCGTTTCCTCTCATTTAAAATCTTCTGTCTCCTTCATGATTTTCATTTGGTTAAAGACAGACAACTCTGGAGTGTAAAAGAAGTTTTCCTGATAAATGAAAGGCTCTACACAACCAACCTTCCCTAAAGAGCAGAAAGGGGTTTTGCTGTCAAATGCAACCTTCATAAAATCGAAAAGCCCAATTAGAAGCATTACAAAGTAGATCCAAACACGACTTCTGCAGCCAATTGCAGGGGCGGGAAGCTCAGTAGGGCCAGTTGGTGGCAGAGCATGGCTCCAGCCCAGGCCTCCATGGGCACACCCCAGCGTTGTCTTTGCACCACGTGATCTCTGCGGGTTCTCAGGGACTCGTGCCTTATGAACCAGGCAAATGCTTATGCCTTGCCTCAACTATTACAAATCACCAGAGGGAGAAACTGTACTTCAAAAAGAAAAGTCTTTCCTTGGGCTTCATGGAGCCAGAAAGCAAGGAAATGCTAAAGCAAAGCACGGCAGAGCACAGTTTAGCCTCCTTGAAGTTCAGCTGGGGGATTTTAGACGTTCGGAATCATCTGAGAAAGTTAGAAAGAAGCGGTAGTCCTAGTAGTCGCGGGAATTACGACCTCATGGAGCCATGGGCTTTGGAGCCAATTCCAAAGTGGTTCAGTTACTTATTTATAGTTTGACTTGAGACAAAGTAGTTAAATTCTTTAAGGCTCAGTATCTTTATTTATGTAACAGGAATAACAACATTTCTCTCACAGACTTGTTATGAGTACGCATGACATAATACACTGAAATCTGTTTCCTTTGGTATTTATATGCTCAGTAAATATTACTTTCATTTTCCTGCTGCCTCTGCCTTCCTCCCACCTACCCCCAAACTCCTTCGTCCAACCAAAACTTCTCACTGCTGCTGTGCCTACATGCCTCAGGGATTTATTTCATAATCAGAGGGGGATAATTTGATGAAACCTGCTAATATTGAAGAAGTCTCTTAACGAACATACTGGCAAGGCCTGCAAGCTCTGAGGGCAACTGTTGCTGGTGGTGACCATAATTTGCACCTGATATGAAGGATTTCGCCACCAGAGAAACTGCCTCACAGTTTTGGTCCAGGTCCAGCTGGAAACAAGGGAAGGCGGGTCCCCAGCGAGAATGTAGTCAGAGGGTAGAGAGCCAGTCAAGAGAGAGCAGCAGATGAGGCAATGGGGAGGCGGGGGAGTTGAGTCCGGGAGAAATCCAGGCCAAGGGGTGAGCCAAGGGGGACAACACATTGACTTTGGAGGCAGAGTGAAGCCAGGGGAGGGGAGAGACTCTAAAGGCCCAGGAATTCTGTTGCAGGGACCTGAGGGCAGCAATCCTGACAGAAGGGTGATTTGAAGCTATGTTTACATAGCACTCAGTAATGATAAAGCTAATTCCTACACTGAAACCCGCAAAATGGAGGCTATCCCAGTGATCTGGCCCAAGTCACAGATCTAAACCTAAGTCAGCCTCCATTTACAGGAAACACCTCACTGCCAAGGAAACCTAACATACACCAATCAGAGAGTCAACTCTGCTTTAGCTAGCTCACCTTACCCTAGATATTAGGACCTGCTAGCCTTATAAGGAAATTCCTGTCTCCTAGCCAATCATGCTGTTTCCTGGTTGCCTCTTGCCCCAAAATCTCTCTCTCTGAACGAGCGCTCCACTGCTTGTGAGTTGTTTTCCCTTAAATGAAGGACATCAAATTCCTTACTGAATTGTTTCTGTTTTGTCATTTCGCAGTATAAAAATGGGGGGGGGGGATGTATTAGACCTAACAAAGATTATGAGCGAAGGAATGAAGGAGTCTAAGGAAGGAGAGTGGCTGAAGCTTCTCCTCCTGAGCTTTCCCTGGACATGAAGGGACAAGATGGAGACTCTGGAAAATGAGCCAGACCAGTAGGAGGGAGGTGGGGCTGGGAATGAGGACTTGAGCACACAGAGAAATTTGGCCTAAGAATCCGTATTTTTTTAAAGCTTCCCCAAGGATTCAATTTGGGAGCTCCTCCATTAGTGGTGTCCTGTTTTGCATGACAGTGCGCCAGCAGAACCATCTGCCCGAGCTCCTTTCCTTCTCTCATTGTTATGTAAAGCCCATGTCTCTGCTCACTTCGTTTTCTTTCCACAGGGACATTAACAAGGCACTAGGGGCACAATTCCTAAGGATCTATAAAAAGGTTTCATACTTTAAAAAAAAAAATAAATAAACAACTGGCTGTAAAAAAGGAAATGAAAAATTAACACATGTTTAAATGCCTGCAAAATTCAAGTACTCAAATATAACTCCGTTCATATTTTGTTATACATGAATTATAGTCAAATATTCAAACTCTGCTCCTCAGATTCTTCTTCTGCGTAATGAGTATCTAATAATAGCACCTTTCTCCTAGGGATTTTTTTAAATCCTCACTTGACACTGGTGGGCAGAAATGGGATGTTACATGTAAGGCACTGTACAGGGCCCCGCGACCCAGCATGCCAGCTTAATTTATTAACGATGTTGTTAGTGATAATGAAGATGATGCTGGGACGATGAAAGCAGACTTTTCCCATGAAATATGCTGAAGAACTCTCAGTGTACTAAGCATTTGTGACGTTGATATTCCGCTCTCCGAAATACAGAACTGCAGAACAGCAGGCCAAAGCCAAACTGTGGCTCTCTATAAATAGACTCCCACCTTTCTGTTCTGGTCTGGCTGATGAGGATGTGGCACAGGGCTTTCAAAATCCCAAAGTGGGCCAAGCACTTTCACATCCATAATCTTCTTTCCTCCTCAAAGCTGCCCTGTGAGCGAGGCAGCGAGGGCATGGCAATGGAAAGGAGAGCTCTGGAGGACTCTGGTTTGAGCTCTGTGATTTTGAACAAGTCCTTTAACCTTTTTAGGCTTGGTTTGCTCACAGGGAATCGAGAGAGAATTCCTGCTTTGGGAAATCCACAGTCTTGCGGGAATCAAAAGGGAAATTGGATGTTAAAGTGCTAAACCACATGCCCGCATATAAATATCTGATCTGCCCTTATTTTGGGAGATCAGGAAACTAACATTGACAGAAATGACCTGACATGTGCACAGTCTCTCAGCTTACAAGAGGGAAAGGCAGGACAGGAAATTTGGTCAGTGTGCCTTCCTTCACACATCACAGCTTCCTGAGCCGCTAACATTCCCTGCAGGCCCTTCACCACAGAGGCAAAGTAAGGAAGGACTCAGGTCACACAGACCCTTGCGGGCAGGGGTTTGCAAAGCAGACTTGGCCGAGAGACCACCGCCCCCTGGTTCTGTGGGTCAGGCCACCACCTCTCCGTGGGAAGTGTGGCTTCCTGGGTCAGCCTCTCGCCAAGCCAAAGCCCTTTGGGGATATTTAACTCTTTGCTACAGCCCAATTTATACTAGGGTCATGGGACATGTGGGGCCTATGGTTCCTGCTGAAGCACCGGCAGACGTTATGAGTTGGATAATGAATATATTTCTGCCTGAATTCAAGACAACAATAGCTACCATTTCTTGAGTGTTTCATATGTGTACTTTACCCACATTCCCTCATTCAATTCTCACTATAGCTCTCTCAGGACGTAAGCGCTATTATTATCTCCATCCTTCAGGTGAGAAAATTGGGGCCCTTAAGGGTTAGGTTAACTTCCAAGGTCGTGCAACCATGTCTGTCAAAAGGCAAGAAAGGAAGCAGTTTGATCTTCAATACCAAAGCATCTTTGGCAACGTTGTGGACAACAAAAGCCAAGTCCCTTTTCCCTTATAATTTGTTGAATAACCTACACAGATTCTCTTTAGTAGGTCTGAGTGGGACAAGGTTGTTCCTGTTGATTGACAAGGATTTTAGCATGAATATTTAATGGGCAGGGCAGCCGGTACACTTGGCTAATGTAATATTTCAAGCTCCGCTTTCATACTGAAGGGATTTGCCCTCCCTTAATGCATGTCTACATCCTGTCCCAGTCCTTCCAACAGCATTTTTCCACACAGATAATGCCAGTTCAGGGAGCCTCTGTTTCCCAGCTCTCAGTTTAAGATAGCACTTACTCTTATCTTGAGATAAGGGTTTTTGTGATGACAGAAAACAACTGGGCATTGTCTTGATTTTTATCATTTCCAGTCCAGGCCCTCCATGCCTTCTTGGTTACAACCCATTGACAGAATCAGCTTGGCTGATGTCATTCAGATGAATTGTTCACACCTTTACCATTCTATCTCTATCTCTATCTCTATCTCCATCATATCTATCTCTATCTCCATCTCTATCCCATCTCTCTCTGTCTCTCTGTCTCTATCTCTTCTTTCAGCCAAGCCAATCAGAGGAACAAAGGACTCTGTCATCAGGTATATACTCTCCTTTGCTGTGTTTCTGAAAATTCTTGAAGAGCAATTGCATACAACTAACATTATACTTTTACTGAAAGATGAAATACTTTCCTTCCAAGATCAGGAGATAGGCAAGGATATTTTCTCTTACCCTCTCTGTAAGGCAAATAAATGAATGCATTCAGATTGGAAAGAAATAGGTAAAACTGTCTTCATTCACATGACACAACATTGTATGTAGAAAATCCCAAAGAATCTACAACAAACTACTGAATTGATAAACAGGTTTGAGTTAGGTCCCAAGATACAAGAGCTATACACAAAAGCCTATTATATTTCTATATATGCGCACCCAGCAATCCAAAAATAAAATGAAGAAAACAGTTGCTTTCACGATAACATAAAAATATATGTAGCAATAAATGTAATTTAAAGGTGGAAGGCATACACTAAAAATGACAATACATAGATGAGACACATTGAAGAAGATCTAAATAAATGGAAAGACACCTCAGGTCCATGCATTGGATGACTCAATATTGTTAAGGTGACAATTCTCCCCAACTTGATTTATAAATTCAATACACCCCTATCAAAATCCCAGCCTTTTTTGTTTATATTGACAAATTGATCCTAAAGTTTATATGGAAATGCAGAGGAACTAGAATAGCCAAAAAAATTGCTAAGAGAACTTCAAGCACTCACTAAGAAAGCTTACTATAAAACCACAGTAGCCAGTGTTCAAGACAGGATAGTATTGCCTCAAGGACAGGCATATAGATCAATGGAACAGAACTGAGAGTCCAGAAATAAAGCCCACATTGACGGTGAACTGATTTTCAACAGAAGTACAAAAACAATTCAATGAGCAAACTGTAACCTTTCCAATATGTCCTGCTGGAACTGAATATCCATATGAGGGATATCCCTCCCTACAACTGGATATCCATATATAGAAAAATGAACTTACCTCACAAATACACAGACTATTTTAAAGACCTCAGTATAGGATCATAAACCTAAGTGTAGTAGTTAAAATTATAGAACTTCTAGAAGAAAATATAGGAGACAATCTTTGTGAGTTTGGATGAGGCAAAGTTTTCTTAGATACAATGCCAAAAGCAAAATCACCAAAATGAAAAACTTCACCACTTCAAAGAAACACCATTAATCTGACAAGGCCCTTGTATCTAGAATATAAAAGAACTCCTATAACTCAACATTAAAAAAATAATAAAATTAGAAAATGAGCATGACATTTGAATGGACATTTCTCCAAAGATACACAGCTGGTGAATACCCACATGAAGAACGGCTCTGCGTCAACAGTCATTAGGAAAATGCAAATTAACACCACAATAAGGTACCAATTTACATCTGCTAGAGTGATGATTAAAAAAGAGAAATAATAGCAAGTATTGGTGAGGAAGTGGAAAAATTGGAACCCTCACACGCAGCTGGTGGGAATGTAAAATGGTGCCGTCACCTTGGAAAACAGTTTGGCAGTTCTTCAAAATGTCAAACATAGAGGTGTCATTCTGACCCAGCAATTCCAGTCTTAAATATCTACCCAAGATAAATGAAAATATATACCCACACTAAAACTTGCACATGAATGTTCATAGCAGCATTACTCATAAATAGCCAAAAAGGAGAAACAACCCAAATGTCCATCAGCTGGATGAATGGCTAAACAAAATGTGATCTATCCATGCAATGCCACATTATCATTAATAAAAAAGAATGAAGTACTGAGATATGTTACGATGTGGATGAACTTCCAAACCATCATGCTAGTGAATGCAGCCAGTCACAAAAGACCACATATTGTATAATCCCTATTATAGGAAATGTCCAGACTAGGCAAGTCTTCAGAGACAGAAAGATTCATGATTGCCAGAGGCTACAGGGAAGAGAGAATGGAGAACAACTGCTAATGAGTACAATGTTGCCTTTGAGGATGATGAAAATGTTCTAAAATAAGAATATGGTGATATTGCACAACCCTGTAAGTATACTAAAAGCCATTGAATTGTACACTTTAAAGGGGTGAACTTTATGATATGTGAATTATATCTCAATAAACCTTAAAAAACAAATAACAACAACAAAAGACACTATTAAGAAAATGAAAAGAAAAGACACAGACTGGGAAAAGATACTTGCAAATCACATATATGGACAAGAGCTTGTATCCAGAATGTATGAAGAACATTTGTAACTCAATAATAAGACAAATGACCCAATTATAAAATGAGAAAAAGATTTAAGTAGACATTTCACTAAGAAAAATATACAAATGGTTAAAAAGAACGTGAAAAGATGCTCAACAGCATTAGTTACCAGGGAAATGCAAATTAAAACTACAATGAGATACCACTTCATATCCCGTAGAAGGGCTGCAATCAAAAAGGCAGAGAATGTTCAGTGTTGGGAAGAATGTATAGAAATCAGAACACTCATACTTTACTGCTGGAAATGTAAAAATGATACAGCCAATTAGGAAAACAGATTGGCAGTTTCTTAAAAAGTTTAACATTAAGTTACCATATGATCCAGCAATTCCACTCCTAAGAATCTAGAGAAATGAAAACATAAAGTTACACAAACGCATGTTTAGGAATCACAGCCCCAAACTGGAAACAATCCAGATGTCTAACAACTGAGGAAGAGATAGACGTAAGGTTTGTACTACACAAAAAAATTTTCTTCTTTTCTACCCTAGATAATCTTTTACTTAAATGGAATATTATTTCACAAATAAAGAAACTTCTGAAATATTGTTTGGAGAAAACTCTCCCTGGTCTAAGGCACTGATTGTCTTCATCCTAGACCATTTTTTTCATTTTTTTCAAGGATGATTGTTAAGCAAACAGGTGTGGAAGACTGAGATAGTGCCTCTCTGTGGAGCAGAGGGATGATTTGTTTGATGTCCAGTTTAATCAAGATAATGGCTCTCTCTAGGGCAAATGTCGAGTGGGTTTGCTTACAGCCCGTTACAAAAAACTGGGGTTTCCTAAGCTTAGAATTCCTCATCTTTGCCATAAACCCGTGGCATGTGCATCCCTGCGGCCCCGCTTGCAGCCTACCCGTGGGACTTGACGGGCAGAGGGAATGAGCACAGACTTGAAGCTGCCTGCTGGGCCGCAAGGAATGAAGTCCTTTCTCCCTTGTCTGGGAGTCTCATGTTCTCAGTCATGAAATTGTGTCAGGCTTCTTCTTCTTCTTCTTCTTCTTTTTTTTTTTAAGATTTTACTTATTTGAATGAAGCGGGGGAAATCGGAGGGGTAGACGAACCATGAGAGACGATGGACTCTGAAAAACAAACAGGGTTCTAGAGGGGAGGGGGGTGGGAGGATGGGTTAGCCTGGTGGTGGGTATTGAGGAGGGCACATTCTGCATGGAGCACTGGGTGTTGTGCACAAACAATGAATCATGGAACACTACATCTAAAACTAATGATGTAATGTATGGGGATTAACATAAGAATAAAATAAAAAAAAAGATTTTACTTATTTGAGAGAGAGAGAGAGAGAGAGAGAGAGCTGGAATGGGGGGAGGGGCAGAGAGAGAGAGAGAGAGAGAGAGAGACAAACAGACTCCCTGCTGAGCAGGGAACCCTATGCCCACCCTGTGGGCTCGATCCCAGGACCCTGAGATTATGACCTGAGTGGAGTCAGATGCCACCCAAGTGCCCTAAGACCTTTCATAGTCTTAGCATACAAACTACAACTTTGATGAATCTCAAAAATATTGCAAGTGAAAGAAGCCAGATACAAAAGACTACCTATCACAGGATTCCATTTACATGAAATAGCCAGAAGAGGTGAATCTATAGAGACAGAAAGTAGATCAGTGATTCCTTCGAGCTGGGAATGGGAGCGGACTGACTGCAAGTGAACATGAGGAAACCCTGTGGATAATAGAAATATTCTTAAGCTGATTTGTGGTGATATTTACACAGTCTCTACCTTTACTAAAAATCATTAAACTGTATGTACACTTACAACAGGTGAATTTTTATGGTATGTAAGTTATACTTCGATAGCTATTGAACACACACAGTAAAATGCTATTTCACACTCAGAGAATCACAAAATTAAGAAGACTGGCCACCGTGTGGATCGGCCAGGATGGAGAGCAACACTCATGCATTGCTGGTTGAAGTGTAAAATGGTGCACCCACTTCAAAAAACCATTTAGCAATTTCTTGGAAAGTTAACACACATCAAACCTATGAGCCAGTAATTCTGCTGCCTAGGTATTTACCCATAAGAAATGAAAATATCTGTCTATAAAAGGGGACAAGTGTAGGCTGCCCCAAGATGTGTCTCTTTGGCATGAAGATTATTTTGAGTTAAAAAGCCATCAAAACCCAGCAGATTCAGGAAAAGCCCTTTACCTCTCCTACAATTGCCTAAAAAGAATTTAGATAGAGGACCTGCTCCAGGAAGAGAGCTCTCACCATAGATAACTATACCATACTATGAAGTAGTGTAACTATAGACAGGGAGGAACCTAGGAAGACCTGTCTGATCAAAGTGCTTCAAATCCCATCATTTCTGAGTGGCCCACTCAGAAACATTTGTTTACCAGACCTTTACTCGTTTCCATCTTCCTGTGAGTTGCAGTCCTTCCCTTTGAAGTCCCAGAGCGCTACCCCTTTCTCCTTAGTTCAGGATAACATACATACCTCACTTTGCCCTCCTTTGGAATTTCTGTGTCTGTGCAGATTCCCCATAAATACTCAATTAAATTTTTTTTTAATTTTATTTATTTATTCATGAGAGACAGAGAGAGAGAGGCAGAGGGAGAAGCAGGCTCCCAAGGAGCAGGGAGCCCGATGCGGGACTCGATCCCAGGACCCCGGGATCATGACCTGAGCTGAAGGCAGACGCTTAACCATCTGAGCCACCCAGGCGCCCCTACTCAATTAAATTTGATTTTCTCCTTCACAGGAGAAATGTGAAATGTCCATTTGATTCTCAGTTCAGTCAGAAGGACCTTGAAGGAAATAGGAAATTCTCGTTCCCCAACAACATATACTGGATGTTTATGGCAGCTTTGTTTATAATTACTCAAGATTGGAAACCTAACCAAATGTTCATCAACTGGTAAAGGAATAAACAAATGATGGTGTATTCATACAATGGAATACGATTTGCCCCATCCCCCACCTCCACAAGTTACTGATATGTGCAACAACATGGACGAGTCCCACAGCCATGACACTGAGCAGAAGAAACCAGACAGAAAAAACATAAGAAGAAGTATAATTCTGTTTAGGTGAAGTTCTGGAACACGTAAAATCAATCTATAGTAATAGAAATCAAATTAGTGGTTGTGAGGCATGATGAGGAAAGGAAGGGACACATGGAAACTTTTGGGGGACCCACAAGTGTTTGATATCTTGATATACACTTGTCAAAAGTCAACCTGTGTGCTTAACATGTGTAAATTTTGTTCTAAGTAAATTGTACCTTAATAAGGTAAAAAAAAAAAAGTTAGCTTATTATCTTCCCTTGAAATTGCCTCTCTCTATCATGGATAATAACATGTTAACCATCCTTCCAAAGTTAACCATCCTTCCAAACTTTGAAGATTTTGTTGACCTTTCCTTCTTCTTTATCTTCCAAATCCAGTTAGCCATAGGTCCAGTAGGTTTTCCTTTGCAGTCTTTCCATTCATTACCACCTTCTCCCCCATCCTGTATGCCTATTGTTTTCATCAGACAAAAGCAGAGGCAGAGTGGGGGAAGGAGAGAGAGAGAGAAGTAGAAGGAGGGAGAAGAGGAAAACTTATAATAATGAATTCCTTGTTTGTTTTTTGTGGGAGGTAGGATTTAAACTTAGGCCCTATGTCATGTTTCTGTTCTTTGCAACAAACGTTGAGGCAGAATGTTGTGCTGGTTAATAGCTTCAACTCTGCAGCCAGAATGACTAGCCTCCAATGAATCCCTGCTCTACCACTTACTGTGTGACTCTAGGCAAGTTGCTTCATCATTCTGAACCTCAGTTTCCCCATTATCCCTATACTACTGCTACTAATGAAACAACCACCCCTTTCTACTCTGTAAGCATTTTTATTGCCATTCCGTAATTGAATATTTTAAAAAGACAAACAAAAAGAACAATGTGTTGGATGCTATAATAGAAGTAGTGACAGAATGCTGTGGGAGGATTGAAGAAGTGCACCACACAATTAGAAGAACTTTCAAGTTTGAAAGCATAGTCCCCAACACTGCCTTCATCAACTCCATGTTTGTCACTGTTAGGTTCTATAATTGGTTCTAAAGACTCAGAACTCACAGAAAGCGATCAGAGTTTAATTACAGGGAAAGGATACAGATAAAAATCAACTACAAGAAGAAACACATAAGGCAGAGTGTGAATTTGAAGCTTCCATTGTCCCCTTCCCAGAGAGTCAGGCTGTTACCCTCCCAGCATCAGTGAATGACAATGTTTACAAGGAATTGCCAACAAGGAGGCTTCCCTGAGCTTCAGTGACCAGAGTTTTCATTGGGGCTTCATTACATAGGCATGGCTGATTGATTACTATAAGAGTGAACTCAGTCTCCAGGTCCAATGACACTACATGACCCAAAACCCTGATCCTAAGTACATTGTTGGTCTTTCTTGTGTAGACAGTCCCTGCCCTAAACAAAGACACTCCTACCAGATATGACAGAGTGCATCCCAGAAGCTGAGAGCAAAGATCGGACCTTCTCTTTGGATAAAGCCAAATTTCTTAGTACACAGGACCTAACCCAGATTTGAAAGCCAGCTATGGTTTATGATTAGGGTTGAGATAAATTAAAGTTTTTGGAAGAATCTGGCAAAAGCCACACTGGATTGATTTGTTACTATTATTTTTATGTGTTTTTAAAAGGAATCACATTCTTGTATATTTAAATAGTAATGGCAATAATTCTTATTCCTAGACTTTTGTGTTATCTTGGCCACCTCTTTCCTCTTTTTCCCTGTTACCTCCTTATGAATATTTAATGTTTTCCTAAAATTTGGAAGTTTTTAAGGGTTGTAAGAAAAGCTGAACTGAAGTTTAAACACACATTTTACTTGGAAGAAAGTAACAGAATGGCCAAAATCAAGTGTGGGAGTTTATCTGTTTTTATTTTATTTTATTTTTTATTATTATTATTATTTTTAAAGATTTTATTTATTTGACAGAGAGAGACACAGCGAGAGAGGGAACACAAGCAGGGGGAGTGGGAGAGGGAGAAGCGGGCTTCCTGCCGAGCAGGGAGCCCGATGCGGGGCTCGATCCCAGTACCTGGGACCATGACCTGAGCCGAAGGCAGACGCTTAACGACTGAGCCACCCAGGCACCCCGAGTTTATCTGTTTTTAATAATCTATGCTTTATAGTCTATATTGCTGTAGATAATTGAGAGTTGTCCAAGATTGGTTTTTGTAAATGCTTAATTTTACTTGATTTTTACAAGACAGTCATTTAACAAACGAAGTTTCCAAATAATTCCTCATTTCAGCAATAATAGGCAAGAAAAGAAGATCAAATCCATGAACTATTTACTTAGATGAACAGAAATACCCTTTTTTGAAATAATGGATATGCAAGATTTAGCCATTAAAGGGTTAGGGTGAAATGAAAATCCTCTCAATCTGAGAAAATCTTTCAAGGAAATTAAACACTTGATCAAAAAGAGGAAAGGGTTATTGGTGAGAGCTGAAATTAAACAGCAGAACTGTTTGAGAAGAGGCCTCACTTATAAGAAGCAGGCAGTTAACAATATCCTCTCAGGGATCTGTGTTTCCTCAAGACCTCTCTTTGGGGAAATGCAATAGTTTCATTTTCTTTTCATTAAGATAGGAAACAGTGCCTCACCTTTGGAAAATGTGAAGACAACTTTAACATTTTGAAAAAATCAAAATCAAGAAAGAAGAATTTAGAAGTCTGTTTCCAGTATAATCTAAGAGTAAGAACCACCCCAAATTGGGGGTCTAGGGCACCATAAAAGCATACTTCCTTCAAATTTTATTTTGTGAACAGAATTTTTTTAAAAAAAGCAAAATGATAGTGATTCACACTTTGTTCACAAAACTAGCTAGGCACTTCTAACATTTGAACACTTTTTGGCTCATAAGAATGTACAAATCTGGGGCACCTGGGTGGCGCGGTCAGTTAAAGTGTCTGACCCTTGGTTTTGGCTTGGGTCTGATCTCAGGGTCATGAGATGGAGCCGCATATCGGGCTCCATGCTCAGCTGGGAGTCTGCTTCAGTTTCTCTCTCCCTCTCCCTCTGCCCACCCCCGCTCAGCTCTCTTTCAAATAAACAAATCAATCTTTTAAAAAATGTGCAAATCCCTAAAATGAGTTGGTTATTTGAATCCTGTCTTTGTTAGCCACTCATCACATGACCCCGAGGAAAAAGGACCACTTTCCCATGCTGTATTCGTCTATTGGAAAAAAGAGCATGAGACTACTTTCTAGTGAAAAAGTTATTGTTATCATCACCTACCGTCATCATCCTTAGTACAAGTACCATATAGTAAGTGCCAACTGTGTGCTTTCCATAGTTCCTTTATTTAATTCTCATAAAAGCACTAAAGATTTAAGCATGATTATTCTCACTTTATAGATAAAAACCTGGCACTCGGAGAATTCAGTTAGTAAGCAACCCAGTTAAATTAAAACCTGGTTCTGTGGGGCTCTAAATGTCCCCACTCTTTATCCCTTCCCCCGTGGGTCAATAGTGGAATATTTCCTATGAGCAATTCTATCTGTACTGCTGCCAGTGTTCAGGGCTGGCACTCATCATACTTGTGCTCACAGTCAGCTCACTACCTGGAAGGACAAGGGCTCTGCCATGTCTGTGGGCTTAAGGTTAACGGAAGATGGGTCCCCACAACTCAATGGGGAATGGGCAGTGTGAAGCAGTTCAGCTTAACCTGGCTGTGAAGAGAATTCTGATGCATCTGGGCCTGAGCAGCAGGCTGACCAATCCCTGAGTTGAGCTAAATGAAATTTCTGGTCCTGGGCCACTTCTCTCTCACACTTCACCCCAACACCACATGTCAATAATAGGTGCCTGATACTGCCTAATATTCAAAATTCTTTCTAATGTTATTTCAAAACCAACGTGCCTTCTATTACAGCATACTGCCTTTCAGGTAAATGCACAAGCAAAAAATATTTCACTGATATCTTCAGTCGGAACTTTGTTTGCATGAGACAAAACCCCAATTTGTGTCTAAGAAAATGGTTAAATCTATTGACTCACAGAGCTAAATCGTGGGACAGGCAGGACGAAGCTGACCTGAGGAAAGACTGGATCCAGAGACGCCAGCATCACCAGGTTGTCTCTCTGTCTCTTCATGGAAGGCACTGGTGGCTCCAGGCTCACACCCTCAGGGGCCCAACCAGAAAGGAGAAAGTATGTGTGAATCTCTACAGCTCCTCTTTGAAAAGTCCTGGGAAGCAGTTGTGATGTTCCAACTTGGATCATATAGATCATGTGTCCAATATCTGGAACCAATCACTGGGGCCACGGAGGCAGTCATAAAAGATGGCTGCTCCCATTTAGACCATTAGGTTAGAGTGCAGAGAGGAGGAGTGGTGCCCCCAAAGAAGGGGGTCATATCAATACAGACACCAGGAGAATTATCGGCAGCTTCCTCAGTCCTAGTCTACCACAGGGTCATATCCAGAGCAGGGGCTAGGTTCTAACATCAGCCTGAAGCTAAAACATCACACATCTCAAAATCATCCTTGAAAAAAATCTCTAAAATGGGAATGCAACCCTAATTCTTAGTCACACTAAAGATTAAAAAACACCCAGCTTGATTAAAGGAAAGAACAAAATAAATGTCTACAAACTGATATTTGGGCATTCAAATGAGCTTGCTTTTAAGACCGTAATCACACCTGTTCCCAAGAATGGGAGATAAAGAGAAAATTCTAAAAGTCCCCCTCTTTATCCACAGGGCGCACTTGGTTCTTTTTAAATATGAAGCTTCTGTTACCTTCATGCATCTCAGTAAAATAATTTGTTGTGACAATTGAGAGGTCTGTGAAAGTACAGAGCACAGGATCTGATCATAGACGGTACTCGGTAAATGTCTGCCGGAATCAAGTGCCAATCTTCCTCGAAAGTAAAGAGAAGTTTCTTTGTTCGGATTGGCATCTTGCGTTGTGGCCCCTCTACACCACGACAATGGCCTGCTACTTTGGGCTTGGTCTTCTGTCAATGGAATCATCTGCTACAGGAGCTTCTCACAACATGGGTTTTGTGCCAGGAGAGGTAGCTTGAGGGGTATAACCTGTGCTGGGATGGCCTGAGGAGCCTGAGTTCTCTGCTGAAATTAGCCGTGAAACTTTAATCAAATCCTTTCAGTTCTCCAGGTCTCGATTTCCTCTCTGGCAAAACTGGGATTCTAATACCTCTCTGCCAATAAAGCTGTTGGAGGGATATGAAGTTAGATAGCATGCAGCTAACAAGCAAGCTCATATGAAGCACTGGCATAATGAATTTCTTTCCTTTCTGGGAAGGGATTGAATTGTGCCAGACCTCAGGACACCAATACCCAAAGAGAGTCTGGAACGCCCACGGGCAATCTGGCATGAAATGGTTAAAGCAGCAACTTCTGTCTCAAAAAGAGAAAGGTGGCATGCAGTTCTTCACTGCCCCTTTTTAAGGCAGAGTTAGCTTCTCCCTGTTTCTATCAAGTGGCCAAATGATCATTTTCAAATATATGGAATTGTGCCTCATGAGAAAAAAATCACTTTTGATTTGGATTTCTGTGTGTGCATGAGATGTGATGTTGGTGAAGAGACCCCGACATCCTACTGAGCTAGGAAAGTGTGTGGTTTTTAAAAGCATTCTGGACATATATTCATTTGTACTTGACCACTTGTCCCAGCAATCATTTTTTAATGTTTCACTGCTGGCAGTTGAATTTCTTCCTTTCCTGACTCTGGGATTAGACTCTTTAACCTCTCCTAATTGATGGCTCTACAATAGTTTACTATTGTTCATTATACCGCAGCTCAAGTAAACATATTTAATGCATGTTATGATTATGATTATGAGGACCCCTTTTGGCTCAGAGAAACCCAGATGTGGCACAAATATTCATAACACATGGCCTCCGGAAAATACCTGGCTTGGAGATCTAAGCCAACGTGGAATTAATTTGATGTAATTCAATCTCTTGGAAACATTGTCTAATATAATTGCCTTAACATTATATTACTGACTGGTTAATTTGGATAGAAATGATTTTTTTTGATAAGCATAAATTAGAATCTTGTGCTGATTTTGCAGAGGAGATTAGATTATTCATTTCATTTTTAATGGCCTTCCGGGACTCCAGTTCAATTGTTGGTGAAGTACAGTTGCTGCCCAGTAAATCGACACCCGGGCTTAATGAGTGTCTTGGGGTAATCATTCCAACATGACATAGACCTAAGCAGCAACCCTCATTTTTAAAAACATAAATCATGTGATATTTATTTTCTTGGGCCATGAATTCCCTGGCATTGCACCTCATCTGGGAGATACATACTGTCTACAACAAATGGAACATTCGTGATCATTACGTATATTAAAACACCCACACACTAGCGAAAGGTACAGCATAGGTCCCCAAATTGTACCTAGAAGATGGCTTAGCACATACCCATCAGTTATTCCACTCGATTACAGACCCAGTGAGTCTGCATACACTAGAATATAGGCCAAGAGCATGTATATAGAGTGATAACTTGAATACATAGAAGACATGCAATTTGCCTAGGCTGAGACCTGGCCATTCATATGCTAGGTCCTACCACCTCCTTGCCTTATTCATGTTTCCAAGCAGAGCAACAGCAAGTGACTCATAATTTATTTGTTTGCCAGGGTGAGAGTGAGCGGTGGAGCATTCCAGAAGAGAGACCAGTAGACACAGAGACCTAGAGATGAGAGAGAGCATGGAATACTCACAGAAATAAGTCCAGGAGAGCTGGGAGTGCAGACTGAGGAGACGAGAAGGAGCAGGGCAGCATATAGAGAAGAGGACAAGGCTGCAGGGGTTTTGCCTCGTTCTAAGGGCAGTGGGAAGCACCTGAGGAGTATTAAGTAAGGAAGTCACATAATCAGATCTACATGAGCATAAGTGTTTTTTCTAGCTGCAGGACAGAGAATAGATTGTTAGGGGGTCAGGAGTGTATCCAGGGAACCCTTTGCAATAATACAGGCAGAGAGCTAGGTTTCCATGAGTGGGAGTGAGAAGTAAGGGAAGATTTGGTGATGGGTGACTGACTTGATGTGGGAGTTGGAGGCAAAGGAGGCCAGAAGAACTCCCAGGTTTTCGACTTGGGCTACCACTGAGTACCTAGGGCCGTTTATGGAGCAGGGAGACCCTGGAGGAGTGGCAGGGTTTTCATCCGTTTTGTTCTTGCTTGTTTTCTTTGCAGGGTAGGAAATGTGAACCTGAGTTCAGTTTCAAGCCCGCTGGATTTGAAGTGTCCCAAGCAGAGACTGGTTGAGGAGTCATGGGGGGCTGGGAGGGGCTTGGTGGTGGCCAGGGTCAGAGAGAAGGGCTGAGCCGGAAGTCCTGATGTGAGAGCCATTGGTATAAAAATGGCATCTTGAAGCTTCAGGAGTGAGTTGAAATCTTCTGAGGGGAGAGAATTTCAAAGAAAGAAAGGAGGCTTTCCAGCGTTTACCCTTAAGGAGAGGCTGACAAAGGGGATAGAGAAGGAATGGTCATGAGAGTTGGGAAGAAACCAGGAGAATGTGGTCACTTGCAAACCTAGAAAAAAAGATTTCGAGAATATTATCCTGTTTCCCTGCCTCTGGCCTGAAAGGCCGGAAGTTCCCCTAAATATAGCATGTCTGCTTCAGACTTCTGGATCTGACCCTGGTCTTACTCCTCCCACAAAGCCAGAGATGCAACAGTTGAACAAAAAACACTTACTGCAATTAGTATTTGAAAGCTCTACTATGGCCTCTGTGGAGGGCAGAATGAGGTAGAAGAAGTAGGTCCTGTGTGCAAGGAACTCACTACCTTGCAGAAGAGTCAAGAAATATTTTCATATAGAAATAATTCACAGGGCAGGGCCATGTGAGTGTTCACTTCCATAAGGCTCATACACTGAATGTTGTAAGAGTTTAAAGGAAGCAGCAACTGTTCTGGCCTGAGAGAGTCAGAGGAAATGGGGATTTGAACTAGCAAGGGCCACGTCCTTAAGGTCTGAGCAAGCTGGCATTTCAGGCAGACAGAAATTGCCCGAGCACAGAGCACCGAGATGGCAAATCAGACCCGGCGGTGGGTCCTCTGCCAGGGCTCCCTGTTGCTGTCGCGGGACTCCCCACAGGCTTCCCGGCTCTGCTGGTGGCCCAGACACACTCTCACCCCTGCTCCTCCTGCTTGTATCTCTTCACACATATACACTCACACATAGCAAGCTGTTCCTAGCTTCCATGTCTTTGTTCGTGCTGTCCCCTCTGCTTTGAATACTCACCTTTCCCTCCATCTGCCCCTGGGGCTGAGGCAGACCTAAGCTCTCACTGGGGGGCTCATCTGCACTCCACCTTGCCTCCCCAACCCCCCCCCCCCGCCCCCCGCCTGTTCCCTAGTAGCAGGAGCAAACACATTTCCACGAAGACCCCTAACGACACTCAGCTCTAAATGTCTAATTGTTCCTGTGGCTGTCGCCCCTCCCCCAAACGGACAGTTTCCCCAAGGCAGGAGTTGGCTTTCTTGTTTTTGTATTTTAACATAACTCCAGCATCTAACCCAGACAATGCATTTCTGTTGACAATGTTAATAAAACAAATGAACTACAGATGCTCCGCTTTGCGGTGTTACATTCGACTTCACTGACAGTCAACCTTATACTCCTTCCGTAGTGCAATAAAATGCAATAAAACATTAGAGGTATGGAAACACAAAGTAGCCAGGGGCAAGCTTGAACACCACGGGGAGGGAAAGCATTAGATAACAGGCCCTGGCTTCTGGGAGCTCTCCTGCTTAGTTACTGCGAGCATGCTCAGAGGCTCAGAGCGGTTCTAGCTGATCAAATTTGCAAAGTGCCAAGTATTAATGAGAGCGTGAGAGCAATTTACAAGCATGAGAAATCCATTTTAAAACAAAAAGGAAAGGAGTAAAGTATAAAAAACCGTAATAGCTAATTTTTTGTGGGGACTTACTACGCGCAACCTATTCTTGTTTAAGTTCTCAGACCGGAAAAATTGGTGTCAGTGGGGAAGGGTATATGTGTGTGTTTCTGAAGGTGAGGGTACCAACATAAAGTCAAATTCAAGTCATTAAAAAGAAATTATTACCAGTTTCTGTCATTATTTTTAAACGGAAAGATAGGAGGATGATAAAATAAAGAGCAAAAAATACTGAATGTTAGGCAATCTTCTGAGTCATATTTTATATTTATATTTTATTTCCTCAAGTCAGCATGACCACTTGGGATGTACCTGTATCATTATCCTCCTTTTGAGAAGAAGAAACCTGAGGTTTGGAGAGGTTCAGTAACTTGCCCAAGTCCCTGGGTCATAAGTGGGTGTCAGGGCTGGGATTTGAAACTAGACCTCAGTCCTTTGAACCTAGACCTCTATTTTTTAAAAAATAGAACTGACATATAACTGTGTAAGTTAAAGGTATAGAACATGTTGGTTTGATACACATATATTGCAATATGATCACCACCACAGCATCAGCTAACACCTCTATCACATCACATAATTATCATTTCTTTTTTGTGGTTAGAACAATTAAGATTTAATCTCTTAACAACTTTGAAGCTTATCATACAATATTTTTTGTCTTGTAATTAAATACATTATAATTTGCCAACTGAATTATCCTGATAATCATTTCTATTAGAGGTCACAGCAAGAAAATCATCAAATAAACATAAGAAACTCATTAATAGGAGAGTTACTACAGATCAAAACAAAGATTTATTTTTATTGGTAATGTTATCAAACATTTAAGAAATAATACAAATCTTATACAAACTCAGAAAGTGTAAGAGGAGAGAATACCACATACATTATGAAGCCAGGATATCTTTGATACAAAAACTGGACAAAGATATTAAAGAAAAAATTTACAGACCAAACATTTCTCTGGAACATAGACACAAATGTCTTAAAACAACATTCACAAATCCAACTAGTAACAGCAACCAAAACAGTAGTGTTGACTTAATCACTGTGCTGTGCATCACATCTCCTCAACTTATCCACTGGTTGCAAGTTTGTACCCTTGAACAACATCTTCTCAATTCCCGCCCCCCAACCCCTGATAACCACCAGTCTACTCCCTGAGTTTGGCTTTCTTAGATTCCATATATAAGTGATGTAATGCAGAATTTATCTTTCTCAGTCTGACTTATCTCACTTACCATAAGGTCTATCCATGTTGTTGCAAATGGCAGGATTTCCTTCTTTCTCATGGCTGGATGCTATTCCATTAGATATTCATAAACCATTTCTTCTTTGTCCATTCATCCATTGATAGACACTTAGGTTGTTTCCATAGCTTGGCAATTGTGAATAATGCTTCAATAAACATGAGAGTGCAGATATCTTTTCTTTTCAATAACATGTTTTTATTTTCTTTGGATATATATATACCCAGAAGTGGAATTGCTGGATCATGTGGTAGTTGTGTTTTTAATCTTTTGAAGAACCTCCATACTATTTCCCATAGTGGCTGAACCAATTAATTCCCACCAACAGTGCACAAGGAATCCCTCTTCTCTACACCTTCAGAACACTTGCTATCTCTTGTATTCTTGATGATAGCTATTCTAATGGGTGTGAAGTAATATCTCACTGTTGATTTTGATTTGCGTTTCCCTGATTGTTAATGATGTTAAGCATCTTTTCATGTACCTGTTGGCCATTTGAATGTCTTCTTTGGAAAAATATCTATTCGGTTCCTTTGCCCATTTAAAAAATCTGTTTGTCTGGTTTTTGTTATTGAGTTGAATGAGTTCTTTATATATTTTGGATATTAACTCCTTATCCAATATATGGTTTGCAAATATTTTCTCCCATTCCAGAGGTTGCTTTTTTATTTTGTTGATGGTTTCCTCTGCTGTGCAGAAGCTTTTTAGTTTGATGTAGTCCCACTTGTTTTTTTGCATATGTTGCTTGCGCTTTTGGTGTCATATCCAAAAATCATTGTCAAGACTACTATCAAGGAACTTAGTCCTTATGTTGTCTTCTAGGAGTTTTACAGTATCAGATCTTATGCTTAAGTTTTTAATCAATTCTGTTAATTTTTGTGAGTGGCGTAAGAGAGGGATCCAATTTCATTTTTCTGCATGTGGTTATCCAATTTTTCCACATGTGGTTATCCGATTTTTCCAACACCATTTATGTAAGAGACTATTCTTTTTCCATTGAGTATTCTTGCCTCCCTTGTCAAATATTAGTTGACCATATATGCAGGAATTTATTTCTGGGCTCTCTATTCTGTTCCATTGGTTAGTGTGTCTATTTTTGTGACAGTATCATACCATTTTAATTACTATAGCTTTATAGCATAGTTTGCAATCAGGAAGCATAATACCTCCATCTTTCTTAAGATTGCTTTGGCTATTTGGGGTCTTCTGTGGTTTCATAAAAATTTTAGAATTACATGGAATTTTGATAGGACTTGTATTGAATTTGTAAACAGCTTTGGGTAAACTAGGCGTTTAAACAATATTAATTCTTCTGATTTATGATCACGGGATATCTTTCCATTTGTGTCTTCAATTTCTTTCTTCAAAGTCTTACACTTTTTAGTGTACAGGTCTTTCACTTCCTTGGTTAAATTTTTTCCTAAGTATTTTATTAGTTTTGATGCTATTATGAATGGGATTGTTTTATTTTTTTCAGATATTTCCTTGTTTAGGCCTGTGCCAGTTCTGAAAACCATGTTCTCTCCATTATGCCAGACTATACATAATCATAACTTTCCTCCCAATCACCCTCTTCTTTTTTCTATCAGAGCCACAGGAAACGCCTATAGTTCTTTTTACTTTTCAAAGAAAACTGCCTTTTTAAACTGTGAACATCACACTGCCCTTTTATTTCTTTTACTTTTCTTTCTTTCCTTTTGTAACAAGATGTTAAAGTTTATGAAAAAGATTTATGAAATAGAAGAGAGAATCACTAAATTCTTAAAAACCCTCAAATCTGAGTGTCCCACCATGGCTCATGGAGATACTTTCACTACTAAGCCCTAAATGAGAGAAATAAAAACAATTTGCTGAGTTTTCCATAAACTAAATGCATTCTCTTTATTCAAAGATTCTTTTCTTACTATTCATCTAGTATTAAAATATCTTTCTTTTAAGAAATGATAATGACAGCAACTGGTAATTTCTTTTTAATGTCATGACTTGGCAACTCTCTGTTTGCCCTTCCTCCCACTTCCTACTCCCCCCTCACCCCCCATAATTTTACTGCTCTGGAAACTGCTGCCCTAACACATGCCTTTTTTTTTTTTATAGTGTCAACACAGTTGCCTATTTTTCTTCTAGATCCTCCCGTTCTTGTTACTGCTTCTGAAATCTGATCAAATATAATAAAATCTCTAACTGTCTTTGTAATTGTGACTGTAGCCTGAGCAGGCAGGCATTTTGCAGACAGGAGATGTTGACAATACAGCTACTCTCTGAAATATCTTCTCTGAAAAGAGTGAAAATGCTGCCTGCTGAGGTGTCTCACACCAAACATGATTCGGAAGTATACCCATCACGATAATGAAAGCCAAACTGATGCCATTAGTATTAGCTCTTTTGTGGAAAGTGACTTTCCAATGCCAGAAAAGTGTACCGAGCCGAAATGAAGTGAATTTATTCTCGTACCTATGCAAAGAACTTTAAAGAATGACAACAAAAGGATTTCTCTCTAAGTTTATTTAGTAAGTTACTTGAAAGAAGAAACTTAGGTACGGGCATTCATTGCTATAGTGTAATTTTGGAACCCAAAAGAGCTTCCATCCCCCAACTATCTTCCTGCCAACCTATTACAAAGCACAGCTCGGGGAAACTGCCAACAGCAAGACTCCAGCTGGTTTTGCCTTTGCAGAGGTGACTTTCTTCTGACATGATCTAGGGGACCCAGGTTTCCTGTCCCTGGACTCTCAACCACTCTCTCTGCTCTTCCCCAGCAGCGCCCCTCCCCCACTCTGCGGCAACCTACTCCATCCGACCTTCGTGACTATTTATAGTAGAATGAGAGAAAATGGCCAGAAAATAGATACACACTTGGTAACTACTCCAACATCGAATTGTTTGACCCTTGATTTATGTCCCACCTAACACCTCTTATCCCTTCCCCAGGGTCAAGCTTTTTTCAATCATTTCCAGCTCCTTTACCCAGTGAACTCAAACCTTCCTCTGCCAGACCCAAAGGAGAGTCCCTTTGCCCAGGAAAGCAATCTTGTCACTTACGTCTCAGCTCCCTCCCCGCCCCCCGCCCCACCCAATCCCTTAGTGCAGGCCATTTCAACTTGGTTTTCTCCAACCAGTGGTATGCCCAGAGCAGCTCATGCTGTCCAGAGAGCTGATTGTAACATTTGCAGGAATTTTGCAAGCCAGGTGTTAAATAGTTATTATTAAAAATTAAGTTATGTAAACTTACAATTAAGAAAATTATATAAAAACAAAGGTACTAAATAATCAAAACTTGTCACTTCTTAATTATTTTACTACATCGTGCTATTTTCTATGCCCTTATGGTTATTGACGTCTATTGTATCTGTATGGTGGGAATACTATGGAAGAGTGTGCCACTGGGCCTCTCTTCCCAAGCCTGAGTTCAGGAACATCACGTTGATGTTTGAAGTCTGTCCTAGTGGGATTATTTACGCCACTGCTGCAAATCGGGGTTCTTCCCATCACAACCCCTAAAGCCCTTGTGAGGTATTTACCAGCACCTGGCTGTACAACATGACCGGAAAAGCCAGGTACTCCCTCTACAGTGTCTGAAGAAAACCATGGAGCCCCACAGATCGGTGTTGGTATAAATTCAGAGTAATCGATTTCACACACGTCCTCAGCACTGCTCTGCCATCTTGCTGTGTTTCCCGGGTCAGTTTTCTCCTCCATACTCCAAATGGGTTTTTTCCTTACCTTCTCCACTTCCCTCCAACATCTAACCCTCACCCCCCTTCCTCCTCCCTCTCTGGAGACAACTTAAATTCCTACTACACAGAAAAAACAGAAGCCATCCAAGGAGTGCTCCCTCAAATTCCTGGCTCCGAATCTATGAGGGAACCTGTGTCCGCACCCTGCCTTCTCCTGTTACAATGAAATAGGAGACCTTCTTTCCCCTTGAGCCCTGGTCCCAGGCTCTTCTGCTTCTCCAGGAACTTCCCTCTCTCCATTATGCTCCATCCTCTGTAGCTGGTACCTTCCCTCACCGTGGTCTCCTCTCCATCCAGTATTTTGACTTCCATAGTTCTCTCTATCTAAGCAAACAAGCCTTCTCAATTCCATGTCCTCCTACAGCTACTGCCTTACCTCTTCCCTTCCCTTCATAGTTAGACTTGAAAACACTTATTCAAACTCTACTTCCTTTTCTCGCTCTCGCTGCTCAACCTGTTGCAAATTGGTTTCCTGCTCAGTTCCACTGAAACGCTATTGCTAAGGCCACCAGGGTCCTCCAAGTCAGATGGAAAGTTCTCGGTCTTTATCTTGATCTCTACCACATTTTGGGCGCCTGGGTGGCTCAGTCGTTAAGCGTCTGCCTTCGGCTCAGGTCATGATCCCCGGGTCCTGGGATCTAGCCCCGCATTGGGCTCCCTGCTCGGCAGGAAGCCTGCTTCTCCCTCTCCCACTCCCCCTGCTGTGTTCCTGCTCTCACTATCTCTCTCTGTCAAATAAATAAATAAAATCTTTAAAAAAAAAAATCTCTACCACATTTTAATCACTCTGTTTTTGAAAGTCCCTCTTCCTTTGGTCTCCAGGACATCACTCTCCACTGCTTTTCTTCCTACTTCTAGGGCCACTCCTTCTCGTTCCTCTTTGCATTTCCTTTCCTCCTCTGGTTTTCCTAGAAAACCAAATTTCCTTGATGAAAGCTGGCACTGATTTTTCTGTATTACTCTCCTCCTTACTGTGATTATCAGCAGCAGCAAACCAGCCACCAGCCTTTCCAGATACAAATTTGATAGGACAAGGGGAAAAAATTCTCAGATGTGTTTATATTATGAGAAAGAGGTTGGGGCGCCTGGCAGCTCAGTTGGAAGAGCATGTGACTCTTGATCTCAGGCTGGTGAGTTCAAGCCCCACATTGGGTATAGAAATTACTATAAATAAATAAATAAATAAATAAATAAATAAATAAATAAATAAATAAATAAACAAACTTAAAAAAAAGTGGAAGCAAGGAAGGAAACTAACATTTATTGATATTTATTATTAATGGCAGGCATTATGTTAGATGTTACACAAATTCATATATTGTTCTATTTATCTTCATGATTATACTGCAAGGCAAATATTATCAATCCCATTTTACAGATGATGAAATTGTTTAAGTAGCTCACAAGCTAGTAAGTAGCAGAGATTAAATTTAAACCCACTTCGGACTCCTAGGACAGTGCTCTTTCTGGAAATGGCATACCCTATCAGATCTGCTCTTGGCTTATAGTGATTATGTGGAAAACAATTAAATGCTTCTTTTGGGTGTGCTAACTTTGGGGGAAAATGTCCTATAGTTGTTTGGAAGCAATGGGTTGGTAGCTTGATTGGATGGCCTCCAGACAAGACTTCCCAGCACAGCAATAACTCACAAAGCACTCCACAGGCAGGTTATGGTTTTCAGCTCTGCAGGCTGAGAGACTCTATTCTTGCCCATGCACCCTGTAACAGTGTCTAGGGGACAGCTCATACCACTGAACTCAAAAGACTGGTATATAAAGAAGAAAGCCAATTTACATAACCATAAAAATTTTGGTTTTCATTTACTAATATGAGCCTATGGAAATATCTCTATGAGAATTTTTTTTTTCTTTTTAGAGAGGGAGAGAGAGTGGGGGGGGGAGGAGCAGAAGGAGAGAGAAATAATCTTAAGCAGGTTCCACACCCAGCAAGGAGCCCGATGGGGGCTCAGTCTCACAACCCTGAGATCATGACCAAAGCTGAAATCAAAAGTCAGACGCTTAACCGACTGAAACACCAAGGCATCTCTCTTTATGGGAAATAAATTTTTTGATCAGCAGGTTACTGAGTAAGAAACTGAGTAAGAAATCAGAGCCAGGTGAGTTACACTGATTATCATTCTTATTGGGGCAATTGATCTATCATCTTGCTAATAGAAAGGAGGGTGGGGATGGGGCGCTTGGGTGGCTCAGTCGGTTAAGCATCTGCCTTCGGCTCAGGTCATGATCCCAGGGTCCTCGGATGGAGTCCCACATGGAGCTCCTTGCTCAGCAGGGAGCCTGCTTCTCTCTCTGCCTGCCACTCCCCCTGCTTGTGCTCTCTCTCTCTCTTTCTGACAAATAAATAAATAAATAAAATTCTTTAAAAAAACCCCACAGAAAATAGCACAAACACCAGCTGTGGCTACAAGTTCTCATAGAAGTCCCCAACCCCTCAGAACAGGTCTATTTTCCTTTTTTACTCTAGCAGTGATCGTGGGGGAGTTGCTTCTGGGTTATCCTACCCTAAAGTCTAGCCTAGCCTAGAGTCTCAACTTTGCTGGGAGAGGGCTTCCCATTAGACTCCTTAGCTTGGGTGTCCCATAAGCCAAAACTATGAAAACTGCCCCTCAGTTTTTCCCTTTTTAGCATACACTCTCAGAGTAAAAGTAGCTTCATTTCTTTTCTTTTTTTTTTTAAAGATTTTATTTATTTGACAGAGAGAGAGACAGCGAGAGAGGGAACACAAGCAGGGGGAGTGGGAGAGAGAGAAGCAGGCTCCCGCCGAGCATGGAGCCCGATGGGGGGCTCGATCCCAGGACCCTGGGATCATGACCTGAGCCAAAGGCAGCTGCTTAACTGACTGAGCCACCCAGGTGCCCCAAGTAGCTTCATTTCTAAGCTACACCCAGGATTCCTACCTTCATCCAGATTTTGGCCTGATGACATCTTATTGAATGTTAAGATGCTTTTAAGAAGGTATTTTAAAACGTATTTCATCCAGCATTTTTAGTTGTTTTTAGCAGGGGGCTTAGTTCAAATAACATGTCCTATTACTAACAATAACATATAAGTGCTCAAAAAGATGGTCACTAATATTTTGTCCAGATGGACAAGGACCAGATCTACTAAGATATGCTTGGTCAAGCCTGAGTGCCACACAACTGGGACTTGTTCAACAGAGTCTCTGAAAGTGTGCTCTTGCACTGTCTGCATCCTTTGCCAGAAATAACAGATTCTGGACCCCATCCTAGGCCTCCTGATTAGAACTGGGGGGAGTCAAATCAGATCTGCATTTTTATAAGCTCTGTAGGTAATTCTTATGTGCACCGAAGTTCAGAACAATTGAACTAAGGCATGGTTACAAATTAGATCTCATACATTCCCAGAAATCCTTCTTTTCTACAGCCTTCCCGCCTGGAATATGCATTAGCATATATTTTTTTAATTATTTTTTTTAAGCATTCATTTATAAGAAAGAGATTATTTCTCAGTACATCTTTTCATTTTCTTCATATTTATAATACATATTCATAACAGATTCTTAGTAGCATACTTAAATTACCATAAGGAGTGTATAAAACTTTAAAAATCCTAAGAATGCTTGACAGCATAACCTTCATAAAAATCTAGGAACTGGAAATCCAATTATCAGTTGAATGGGGAATTTAGACCACCAACTGTAATTTAAATCACAAACCTAGTATTCCTAACCAGCATAAGCCCTTATACAGTTGCAACAAAATACGTAAAAACAAAAATAACACAAAACAAAGGCACTTTCTTGATAGATGAAAGCATTATAGAGTATATGGATTATATTTTTCTATAATGGCATTTTTCTTTGTTTATTTAATACCACGAATATACCCCTAATTTCTTTATTTGAGGTCTTATAAAAAATTTATATTCCAATAACCTCTGATTCCCGAGTAAGTCCAACTTTGGAAAGAACTACAAAAGATGGTAATTTATTACAGCCTAAAAATATCCTTATTAGCACATACTTTTTTTCTTAGCATTTAGAAATTCCTGTGGATGGATACGTGATAAAATAGCATAGGAATATTAATGGTAGGATCTGGGAAGCAGTGTATGGGTGTTCACTATAACATTCTTTCAACTTTTTTTGTGTTTGAAAGGTTTCGTGACTCAATTTTTGTGATAAAAGGGATCAATAGCCACATATATGGCTAAGGCCTCTATCTTGGTCAGTAACAACTCTACCACATGCCCTGCCACACTGCTCCCTGATCCTAGGGCATCCTTCTCCTCCCTTGTTCCCCTGACTAAAGTCTACACTTTAAGACTCTATTCAAAGATAGGGACTTTTCTGATACCCCCACCCCAGCCCATGGTCTGGTCACGGCCTCCTTCTTCTGTACTGCAGTGTATACACACCACACTTGTAGCTCTTATTAGTTTGTTAGTTAGTTTACATGGCCTAGATCCCTATGTCACTGTAAGCTTGCAGAGGGCATGGACTGTGTTGTTTCATCCCTATGTTCCCAGGGCCCAGGCCAGGTCTGGACTCAACTCTTTTCCCTACTTTCATTTTTCTTTTATCTTCTGATACCATATTGTTTACTCTGAACCAATTATCTACAGGTTATGTTGTTAACACAATTTGTCTATAGGCTAAGTGGGTTTTTATTTTCCTTTGCTTTAAAAAAAATTAATTTAGATTTGGAACAATCTGAATTTTGTTGCTTTCTCTCTATCTAGAGATTATTTCAAAGTTTAGCTGTCAGTGACAAAGCTTTGTCTACATTTTGTCTTTATATTCTGAAGACCAGAGTTTCATGAAAGATAACTTGTTTGTTTGTTGTTGGTTTTGGTTTTTTTTTTTTTTTTTGAAAGGTAACTTTTTATTTTTTTTTTCCTTTTCTTCTTTGAACAGTAATTAGGCACAAAGGACATCTGAATGATCCCCTCAAATATTAACATTTATGCTTATAATTTAGTATGAAAAAAATTGCCCTGTCTAGAAAATAAAGTGAAGTCTCAGGTTTGTCCTATAAAGTTTTACAGTACATAAAAAGTGACAGCAAAAAACCCTTGAGATTTAAAATTTTCTTTATTTTTGCTATTTTCCTAAATGCTTGTTTAATGCAAAAACTCTCCTATATATTTGGTTGAACAATATAAAACTACTGATTGTCTACTATTTTTGACTTACAAAAAAATGGCAATTTCATATTGTTCAACCTAAAAGTTCCCTCATTTAATCACATATAATCTTGGTCTCTTTGAGAAATACTTTCCATTGTTTTGTTTGTTTTATCTGTCTTTTCTTGGACACTTTCTATGTGGTAAAGTGTTCATGGCTATCAAATGTATTTTTTGTTCTTAGTGGTAAAATGAACAAGTTATTTCTGTTTCTCCTTTACATTTATAAAATGATTTTTTTTAATGTAAGCCATATGCGGTTGTGTAGATTAAATTCTAAGAGATTACTTTTGGTTTAAAACCTTTCTTCTTTAAACAGTTCTCTTATTTTTGCTTCCTTCTCTATGCTTGAATGAGGGACATCTGTTTCTGTTTTCAGTCTTCTTTTGTTACATGACAAAGTAGAGTATCAAAGTTTTCCTTCTTCAATAAGAAAAGAATGCTTTAATTTTGTTTTTTATTTCCTTTTATTTATTTTCACTGCTTGAAGAATTACAAATATTATATGAAAAGAATGAACTGCTCCCTGAAAAAATCTAAACAATAAGAAGTACAAAGTGAAAGCACCTCTCTCATCTGCCCTGTTCCTACTTCCTAGGCGTAACCACTGATAATAGTTGGGGTGTATCCTTCGAGACTTTTTCCTATGCACATACATTTATGTGCATATATGAACATATATATGCATATGTCTGTATCATAGAAAAGGGACCATACTAAACAGATTATTATGCAACTTGATTTTTAACCCACTAATAAATCATGAATACATTTCCAGGTTACTACACATAGATCCATTTTTATTGACTACCATTTTATGAGGGTGGCATAATTTATTCAATCACCCACCCCATTGATGGAGATTTAGATAATTTCCAATATTTTGCTATAACATTAAAGGCTGCAATGAACATTGACATACATGACGCGATTCTTTCTGTGGCATAGATTCCAAGAGATGGATTTAACCGAGTCAACAGTCTCTGTTAAACCTTTCAGAGGTGCTGCCAAGTTGCTCTCCAAAAAGGACATTGTACCAATTTACACTGCTTCCAACACTGTATAAGAGAACTCTTTTCCCCTGCTCTTGCTTTTATTAGAAATTACCAGTCTTGGAGCACCTGGTGGCTCAGTCGTTAAGTGTCTGCCTTTGGCTCAGGTCATGATCCCAGGGCCCTGGGATCGAGCCCCGCATCGGGCTCCCTGCTCTGCGGGAAGCCTGCTTCTTCCTCTCCTACTCCCCCTGCTTGTGTTCCCTCTCTCAGTGTGTCTCTCTCTGTCACATAAATAAAATCTTTAAAAAAGAAAAAAAGAAATTACCAGTCTTTAACATTTTTACTAATCTGATAGGCACAACCTGATATCTCTTTGTAATTTTTCTGTATTGTTTTCCTAATCACTGGCGAGATTAAGTGTTTTTAAAAAATCATTTATATTCTTTCCTTTATAAATTGCCTGTTCATATCCTATATGAGTTATCTATTGCTGTATAACAAATTAGCACAAATTTAATGGCTTAAAACCCACACATTTATCATCTCTCAGTTTCTGTGGATCTGGGCATGTCTTAGCAGAGTCCTCTCCTTCAAGGTTTCTCACAAGGCTATGGTTTCATTGGAAGGTTTATCTGAGGAAGGATCCACTTCTAAGCTCATGTGGTTGTTCGTGGAATTCAGTTTCTTGAAGGCTGCTGGACTGAGAGCCTCAGTTCCTGTTTGCTATTGGCCAGAAGCCATTCTCATTTCCTTGTCATGTGGGTCTGTCCAACATGGCAGCTTGACTGATCAAAGCATGCAATCTAAGAGGCAACAGAGGGAGTCAGCTAGCAAGATGGAAGTCACAGTCTTATGTAACCTAATCACAGAAGTGACATCTCATCATCACTGCTGTATTTTACTGGTTAATAGCAAGTCATAGGTCTGCCCACACTCAGGAGTTCACACAAGGGGTATAAATATCAGGAGATAGAGATTACTAGAGACCATTTTAGAGTCTTCCTGCCACATGTCCTTTGCCCATTTTTCAATTGGGTTGTCTTTTTTTAATTTTCTTTTTTCTTTTTTTAAGATTTTATTTATTTGAGAGAGAGAGAAAAGAGAGAGAGCACAAGCAAGGAGGAGGGGCAGAGGGAGAGGGAGAAGCAGATCATGCTCCCCTCCCCGCCCCCCCCCCCCCCCCCAGCTGAGCAGGAAGCCTGAAGCCAGGCTCAATCCCAGGGCCCCGGGATCATGACCTGAGCCAAAGGCAGATGCTTAACCAACTGAGCCACCCAGACACCCTATTTATTGATTTTTCAGAGCCCTTTATATACTATAGAAATAATTGTGTGGTGGTGGTGTATGTGTCTGAGCATAAGTGTGTGGAGATGATAGATAGATAGATGATAGATAGATAGATAGATAGATAGATAGATAGATAGATAGATAGGTAGATAGACAGATAGGAAGGAGAGAGAGAGAATTTTCTCCAAATGTTTAGGTATTTAATTTTTATGTAGTTGGTCTTGTAAATCTTTTCTTTTATAACATCTTTTATTTCTTCTTTAAGGTCATATTGTTGCTAACAGTTTTTAAAAATGATCTTTTCTACTTTTTTCTATTATTATGTAATCTCTACACCCAATGTGAGGCTCAAACTCATGACCCCAAGATCAAGAGTTGCATGCCCTACCGACTGAGTCGGTCGGATGCCCCCATATCTTTTCTACTTTTTACTTTTGTAAAGATATAGTTTGATCATTAAGTCAAATGGAATTGATTTTTTCATGATATGCAAAGCAAACATCTACTTTTGCCAAAAGAATGTCAATTTACCTAGCACCATTTACCAAACAGTCCATTTATTTGATTTTTAAGAATTAACTGCTTTTTAAAGGGTTTATATATATATATATACATGCCTAACTTATTCATATTATAGGAAGATACACTAATAGTTTCTGAAATAAAGTTTGTTTTGCTTTCTGAGATATCCTTTAAGGTTAGTCTAAGTGCTTTTAACCAACTGACTAGAGATATGTTGGAGAGATAATGGGTCTGGGTTATCCTGTCTGATAGTTACAATTGTGAACCTGGGGTGAGTTACTTCCCATTTTTTGCCCAACTATGTTTAGCACTGTGCTTGGTCCATACTTAGTGCTCAATAAACAGCAAATGGTGCTTACTAGTGCTACATGCCCCTCTGCTTCTACTTGATCTCTCCCTTTCCTGTGCATTCATGGATTTGAGGAATATCCAATACATATGTTCCAACAATTGCCCATTTTTTTACATGATGACAAAATGCCAAGTTGAAATATAAAACCTCAACCAAGCCAGGAAGTTAGAATAAGGTAAATACCAAGAATCTTGACCCGAAATGAAGTTCTTTTGAATGATTACTCAAACCCAAGCCTGTGTAGGGATAGTTACCAGACAGCAGGGTCTACCATTTTGCACAATTCTGGGAAACACACCACGCCCATTCTCTTCTATGCAGAGGAGTATATTTGGAGTTGTACATCACAGGGGCCCTTTGAGCATAGGTCTGAGATAAAGTTCCATTTGTGAGAATTGTAAAATTGCAATGATGTGTTTTCATAATTTTGTTCTAACAGATTACGTTGTGCTTTGAACATTATTGAACAATGCCACATTCCTGGAGAAGCAGTTATACCTGACTGGTTAATAGTTGGGGCCTCAGGAGCCAGTGTGCTAAGTTTGGAACCCTCCTCTATCACTTATTATCTATGTGATCCTGGGCAAATTACTTGCCTCCTTATACCCCAGTATCCTTTTCTGTAAAATCAAGAAAAATCTATTTATCTATCATCTATTTTTTTATCTATCAATTGGGGGAACTATCATAACAAAAGAGAATACAGACACAACACAATTCCTTGCCTCAAAGGCTTACAATCCTTTCAGAAGACACTCATGCAAAGACAATTACAAGATGGTATGGTAATTGTTGAAAGAGAGGTCTCTGCAAAGTTCAATTAGAGCATGGAAAAGAGTGCCTAAGTCTAAATACCATCCACAAGCTAATGACTTCAAGTTTCACATTTCTAATCTTGACCTCTCTCTTGCTCCAGGCATATACAAAAAACTATTTGATATTTTCTCTTTGATGCCTCGAAGGCATAAATTCAACACAGTATAAACAGAACTATTGATTTTTTACCCCAAACCTGCCCCTCCCCCCAGCTTCCTTGTCTTAGTAAATGGCACCACCAACCATTCAAGCCAAAAACTTGGAGCAAGCTCTGGGAAAGGAGTCAAGGAATCAAGAAATTAAGAAGAAGGGCTGGATCTAAGGAATATTTAATAGATTTTTATCTCCAGGCTAATCTATCAGCAAATGCTTTGATCTTACTTTCAGGATATCTTTCCAGTCTGTCTGCTTTGCTCCTTCTCCACGGCTACCATTCTCAGCCAGACCTCCTCCTCCCACTGGACTGCTGGCATGGCTCTTCCTGCTTATGCTTCTATAGTCTACTCTCTGCTTATGCTTCTATAGTCTACTCTCCATCAGCAGCCTCATCTTGGTCCACAATTCCCCTCAGTGCTGCTCTCCCACTACACTGGCATCTTTTTATTTTTTGGAACAGGCTAAGTTCCAGGACCTTTTCACCTCTGACTGGACTGCCCTTCCATAGCTCATCAATATGGCCAGCTCATTCTCATCCTACAGATCTGCCCTCAAAGCTTTTTCAGGCTACCCTACCTAAAGTTGCTGTTTCTGCATCAAAACACTCTGTATCATGTCAATCTATTCATTTCCTTCATAGCATTTATCACAATGTGAACTTAATTATGTGTTTGCTTGCTTATTTATTGTCTTCCCCCTCTCCTCTCAACTGGAGTGGAAGCTTCATGAAAACTTGGGCTTTTATTTTTTTAAGACTTTATTATTTTTTTTAAGATTTTACTTTTTCTAAGTAATCTGTACACCCAATGTGGGGCTCAAACTTACAACCCTGAGATCAAAAGTCCCACACTCTACCGACTGAGCCAACCAAGCGCCCCCTGGGCTTTTAATGTCTTGTTCACAGCACCTAGAACAGTGCCTGGCACATAGTAGGTGCTAAATAAATATTTATTGAGTGAATAAAATAGAAACTGCCCATGGGTTTTCAATGAGGTTTTCACAGAGAAAGTAGCTTCTGGTCAGGACATGAAGGTCAGGACATGTGTGATGGATAGTTTGGGAACAGAGAATGTTGACATTTTTACACTATGCTAAGGAGCTTAGATTTTATCCTTTGTATGACTGGAGCCACTGATTAGCTTTGAACAGTGAATCCTTGTGTATTAGTTCTCTATTGATAGCACAGCAAATGACCACAATTTAAAACGACACCTGAAAGTTAGATGTCCGACATAGGTCTCATTGGGCTGAAATAAAGGTGCCAGCAGGGCTGTGTTTCTTCTTGGAGGTTCCAGGGAAGAATCTGTTCTCAAGGTCATTCATGTTATTGGCCAGAATTTAGCCCTTTATGGTTAAGGGACTAACCTCTCCGTTTCCCTGCCGTTGTTATGGGGGGGGGGCACCCTTAACCCCTAGAGGGTGCCTGCTCTCAGAGCCAGTAACAGCATGTCAAATCCTTCTCTTGCTTGATATCTCTCTGACTTCCGCTTTGGTCATATCTCTCTTCTTTCTCTTCCAATCTATATCTCTCTGACCCCAGCTGGAGAAAGTTCTCTACTTTTGAGGGCTGATGTGATAAGATTGGGCCCACATGGATACTCCAGGACAAACTCCCTATCATGAAGTTTAAAACCTTAATTGCTTGCTGTGTAGTATGACATTCAGAGGTTCCACGGATTAGGGCACTTTTCAGAGTTGACAGGGGGAGCACTCTACCTCCACATTTTGTGATCACATTTTTTTGCTAGCTTCCTCAGCAGGCTGTGTGAGGTAATCTCACTAAAATAGAATGGGGTAAGACTAGTAATCAAGTGGCTATTCCAGCTCAGTGATGATGAAGAACTAAAAAAAAAGATAAGAAGGGCTGAACATAAGGAATATTTAATAGATTTTATCTGCAGGCTTTGGTAACTGATTAGATGTAGGGGTTGTGGCCAGACGGACTCAGAAATGTCTCTCCAGTAGTGCCATTTGGTGGGATGGGCTTAAGGGAATGATGATAGATTTCCTGAGGCATTGAAGATACTCTTGCATTTTTCTGATGAGTCATTTAGATTAACAAATTACTCAAATGATTATGTTGATAATGTTCAACATAGTATCCTTTATGGGGATTCTTGGCATATTAAGTAGAAATTATTTACTTTAAAACATGATTAACAGTATTTATTCACTCCTTTCCAAACTTTAACATTTCAAGTGCTAACAGCCCTAAGTTTCTCTTTGTAAAGTCTGTAAAAAAATTTTTTTCTAGATATTTGTAAATGGTGTTGTATAATGCTTTATTTCTGTCCTCTTTAAGAGGACAAATAATTGCAATAGCACAGAAATAACTGAAAGGCACCATAGGTGATACAAGAGAAGAAGGCACAGTGGTTCCTAGCCTTGATCTTTGTCCTGGTCTTCAAGGGTCATGACTGGTTTGCATTACACAATCGCTGGTTTATCAGAACATACTTAAAGCTGGCCGCTGCATTTCAAGGAAAAGGAAGACAAATCTAGGAAAGGATTGGAAGCTTGATATGGAAGTGACGTTTATCTGGGAAGTTAGAATGTAGGCTCTAACACAGGTTTATGTGTTTGTTTTTAAGAATAGCAACATTTTACTGAACATTTACTCTAAACAAACATCTCCCTTAATCTTTATAATAAACCAGAGAAGTAGAGATTTTATTAATCCCATGTTGCAGAAGAGGAAACTAAGTCTAAGGTAAGTTACATAAGTTGTTCTAAATCCCATAGCTGGTAAAGTAGTAGAGAGACTTCAAAGTGCAGACTGTCCAATTCCAAACGCCATGCTCTTTACATGGAGCCCCAGGGCCTCACTCTGAAACTCATGGAGAAAAGGGACCTTCCAAACTAGTATTTCATAGGACTTCACCTTGAGGATTCTTCCTTAATCTACCTGATGACATAATTTTCTTCTACCTCTTCATAACTCCACAAATACATCTTTTGGGGCTCCCCCTAGATAATAAGTTCCATAGATTAGGTACCTCATGGGTTTGGGTTTACCCTTGAATTCCCAGTTCTTAGCTCAGGGCATGGCACATAGTAGGTGCTCAAAAAAATTATTTGTTCAGTAAATGTATGCAGGCATGAATGAATGAGTGCCATTTAACTTTTCTGGACCACCAGTCTGTCATCTGCAAAATGAAGAATGGACAGATAAATTCTTTCATCCATTCAGAAACCTTATTAAAGGCCTACAAAATGATCTGTAGTTCCCTTCAGAAAGACAAAATATAGACAAAAAAATATGTCTAGCAGAAGTGTTATATATGTTTATCTATACCTATCGTCTATCTCCTTTCTATGTATAACATTTCTTTTTGACCTGTAATTGTTATTACCACTGATCATTAATGAAACCTTTTAATGTTGAGTAAATTATTAAATATGCAGGAATATTTGAATCCTAATATGTTCTACTCTAAGTAGCATTATCATAGTTGATTGTTTAGAAATGTATCTTTTTTTAAAAGATTTTATTTATTTATTAGAGAGAGAGAGAGAGAGAGAGCAAGCAGGGGGAGGGGGAGAGGGAGAGAATCTCAAGCAGACTCCAGGCTGAGCATGGAGCCCCACACAGGGCTGGATCCCATGACCCCCTGAGACCTCGACCAGAGTAGAAACCAAGAGTCAGACACTCAAATGGCTGAGCCACCCAGAAACCCTGAAATATGCTTTTTTATATTTGAGGAAATTTTTCAGATTTAAGAATGTAGTTGGGTTAGCTTTATATCTTTTTCCTTTTTTTACTGCCTAGTCTTATGTTTTCTTTGTAATTGAAGCTGATAACATGAAGCATTGAATATAAGAGATACAAAGTGTTTATATTTGTTGCATCTCATTTATTTCTTTCTTATTCTACAGTTCTGTAATTGGAGCTACCAAGTGTTACATTTTGTTTTCTGCAGGCTACTGCTTGCTCTTTTGTTTAGTTTATTTTATCTTAGTGCAAATGTGTTTTGCTTCCTCAAATAGAAAAATTGTAAAGAAAAAATTTTTCTCACCCCATATAAAGGAAGATTTGCTGTTGTTGCCTTTTCTTTTATTAAAGATACTTTATACATCTAGTATTTTTAATATATGAACAGATAATAGTATTTTTAAAAATCTTCTAGTACGTTTACTATATTTACAATTTGCTTATATTGGGATTGATATTTGAGTGACATTCCTTAATGTACACAAATTGTCTGGTTTAGACAAGAATACGCATTCCAAGGTAATTTACTTTATCAATAAAATGCAGCAAGAAAAGTCTTAAACAATGATCTCTAAAAAACAGCAGTGTTTTCACCTATTATTCTTCGTGTATTGAAAATGCTATCATGAACAACTCTTCCAGAATTTTCTAGTGATTATTCAATAACTAAAATTTATTAAGTATTTGAGTCCTTCTTTTCTTTTTTTAAAAGATTTTATTTATTTATTTATTTGAGATAGAGAGAGAGAGAGAGGAGAAACAGCATGAGAGGGAAGAGGGTCAGAGGGAGAAGCAGACCCCCCGCTGAGCAGGGAGCCCGATGCGGGACTCGATCCCGGGACTCCAGGATCATGACCTGAGCCGAAGGCAGTCGCTTAACCAACTGAGCCACCCAGGCACCCGAGTCCTTATTTTCTATAAGATCACATATTTAGTATTGATGTAGATGGACAAATTAAGTGACCCTTTCTTATAAGTATTTTAAACAAGTGGAAAAAAAGCAGAGCAGAGCAGGATTTTGACAGATTGACCTTTGCAGCCTACTCACCATACTTTCGTGGCATCTCTTTCTTCTGTAGTAAATTACCAGTGTCAGTGATGCTCTGAATAGCTTAGAGTACTTCCCTGACAGCAGCCCCCCCCGCCAACCTGTGACAGTTACCTTCACCTGTAACTAGTTGCTATAGGAGAAATCCATTCTCATTTAAGAATATATAGTACCAACAAAAGAAAAGCTATTTGAGGAAAAGGGGAGAAGTGTTGTTGATTTTTTTCTGATAATAAAAATAATGCACATAGATACCTAAATAGATGGAGAGCTATACTATATTCAAGAATTAGAACACTAAATATTGTTAAGATGGCACTTCTTCTTAGACTGATCTATAGATTCAATGCAATACTTAACAAAAACTCAGCAGGTGTTTGTTTTGTTTTGCGTGTGTGTTTTTGTAGCAATTGAAACTGATTCTAAAACTTATGTTGAGGGGCACCTAGGTGGCTCAGTCACCTAAGTGCCTGCCTTTGGCTCAGGTCATGATCCCAGGGTCCTGGGATGGAGTCCCCGCATCGGGCTCTCTGCTCAACGGGGAGTCTGCTTCTCCCTCTGCCTCTGCCCCTCCCCACTGCTTGTTTTCTCTCTCTTTCTCTCTCTCAAAATAAATAAAATCTTTAAAAAAATAAAAAATAAAACTTATGTTGAAATGCAAAGAACCTAGAATAGCCACAAAATTTTGAAAAAGAAAAAAACATGTTGGAGGATTTTTACACCTTATTTCAGAACATACCTTAAACCTATAATAACCAAAACAATATGGTTTGGGCATAAAGATAGACATATTGATCAAGGAAATAGAAAATCTAGACATAGATATAAGGGTAATTGATTTTTTTGACAAGGTAAGTCAAGATAAGTCAATGGGAAAGAAAATTTTTTTTCAAATACTGGTGCTAGTATAATTGGACATTTTATATAAACAAAACAAAACCTTTGCTCTTACCTCACTTATATACAAAACTTAATTCAAAACAGAATGGTTTGTAATATATAATACACCTAAATATAAGAGCTAAAACTCTGGAACTTTTAGAAAACATGAGAAAAATCTTTGTAATCTTGAGTAAGCAAAGATTTCTTAGGACACAAAAAGCACAAATAATAAAAATTCTAAATTGATAAATTTAACTTCATCAAAATTAAATATGCTTGTTCTTCTAAGAATACCATTTTAAAAATTAAAAGATACTGAGAGGAAATGTTTGCAAGACATGTATTTCATAAAGGAGTTGTATCCAGAATATATTTAAAAAACTCTTACGATTCAACAATAAAGACAAACAACCCAATGAAAGACACGGACAAAAGGTTTGTTTAGTCACTTCATTCAAAAAGATATACAGATGACAATAAGCACCTGAAAAGATGCCAGCATCACTAGTCATTAGGTAAGTGCAAATGAAAATCACAGTGAGATTTCATTACACGCTCAAAGAGTGGCTAAAATCTCAGACTGATAATACTAAGTGATGACAAGGATTTGAAGAAACTGAAACCCTCACACATTGTTAGAGCCACTTAGGAAAAATTTAGCAGTTTCTTTAAAAGTTACCGCATAGGGGCACCTGGGTGGTGCAGTCAGTTAAACATCCAACTCTTGATTTCGGCTCAGGTCCTGATCTCAGGGTGGTAAGATCCAGCCCTGCATCAGGCTCCATGCTAAGCATGGAGTCTGCCTGGGAGTCTCTCTCCCTCTCCCTCTGTCCCTCCTGCTTGTGCTCTCTCTCTCTCTCTCAAATAAAGAAATAAATCCTTAAAAAAGAAAAAGTTACCACATAAACCAGAAAGTCCACTTCACTATATCTACCCCAAAGAAATTAAAGCATATGTCTCCACCAAACTCTATTCATAATAGCATTATTCATAATAGCCACAAAGTGGGGATAACTCAAATGTCCATCAATCTGTAAATGCATAAGCAAACGATGGTATATCCACATGATGGATAAGTAAAAAACTCAGCAATAAAAAGGAACCAACTACTTATATATCTAACAACATAGGTGAATCTCCCAAACACCATGCTAAATGAAAGAAGCCATGTACTTTTAAAAGACTATATGTTGTATGATACCATCTATATGAAAATTTGGAGAGGGAAAAACTTCAAAATGTAGATCAGTGGCTTCCTGGGGCTGAGAGTGAGAGAAGTTGATGTAAATGGACACAATGTAACTTTCCAGAGGAAGAAAAGTGTTACAAAACTTGAATGCACTGAGCGCCTGGGTGGTTTCAGTCGGTTGTCTGCCTTAAGCTCAGGTCAGGATCCCAGGGTCCTGGGATTGAGCTCTGCATTGGGCTCCCTGCTCAGCAGAGAGTCTGCTTCTCCCTCTCCCACTCCTTCTGCTTGTGCTCTTTCTGTCAAATAAATAAAATCTTTAAAAAAAAAAACCAAACTTGAATGTAGCGATGTTTGCAAAGTTATATAAATCTACTAAAACCCATTCAATTGTGTACTTAACATGGGTAAATTTTATGGTATGTAAATTATACCTCCATAAATCTGTTAAAAACCAAAGGACGAACACAGTTAAAGGAGTAACTGTGAGAAAGTATTTGTAATATACAATCAACAAAGTATCAATATCCACAAAATATAAAAACTCCTTTAAAACAATAATAGAATAATGAGGATATTTAGGACTTAGATCTACAGGGGAGAAATCACTCTCATACTATCATGAACATGTTACTGCATTTCGTTCCGGTCTTGTGTTAGTGCATATTTTGACATAGTTGAAATTATGATTTTGTGAACCAGATGTATCTGGGGGAGGCTGAAGATTTTTTCAAATTATTTGATGAGGGGTTCCATGCAATCAAATAATTATAACAACAAAAGAGAATAGTTCTGGCTAATAATAATGGTTAAGAATGTACATTTAGTCAGTATGAAATGCAGTGAGTAACAAACGTGTATTTCTTCTCACCACCCCCTCTCTCTTTATGCCTGTAATTAGTGCTTACCCTAAGAAGTGCTATCAGGCTTCTCTTTCTCAGGTCTTTTTATCAATAAATATAGGGGTAGGAAGTCAAAAGATATTGAGTTCCTACTTTGTTCTAGGAATTGTGCTGTTGAATGTGGCTAAGGTTTCAGCAGTGACCAAGAAATGAGAATTGTGCAAAATCTTTATCTGGAGGGGAAGCCAGGCATTATACAAATCACGATAAATAATTAAATTATTACAAGCTCTGAGACTAAATCTGAGCCCTATGTTCAATGTCCAAAGTATAAGCCACCTTTAGTCTTCTATCTCTATGCATTATCATCTTCATAAGGCTCTGTGTTTTCTTGCCTCTTGTTCAGGCCTCCCCCTATTGCTGTCTTCTAAATTCTTCTTCTCTGGCTTCTGGAACTGCTCCAATATCAACAAACTGGCCTACATTCCCAGACTCATCTACCTCAAGCTGGATATTTACTATTTAGTTCATTGATGCTCAGGCCTAACTTCTTTCCCTTCTGTATAATCTCTCCCCAGGTGAGTTCATCCATGCCCATGATCCTGACCTGTGTGCTGACAGCTCCCAGATTTCTATCTTCAGTCCAGGCTGCATCTTTAAGCCCCAGACCTGTATATATAATTGCCTACTTGACATTTCCACATTCAACATGTTATCTCAAATTCAACATGTCCCACAATTTGAATTTGTGAGTTCTGACTATCCCATCTGAAAAAAAGAAAAGGAGGAGGGAAGGAAGGAAGGAAGGAAGGAAGGAAGGAAGGAAGGAAGGAAGGAAGGAAGAAAGAAAGAAAGAAGAAAAAAATGGCACCATAAATTATTCAGTTGTATAAGCTAGAAATTGAGGAGTCATCATTGTTCATTGTCTCCTCCCTCCCACAAACCCCATCTGAGATCCAAATAAATTAAGGAGTAGGTTAAGAGTCATGAAGACAGAGATCAGCTTTACTACTGATGAAGGCCAGGTTGAAGAATGTTACTTAGGTACATGGCAAAAATGAGTTTCCTAACTCTGAATCCCAGCTTTAGGAAGATTTACCTATCCTGTCCCACATAGCACTAGACCACTGTAGCCTTCTCCTCAGAAGGACAATCTGTCAAAAAACTTGACCCTCTGCAGACCAAGAGTACATGCTCCCTGTAGACAGGCCAGTTCTAAAGAGAAGGCAGGAAGGGCTGAGGCTTGCAAACACACTCTCCCAAACTCATCAGTCATGTGGAAGGAGTATGAGATGAGGCAAGAAGCTAGGAAATTTTAAGGAAAATCCCTCTTCATGGAAACCAGAAGAGTATGGAAGCATCCCCCTCCTAATACAATACCAAAGCTTATTGATTTCATGTCCAAAATATCTGCTATTACCTTCTCTTCATTTCTTTTCCCTCTGCCCTGACCCAAGCTAACATCATCTCTTACCTAGACCTCTGCAATAGCTTTCTCACCATTTTAACTATTGGAAACATCCATTCTCACCTATTTCCTATCTTTTCTCCACACATTATCGACGGTGATATTTTCACAGTGCAAATCAGATCATAATTTTTCTTCTCATCCCTTCTACTTCCCCCCTTACCCTTAACTCTTAGCATTAAAGCCCCAAATCCGGGGTGCCTGGATGGCTCAGTCAGTTAAGCATCTGCCTTTGGCTCAGGTCATGATCCCAGGGTCCTGGGATCGAGCCCCATGTTGGCCTCCCTACTCAGCAGAGAGTCTGCTTCTCTCTCTCTCTCTCTCTTTCCCTCTGCCCCTCCCCCCACTCATTCTCTCTCTCTCTCTCTCTCTCAAATAAATAAATAAAATATTTTTTAAAAATAAAAAATAAATAAGAACCCAAGTCCTTTGCACAACCCTGAGCACCTTGCAAAGTCTGGCCCCCTCTTCTGCTTCAGGTCATTTTATAGGTATTCCCTTGCTCTTTGCTGTCCAGTTACACTGGCCTTCTTTCTGTTTTTAAATGCTTCTAAATCCCTCCTGCCTCAGGGCCTATGGTATGCCATCCTCCAGAAGGCACCTCACTTCCTTCTTCCAGCTCACCATTAACTCCTCTTCAACCTTCACATCTGGATCAATAATCACTTCCTTGGGGATGATTTCCTGTCTCATCAAGTCCTTTCAAAGCATCATGTACTTCTGTTTCATAGCCCTTTTCTTAGTTACAGTTTTCTGTTTACATGTGTGATTGGTAATTTCTGTCTCTCCCATAAGGCTCTGAGCTCTGTGAGAAAGGTACCATATCTCTTTTTCCTCACTCATGTATATCCTGGGCTCCAGACCCAGTACCTGGCCCATAGTAGTTCTTGCTGAGTGTCCGTAATATTGAAACACCAGTGTGAGAGGGAGTAAACCTAGAATGAGGGGTTGTGAAGTTTCAGGGAAGAAGTGACCTTTAGGTGAGACATGGAGGATGACTAAGGCCAGTTAGGTGAAGAGGAGGACAGCAAAGCATTCCAGGCAGAGGGAACAAGTGAGAAAACCTATGAGGAAAGCAATAGCTCGGATAGTATGTCCCGGGAAATGAAAGTTGCAGAATAATTGGAGCTTGGTAAAGAGTTTGGAATTTATCCTAAGGGCAAGGAGAAGATTTTGAAGTGTTTAAGAAAGGTAATGACAGATATATTTGCATTTTCTGGCTGCTGTGTGGAGACTGGATTGGGTGGGGTGGAGGAGGTTAAATGTGGGGAGATAATCTGAAGGTCTAGGAAGACTGTGGTGGTTGTAATGAACATAGTGAAATAGACTTGAGACACCCACATTGAAGATGGTAGAAGGAATAGATCTGATGACTGATTAAATGTGATGATTGAAGGAGAGGGTGGAGTCAGGAATGACTGCCAAGTTTTTAACTTTGACAGTACTTGAGTAGATAGTGGTATACTTACTGAAAGAGGGAACACTGGAAGGGACTTTGGGAAAGAGGTAAATTAGTTTTGAGTATTCTAATTTTGAGGTGTTCTTAAGACAACCAAGTGAAGATATTCACTAAATAACTGGAAATATGAGTCTATTAGAAATAGGAGGGGCTTATAAGAGAGATCTGACATGGATATAAAAATTTGGGAGTTATTGTTTGGATGGTAATTGAAATCCCTAGGGTATTATTGGTAATGAATGAGATGCCTAAGGGGAGTATACAGAGTGAGAAAAGCATCTCGGGCAATCTTAAGGAGCTCTGAAATATAATGGTAAAGGAGAAAGATGCCACAAAGGAGACTGAGACAGAGAGATTGCAGAAAAACCAGAAGAATGAAGTACCGCAGAAGCCAAGGGAACACACTATTTTTAGGAGCAAGTATCCTCTTATATTGACGGTCCAATTTCTACCATCTACATCTGTTTCTAGGAAGAAATAATCTAAAACATTTTTCATTTACTGAGCCTTTTATGTTCCATCTCCCTGAAATGTCGTCCCTCCCTCTCTGCTTTGGGAAAGAGAAAAAAAAGTTTCAATGTATTACTGTCTCTTAGGACACCTTTCACATTTTATTATAGTCTGTTGCTTCCATGACTATCTTTCCTGCTACATCATGACCAGCACAATATCTGGTACATAGTGGGAGTTTGACAAATGTTAGTTGATTGAATGAGTGAATCAACCAATATAAATAATATTAAGAATATTTATCATTTATTGAATATTTCCTGTTCCTGGGCACCTGTGCTAGCACTTGATCTATAATTACTCTTTTAAGCCTCATAAAAACTCTATGATGGGGCATGATTATTCCCATCTTAAAGATGAAGAAACTGAGGCTAAGAGAGAAAAGTTCTCCAAAGTTACATAGTTAGTAAGTTGCACAGCTGCAATTCACAAATAAATCTGTCTGATTCACAAGTCCATGCTTTTAACCACCACCTCTCCCAAGAGAAGTAAACATTCACATTTTCCAGACATCTGTGGAAGAGACGTTTTTGAACTGGCAGCTTTCCCAATTCGTCTCAAATCATACCACATAAGCAACAGCCTGTTCTCACTCCAAGAATGCTTTATTCTGGATCTGAATGAGCCCCAACTGAGTTGCCCACCATACCTGCAACACAATAGGTTTTTCCTTCATTCCCTCCCTTGAGCCTGTCTGCCTGAGCAAACCTTGGCTTCCCAAGCAAGAGGTCTGTCTTGGGATCAATACCTTAATTTCATTTGTTTCCCTTTCCTAACAATTCTTATCCCACTTTATTCACAGGATTACTCACGGATTCTTTGCTTGAAGTGCCCAGAGTGATTTCTTACAGTTCCACTCCTAATGTTGAGCTATAGTCAACACACTAGAATGAAAGCTTCATGAGGGCAGGGAATTTGTTGATCTTGTTTATAGAATTATGCCCAGTATCAGGAACAGGGTGATTCCCAATATTCAGTAGCACACGATAGGTGATAGCTGACTGAGTCAGGCTGATGGTGATGCAGCCCCAAATTTGGCTGACTATCACAACAACACAGACATGCTGTGCTCTGGCACTTTCAGGGAATAAAATCATAAATTCATGGGTGCCAAGTACCTATCAAAAGCTCAGCTGAGTAAAACTGTTTTCATGAAGATTGCCTAAAAGCTCGGCAGGCCAATCCTTCTAGACACAAACCAATGAAGAAGTGAGGAGGGACAGATCAAGTTGTCTTTGGGAGAAGGGGAAATTCTTCACAAGTCACCATAAATAATTTACAAAGTAATCTGTCTTAAGAATGATTTAGAATTGGAGCGCCTGGGTGGCTCAGTCAGTTAAGTGTCTGCCTTCGGCTCAGGTAATGATCCCAGGGTCCTGGGATCGAGCCCCATGTAGGGTTCCCTGCTCAGCGGGGAGCCTGCTTCTCCCTCTCCCTCTGCCTGCCATTCCACCTGCTTGTGCTCTCTCTCTCTGTCTAATAAGTAAATAAAATCTTAAAAAAAAAAAAGAATGATTTAGAGTTATGTAAGTATTCTGATTATTTATCTAAACAAAAATACTGAGAATATACTTATAACAATCAACTTCTAAGAATTCCCTATCTCAATAGTTAAGGTTCTGAAAAGCTGGGGGAAATTATGAGTCCAGCATCAGTCTTCTTCATTTGGTGTGGGTGTGTGGGGAGAGGCCGGGGGGAGGGGAGATGATAAAATCACAGGAAACTCATGGATCATCTCTTATTTTCTGTTACCATTTCAGCAATTTCTTCTGCCAAGTATATTTGCAGGCAAAATATGACTAGGCGGCTAGATGTGACTTTTACACTTAATTATGAATGGTGATCATCCTGGAATCTACTCAAGATTCCTTATCATGGATAGCTACATGGAGAATCTGTGCATTGACCTGATGATTTAGGGAAATATCTGGCACATGATTACTTTTCCTATAAAAAAAGTTCATTATTACCCGTAGGGATAGAGAGAGATTAACTGGATCTCTTTAGAGATATTGTAGGCAGAGTCCCCTTTTTCCATTTTGTTCCTTTGGAAAATTTCATTGTCACAAGAAAGCTTCCCTGAGCGACAATTACAAGACCATTTTGTTTTCCTGTACAACTGGAAAAAAAAATGTTGCTTTTTTGGTCCTAGTGCTTCTTTGCAACATTTTTTTCTTATTAGTCAGGTTGGCTATCACTGTTCTTTTCCAAAGCCTACTGCCAAATTCATCAATTTCTATTCCCAACCCTTAGGGATTCATTTTCCCCCTTTTCACTAAAAGAAACATCTCTTATGCATCTGTGCATATTTTTAATTTTAATTTTTTTGGATCACAGCAGTAGAGGAAATAACATGCATATATCTTTTTATACCTTTTTTTCTTTTATTACTTTATTATTTCTTTTATAAAGCTGTCACTTCTTGGTGTCTCACAGAGTATTGACAGTCAGCTAGGTAACCATTGTACACTGGATTCTGGCCCCAAATCATAGTCCCATATAAGATTTCTTGCTCTACTCAAAACAGATTTACAAAAGTAGAAAGAAACTCTTACTTCTCTATCTTCCCTCAAAGTAATGTAAAGGGATTCCTAAGTCAATGTTCAATGTGTATAAATACACAGTAGGTAAATACACACTTGCATGTATTTGACTATTATGCATCTCATATTTCTCTTTTAAGAAGATAAAGAACTAATTTAATGTGTCACTTTCATTTTATGCAGTAGAGTCACCTTATTTAATATGTAAAGATTTCATAATAATCTGTTATCCAAAGTGAGTGAGATAGCAGGTTAGCATTCATCTTTAATGGAAGATCCTTGTGAAGGTTTATTGAATTTCAAGCGAAGAAAATACCTAAAGCTGTTCCTGACAGTGTACTAGATATCCGTGTACATTTCCTTTTACCCTTGGGTCTTTAGTTTTAGATCTTAGGAATTCAATATTGGCCACATACTTATCCCAGCTCACAATACTCACCCTAGAAAGAAGGAACATGATTGGGTCCAGTTTGAAAATGGGGACATGCAATGGAGGCACCCTGATTATAGATGGTCAAGTGATCTGTAGCTGGTATGAGTCCCATGGTGACCTATACTTGGGTAGTGTGTGGTCCCCTGTGGTCTGCAAGGGGTCAGAGTAGAGCCTGGGGGAGCAGCTTGCTCATTTAGGCATGGAAGCCTGAAAACAGGGACCATATGTATTTAGATTATTGTATCTTCAGTGCTATTAGACACCTCATACCTGAGTCAAAAGGATCAATATATGTTTACTGGATGAACGAATGAATGAATGAAAAATGTCTCGATATCCCTGGCAAAACGGTGGAACAGCTGCTATAGAAATCTGAGGACTCAGAAGATTGAAGAAGTTTCTGAAAGATGTGTTCAGAGAAGTGAGAGAACTGTTCCTTCACTTGTACTGCTGACTTGTGCTAGAGAAAATTACATAATGATACAGAAGTGGGGTTGCTACAGACTCTTGTTCTCTAATATCAACGGAAACCCCAGTGCTGTCCAAATGCTAAGGGCTGGGCTCACCCACTCTCCACAGCAGCTGTTTCAGACTTGTTCCACTATCCTCAAGCCTTCTGCCTGCCTCCTTCAGGTCACTTAGTACAGAAAGATTTGCTGCCAATTTTACAGAGAAATTGGACAACATCTAGCCAGAGAAATAATCTCATCTGCCTGACACCTCATGTAGAAATGTGTCAAATGGGGGTGTTATCTCTCCCTGTTCAAGCCTAATCTTAATTTTCTCTTCCATTCCTTCAAGGAACTCACTCCTTCCACTGTCTCTGTCTTAGAAAATTTTTGGAGTTTTATTGAAGCTCTTGATTGAAACTCTTTTATGGAAGCAATAAACTGTACATATTTAAAATGTACAATTTGGTAAACCTTGATATCTGACTGCACCTCTAAAGCCATCATTACAATCAAGATAATGAACATATCCATCACCTCCCAATATATTCTTGTGTCCCTCTGTAATCACTTATCCCCACTCTTGTCTCTTTTTTTCCCCCTCCATGACAGGCAACCACAGATCCACTTTCTGTCACTGTAAATTAGTTCACATTTTCTAGAGTTTTCCATAAAGAGAATCATACACTACGTATCCTTTTTGGGGGCTGGCTTTATGCATTCACTCACTGATGGACATTTGGGTTGTTTCCTGTTTTGGGCTATTACAGATAAAGCTGGTATGAACATTCTTGTACAAGTCTTTGTGTGGATGTATATTTCTTCTATCTTGGGTAAATACCCAGGGGTGAAAGCGATGAATCATATTCACTAAATGGTATGTATGTTTCATTTTTTTTTTTAAGATTTATTTACTTATTTGAGAGAGAGCGCAAGTTGGGGGAGGGAGAAAAAGAGAGAATCCCTAGGCAGACTCCCCACTGAGTGCAGAGCCCTACAGGGGGCTCTATCCCACAACCCATGAGATCAGGATCTGAGCTGAAACCAAGAGTCCCTCACTTAACTGACTGAGCCACCCAGACACCCCATATGTTTCATTTCTTAAAGAAACCGCCAAGCTTTTTTCCAAGATTGTTGTACCATTTTACATTTCCACAAGCAATGTAGTAGCATTCTAGTTGCTATACATCCTGGACAACACTTGGCACAGTCAGTCTTGTTAATTTTAGCCATCTCACAGGTGTATAGTGATATCTCATTTGTGGTTTTAGTTTACATTTCCCTAATGATTAATGAACATTTTTCCTGTACTTATTTGGCATCAGTATATCTTTTTTGGTGAAATAACTGTTAACTCTTTTGTCCATTTTTTAAAATCAGGTTATTTATTTACTTACTGAGTTTTGAGAATTCTTTATATATTATGAATATAAGTCCTTTATCAATTATGCAATTTGCAAAAAATATCTCCCCATCTGTGGGTTTTTTCATTCTCTTAACAGTTTTTGAAGAGCAAAAATTCTTAATTTTGATAAAGTTCATTTTATCATTTTTTTCTTTTATGAATAGTGCTCTTGGTGTCATATTTCAGAAATCTTTGCCTAATTAGAGCTCACAAAGATTTTTTCCTAGAAGTTTTTTGGCTTAGGTTTTATATGAGCTCTATGATTTGTTTTGAGTTAATCTTTACATATGGCTCAAAGTTCAATTTTTTGCATATTGGGTATTCATTTTTTCCAGTATCACTTATTGAAAAGACTATTCTTTCTCCACTGAATTGCCTTTTGTCCTTTGCTGAAAGTTATTTGATCATATATTTGTGGATCTATATCTGGACTCTCTATTCTCATCCATCGATCTATTTGTCTATCATAATGCCACACTATCTTGATTACTACTTTCCATGCCAGTTATGTCATAGGTCACTTGCCAGCGTACTAATTGGTTTTCTTTGGATCAGGTTCCCATCCCTGGTCTAGTCACTGCAGCCAGGTGTTAGAGGGAGCAGGCTTGCAAAGTACAAAGGAGAGTTGCGGAGGACTATCCATGTGGGCTGACAGCAGGGCAGTTTCCTTTAACATGGGGCTGTGGTTATATGTAGGCACGAGGTTCTATCCTGAAAATATCCCACTCTTTCTCTGACTCAAGTTTTATACTCCCTTCAATAAATTTTTTACACTGTAGACCTTTCTAAAATGCAAATCTGATCATATAATTTCCTTTCAAACCTTCATCAATGGTTTCCCAATTACCTTTATGGTAAAGTCCAAATTTCTTGACCTTTGAGACCCAACTTCTGCTTTCCCTTCCAGTTTCAATTTTAGCATTCTCCATTCCTCACTTATATGCTGTATTCTAGCAATGTGAATTACTTGCCATTCCCCAACATACCACACTCTTGCTCTTCTTAGGGTTTTTTCATGTAATCCTTCTGCATAGAATATTTTCCCTCCAACTCTTTTCTCCAAGCTAGCTTTTAAAAGTCTCCTAGGTCTCATGTTAGATATAACATCAGTTCAGTTCAGCAAATATTTATTAAGCAACGACTATGAGTTAAAAAACATGTTCCCTGATAATGCAAAACCAAGTATAACACATCTGGCCATTAATCCTATCCTCTGCCCAGTTCCCAATTTCAAATGAGGTGGGCTAAATTTCTTAAATTGGGGTGGAGAGAGGCAAGGTGAAGTGAGGAAGTGGGATTCTGCATTCCCAATATTCTCCCAACCCAATCTTCCTGGATTAGGCAAGTGAAGTGCGTGCCAAGTAACTGAGAGATTCCTGGAATCAGCACTGTGATTCTGGAATTCCTAGCTGGTCATAGGACCTAGAATAATTCCTAGTATATTTAAGCTGGAGAAGTCAAGTACCAGCAGATTGGTCCAAACTCTAGCTGAGACTAGGATGGATTTTAATCACACAGCCAGACCTCTGGAACTCTAGCCTGCAAACTATGTAGGCTCACTCCAGTCATTTCATTAATCTCATAATAATATGACCTTCTAATTAATGAAATTGAATTTGGGGGCCCTGTTTGTTCTGTCACGGTGGGGTTTACTGTACGGGGAAGACAAGTGTAACGAAGGGAAAACAAAGAGTGCTATGTGGGTAAGGTAAGGGGATGGGGCAAAGCCTCTCTGAGACAGGGATATTCAACTGAAACTTGAAGGGTGAGTAGGAGTTAGACCAGGTGAGGGGGTAGAAAGATTGTTCTAGGCAGCAGAGCCTTCTCTGATCTCCCCAGACTAGCGTAGGCCCTCCTCCTTGGTGTTTCAAGCCCCTACTGGCTGCCTACTCCTGTCTTATATTTATTGCACATACCACAATGGTGCTTTTCTTTGTTTATCTCTCTCCATTAGACTGGAAGCTGCTTGAGAGCCAGGACTGAGTATTTAGGATCGAATAGCCTACCAATTCCCTTTGTGTGAAGTAGGATCAAGGACTCTCTGGGCAGAGGAATTAAAAAGGTGATGCTGTGTGCAGAAGAATTAAAAACAGGCAACGCAGGCCCATAGGCACAAGGATGGCTCCACAAGGAAAGGCAGTTTTGTGGGAAGAAAAATGGCATCCTTTCCTGAAGAAAGATTCAGCCCTGCACTAGGGGCGTCATTTGGTGAGCGGAGAACAGGTTGGATTTTAGCCTCCATTCACTGCTTGACAGTCTCTGCAGCACACAAACCCCACGACTGTACATAGGGAGCCTGTGGATTTTTCACTACAGTCTCTGCGGTGACTAGTAAAGGGCCTGACATATAGTAGGTAAATATTTAAAAAATAGTCCATAGAAATGAAAGCTTAGACCAGGGATCCCGGCGCTGCCTTAGTAACACGTGTAGTCCAGACTGTCAGCTGTGAGTATGGAGGTGCCCGGTAAAAACGGTGGTGCCGTGTGAGAGGCAGTCATTTCCAATGGGAGCCTCACTGTAGCCACTGCAAATAGCTTGTCATATCAGGGAAGTAATGGGATAGTTGGTAGGATCTGTTCTTGAGTACACATGAGAATGCCTTAAGGAACTTTCCAGGGGTTTTAAGGGTCCTGCAGTAAACAGGGATAACAAAACCCCTGAAGGTTATTTCCGGTTTACTTTAGTAGCACAGAAAGCACTTATGTATGAACTATCCTCCAAAATTCTATATCTTTCGGGAACATAGCTCATATATAGCCGCCTGATCAAATACGCATTGAGAAGACAAAAGCTTGATCTACCTTTTGAACTTAGGCAATAAGTAATGATATATTAGGGCAACTAAGTTTATGAAAGTCAACTTACTAAAACAGAATTGGAGGAGTCTCTAAAAATGTCAGTTATTCTAAGGCATTGTTGTTTGAAAGATTACGTCATTATTTTATGAACCCTGAAGAATGAAAAAAATGCCAATTACAAAGTAGGATTTGGAAAACACATCTTGATTCAGAAATGTTACAATATTTAAAAGAAAGCGTTATAGAACTGATGAAATTTGGATTACGAAATACCTCATCTTTTTCCTTTTTGAAGACTTTATTTTTAAATAATCTCTACACCCAACATGGGGCTTGGATTTACAACCCTGAGATCAAGAGTGGCATATTCCACTGATTGAGCCAGCCAGGCACCCCTCCATCTTTTTTTTTTTTTTTAAGATTTTATTTACTTATTTGCCAGAGAGAGACACAGCGAGAGAGGGAACACAAGCAGGGGGAGCGGGAGAGAGAGAAGCAGGCCTCCCGCCCAAGCAGGGAGCCTGATGCGGGGCTCGATCCCAGGACTCTGGGACCATGACCTGAGCCGAAGGCAGATGCTTAACCGACTGAGCCACCCAGGCGCCTCACCCTTCCATCTTTTTTGTTTGTTTGTTTTAATACATTGTTATATATCTTTAAGGAAAATAAGAGTAATTTTCCTGGTGAGAACAGACTAACAGTTTAAGTTCCCTTGACAGGTACATCTTCATGGCAGAGTGCAGTTTGCTATCAAAGTTTCATGACACCATCTGTTAATATCATTTTCATATCATTCCATGCTCATTGAGCAAGTAATTTGGCGTTCCTGGCACCCTTCTCTACAGGGGAGGGAATGTGTTGTTCAATCTGTCTGAGTATTCTATTATGGTTGGCAGTCAAAACTTTTCCTGTAAATTAATATATTAACATGTGATTTATACACTTGTCTCTTATATATTTCATGCTTCTGAGCTTGATCAATTCTGGTCTAATTGATTCTCAACCTGCAAAGCTAAGAGCCAAACCCTAGAGGAAAATGACTTCTTGGCATTATCGTTACCACATGAGGCACTAGTTGAACAATGAGCTGACCTCTTTGTCAATTTTAAACGCTAACAGCACTCTGAGCATGTGACTTTTGATCTATTTGACCATAAGACATTTGAGAGTCAAGAGTGTCCTATTTACCTTCACATCTTCCAAGAGGCCCAGTACAATGCCTGGAATATTGTAGGCACCAAGTGACTATTAAAAAAGAGAATGACTCTATATTTTAAGTGCACCATTCAGGCCTAGGTAGAAAACTAAATTCATCAGCTACCTGGAGACCAAAGCCATTTTATGTTGAGGGTGAAGTATGGCAATCAGGAATAAATCTGACAGAGTTTGTAAGAAAAAATTTAATGTCTTGGAACAAAAAGAGAAATGGATAAGAAAAATAAAGATGACATTATTGTATCACATTTTTAGAACTGTATTTTTATTTCAGACTTAATGTTTCCTAAATCTATTTTTTAAAGGTTGTAAGTACTGTTCTTTTCCTTCTTCAACATATTTAGAAAAGTTAAGTAAATATATGATACAGAAAATTTTAAGTTTCATTTTGAAGATATTTAATTTCATTTACAACTAAACTAGAGATATCGAAGTCTAATTTCCAATTATTAGAATGTAGTTAATGGAACACACTTGTACAGTTATAACTTAATTATTGATTACAAAGGAAATCAATACATATAGTGGAATATATTGGCTTACTTTTTAATGTTCATTTTCTATTGTAAAGCACATGGGATGGCTGAAATTGCAGATGCCCTTTTTCCTTGGATGGATCTCAACCAAATATCCCGGAACATCTGGAATCTTTCACAGCGGAAAAAATAAACAATAAAGGCATTTCTCAGATTTAATGTGTGTGGAAATTTGATGAAGTCCTGGTGAGGGCTTTCTTCTAACCAAGAGAAGGCTGGCTGGTTAGTTGCCAAGAATCCTTGAGCAGTGGCATTTACCTAGAGTCTGAGATTAGTCTCTCAGCCTTGTGAGTCCAGTGGCTCAGTTACTATTTCCCCTTCTTTCTTTTTCATTCACTCCTGAACCCACTGCAGTGGGCTGAGTCACTCCACTGACCTTGCTCTTACCAAGGTCACCAATGATCTTGTATACCCAGTGGACACCACTTATCTCTCATAACCTCTTTGCTACGTTTACTCAGGATGTGCAGAGCCCCTGCTTTGTGTTCACCAGTCCCATTTCCTTTTCCTCCAGGGCACACCGCCTAACTACATTTCCTAGGCTCCGCCTGCCGTTAAGTGGGACCATGTGACTAAATTGCTGACTAGTGGAAAGTGAGAAGTGATTTGTGCCACTTCTGGGCTTGGCCACTTCAACTTACTGCACTGGTTTCCCCATGTGTACTCTCTGTCTCTTTGCAGAAGAGTCTTCTCATAGAAGACTCTAAGATTTTAGGGGATGGCACAGTCAAACGGTGGAAGGACCTTCGGTGCTTTGGGGCCTCCCCTCTCCTTCCCATTGACTGCAGTGGAGTGTGACCTGAATAAGAATGAAATTTTACTGTGTAAAGCCTTTGAGGTTATTTGTTATGGTAGTCAGCTGTTACCAATACTTCTTTAGCTTCTGTGGGGTTACTCTCATGCCTGAATCTCCTTTTTTTGCCTCTGTCCCTCCATTTCTTTTTTTCTTAGACTTCTTCACTTATTCCTTAAATATTTTTTATTTAAGTTTCTATAGCCCACTATTTTCTTTCTCTACATGTGTTCTGTGAACAAACATATACTCTCATGGACTCTCATGGTCTACTTCTGATATGCTGATGAGTTAAGTAGTAAATGTGTTCCTAAATATTAAACATAATTCTTACTAAATATTAAAAAATATATATGTACTTAACCTATTTTGTACCATGTTTTACAAGGTTTTGTTTTAAAAAGATTTCTTTTTCTTTTTTTTAAAGTAGGCTCCACATCCAGCATAGAGCTCAAAGCAGGGCTTGAATTCAGGACCTTGATATCAAGAGCCAGACACTTAACTGACTGAGCCACCCAGACACCCCTTATGAGGTTTTAACTATGATTTTGAAATCTTTATTACATATTTCCTCATCTTCCTCATTCCGTGGTAAATTGAGAGTGGCTTGTATTTTTTGTCTAGTTCTTTTATTGGACTGTAGAAGCTCCTCTTGCATCCAACTACGATTTATTAAATAGGTACAACAAACTGTCTTATTCTTCTTTTTGTTCCAATCCTAGTACAGCACTTTCCATAGAGTAAGTAATCAGTAAATATTGGTTGAATTGAACAAAATTGTTTATTGCATACCTGCTATGCATAAGGCTCTGTGCTGGAGTAAATGTGAGACAAAAATAAATATAAGACTTGATTTCTATTTACTTCATTTTTCTCCATGCCAAACATCCTCCTACCCCCACCCCAATTGACAAACATTATAATATTTGCAGTTCCACAAATGAGACTGCCTTACAGTCTTCATACTCAGAGGTGGGTCTAGAACTAGTGAGGATGTAAGATAAATCCAAAACTTGACTTTATTACTAAGATAGTAGATTAATGAGGTTTCATTTTTTCTCTTTGCTTGGAATTCAGAAGTATTAGAATGTGGAGAATCACCTGCTTTATCCAACATCAAACTGCGTTTTCTTTTTGATTAGGTCATTTGAGACCACAGTTTACTTTGAATCTTTTATTGGGTAATTCCATTCACTGGAATAACTTTCTTCTCTCTCTCTTTCTTTTAAAAGATTCTTAATCAGGTGCATTTATCAGAGCATTATCTTATTACGGCGAGTAAATGTGCTTTGTGAATTTTCTCCCAGGGTCAAACTGTTTTCTACATCTTGATATTTATTCTCAACTGCCATTTCCTCTTAATGTCTTTAAATATTTTGGCATTGTATCACATAACTGGTCCTCGGATTTTTCTAGTTGCCTACATTTTTTTTTTTCTTTTTGTATTACCCTTTTCAAGCTTTCTACCCTTACCAAGTTTTTTGACATCTATTTTGTTTATAGTTTCATCAACTATTTCTACTTTTACTATATAATTACTACTATTACTTGTACTCCTATATGTATAGTACCACATTTTAGTTGCTGGATTCTAGTATAAACAAACAGCTTCATTAGTAAGACAAGTTCCGGATCATGGTCGAGTTCTAAGTGGTTCTATTTGCTTATAGTAGGATCTGTCTGCACATCAGCCAGTCAGTAGTGTACACTCACAACAGAGGTTGGGTTTTTTTTGTTTATTTTTTGTTGTTTTGGTAACTGCTTTTGTAGTGATCCAATGTTGGGAGAATTTTCATAGTACAAAGTATTTTTATTAATTGTAAGTCCAGTAGTAAATGGAGATGGTCCAATTTTAATGATTCTGCAGATGAGATGACCCAAAGGGATCCCCCTCAATTGGCTGAAAAAATATACACGTTTATATTTTATTACTTACCCATTTGTGTAAATAAGGAAGGAAAATTCACATTTTAAAGAGTCTAAAGAGCTGTGTGACTTTGAGAAAATTACCTAACCTCCCTTTGCCTTATTAGGTTGTAATGAAATTCATTGAGTTAGAACAATATTTGGTACCTAGTAAGCGCTCAAAAGTGTTAGCTATTTTTTAAAAAAAGTGTTAGCTATTATTATCAACTAATGCAGCAAGTGTAAATATCTGTTTTTGGGGATCTATTTGTGCTGCTGTTGATAGTCACTATAGTACAGGAAAGAGAATGTTCCTCATTCTTGTCAGGTAAGTGCAATTATACTGTATTTCTCTGAATATCAATAACATCTTGAGGGTTTGGAGGAGCACAGTTTATGATAGTTGCTAAAATAATGAAACTTTTTTTTTCCTTTTAAATTGAAAACAGAGATTCAGAAAAGCTGAAGAGTTTATTAAGACAGGACTTGCAGATTCCTTGGGAACTTTTGGTTGTCAGACATTAGCAACTTCTCGTTTGCTCAGTTCAAAAGCAAAGAGAACAGCTCCAAGTCAGTGTTTCTCAAAGTGTAGTGTGTGAAACTCTGCCCTCAGAATCTTGGGGTGGATGCTTGTTAAAAAGGAAGCTTTCCAGAACTCTCTTGGGACCTACCGATTCCTTGAAGTGTTAACCGGTATCTCAAGTGCTTCTTATACAACCTTAATTTGGAGACTCCTGGCATATTGAGTAACGCAGGGAGAAAATATCCTCCCTGCACTTGAAATTTGAAAGAATCAAATTGGGCCAAACCCTGGGCACCTTTTAGGGTAGGCTGGTCTGCTAATCAAGTTGCCACATTTGATGCTTTGCCTGGCCATCAAGCATCTCCCAACAGTTGGTTCCCTTACGATCCAAACCCTCCTCTGCCATTACAGTTGTGACTGGCAATCTTGAGTTCCTTAGCTGTTTTCATCAACAGTAGGAAAAGAAAAGGAATTCTGGCACGCTAGTGGTTATGGAAATCAAATATGGGCCTGTTCCACCTTAAAGGGCCTAGGCTTGCCTAAGTGCTTGGGTCTTGCAGAGTTTGGGCACCACCATATTTGGAGCGTGCCTACTTTGGGGCGGGAACCTCCTTGAGAGTGATTAGGTCAGCGCTGGGGGAGGTGACCTTGTTTGGTTTCTGGCACCCGAGAACAGTGGTGCACTGTTTCTGCTGCCCCCGTTTGCCTAATTGGCCCAGGCGCTCCATCAGAGCAAAGCCGCCCAAGAGCTCCTCGCTGGCCGCCCCCGCGGCCCGCAGCTCGGTAGAGGCGGGAAAGCAGCGCGCCTGCGCCGTGGGAACCGGGGCCGGAGGCGAAAAGCGGGGAGCGGAGGGGGGCCGTTGGAGCCGAGTAGCGTACAGAGCGGCGTGTGACGCGGGGACGCCGCGCGCTCCCAACGTCGCCCCGGTTTGACGCACACGGCACCAAACTGTGAGTTTCAGGGGTTATTTGGTCGGATTCTCCGGGACTCGAGTGGGTTTCGGACCTCTGGGCTGTGGCGGCGGCGGGACTGAGGGTGGCGGAAGAACTTGGGGGACCCGACCTTCGGCGCTCGGGCCCGGGGAGCTACGCCCTAGGCTGGGTCCCAACCATCCAAAAGGACGCGTTTTGCCGCACAGGCTAAGATGGCGGCGGCGGCCGAGGAGGCGGAGTTGGTGCTACACAAGGAGCCCGGGTCCCGGGTTCGGGGAGGCGGCGGCCGCAGCGGCCGCGGGGGGCGGCGGAGCCTGAGGTGAGCGGCGGCCGCCGCCGCGGGGCGGGACTCGGCGGAGAATGGGGGGGGGGGGGGACCTTTCCACGGCGGCGTCGGAGGATCCGGTAGCGGACACAAAGGGGCTGAGCTGGGCACTAGACTTGGGGGTTTTGTTTAGTCACATGCAGCCGAGCAGCCAGTGAGCAGTAGGGGGAAGGGGCCGAGATCAGGCGGCTTGGGGAGCCTGGCGGTCGCCATTGCAACGCACTGAGTAACGGGGCGGTCCGAGAGCAGTCACCAACCCCTCTCCGGAGCTGCTCGGTTTTGGCCAGAAGCGCCAGCTCTGGCATTAACTGTACACACCCCTCCCCTAACGGGGGACCAGGACCGCAGAGCCGTCCCCTCCCCCTGTTCTGCAAGATCTTATGCCGCTAGGTGCCTGGGAAGTAACGGCAAGAGGTAAATGGCCCAAAGTGTTTGGGTTGCCAGGGGCTTGGTGGGTGTTCAGCTAAAGCTTTTTGCTTCTCCAGGTCTGATTCCCTGGCCTTTGTGTCCCTGGGAGCTTAATCTCTGCCAGAGGAAAGCAGGTGTGCTCCACTTCTCCCGTGAACCTGAAGATGAGTTGTCCCAGACCCTTCTCAGTGATTGGAAACTTAGGTGGTGGAGCTAAAGGTTTCTTGTTACGAGACTTCCACAGACGACTCTCGTGTTGGGATCCATCCATGGTTTAGCAACATTAGTGGAAAACTTTTCTTGAACTGTCTGAGTAATACTGACATAAATTTAGTTGTTATAAAACTTTTATGTTTAGACTTCAGATTTTGTGTGGTCATTAAGAAGTACTCAACAAGGGGGTAAACACAATGAGGGCCTAAATGATGATCCTGTTTTGTATACAAGTCAATAATTACAACAGAAATACCAAAACACCATCATCTCTTCTGGCCAGTTCCGACTAATGCCAGTCTTGTTGCATCTGGATGATAGATTAGGTTTGCCTTAATAGTATATTGCTTCTCTGCAGTAGTTTAGTTACATTTCTTTGGTCCAAGAAGGAAAGCATGTCAAAAAATAGACAACTCAAGTTACTCAAAGGAAACCTGCTCTTTGCCTACAGTGTCGTGTGTAAGTATCCAGGGAACTTGATGGCAGTAATCCTGCCTTGGTAGCTTTGGTGAGAAAAAATTAGTTTTTATGAGGAAGTTAAAATTTAGACATTTTAATGGGTGAAACATGAAGGCTTGACCACTGTTGGTGCAGTGATAAGTATATTGCTGTTAAAATCATGGCAGTGTAAATTTTAGAACTCTAATATAACATTATACTGCACTTATGGCTACATCATAGTTTGTATACTGTATTAACATTTGAAGTACAGAACTTGGAAACAACTAATGTTTTGTTTTGGCCAGGTCATACTAACAGAGTAAATAATGTGATTGAAGGGATAAACACATTTAGATCGTTAACTTTAGATCTCTGTTCAAATTAAAATTTGAGTTTTTTAATGTAACTTAAAACTTTCATTTTCCTTGCTTCTTTCAGATATATATTTTCCCCCTTTTAGCTAAATTCTTCTAATAGAGAACAATCTTACTGTATTAATGAATGGAAGATACATTAACATTGGCAAAATGTATTACTGAGTCATGCAGTGGTAGAGTGGAAGGAATCTCAGGGAACAGCTAGTTATACCCACTGTTTTATGATATATTTAGGGCCAGATATGATTATGTTAGTGCATAATGGAAAATTGTCTTTTCAACTTCTACCCCATTGCTCTTTTCATTGGTCACATTGCTGGGAGGAGAAGGTGACTCTCTGTAACTAATAATGGTTAAAAAATAAAACGAGAGTATGTTTGAAAGTATCTGTTAGATACTATTATTTTAATGAGAACTTCTGTGACAGTAAGTTAAAAACTGTTATTTAACATGATATGGCGATGTAGTTTTTAAAGTGACTTCCAGTGAAATAATTCCAGATACAAAATACAGACATTTCAAGTAATTTTGGAGCAATGTTTTTGAATTTGGAGTTTTTCAAAAAGCAGTCTTGACCCCCCAAAATTTAAAGAAACAGCTCGATGAACTTCTTGGTAAGTTTGAAATAACTGTCATTACTACCAGTTATTACATAAGAAATGAGATGCCAAAAACAATGATACAGTGCCTTCATTTTGTAATAGTTTTTTTTTTTTTTTTTTTGGTAAATGGACATGCCACTTAGATTGGCCCTTTTAAAAACAACTTGTTAAGATTACTACGACCACTGAATAGTAGATCTGTAAGATCTGTTAGGAAATTCAGCAAGTAGCAAAATCATTTATGGTAGGACCCCACAGTTCTTTAACTTCTTTGGATATCAAATATAACAAAAACTTGTTAAATTGTATTGAGGTTTTAAAGCTTTTATGGGTTATTTAAAGTGCGTTTAAATTATTGAATTTTTAAGAAAGTTCATAAACTATTAATTTTCAACACTGTGCGAGTGGATTTACTTACATTTTAGTCTTATGATAATTAGGATTACTCTCAGATGATTTTTAATTACAAAGTGAGTCTGTTACCTGCAAACCTTAAACATTTTGCAGTTTTAATTTGTTATTCAAGTTGTAAGAGGGAGAGTTTTTGAAATGTGGTTGAGTTGAGACTATTGGGTAGCAGGAGGAGAAAAGAGTCAAGGACACTCACTAGAAGTGGTGGGGATACCTGCAGTTTAGAGAAATTGATAGAAAAGATAAGGTTTGTCGGAGATACACTGTTAAGAGTTAGGGTTACTTATTTCGATTCTTCTCAGGGTGTGATTCCAAAGGAAAAGAGTGGATCTTATTCTTGTAGGAATACTTTTCTCATGATTGCTTTTCAGACAGTCTTTTTTTTTTTTAAAAAGTGCTTTTAACTTTTTAATTGATAGCCTTATACAATAAAACATGAGAATAAGGGATAGCTACTATGATATTTTGGATAGGTATTCAGATGAGCTAACTTTTTACATTTATTATCACTAATCCCTATACAGACTATTTTGTAGATGGAATTTGTAAATATTTACAAAGTTATGAGATGTAGCAATGACTAAAGCAGTTCTAGAAGTACTGTCTTTTAATTTGGGTTTATTAGAGGGAAATCGTTGCTTTTAATATTACAAACCATTTACATCTTTGAATTTTCAGAAAATCGACAATAATCAATCTGATTCTAGCACTAGCTCACCCTGCTGGTTGGATGAAGTATTTCTATTCTTCTCTTAAAAACAAATAAAAAGATCACTGGAGACCTAGAAGGTAGAACAGCAAATTCAATTCATAGTTTTTCTTTAGGAAGATGGGGGTCTCCATGAAAAAGGTATTTTCTCATCTCTAGGGTCTTAGTTGCTCTATTGTTAAATTTTTTCTAAGAGCTGCCAAATCTGAATTGTGGAGTTACTATTCTCTGAATATACTAGGAACTCTTACGTATTATGAGGAGTTACTATGTTTTTGTCCTTTTAAGTTCAAGGTAGGACATCCTTTGACAATTGAGAGATGTTAGCAAGGAAAACAAAAAGTCCTGTGGATGACTTTCCAGGAGGAGAAAAGCAGAGGATTTCGGGGGGAAGAAAAGAAGCATGCCAGGATAGAAGCAGCAGAGCACACTTCTCCCGAATGGAGGAAAGTGAGGCTGGATTAAGATGAGTGTTTCTAAGATATTTCCTTTATACTCTCCCTCTACTAATTTTTGCTTTACCCCTTCTGTTTGCAAACTATAGCCTTCCCATTTCTTTTGGGATTCTAGGAACTGTGATCTTGTAAGTAACTTTGTAAAAAGTATAGATGAGTAATTTGTTCCTTGCAATTTAATTCTGTTAGTCTAGATTGTGGTACAGTTGAAGTTGGTTAGAGTGATAAATACGATTTTTAGATATTAAGCCTTTTAGTATGTGTATCATTCACTGAAGTTGAATATATAGCTTTTAAAAGTTTTTAAAAGACTTTTTGTACGAAGTCCAGAAATTTAAATATTTGGAAGCCAAATGGATAATTTAAAATAAAATCCTAATAAAGTGTTAGGATTAAAGTACTTTACAGTTCACAAAGCATATATATCTATATTATATCAGTTATTTATCTAACTTTTATAAAAGATTAACATTTTTATGCTTTCTTCCATGGTGTTTATCCTTTTACTGGAAAGCTTAATGCAAATCTTTTTCATCAGTTTCTTGAGGAAGAAGTTAAATGTAACTATTATTTTCAAAACACCATTTATTGGGGAGGGAGTGGTTGCCAACCGTTGAATGGTTTGTGAAGGTGGGTTAAACCTTGCCAAAGTGGGAATTAATTGCCTGCTGCTTACTGTTGATTTACTGAATAATACATACATACACACACACATAAATGTGTATACGTACACAAACACACACACACACACACACACAGGAAATCATAGTTGCATTTGCAATTATGAATAAAGAGGCAGGATGAGATAAGGTTTAAAAGTGTAAGCCTTGAAGTAAAACTGATGAGGTTAAAATCTAGCTGTGTGGGGGTGCCTGGCTGGCTCAGTCGGTGGAGCATGTGACTCTTGAGTCGGGGTTGTGAGTTCAGGCTCCACTCTACATTGGGCATAGAAAGTACTTAAAAAAAATCTAGCTGTGTGAGCACTAAGCAAGAGGATTTAACAGTAATATCTTCATAGAAGCTTAAGATTTACATTGCACAATTCATGTAAAGTCCTTAGCTTTCTGGTACACAATGGGTACACAAATGTTATCTTTTATAATAATAGTTATTACTGTTACTATTGTTTAATATTTTTTTTTTATAGTAACTTGGAATTTTCACCTGCAAGTGATTTGGAATTGTATATTTTTGCTGTTGTTCCTTTTTTAGACCCATGTCTACAAAGGTAAGGTTGTTAGGAAGTCAGAGGCAGGCAACAAAGTTTGCCTTCTCCAGTTCTAGCAGCAAAAGCTATTAATCAGGTTCAGTATTTCAGGAACACATTCCCTTTTGTTACTGGTCAGCTGATGAATAAATGCACTTGGGAATGAGTACATTTTAGTGAAGTTATTTCCCAACCAGTGTGTTGGTTTATCTTTTTTAAAACATCCTGAATTTCTTTACTCTCCTTTAAATTTTTGACGAAGAGGATGGTGGTCATTAGGAGAGAGAAGAGGGTGAGTGGCTGTGTATATTTGTACAGAATATACATATAAACCCCAGATAGGAGAGAAGAGTAGCTTCAGCAGCAGCTAGATTGAGGAGAGGCATGTTATTTTTTCACTGCTTAGTCTGAGTCAGGGGAATTTCCTCAAACAGCATTTCCTTTTGCTGTTTTCCTCTCTATACTTTGTTTTGTATTTGTCTGTGCTGATATAGTCTTAAACTTACTTCTCTCTTTAAGTTTTCTTTTACCACCTACTTCTCCCATCCCCAACACAAATTTTAAGCTTTTTAAAAAAAATTGTAAAAGGAAGCTAGTAAATAATTTTAAGTTCACGTGCAGATGGGTGTGAGTATGAAAAATTAGAAGTTTCATATATGCTTAAAAATAGTTTCAGCAGTTTGGAAAATGAATGGGGGAAAAGTCACCCATAATCTTATCACCATTATGTAGTCATTAGTATTAAAGGAAAAGGATATGAGACTGACATTAATTAAATATCTACTGTGTATTCCTTATAATAGTGCTTGATATATATATTCCCATTTTTTATGCAAGGAAACAAACTCAGACTCTGGTCACATAGATAGTAAATGGTACAGCAGCCAAGTTTGAACATAGGCATATCTTGATTCTATAGAAAAGTTCTTTCTATTCTGCCTTCCTCTCCTTTCTATCTATATTTTAACCTAATTATTACAATTTGTAAGTTTTATTTCCTACTTATAAAACAACATTATAAAAGCATTTTTCTCCCTACCCTTATTTCAGGCGGTGTCTTATTGCCCACATTGTTTATTCATACCACCATATAAAGGCTCTTTGTCTTGGCTACTAGATATTGGTACAGTGATATTGGTCAAAGTGGAAGCTGCCTTTTCCTTTACTGAGTGACCAAGAAGAAAAATAATGTAGGTTAATCAGAACTAATACTTTCTGGTATTAGAAAAGCTACAGGTTTAATAATACTATCTGATGAGACATTTAACTCAAAATTGGATATACATAAAATGTAGATGACATTTTCAATTTATAGCCATCAGAGAACAACTTTTTAAATAACTTTTTAAATATTTTTATACTTTGAAATGCCATAAGCTTCCTTGTTAGAAATATTTTTAAATGATATTAAAATTAAATAGGCACTTAATTCTCTTTAGTTATTATCTGTAATTCCTAATGTAATAATCACTATAAAAGGGAGAAAATAATTGAATTCTTACACTATCATTGGGTGGATGGCATGTATTAAAAAATAATTTGTGGGGCTTTTATAGATTGTATAGGGCAGCACTGCCCAATAGAAATATGTTGAGCCACAAATGTGATTTAAAATTTTCTATAGCTTTGTTAAAAAATAAAAAATAGGTAAAATTAATTTTATTAATGTGTTTATTTAATGCAATATATTCAAAACATTCTTTCAATATGTAAATACAATTGAGATATTTTACATTCTTTTTTTCCCCCCATGCCAAGTCTTCAAAATCAAAAGTGTGTGTTCCACACTTAAAGCACATCTCAGTTCAGATTAGCTAAACCTCAAGTACCTAGTAGTGACATGGCTTTCATATTGGACAGTGCAGCTATAGATAGTAAATTCTATACAAGTATGGAGAAAGGATAAAGTAGAAATTGAACTGAGCCTTAAAGAATAGCTAAGAAAAGAGTATGCTGGAGAACAAATCTGTAAAGTGATGGGAATTAAAATAGGAGATATAATTTGAAATCACATAATAGAGTGGCTTGAATCTAGGGAATTTGTTTTGTATGGGGGATGTGTATGTGAGAAATATATGTTAGAGGGTGCTTAATCCATGTCTTGTACATGAGCATTTGATAAATATTGAATTAATATTTAAGTGAATTAATATGAGGCAGAACAAGAAAAATGCCGGAAGAATACTAACAAAGCCTCATAGGTCTCCTTGTGCTTAGGGTATATTGGTGTTCTGTGATTAGCAATATGATGGAGATTAGTAATATGATGGAGAATGATCAAAACGGATGAGATTTGAGAAAAGGTTTTAGATTTGACCATTATTGGTAAGTTATTTTTAAATGGTTTATTTATTTTTATTTTTAAATTTTATTTATTTATCTTTTTTTTTTTTTTTAAAGATTTTATTTATTTATTTGACAGAGAGAGAGAGAGATAGCGAAAGCAGGAACACAAGCAGGGGGAGTGGGAGAAGGAGAAGCAGGCTTCCCGCGGAGCAGGGAGCCGGATGCGGGGCTCGATCCCAGGACCCTGGGATCATGACCTGAGCCGAAGGCAGACGCTTAACGACAGAGCCATCCAGGTGCCCCTATTTATTTATCTTAATAGATCTTATTTATTTATTTATTTGACAGAGACACAGTCAGAGAGGGAACACAAGCAGGGGGAGTAGGAGAGGGAGAAGCAGGCTTCCCATGGAGCAGGGAGCCTGATGCAGGCCTCGATCCCAGGACCCTGGGATCATGACCTGAGCCGAAGGCAGATGCTTAACGACTGAGCCACCCAGGTGCTATTTTTAAAGATGTATTTAGTTATTTGAGAGAGAGCAGGAGGGGAGGAGCAGAGGGAGAGGTTGAGAATCTCAAGCAGACTCTGTGCTGAGTGTGGAGCCCAACATGGGGCTCAGTCTCACGACCACAAGATCATGATCTGGGCTGAAATCAAGAGTCAGATGCTTAACCAACTGAGCCACCCAGGCGCCCCTATATATTTTATTTAGATATAACTTACATACAGTGAAGTGCACAAATCTTATGAATACAGCTCAGTGAAATTTTACATATAGGTACACATAACTTCTACTCAGATCAAAATACAGAACACTGAGAAAGGTGCTTTGTGCCCCTTCCTATTAATTCCCCCTCCAGAAGTAACCACTATTTTGATCTCTATCACCATGAATAAGTTCGGCTTATTTTTGAACTTGTTTATGGCATATTTGTCCTCCTTTCCAAGGGTACTGAGAATTGATGGCTTGAATCTTTTTCTTTTCTATCCTTGTTTGGCATTAAGTGAATTTGGAGGTAATGAGATGGTAAGTAGTTGGTTCCATGGCTCTTCCTTTTTTTTTCCCCCCCAGTGTGGTTTATGCCAAAATCAGAGAGGTGTTTCTTAGTTTTCATTAATATTGACCCTTTAGAAGTTTTATAATGAGAAAATTTGTTTAGAATGCAGAGATTTGAATTGTTTCTAGAGATAACATAGTTATCTGGCTTGCTTTCATTACAGTATTTTCTAGGCATATAGCCAAGAGGTAGAGGAGGTCTTGGATTGCCTCCTTATATAGAGGCCTTTTGGAACCTCTTTAATAGTAGCTTCTAAGCATTATGTGAGTTAGCTTTCAAGCATCGCAGGTTACTTAATAAGGCGTTTGAGTATTTCTGATTGTGATTGTAGGGATAAGAATAAATTGGTATATTTCTGTTTACAGCTCAGTATCCATTCTCAACCTGAAAGATTTTGACATTTATGTGTAAAGAACTAAAATGTTACCTTAAGGACAGTTACACAAAAATTTGAATGGTTAAAATCCATGAGGTAGGTACACTTTACTAAATGAGAACTGAAATGGAGTTAGTGATCATGATTTTACTTCTAGCGCTTGAATCAATTTTATTTTTCAAATGGAATTAATGGTTACAACATCGTGTTTCATAAATACTGAGCAGCGGAAGCCCTGTTTACTAGTATAACAATTGGTGCTTTGGGAGAAGGATTTTTATTTCTGAAATATGTATTATAATAAAGTTGTAAAAAGTATATAACAATGAAAATATGTATCTTTACATTCTAGTATGCCTAGTTTTGAGGAATAGATATGTTTTATAAATTGTGCAGAAGTGGACATTTAGCTTAGATGGTTAAGCATCTGCCTTCCGCTCAGGTCATGATCCCAGGGTCCTGGGATCGAGTCCCGCATTGGGCTCCTTGCTCAGTGGGGAGCCTGCTTCTCTTTCTCTCTCTCTCTCTCTGGCAAATAAATAAAATCTTAAAAAAAAAAAAAAGAAAAGAAAATACCTTTCTTGTTAACGTTGGATTATGAATACTTTTGAATTTATGAATGAAAATATTTAAAGTTTTGGTTTTTTAAAATGTATAATAACTTTGCTTAATACACTCTTCTCTAAGAATTTTAATAGTTGTCTTGAAGAAATAAAACCTCATCTATCAACTTACATAGGTTTTGTATTTGTGAAGTATAGAAGGCTAAAGCAAAATTGGTTAGATTAGACCTTGAAAACATACGGTTATTATCTACAAAATACTAATTTTATATAATACCTTTTGGGTAAGATTTAGAAAACCACAAACAAAACAGTTCAAATGTTACTAATGAACAGCCTTAAGAGCTGACTTCTCTGGGTAGAAAAAACACATTTAAGGGTATGTTCTATGTTTTTGTGTTGTTTTGACAAAAATGGCTATTATATTTGAATTTAGTTTTGGGAGATTGGATTTTTTTGTATGCAGAAAAACCTTATTGTATGGTTGTATTTTCTCCAACCTTTGCTTGTTTTCATTGGGTTAGTTATATAGAATTCATGTAGTATCTCACTGGGGGTAAGAATGCTGAAATAATAGAGCAAAGGATATGGTTCCTCCTCTAAAGAGCTCATGAGCTAAGACACAACTTGAGGAGTACTTAATAATGAAATATTTGAATTACTGAGTTGACACAAAATAAAATGAGTGGTATCCAGTAAGATTGGACTAATTAATTAAGCTTCTTGGCAAAAATATTTTTATAATCTAGGTTTTGAAGAAGTATGAATAGATTAGTGGGGAGGGAAGGGAGTATCAACTAGGGAGAAAGGTATGTTAAAAAGCACAGAGATGGGAATTGTGGAATGCAAGCATTTTCCTTACTCAAAGTAGAATCTATTTTAAATGAATGTAATGAAAAATAAATTTGATAAGATTGTGGCCTGAGCTGGAGGAATCTAAAGAAATTTGGATTAGAAATTAGAAATAAGGGATTCAACTAAAGTCCACTGAACAGAAATAAATGAAGAAAAATAAAAAAGATTAGCAGCCACATATAACATGACTGAGAGAAAGATTGAAGTGAGGAAGTTAGAGGTTATTATCTTGGTGGGAGGGAGGGAGTAAGGATCGGTAGTTTTAAAATCAGGCAGGTGAAGTGTGTGGCTCCTGTTTGTCATGCAAAGTTAAAATTAGAATGGAACAGTCTTGTTATCTCTAGCTATTGAAAATAAATTTACTTGGACACACAATTTGCAAATAAGTTACTAACACTAATTGGGATACATCTGCTTTGTTCTATAAAAAACTGATGAGCTTTTAAGTTTGATTGGAAAACTAAGTAAAACTCAAGAAAGTTATGCTATAGTGGTATTTTCTGAAATGCTAGTACTTTGAACTAAAAAAAAATGCTTGAGATGAATAATAAGAAGAGCTTGTTTGTAATTGTAATGTTGTATTTTGAGTTATAATAGTACATTGTAGCCATGGTTTAAGAGACATTCTAATTGGTATAGGAGCTGGTGGGAAAACAGATAATAAAAATTAGTCTGGACTTTCAGTGTTTAAATTTGTTTTCAAATAAATGCTTATTTTAAAATTTAGGATAGTTGAGAACAAACTGCTTTTATTGGGGGAAAAGATTCCTATAGTTCCCTTGGAACAGAAGTATTTTTTGAAATTTAAGATGTAAGTTGTTTGTCTTTACTGGAGTTTTTAAGAGTTCTTGAATGTGTACCATGTCTTAAAGTGAGTAAGATTATTCTTAAAACTGAAGAAGTTTTTAAAAAGAGTTATTTATTAGAGAAAGAGAGAGAGAGCACTCGCTGTGGGGAGGGGCAGCTAAGAGCAGACTGTGCAATGAGCACAGAGCCTGATGTGGGTCTCATTCCCACGACCCTGAGATCACGACCTGATCCCAAACCAAGAGTTGGATGCTTAACAGACTGCACCACCCAGGCGCCCCTTAAAACAGAAGAATTTAAAAACTATGAAAAAATTATACAAGTAATACAATTAAAAATTGTTTTCTGCCCTTTTTAGAGTTAGTAAATAGAACAGAATTTGGGAGTTAATAGAGTCTAGGAACTTAAGATAGTATGTTAGTCTTACTTTAACAAGTTTACATTTTAATCATTCTCACAGTTAATATAGGGTTAACTTCAGTTAGTAAAGAAGTTAGGTTTCTGGCAACATGATAAAATAGGGAGGTACATTTGACTGTGTCCAAGTTACCTGTTGAAATGTCAGTTAAAGCAAAAGAAAATAGGCTGTTCCCTACTGTCACTGGAAATAGAGATTTCATCCATCCTCTGAAGTTTGGCATTTTGGTATAAATAGTATGGGTGAGAAGGGATGACAGCAGAACGGTTTACTCTCTGATTATCATGATGAACTATTGGTATGGGAATAGGAAGCTTCCCTGAAAGCCCTCCCCTGGACCTCTTTTCTTCTTCCCTTTTTGCCTGTAAACTTCTTGGAAATGGATCCACCCCCACCTCTTTGTTCTCCTTCGGTCTATACAAGCTGAAAAACAACGAAAAATCACCATGTGCATGAGGAGAGGCCGCAGTTTGAGAGGGATGGGGACTAGGAAACAAAATTGACTATTCCATACACATTGATCCTACCAAAAAGTTCATACAGGAAAGAGGTGGAGGAGATGGAGATAATTTCCAGTTGCTGTGATGGAACCAAAAATCTTATGCTAGGTCAGTGAATGCCTTAATGATGGCAGTGCCATTTAGAGTGATACAAATGGCATCCTACGTAGGTGTCCTTTAGTATGATATTCCTTGTCTAACTTTCTCCTGGTTCATATTATTTTCCAAAACTTATTCACCAACTTCCTGTCAAGTTTGGTTACCTTAAACCCTTCCAATAGCTTTTTCTTCATGTAACGGGAGTTGGTCCTCCTCACTCCCCACCTTTACATACTGAATTAAAAATTCTTGGTGTGTGGTTTTGAGTTTTATCTAAGACATAATAACAGAAATCTTAAAAATAAAGGAATGGCAAAAATACGAAAACTTACAAGTTCATCAATTCAAGCAAAGGAGAAAACCTTTCTAGGGTAAAATGGATGAAAAAAGGCATTTTTTAATTAATAAAAAGAACTAAACACTATCAGGCTTGAACTTTTGTGTGATAAACAGCATTGAAATGAGAAGTGTAGAGTAAGTAGCCTTTTTTTAGAGAAATTAGTAATATCAACTTTATCTCTCAGAATTTAATAGAACAAATAAACAAAAATTAAGGCTATAAAGATTTGAGTAGCAGTATGTTTTACTTACTAGATGTATGTCAAACTTTGTTCCAAATAGAGAATAGACATTCTTTTCAAATTCCTGTGAATTTTTAAAAAATTGTGTCTTGGGCTTCAAAGAGAATTTGAAGTTTTAAATTAGAGAAATTGAATTGTATAGTCCAATGTTTTTTGACTAAAGTAATAAAACTAGATGTTAAAGCCAAATGATTATAACTACTTGGATGATGAAAACTCTGTGTACTCCTGGGATTTAAGCTTAAATTTAATACTGATTAGAGGTTAACGACAATGAGCACATGACACAAAAAACAAATGAGATTAATATTCATTTAAACATCATGAGTTAAAAAACTACTTTGCTCTCAAATTCCTAATAGAATTATAATAGTGGTTTTCTTTTTTTTTAATAATTTTTTTAAAGATTTTATTTATTTATTTAATTGACGGAGAGAGACAGCGAGAGAGGGAACACAAGCAGGGGGAGGGTCAGAGGGAGAAGCAGGCTTCCCGCTGAGCAGGGAGCCCGATGCGGGGCTCAATCCCAGGACCCTGAGATCATGACCTGAGCTGAAGGCAGTCGCTTAACCAACTGAGCCACCCTGGCGCCCCTATAATAGTGGTTTTCTTAAAAAGGCATTGGGTGTCAAGGACAAAGAAAACTGGAAAGTTGATCACAGAAGTAAAACTTTGGAAGCTTGAAAGCAGCAAGTGGTAACTAATTTTGTAGATCTGAGAAAACTGAATTTTCTGCTCTTAGTAGGGGAGGCCTAGAATTGGTACTGTATACTCTGGGATGCTTCAGAAATTGGTGGCTTCATGTACTTTGAAAGAATTGCCCAAAAGTGTATAATAACAAGTAAGCAACACTTGTGGTACTAGGAAAGGGTTTCCTACCTTCAGGTTTCTTCTCTGATATTCAAATGGAGGATTTCTGTATTTGAGAACTCCACACACAGCTTGGGTTAGGGTGTCATACTAAAAAAACAGAATTACACAGCAATCTGTATGTTGAACCAGGAATCATCCCCAGCCTCTTTTTCTCTATTAGTTCTGAGAATACTGGGGGTCAGGCTCATAACCCCAGATGTGAGATTGGAAGATTAATCCTGTTATAGCAAACTAACGATCAGGAAAAAAGACCAACAGATAACAACAGATGTGGATCTACCCAGGGAAATGGCCCAGATGGGCCCAGATTGATCATCTTGCAATGACACCTACCCATTAACACAGGATTTCCAGATAGCTTTTATATGTTTCATTTTAAGATATGACAATAAGGATCATTAAACATTTGAGGATAACCCCAGTATGAAAGCAGAGATAGAAACAGCAGTCCCCCCGCAAAAAAACCCCAAAAAACCCCAAACTTAAAACGTTACTGAAATATGTTTGGAAGTAAGATAATTGTATCTTTGAAACAAGAAAGGATGCTTGCTAGAAAAAGTAAAAAGGCAACCCTCAGAAAACAAAAGCTCTTAGACCTTTAGAATGTGAAATAATAGGATTGGAAATATAGAATATGAGATACTTAATAGAAGAGTTAGAAGTTTAGAATATTAAATTCTTGCAGACGGTTGGAAGATAAAGTTGAAATCTTCCAGAAAGCAGGACAAAAAGTGATGTAAAGTAGAAGATAAGGAAATTAGAAGATCATATTTGGTGAGTTCAACAAATGAAAGATAAGAATTACAGGATGGGAGGGCGCCTGGGTGGCTCAGTTGGTTAAGCGACTGCCTTCGGCTCACGTCATGATCCTGGAGTCCCTGGATCGAGTCCCGCATCGGGCTCCCTGCTTGGCAGGGAGTCTGCTTCTCCCTCTGACCCTCCTCCCTCTCATTCTCTCTGTCTCAAATAAATAAATAAAAAATCTTTAAAAAAAAAAAAAGAATTACAGGATGGGAGAAGATGTGTGGAGGAAATTAATATAATTGAACAAAAAACTTGGGTTTTCACATTGAAACGCCTTACAGAATGCTCAGCGTAGTGATCGAAAAACAACACATCAAAGTACGTCATGATGAAATTTCAGACACCAGAAATAAAAGGAAGATCCCAAAAGCTTTCCCATATGAAGCATATAAAAGAGATTAGGAATCAGTAACAGTGGAAAGGAATTGTTAATGGAATAATGCCTTCAAAACTCTTGAAGGAAAGGTATTTCCAAACTACTAATTCAAGCTATCAAGTGTGGGAATAGGCTAAAATTATGAAACATAAGAGGTTGTTAGAATATTTCCTTCCATTGCACTGTATCTCAGGAAGTTACTAGAGGACATGGACTTTATGAAAATGATGGGTTAAGTAAAAAAGAGGAATTCTCCAGGAAATAGAATTTAGTATAGGAGAGAAGTAAAGAGAACACATAACTAAAATGGTGAGGGAAATCCAAGAAGGGTGGGCTGTGCAGCAGGTCTGAAGAATGATCAGTTCAGATTGGGACAAGAAGAAAAGAGGATCTAGATGGTATGTCTTTAGAAACACTTGTATGCGAGCACACGTGAAATAGAGGGGATTTTTGTGATTTTATTCAAAAGGGACATTTATCTATAGTTTTCTTTTCCTGTGATGTCTTGGTTTTGGTATGAAGGTAAAATAATGACTTCATAAAATGAATTAGGAAATGTTCCTTCCTGTTCTGTTTTGGGGAAGGTTTGAGAAGCATTGGTGTCAATTCTTTAAACATTTGGTTTAAAGGTAGATTGCACCAGAGAATCCATCTAATCCTGTTTTATTTTTGGTAAGTTTATTCATTATTTAATCTCTTTAATTTAGTATAGGTCTATTTAGATTTTCTGCCTCTTCTTGATTCAGTTTCAGTAGTTTTTTCCTAGAAATTTGTCCATTTTGTCTAGGTTATTTAATTTGTTGCTATGCATTTGTTCCTGGTGTTCCCATATAATCCTTTTTATTTCTTATTATAACGCCAGTAGTAATGATCCTTTTATCATTCTTGATTGTAATAATTTGTCGTTTTTTCTTGGCCAGCCTTCTGAAGGTTTGTAAATTTCATTGATACTTTCAAGGAACCAACTTTTGATTTCATTGATTATTCTGTATTTTCTGTTCTCAGTTTCATTCATTTAAGCTGTAATCTTTATTATTTTCTCCATCTGCCTGTTTTGGGTTTAGTTTTTTCTTTTTTTGTTTTTTTAAGGTCAAAGGTTAGGTTATTGAATTGAGATTTTTTTTAATGTAGGAATATATAGCTATAAATTTCCCTTTAAACATTGCTTTCACTTCATCATTTAAATTTTGGCGTACTTGTGCTTTTGTTTTAACATATTTTATAATTTCCCTGTGTGATTTCTTTGATCTATTGGTTATTTAGTTGCTTAATTCCCACATATTAATTTCCCATATTTCTTCTGTAACTGCTTTCTAGTTTGATTCCCTTGTGTGTGGAGAACATACTTTGTATGATTTTATTTCCTTAAAATTTTTGAAACTTGTATTATAGCCCAATATATGGTCTGTATTGGAGAATGTTCCATGTACACTTGAGAAGAAAGTGTTCTGCTGTTTTGAGTGGAGTATTCTGTAGATGAATGTCAAGTCTAGTTAGTTTATAGCGTTAAAGTCTTCCGTTTCCTTGCGTTTTTCTGTCTGGTTCTATCCATTATTGAAAATGAGGTATATAAGTCTCCAACTATTTTTATTTGTTTTTATCTGTTTATTTTTCCTTTCAACTTTATATGTTTCTGTTTCATATATTTTGAGTCTTTATTGTTAGGAGTATATATGTTTATAGTTGATCTATAATTTTTGATGAATTGATCCTTTTATTATTATAAAATGTCCTTCTTTGTCTCAACACTTTTTTTCCTTAATGTCTGTTGTGTCTGATAAGAGTATGGCTACTCCAGCTCTCTTTTGGTTACAGATTGCTTGGTATATCTTTTTCCATCCTTTTACTTTCAGCTTATTTGAATCTAAAGTGTCTTTGAACCTACAGTGTATCTCTTTTAGATAACATCTAATTGGATTGTGGTTTTTTGCCCATTCTGTCAGTCACTGGATTTTGATTGGAATGACCAATTAATTTGCATTTAATGTAGTTACTGATAAGGGAGGATTTATGTCTGCTATTTTGTTGTTTTCTGTGTCTTAAGATTTTTTTCTGTTGTTCCTTTATTCCTCAACTGTTGCCTTCCTTTGTACTAAATAGATTATTTTCTAGTACCATTAAAATCCATTGTTCCTTTTTTTCACTATATATTTTTTTCATTGTGGTTGTCCTGGGAATTGCAGTTAATAACTTACTTCAGTCTAGTTCAGATTAATATCAATTTCAAAAATATACAAAAATTTTGCTCCTGTATAGCTCCATTCCTTCTCCTTCCTTTGTGCTATTATTGTCATGTAAGTTACCTCTATATGTCTTTTAAATGATAGAAGAAAAAAGTTACAAAATTAAAAATTATACTGTCTTTTATATTTACCTATCTAGTTACCTTTTTTGTGCTCTTTATTCTTCAGGTGGATTCAAGTTACTGCCTAGTGTCCTTTCATTTCAGCCTTTAGTATCTCTTGTATAGCAGGTCTTCTGGCAACCAGTTCTGTCAGTTTTTGGTTATCTGTGAATGTCTTAACTTTCATTTTTGAAAAGTAAAGAATTCTTGGTTGACAGTATTACTTGTTCAGTACTTTGAATATGTCTTCCTATTGCCTTTTGGCTTCCATGGTTTCTGATGAGAAATTATTAATTTTATGGAGGATCTCGATACGTGACAAGTCACTTATCTATTGGCTTCTTTCAGGATTCTCTGTTTTTTGAGTTCCTTGAGCTTTTTGGGTGTTAGGGTAATATTTTTCATTAAATTTAGGGGAATTTTCAGTGATTATTTATTCAGATATTGTTTCTGCCCTTTCCCCTCCTCTCTTTCTGGGACTCCCATTATGTGTATGTTGGCATGTTTAATGATGTCCTTCAGGTATCTTAGATTCCTCTTTTTTTTTTTTTTCCTTCATTTGTTTTTCTTTCTGTTTTTGGAGTAGATAATCTCGATCTTCACATCCACTGATTTCTTCCTTCTGCCTGCTCATATCTGCTGCTGAAAACTTCTAGTGAATTTTTAATTTTATTTAAATTTTTTTAGTTTTCAGCGCCATTTCTGTTTCATTCTTTTTCATGATTTCTTTCTCTATGTTTTCTGTTTGTGGGACATCCATCTCATACTTTCCTTTAGTTCGTTTGACAAAGTTCCTTTAGTTCTTTGAACATGTTTAAAGTAAGTGATTTATGAATATTGCCTAGTAAGTCTAATGTCTGTGTTTCCTTGGACAGTTTCTGTTGACTGCTTTTTGTTTGTTTTCCCATGTGTATGAGCCATTCTTTCTCATATAGTTAGAAGTTTTATCATTTTTTTGTTGAAAACTTCATTTTAAATAATGTGGCAGCTTTGATAATCAGATTCTCCCCTTCCCAGTGCTTGTTGTTACTATTTGTTGTTTATTAAACTAATAAAGAGTTTTTTTAAACGAATTCTGTAAAATCTGTATTTTTTTTTTTTTTTTAAGATTTTATTTATTTGACAGAGAGAGACACAGCGAGAGAGGGGACACAAGCAGGGGGAGTGGGAGAGGGAGAAGCAGACTTCCTGTGGAGCAGGGAGCCCGATGCGGGGCTCGATCCCAGGACCCTGGGATCATGACCTGAGCCGAAGGCAGACGCTTAACTGACTGAGCCACCCAGGCGCCCCTGTAAAATCTGTATTCTTTATCATGGGTGGCCCCTGAAGTTTCTATTCAGTTAGCTTAGTGGTCTAATAATTCAACAGAGATGTCCTTAAATGCCTGAAATCTCCCAGTCTCAACATTCAGAAAGGAATTTTATAATTTTGCCTTACACTTCCTGCTTGTGCAGAGCCTCTGGTTAGCCAGAGGTGAGTGCTTAGGGTCTTCTCAGGCCTTTCCTGAGCATATGCACATCCCTATGCTTACATGTGACCATCTAGATTCTCAGGAATATATTGCAGCTTTTCTTAGCACCCAGTTTTTCTTTTTCAGCTCTTTTGGTTAGCCTGTTGTTTGTCTTATCCACTGCCTTGGTCAGCTGCAATATAAAAAAGTGGCCTCTGATAGTTTTTTGACAAACACCCTTGGGGAAAAGTTTTGTTTTGTTCTCTTTCTGCATTGGGTGAGCTCCGAGGTCAAATTAAGGTAACTTTAGGAGTGGGGTCTTCCAAGAAACCACCAAACATGTCAAATAATGACAGTCCTCTGGGAATGTAGTAGAGGTGATCTCATCATCTTCTGCCCCCCCCCCCCCCAAGTATAGCTGCCGGGCTATTAGTTTTCACCAGGTTTGTGGACTGTTGAGTTTCAAAGCTACCATAGAGCTGGAGTGGGAGGATGGGAATAGGGCAAAATAAAATGCCACAAAATTTGCTGGTCTTAATCAAGATTTAGCCATCTTTCTTGAATAAGAAAGTCTTGCAGCAAGACTTTGGTTAATTTCTCGTTTGGAAAATGTTGACTCTTTTTTTTTTTTTTTTGCCATTGTTCTTGTCAATTTAATGGAGATGATGTTTTTCAGATGTCCTTATTTTGATATTTTTGCTGTGTCTTACTGTTGAGTTTTGAGAGTTCTATTTTAGAGTCTTGTTATGTAGTTTGCAAACGTCTCCAACTCTGTCACTTGTTTTTTAATCCTCTTAACAGGATCTTTCACAGAGTAAATAAAAGATTTTTGATTTGATGAAGTCCTGTTTATCAATTTTTTTTTATGGATCATGCTTTTGGTGTTAATTCAAAGAATTCTTTTTCTAGGTCTAGATCCTGATGATTTTTTTTTCTATCTTCTACAGGATTAATAGTTTTACATTTTAACATTTAAATCTATAGTCCACTTAAAATTAATATTGGTATAGAGTGTGAGATTTAAGTTGGTATTCTTTTTTTTCTCTCTTTATATTCAGTTGCTCCAGCACCAGTTGTTGAAAAGACCTATTTTTCTCCATTGAATTGTTTTAACACTTTAGTGAAAAAGTCAGCCATCCTTATGTAGGGCTTTGAGGAGGTTATAGAAAATATAGCACGAATACTAGAGAGTTAATTCATTTTCTTATGTAGGAGGCAATTAAATCCAAAATGAAAAACCAGTATAACCAAATTGTTTAGAAATTGGGTGGGGGAGGGATGGTTAGAGAAGAGGTGGTGGGTAGTGCTGATTTTCATAACAAGCTTTATTTCATTCTTAAAATATGCGTTTATATAATTTTAATTAAAATAAAAACAAATACTGTAGGGTAGGTAATGCCAGTGCTTAGGGGGAAAGTTTAAAACCTTAAATGTCTATATTTTTAATTTTGAAATGTTTTTAATGTGGAAAAAATACTCAATGCATGGTAAAAAAAATGTACAACTTCAGAATTCAAAAGTGTGTACCTGCTTAACCAACCCCTAGTCAAGAATTAAAACATTGCCAGTTCCTCCATTCTTTTCCCTTCCAGTCAAACCTCTCCCTCTGTCCTTGAGAGACTACCGTCTAACCTTTATGGTTTTTGTTTTGTATTTTTATATTTTTACCACTTTTTGAACTATATATTTTTTCCTGTTAATGAAATGTATATAAATGGATCTTGGCTTTTCCAGCATTGTTTGTGAGATTCATATCTATTTTTGCATGTAACTATAGTTCATTCAGTTTCATGGCTGTGCAGGCATACCTCATTGTATTGCACTTCACTTTGTTGAGCTTTGCGAATGGTGGTTTTTTGTTTTTTGTTTACAAATTTAAGGTTTGTGGCAACCCTGTATCTAGCAAGTCTATTGGTGCCATTTTTCCAACAGCATTTGCTCACTTCATGTCTTTTTTATCACATTTTGGTAATTCTTGCAACATTTCAAACTTTTTAATTATATTTCTGATGGTGATCTGTGATCAATGATTGCTGATGCTATTATTATAATTGTTTTGGCAATTATAAGATGGCAAACTTAATAAATGTTCTGCTCCACTGACTGGCTGTTCCCCTGTCTCTCTCTTTTGACTCGGGCCTCCCTATTCCCTGAGACACAATATTGAAATTAGGCCATTTAATAACCCTATAATGGCTTCTAAGTTTTTAAGTGAAAGGAAGAGTTGCATGTCTCTCACTTTAAATCAGAAGCTAGAAATGATTAAGCTTAGTAAGGAAGGCAAGTCAAAGGCTGAGATAAGGCCAAAAGCTAGGCCTCTTGGACCAGTTAGTCAAAGTGTGAATGCAAAGGAAAAGTTCTTGAAGGAAAAGTGCTACATCAGTGAACACATGAATGACGAGAAAGTTAAACAGCCTAATTGCTGATGTGGAGAAAATGTTAGTGGCCTGGATAAAAGATCAGACCAGCCACAACATTCCCTTAAGCCAGAGCCTAAGGCAGAGCAGTAGGCCCTAACTCTCTTCAATTCTGTAAGGCTAAGAGAGGTGAGAAGGCTGCAGAAGAACTGTTTGAAGCTAGCAGAGTTTTGGTTTACAAGGTTTAAGGAAAGAAACCTTTAGAACATAAAAGGGCAAGATGAAGCAGCCAGTGATGATGTAGAAGCTGCAGCAGGTTCTTCAGAAGATATCTAGCTAAAATAATTAACAAAGGTGGCTACACTAAACAACAGATTTTCAATGTAGACAAAGCAGGCTTATATTGGAAGAAGATGCCATCTAAGACTATCCTAGTTAGGAAAAGCCAGTGCCTAGCTTCAAAGGGCAGGTGACTCTTGTTGGGGGCTAATGCAGTTGGTGATTTTAAGTTGAAGCCAGTGCACATTTACCATTGTAAAAATCTTAGGGCCCTTAAGAATTGCACTAAATCTACTCTGCCTGTGCCCTATGAATGGAATAACAAAGGCTGGTTGATAGCGTATCTTTTTATAACATGGTTCACTGACTATTTTAAGCCTACTGTTCAGATCTACTGCTTGGGTAAAAAGATTCCCTTGTAAATATTACTGCCCACTGACAATGTACTTGATCAAGAGCTCTGACAAAGATGTACAGTGAGGTGAATGTTGTTTTCATGCCTGCTAACCCAACATCCATTCTGCAGCCCATGGATCAAGGAGTAAATTCAACTTTCAAGTCTATTTAAGAAGTACATTTTTTTAAGACTGTAGCTGCCATAGATAGTGTCTCCTCTGATAGATCTGGACCAAGTAAATTGAAAACCTGGATTTACCATTCTAGATGCCATTAAGAACATTCATAATTCACGGGAAGCGGTCAAAATAAAAACACAAACAGGAATTCGGAAGAAGTTGAATTCAACCCTCAGAGGTGACTCGGAGGGGTTCAGGACTTCAGTGGAGGCAGTAACTGCAGATGTGGTGGAAATAGCAAGAGAACTAGAACTAGAAGTGGAGCTTGAAGATGTGACTGAATGGCTGCAATCTCATGATAAAGCTTGAACCGATGGAAGAGTTGCTTCATAGGGAAGAGCGAAGAAAGTGCTTTCTTCAGATGGAATCTACTCCTGGTGATGATGCTGTGAAGACTGTTGAAATGACAACAAAGGGTATACATATTACATACATCCTTAGTTGATAAAGCAGCAGCAGGGTTTGAGAGGATTAGGCTCTAATTTTGAAAGAAGTTCTGCTCTGGGTAAAATGTTACCAAACAGCATCACATGCTACAGAGAAATCATTAGTGAAAGGAAGAGTCAATACATGTGCCAAACTTCATTGTGGTCTTATTTTAAGAAATTGCTACAACCACTCTAATCTTCATGAATCACCACCCTGATTAGTTAGCAGCCATAAACATTGAGGCAAGACCATGACTTGCTGATAATCCAGAAAATGGTTAGCATTTTTTAGCAATAAAATATTTTGAAACTAAAGTGTGTACTTTTAAAAGACATACTGCTATTGCACACTTAATATACTATAGTATAGTGTAAACAACTTTTACATGCACTGGGAAACCAAAAAATTCATTTGACTTGCTTTATTACAATTTTGCTTTATTGTGGCAGTCTGGAACTGAACCCACACTATCTCTGAGGTGTGCTTGTACAGTACGGTACGTTATATGAATAACCCACAATTTATTCATTGTTACGGATGGAAATTTGGATTATTTCTACGTTTTAGGCTTTCATAAATAAGGCTGCTGTTTATTTCCTTGCACATGTCTCCTAGTGCGCACACATGCACACATTTATATTTAGTAAATAGGAGTTTAATAGCTTAGTTTTAGAGTGTATTTATGTTTAATTTAAGAAGATATTAAAAACTTTTTTTCCCAAAGTGTTTTGTATCAATTTATAATCTCATCAACACTTTTGTACTTCATCTTCACCAACATTTTGTATTGTTAATTTTTAATTTTAGCAATTTTTGTGGATGTGTAGTGGTTTTATTTCCCATTTACCTGATTCCAAATGTGATTGTACCTTTTTAGATATTTATTGGCCAGATTTTATAAATATTTTGTGTATTTTTGGAAAGAATTGTGTTCTGCAGGTTTTTAGGTATAGTATTTATATGTGTCAAGTCAGTTGGTTAAGCATGTTGTTTAAAACTTCTACATCCCCCCACAATTAATTGCAACATGTTGGTTCAGTTAGAGATGTGTTAAAATCTTCCGTTATTATGGATTTGTCTTTCTTGTGTTGCTGCCCATTTTTGCAAATTTAGAATTGTTTAATGTTTCTGATGAGTTGAACATTTTATCATCATCATTTCTCGTTGTCTTTGGTAATGCCCTTTGCTTTGCGGTCTACCTTAACTAATAACAATATGGCTACACGGGCCTTATAGTTAGTGTTTGGGTGATTCATTTTCTCCCCCCAACTTTTAAGTTTTTCTGTGCCTTTTTGTTTCAGAATTGTTTCGTGTATCCACACCATATCATTGTTTTTATTTCAATCTGATCTAACACTTCATCATTTAATTGTAAAGTTTATTTGGATTTCATGTAATTATTAATGTCTTGGGGCTCAAATGTAGAGTCTAATGTGCTTTCTATTTATTCTGTTATGTTCTTTTTCTCACCTTTCTTGCTGTCTTTTTGGATTAAGTATTTTTATTCTCTCCTTCCCCCATCTTTTTTTTTTTTTAATTCTGTTTTACAGTCTGCTAGACACAAATCTCATTTTTATCTGAAAATATCTTTTTTTATTCACCTTCATTTTGAAGGATAGTATCACTGGATATAGAAGGTATTGCTCTAGCATGTCCCATTTTTTCTTTTTTCTTTTTTTTTTTTTTAAAGATTTTATTTATTTGACAGAGAGAGATACAGCGAGAGAGGGAACACAAGCAGGGGGAGTGGGAGAGGGAGAAGCAGGCTTCCCGCGGAGCAGGGAGCCCGATGTGGGGCTTGATCCCAGGACCCCGAGATCATGACCTGAGCCGAAGGCAGACGCTTAACGACCGAGCCACCCAGGCGCCCTTGTCCTATTTTTTCTGATGTCAGCCATTACTTGTACTGTCATTTCCTATACGTAGCCATTTTTCTGTGGCCACTCAAGGTTTTCTCTACAGCCTTTAACAGCCTGACTATGATATGTGTGTAGAAATGTTTCTTTATGTTTATCCTACTTGGGTTTATTGAGATTCTTGGATCTGTAAATTACTGTTTTCTATTATCTGAGATGTTTTTGGTTGTTATTTCTTCAACAAACATTATTTTGAACCTTTTTTATTCTTCTGTTGCATCTTGTACATCAGTGTTGAATTGGGTGATATTTATGTTGGACTGCCTGATACTGTCCTACTGGTCTCTGAGACTGTTAATTTTTCTTCATTTTACTTTGTTTTCTGGACAGTGTTATTGCCATATTTCAAGCTCACTAATTCTTTGCCACCTCTAATCACCCCCTTCAGTTGAATTTTTTATTTCAGTTATTTTACCTTTCAGCTTTCTTTTTCATGGTTTCTCTCAATTCTTTGAGTTTATTTTCTTTTAATATTTGTAATATAGTTAGAATAGCTGTTTTGAATTCTTCATATGCTAACCCTAACATTCAGGGTGCTCAGGATCAGTATCTGTTGACTCCCCCTTTTTTCCTGAGTATGGATCACAGTTTATTGTTCTTTGTGTATGATACAATTTTGCTTGAAAACTGGACATTATGAATATGTTTTAGTGACTCTGGTTTCTATTCATGTTCTGGGAATTGGATGAAATTTATATTCTGATTTTGACGTTTGCCCTGTGATTTTCTTGCTCCTAGGGATTCCAATAATTTCCACCTGTTCTCCTGGGCTTGGGTTCTGTCCTCAGTCACTTCAGCCTTATAAGGCTTCAGCTCCCTATTGCCCAAACTGTGCACACTTGAGAAATACACTCTGTTGAAAAAGCATCAATAGTACAGCTCTGTTTTTCAAGTGTAAAAATACTGACCTCTGCTAACTTTTTCTCCTTGACCCTTTCAGTTGTTCTCTGTGCATACATAGTTTATCAGTCATCCAGTGATTTGGGCAAAATTTATACAGAGAATTTTTGTTTGACTGCTTCTCTGGTTCTCTTACTGCCATGTTCTTTCATTTAAATTCCATTTAAATTTTCAGCTGCTTTTCCAGGCTTAAATTCTGAGCCCTATGGTAGTGTCTTTTTCCAGAGATGATTTTCATTTGCTTGTGTCACACCTGGGGTCTCCAGCAGTCTGGGATTACTTTAATTAAATTTTAGGGATTGAGTTTTTTTATTTGCTCAGCTAAATGTCTTTAGGTAGGGCTGCAGTACGTGCAAGGACTTGTTTACTTCTGGCTCACTGGAGTTTAGTCCTTTGGGGTCTCAGCTGAAATAGTGGGCAGCATTTATATGGTTCCCACCGTTTCTGAACCTTACATTCCCCTTTTAGTTCTGTTAACTCTAACAATGTTAGAAATAATGATCAGTTTCTCAGCTGCCTCATCTGGATTGGCAAAAACCCCCAAGGCAAATCATCCTTGGGTGCTGGGTTGTTTTCTGTTTTTTGTTTTTAAGATTCTATTTATTTATTTGAGAGAGAGAGAGAGCGAGCATGAGCGAGGGTGAGGAGGGCGAAGGGCAGAGGGAAAGGAAGAAGCAGGCTTCCTACTGAGCAGGGAGCCCAATGCGGTGCTCAATCCCAGGACCCCGGGATTGTGACCTGACCTGAAGGCAGCCACTTAACCGACTGAGCCACCCAGGCCACCCAGGGTATCTGTAGGTTTCCATCCTGTCTTAGATCCTGGCCTGGTCATTCTTTACTGTTGTGTTAGCTTTTTGGTGCCTTCAGATTGATTGTTTTTAATATTTTGTTCAGTTTCTCTAGTAGGTTTCAGTAGGAGGATTGAGAAATATTTACTATTCTGCTATTAACTGCAATTATTTCAGGCATGTTTGGATTGATAGGTGCATATGATATTATTGTGATAATGTTTATATCTAGTGGCTTGGGTTTTTTCTGTGGTGACTTCATTCCTAAGTACGTTAGGAGGTGGGCAGAGATGGCTGCCTGACACATATAATTCTCATAGCTGTTATTTCCACTGAAGAGTATACCTTTCCTAGTACTTGCAGACATCCTGAGAAGAATTTTTAATTTCCCACTCTAGCCCACGTTCTCATCCATGAATAAATTACTGTGGCTACCTGAGGAATTCTCATCAGCCTGGGTGTCACTTGTTCATCCCTCAGTTCAGGGCCCTATAATTGGTACCACTTTAACAGTTGAGTAAGAGTGTTTTATTAATGGGCAGTCAGGGTGCTATTAACATAAATAAGAAAAGGAATGATAGCAGATTGCTCTATAATAGTTTTCATCGATTTTTGGAGGATCCTGAAAAATTTCATTATATGGTTGAATCTAGTAAAGCTGTCTAGCAACAGAATTTCACAAAAAATAATAGTGACTGGTAACATTACTTATAAAAATGATTTTGCTCGGTTTATATGTCTCTTGAGATTGACAAACTGACAAGATGTTTTGTAGAGTCACTGCTAATAAAACAGTAAAATAGACCCCTATGTCTCTTTTTTCCCTTGCCTTCAAAATTAAGATCTAGACCAATTGTTAATCTAAAATAACTCTTCTAGGGATAAGAATAATTTAATATGGTATCTTTAGGATAGAGTTATATCAGTTAGCTATTACTGTGTAACAAACTACTCTAAAACCTGGTGGTTTAAAACACATTTATTATTAAAACAAGTCTATGAGTCAGCTGGGCAGTATTTCTGGTCTTGGCTGGGCTCATTGATGAGTCTGCATTTAGCAGCAGTTCAAGAGGGTGGCTTTGCTTCTCTTGGCTGGGTTCTCTAGGATGGCCTGTGGTGGGACATTTGGGCTGTCTTGTTTCCTCCAGCAGATTAGACTGGGTTTGTTCTTATGGTGGAGGCAGGATTCTAAGAGCAGAAACATGCAAGGTCTCTCGAGGTCTAACTCAGATTTGGCAAACTGACATGCATTGCATTCCATTGGTCTTCCTTATAAGGAAGCCTAGAGTTAAAGGGCAGGGGAAAACACTCTCCCTCTTGATGGGTGAAACCCCAAAGCCTCACTGCCAAACGCATGGATAATGGAGTAGAATAGAATTGGGGCTACTTTGCAGACAGATTTTTTTTTTTTTTTAAGATTTTATTTATTTGACAGAGAGACACAGTGTGAGAGGGAAACAAGCAGGGAGAGTGGGAGAGGGAGAAGCAGGCTTCCCGCGGAGCAGGGAGCCCGATGTGGGGCTCGATCCCAGGACCCTGGGATCATGACCTGAGCCGAAAGGCAGACACTTAATGACTGAGCCACCCAGGTGCCCCATTGCAGACAGAGTTTTGATTCATGCTGTAAAATTAATTTCTGTGTTCTAGGGTGAGCAGTATTCTGTTTCAGTAGGAATTGTGTTTGAGTACAGAAGTTTAGGCAAGTATAAATTGAATACATCAATCTGTTTGAAGGTCCAGATGACTCTAGTTTACTTGTTTTGTAGGATATATCCTATGACATTTTGGAAGCATTGCTTGTGCAGTGAATTACCAATTGTAGAGTAATTGTAGTACCAGTGGTAGATGTTGAGAGATGATTCATTTTGTGTCTGTTCTTTTTTGGTTATAAATGACAGTATTATTTTTGTGCTCATTATTATTACTCTGACTTCTTTAATTTAAGATCTCATTGTTTTCCCAAGTTTATTAATATTTGTCTATTGTGATCTTACGCAGATTTGTTGAAGTATAACTGACATATAATCTTATGTTTTGTGTATATAATTTGAATAGATTTGATATCTATATATACCCATGAAACCATCACCACAAACAAGATAGTAAACATATCCTTTACCCTCAAAACTTTCCTTGTGCCCCTTTTTAATTCTTTCATACTTATTGCTCCTTCCCTTATGCAGTATATAATCTTTTTGTCTACATATTTTTCACTCATCATAGTTATTTTCAGGTTCATCCACATTGCATGTGTAATTAGTTCACTCTTATTCCATTATAAAGTTACAGTGTAAGGGTTCACATGTCTGTGGATGTTTTTTCCTTCAGCTTTTGGCCATTACAAATAAAGGTGAACATTTATATATAAGTTTTTATATCAACATATGCTTTCATTTCTTTGGGTAAATACCTAGGAGGGTGGAATGCCTGGATCATACATGTAGTGATGTATATTTGACACTTCAAGAAATGGTGAAACTTTTTACAAAGTAGTTGTGCCATTTATCTTCCTGTATGATTGTATGAGAGTTTCAGTACCTTCACACATTTACCAACATGTGGTATGGTTGGTCTTATTAATTTGAGCCATTCTTATAGTTGTATAGTGATAACTCATTATGGCTTAAATTTGTACTTTTCTAATGACAAGTGATAGTGTATTTTCATGTACTTAACATTCATATATCTTTGGTGAAAGATTTCACCAAAAGATTTGTTGCTTCAAGTCTTCTGCCCATTTTGTGATTGGGTTGTTTTGTTTTAATTGAGGTTTTAAAATGGATTTATTGAGAAATAATTGACATGTAGTGACGTACACATATTTAAAGTGTACAGTATAAGTTTTGAGGTATGTATACACCTAGGAAGCTATCACCACACAAACAAAATACTGAATACATTTATCACACCTGAAAGTTTCCTCATGCTACTTTGTGATTCTTCCCTTCTGAGCTACATTCCCCTTTTGGGTCTTTCTTTCAAAAGTGTTTAGTCTAGGGTTACTCTAGTCAGTGCTACCTGAATTAAGAGGTTTTCCACTCTGTCTGAAGGAAATAGGTCTTATTTTTGTCTTTGTTTGAGACTAGGGCAGTAATCCTTGTCATCCTTTTGAGTGGCTCTTTCCTTGGTCTTGGGTTTGTTTTAATAATACTTAATGGGTGTTCTCACTCTGTGCAGTTGTCTTCTCTCTAGTACTTTGCCCTGCAGTCCCTAGCTGTCTTAGCTTTGGACTTCCAATTCAGTCTCCTTAACTCAGGGAAACCGCCAGATTCTGCCTGGGTATCCTGTCCCCAGGTGAGGGTCTGTAGTAAGTTGGGATTGTTGGAGGGTTTACCTCATCTGTTTCCCTTCTCTTAGGGTTCAGCCTCTGTATTTGCCTGTCTAATATCCAAAAACTGTCATTTCATATATAGTTCTGGTTTTTTAGACTTTTCAGATGGAGGGCAAACTCAATCCCTGTTAATCCATCTTGGCCCTTGTATGTGTTTTTTTTTCTTGGTACTTACATATTTTTTAAATGTTAAAAAAAAAAACATTAAATTTACCATCTTAACCATTTTTAGTGTACAGTTCAGTGGTGTTAAGGATATCACATTGGGGGCGCCTGGGTGGCTCCGTCGTTAAGCGTCTGCTTTCGGCTCAGGTCATGATCCCAGGGTCCTGGGATCGAGCCCCGCATTGGGCTCCCATGCTCAGCGGGAAGCCTGCTTCTCCCCCTCCCACTCCCCCTGCTTGTGTTCCCTCTCTCGCTGTCTCTGTCTGTCTCTCTCTCTGTCAAATAAATAAATAAAATCTTAAAAAAAAAAAAGGATATTCACATTGTTGTGCAACAGATTTCTAAAACTGTTTATTTTGCAAAACTGAAACTCTGTACCCATTAGACTCTAATTTTATCACACCCTCACTTCCAACCCTTGGGTAACAACCTTTTTACTCTTTTTCTGTGATTTTGACTACTATAAATACTTCATGAGTGGAATCATACAGTGTTTGTCTTTTGTGATTGGCTTATTTTACTTAGCATAATGTTCTCAAGGTTCATCCTTAATGTGGCTTGTGATCGGATTTCCTTATTTTTAAAGGCTGCACAGTATTCCATTCCAGTGTTCCATGTATATACCACATTTCCTTTATTCTTCTGTCAATGAACTTTCAGCTTGCTTCTGCCAGTTGGTTATTGTGAATAATGCTGTAAATCTGTCTTTGAGATCCTACTTTGAATTCTTTTGGATATATACTCAGAACTGGGGTTGCCGTATCATAGGTTAATTCTATTTTTAATTTTTTTAAAGATTTATTTATTCATTAGAGAGAGAGAGAGAGAGCGAGCATGTGTGCAAGCAGGGGGAGGGGCAGAGGGAGAAGGAGAGGAAGAGGGGAAGCAGACTCCCCGCTGAGCGCGGAGCCTCACATGGGGCTTGACCTCACCACCCTGAAATCGTGACCTAAGCTGAATCCAAGTGTCAGACACTTAACCAACTGAGCCACCCAGACACCCCTGTAAGTTAGATTTTCATAATTTTGTTTTCCAGTTTGGTCATTGTTAGGATATGAAATGCAGCTGATCTTCACATGCTCATATTCTGAAATTTTGCTAAAATCGTTTATTAGAGTTTTTTTTTTTTTTTTTTTTAAGAATCTTTAAGATTTTCTACCTAAAAGATCATGTTATCTGCAAACAGATAATTTTACTTCTTCCTTTCCAGTTTGGAGATCATTTGTTTCTTTTTTCCTATCCTTTTGCCCTGACTAGTACTTAAGTACCATGTTGAATAGAAGTAGCAAGAGTAGATATTCTTGGGGTGCCTGTCTGGCACAGTTGGTGGAGCGTATGACTCTTGATCTCGGGGTTGTGAGTTAGAGCCCCACACTGGGTGTAGAGATTACTTAAAAATAAAATCTTTTTTTAAAAAAAAGAGGAGGCATCCTTACTTTCTTAATCTTAGAGGAAAAACTTTCCATCTTTCACTATTGAGTTTGATGCTAGCTGTGAGCCTTTCACATGTGGCTTTTATTATGTTGGGGTAGTTTTCTTCTATTACCAGTTTGTTGAGCGTTTCTGTCATGAAAAGGTGTTGGGTTTTGACAGATGCTTTTTCTGCACCGATTGAGATGATCATGTGGTTTCTGTCCCTCGTTCTGTTAATATGGTATATTACATTGATTTTCATTTGTTGAACCATTCTTGCATTCCAGGAATAAATCCACCTTGGTCAATGTGTAGAATTCTTTTAATGTGTTAAGTTTGGTTTTTAATATTTTGTTGAGGATTTTTGCTCAGTATTCATCAGGTATATTGATCTGTAGTTTTCTCATTACTCACCTAGACAGTATCCTAATTATATTTTTTAGGTGTGGATTTAAAAAGTACTTCCTATCAAACTACATTATAAATTCCCCTTTAAAAAATATAGTGTTTACAGTGACCTGGTTTGACTCTGGGGAACAAATGTAATTACAAGTGTTTTTTTTTCTCGGACTTTGAAATATAACTGAAAAGAGCAAAATAAAAAAGAACTGAAGTCAAAGTTAGTTACTGTCTTTGTGTGGTGTTTATGGATTGCGGTAAAGTATACATATAATGTTTAACAGTTTAAGCATTTTAAAGTATAGGAAAGTGGCATTAAGTGCATTCACATTGTTGTGCAAACATGTATATCCTTTGTATTAGTCTGCTAGGGCTGCAATAACAAAATATCACCGATTTGGTGGCTTGAGCAACAGAAATTTATTTTCTCACAGTTCTGGAGTCTAGAAGTCCAAGATTAGGGTGTTAGGTTTATTTGAGGCTTCCTTCCTCAAGGTGGCTGTTTTCTTTCTGTGTCCTCATGTGGCATTTCCTCTGTGCATGCATCCCTGGTGTCTTTTTCTTCTTATTAGGATGCCAGTCGTATTGGATTAGGGCCCCATCCTTATGTCCTTATTTAATCTCAGTTAACCTTTTTGAGGGCACTTTCTCCAGATGCAGTCACATTGGGAACTAGGGTTTCAACATATGAAGAATCTGTTCATAGCACCTTTTATGTAGTGCTTCTGGCTTCCTAGAGAACCTGCCATCATCAGTATATTCATTTTTTATTGTTGTTCTAACAAATTATCACAAACTAGGTGGTTCTAAATAACAAACTTATGTTTGACAATTGTGAAAGCCAGAAGTCTGAAATCAGGATCACTGGACAGAAATCAAGGTGTCAGCAGGGTTATTCTCTCCAGAAATTCTAGGGGAGGATCCATCCCTTGCCTCTCTCAGTTCTGGTGGCTACAGACATTCCTGACTATGGCTGCAATCTTCAAGGCCAGTGTTTTCAAATCTCTCTCTCTTCTGTCTCACGTTCTCTGTGTATAGTCAAATTTCCCCATCTCCCTCTTTATAAGAATACTTAGGGCCCACCCAGATAATCCAGGATAATCTCTCCATCTCAAAATTTTTTAACTTAATCACATCTGTAAAGACTTTTCTTTTGGGGGGAGGGGTTATAGAAGGTAATATTCGCAGGTTCTGGGGATTAGGATGTGGATTCTCTTGCAGGGCCATTTTTTTTTCATCCCATCACACTCAGCAATTCATAGTAGACTTTTAGTGTTCTCACTTTGATTTTTAGTTTAGCTTGTAATAGGTCACAGTATCCAGTCCTGGGTAGGTAAAGATTGGTGGCATTGGGTGGCTGAGAGAATATTCTCATCTCTTCTAGACATTATGCAGAAAACTCCAGGTCTGCAGTTCCTAGTGTGTGGTCCTGGAACTAGCATCACCTTAGGAACTTACTAGAAATGCAAATCATTGGGCTCCAACTTAGAATTACTGAATCAGGAACTCTGAGGGTGGGGGCTAGCAGTCTGTATAACAAGCCCTCTGGGTGATGCTGATGTGTGCTAAAGTTTGAGAAACACTTGGCTAGGTTGTTGACATTAGTATTAAGACCATATTCACCTTCTTCTCTAGCTCTTTTTTGCTTAAGTCTAATACTTCAATGAGTCTAGGATTTATAGTCCACAAACTTTGTTTTCAGTAGGGATGCAAACATTTAGTACCAAAATCTTGGTATTGATGATCAGTGAAATTGATTAATTTACTCAATAAAAGTTTGCACCGGGCTGATTTTTATCGTTGTCTTTTTTTACTTAGATGTAGTTATTTCATAAAGTAATGTTACCAGATTCAGAAGGGATATGGATTTTTTTTCTCGAGTCCTGGAAATGTGAATTAAACTCATTAGCCTGAATTTTACTTCTTTATCTTTTATATCCCTGTGTACATTTTGGGATACAACACAAAACTTCTAATCTTTGATTCAGCCTGCACTGTTGTACTTTTACTATGTGCCTGCCACCCAGTGAAAATGCTGAAATGAGATGAATGAATTCTTGTCCTTCGTGTCCATACTGTAGTTCAGGAGACACATAAGTAAACAGTTGATAATAGAGCTATCAAACAGTTATGCAATTGAGAAACACCATAGTGGAAGAAATTGAAGAAGGATCTTTCAGGGTGACTAAGCTAAATATTACAAAACTAGTAAGAAAGGTGTTAGCAAAGTTAAAGAGAGAAAAGGTAGGTATAGTTCACCATGTGAAGCGCGTGAAAGCTGAGAGGGCATGGGGGCTGTTCTGGGAGTTGAAGGGGTTTAGTATTAGAAACCTGGAGTGAATGTGAGAGTAAAGATTGGGGATAATCGATAAGGATGAGATCATTGATGAGTAAGTACTGTTGAAGGACTTGAAGCGTAGACGTGACATCCTCACAATAGCCATTGCAAAATGATAACTTACATGATTCTGGGAAGAAGAAATTTGAGACGATAGTCTGGAAATAGAATAGTTACAGGAATCTAGGTGAGAATGGCAGTAGGTATGGTGGTGCCATTTTTTGTGAATAAGAATTCAAAAGAATAACAAGCTAGTTTCAGGCTGGGGAAGGAGATTTGTAGAATACAGGATAAGACATACTGAGTTTTTAGAATTTGTGGAATGTGATAAAATTAGGGGTAGGTAATTTTTCAAGTCAATTTTCAGTGGAATGTTGGGGTAGCTGTTACATTATACTAGATTGTGAATTAAATTGAGGAAGCAGGAAAGTATCAGTGTGTACTATCCTCTAGAATAATGGTCCCTGGCATTTACTAAGTACTTAATCATTGTTAGCCATTTTTATATTTACTGTTAGTATATACTTTCATGCCATCTCATACTGTATTTTTTTTCTTCAGCTTTTTGGTGTACTTTTTGGTATATATATATATATATGTATATATATTTAATAGTATTAGATAAACATCTAGATAGAAGTATGTGTTTTATTAACAAATACTGATTTTAATTGCTATACTATTAAAATTAATGAAAAGTTACTGTAAATTTTTTGAAAGAGAACTAGAAAGTTTAAGTTTCTCATTTGAATAGATTATTGTTCATAAAAAAATGGTACTTAGCAAGTTTCCTAAAAGTTTAAAATGGTCATGTTTTAGTTGAACCACTTTTGGATACAGGTTATGTCAAAATAATTTGATTTGCAGTTTTTAATTTCAAAGAATAAGTGTATCATAGATGTACTTATTCATACTTGACACAAAAACTAAATGATGGTCTTTACATGTATTCTTTCAGGTTTGAGTTAATTTCGAATGAGATTGTTTTTGCAACGAGATGTTAATAAGACAAAATCTAGGTAAGTAGAAGACTACTTTGTTAAATGTTACATATCAAAGTAGGAATAACACAAAAAACTTGTGTTTTAAAAATGTGCCTTCAAGTTCAGAATTAATGAGTTTTTCAATAAAACTTCAAAATATGAAGAATTGGTTTTGATGTACTTGCTCCAGTTGATTTGGTGGGAGTAACAATAGAGTCATCAAACTGTGGAACTAAATTCTTAGTTTTCCTTCTTTTATGTTGAGTTTAACTTAAGTATGTAGTTTCCCGTGACTATTCAACATGTTAGAAAATTGAGTTGGTGGTTGGTTTAGCTATTCAGAAACCAGTTCAGTAAGAGATTTGCTGGATGCTTCAGTGTTCTCTTAGTTGATTATAGTGCTTGAGTAGTTTTTGCCTTTGCGAATTTTACTTTCTTATTTCTGTTAATGAAGCACTTCTATAAATTGATTAAATTTGCCAAATTATGACTTCTTTATGTTAATATAATGTTTGGAATTATAAATGATTGTTTCACTTTTTTTCTTATGAGTATCTCTACTGAATGACTTTTCTAATTTAGCATTCTGATTTGCTTTAATATTTTAAAGACTGTTGACTTTCAGGAAATTGAATTGTGATCATGTACTTTTTTGGTCTGATATGTGAAAGAGGGTTTTTTAATAATATTAACTGTTGAGATGTTAAAAAGATAGACTTACTATCTTTTGGCAAGTGAACATGGTTTCAGGATATAAACAGATTAAAAAGAATACTTAAATTGTAGTTAACTTGGTCTTTCTCTAATCTAACCAGATGTTTCAACTGTCAGAAACTTGCTGATCTCAAAGTTAAAAAAAGAAAATAAAAAACCTAGAATGAGAAGTGCTGTAGTTGAATAATATGTAGTTAAACAGTGTATTCTCAGTAAGTGGTTTAGGCATAATTTGAAGGAAAGTTTCCCTTTTATTGCTATTATATAATAATAATTGTAGTGGTAGTGTGAAGAGTACTTACTGTGCTCTGTATTGTGTTAACTGCTTCTCATGCCTTGTTAATCTTTATAGTACTTTCTGTAAGGTAGGTACTGCTGTGTAGAAAATTTTTTTTTTTTTTTTTTTTTTGGTTTATAGTGAGCTATTTCTTTTCTTTAGGACGAGTACATTATCTTCACAGCATTTATAAGGAACACTTGTCTATATATCTTCTTGTAGGGAAGAAGAAGCTAGACTTTTGTACTTAAGGTCTTACAGGGATTTTGTTTCCTAATTGAATATATAGTGTGTTAGAACCTTTATTCTGATTTCTTATAAGTCAGATATTGCTTAAGGGATGACACTGGTTTAACTTATTCTGACCCTGTTCTATCACAATTATGCATTTTTTTCTTTTTTTTAATAAGATATAACTTACATTTTTATATAAATTAAGTTGTAACTTATGTATGGTAAAATTTAAAGTATAGAGGTGAATGAGGCTTTTACATACATGTTCACGCATGTAACTACCATACAGATCAAGATGTAGAACATTTTCATTGCCCAGAAAGTTCCTCAAACTCTTCCCTTTCCAGTCCAATAGCCTTTTCCCCCTGAGGTAAGCATCTTTCTGAATTTTATCAGCATAGCTTAGTTTTGCCTGTTCTTGAGTTTTATATATATAGAATTATATAATATGCACTCGTTTATATGTCGCTTTTTTCAGCCAACATACATCTTATTGTGTGAGTATCAGTAGTTCATTATTTTTTACTGCTGAGTACCGTTCCAGTGTATGAACATGCTACAGTTTTTTTATGTATTCTCTCTGTAATTTTATTGGATTCTCCAAGTCTCTGACCTCACTTTGCAGCATTCTACACTGCTTTCCTTCCTCTAGTTGTCCCCTTTACTGTTCCCTAGCACCTGCACAATAAAATGTAAACTCCGTAACATAGCATATAACAGTTTCACTGCAACTATTCCAGAATGTCTAGAATTACCTTAATAAATGAAGTCTGATGTTTCATATATTTAGTTTTAGTCCTAATTATATGTTGTCACTCTTCCCCAGCCTCTCACCTTGTCCTTCCTCTTGCTCATCAGCTTATCTCCTGAAATAGTCCATCTCAAGCATTATCTTATCCTTTGAGCCAGACCTAGTCATACTGTAGTAGAGTGTTTTCTTTAGTGGACTGTGAGCTCTTTGAGGGTAGACACCATCAGTGTCTTACTTATCTTAGTAGCACAGTGCCAGAGTACTGTGTGTACTTAGTGAATGTTTGTAAAATACGGAAAAATGAGGGACGCCTGGGTGGCTCAGTCGTTAAGCGTCTGCCTTTGGCTCAGGTCATGATCCCAGGGTCCTGGGATCGAGCCCCGCATCGGGCTCCTTGCTCTGCGGGAGGCCTGCTTCTCCCTCTCCCACTCCCCCTGCTTGTGTTCCCTCTCTCGCTGTGTGTCTCTCTGTCAAATAAATAAAATAAAATCTTTAAAAAAAAAAAAATGGAACAATGAACAGAATTCTCTCTCAGTCAGCTAGGGATTCAGAATATTGGCTGGAATGGGATGAGGACATGGGTACTTCAGTTGCTATTGGGCTGTAGGAAGGAGCCAACGAGGACAATACAGCATTATAGATATTTTGGAAGGCAATAAAATATTACCCAAGTCTTCTTTGAATCCAGTTTTTAAAAAATGGCTAATAATGTTCTTAGTTGAGACCTTAAGGAAAACTGTTGATTTTGATTACTCTTTTCGAATGAAGGCATTAATCCATGTTATGGAAATTGGAGTGTTTGCTACTAATGGTATTCTTTTTGTGAGTTTGTAATAGTTATTTCTTTAAAAATTTTAAAGGATGTATTAGATTAATACAAGTAGAAAATTAGGAAGACTGGTTACATCTATAAAGAAAACTTTTTCTCATTTTCCTGAGGGTAAAAAAATAGTGGAGTAGAGAAGGAAATTGAATCATAGTCTGGAAGTGTGATAATATTTTTGATTTTTATAGCTTAGGAAGCTTGCTGTTTGATGAAAAGTATTTTTAAAAATTTTGTTTTTATCATTGTAGGCCTGTAATATATAAATAATATGCTTAAGGAACTTAAAATATTGTGAAGTATTTTATACTAGTTTTTTTTTTCCATATTTGAAATTAGGCTGGTTGGGTTGGCCATTGTAGTCACCTGGGGGATTTTTATGCCTTCTAGCAAGTCCAAAGCAAGGAGAGGTTCTTCCCCACTGGGATCAATTTGTTGCTTTTCCTCTTTGCAGCTTCTGCCATAAAGGTTGATTACAGAGTTGGACATTGACCCCATCTCATGCTGTTTCTTCTGATCCCTACAAGGATTTTCTTAGACATAGATTCTTATCAAATGTCAGAACGTCAGTTATTTGTTTTATTTCATCATGGATGTGAAGTATGTTTAGTTTTCTTGTTGATAAATTTGAGTATTCAGAGAAATATAACCTTGAGGTTGTTTGACTTACATGTATTTGAAAGATTTTAGGTTAGTTTCTCTTCTCAGAGGCTGATAGGTATACCTTAGTTTCAGACTCGTCTTCATTCTGTGCTTCAGTATTTTATATGGTCAGCCACTGCTTTTTTCATTTTGCAGAGTTCCCGAATCCAAGGATTTGAAGTTCTTTATGAATACTTACCTTGTATTAGCTAATTTCCTTAATTTTCAAATTAAGTTCTCTGTACTTCACTCTTTAGTAGCAATGTAGATGTGTGCTGCCCTTTGTTGTAATGCAAAAAAGAAAAGACTTTTAAATTAATAAAAATATTTGTTCTTCATTATAGATGAGATTGCACAATGTACATTTGACCTTTTTCAGATATATTGCCAAGTAACATTTAGTATTTTTGAAATTTTATTTTTTTATGGGAGTCACATATACTTATTTACTAAGTATGAGCAAATAGTATGGAGATGTTTAGAGTAAGTAAAACTGTCCTCCTCTCTCACCCAGCACTGTACTCCCCATAAATTATCAGAAATAGCTGATATGTATTCTACATCTTTCGCTTTCCATTTGCCAGTATATCTTGGACATTTTTCCATATATGGATTACATTTAATATAATTGTTTCCTTGTTGATAGAGATACTTTGGTAAATCTCAGGGTTTTTTGCTTCTATATGCAGTGCTGCAATAAATATTCTTCACTACATTATTGGAATTGTGTGAGAGTGTAGGATAATTTGTAGCAACGGATTGCTGGGTCAGTGTATATGTGCAGTTTAATTTCTGATATTGCAAAATTGCAGTGAGATTATATCACTTAATGTTTTTGTTAGCAGTGTTTGAGAATATCTCTTTCCCCACACCTGCTAAATATTAATTCCTGTCTTAATCCATGCCAATGTGATCGGTGAAAAGTGGTATTTATTGGTGCATTTTTTTTAATTAGAAGGATTTTAAATTTCCAAGTCTTTTGAGAAAGTAAAATTAATGCAATGCAAATCAGAACATCCAATTAATAAATTTAACAAGCCAAAGTAATTTTGTTAACAGAATTAACCCATTTATTATGGGCTAGCAATGTCTGATGGCAGACTTCACTGTGACGACAGGAGTGGTGTTGTAGTTGTAGGTCCAGGCACCACTGGCTACCGTTTTCATGTAGGAACCACAATGCCAGGTCCTCACAGCTTGTCTTTTCCTCTTGGTTTTGCCACAGAAGGAGAAAGTGTATTTGGCGCGCTGACTTGTTTCACTCTTCTTCACCATTTTCCTGAGGGAGGGATCATATGGGTTCTGTGTTTACCGATGATTCCGACCTTCTTGGTGCGTTTAACTATACTGTCGCAAACTTGGTCTGAGCCCAGAGAGCTCTCATTGTGTTTTAAATTTACATTTCCCTAATGACTAATAATGCTCAACATCTTTTCAAGTGATTATGTGCATTTTTACCTTCTTTTAGGTGAAACGTCTTTTCATGTCTTTTGCTCATTGTCTAGTTGGATTGTTTATTTTTTTACCGTTGTCTTGAGAGTTATGTATTGTAGCTACTGGTCCTTCGTTAGATAGGGTTTTTCTAAGTACTTTCTCCCATTCCAGTCTGCAACATGTGTTGTCATCTTCTTAACAGGGTCTTTAAAGTTCTAAATTTTCATGAGGTTCAGTTTATCATATATTTTGGGTTTTTTGGAGATAGTATTGTGATTTTAATTTCAGATTCTATATGTTCATTGTTAGTATATAGAAATACAATTGATTTTTTCTAAGGTAGAATTCACCTAAAATATATTATTAATTTTAAAGTATAAAATTCAGTGACTTTTTAGATTTACAATGTTGTGCAATTATCACCTGTAACTAGTTCCATTATATTTCATGACACCCAAGGAAACCCTGTACCCATTAAGCAGTCAGTCCTCATTCCTTCCTCTCCCCCAGTCCCTGGAAACCACTAATGTGCTTTTTATCTCTATGACCTTGCCTGTCCTGGATATTTCATATAAAAGGGATTATATAGTATGTAACCTTTTTGTCCAGCTTCTTTCACTTAGCATAACATTGGCTTTTTAAAAAATATTTTATTTATTTATTAGAGAGCACACGAGCAAGCACAGGTGGGCTAAGGGGCAGAGGGAGAGGGAGAAGATTATTCCCTGCTGAGTGGAGAGCCTGATGTGGGGCTCGATCCCAGGACCCTGAGATCATGACCTGAGTGGACGTTTTAGATGCTTAACAAACTGAGCTACTTTCTCCTTCTGTGGGTGTCCCAATAATAATTTTTTTTATTTTTATTTTTTCAGTAAGCTCTACTCCAACATAGGGCTTGAACTCAAGACCCTGAGATCAAGAGCTGCACGCTCTATCTACTGAGCCAGCCAGATGAAGCATAACATTTTTGAGGTTCATCCATGTTGCAGGATGTGGGTTCTTTCTTTCGTTTTCTTTCTTTCTTTCTCTTTCTCTCTCTCTTTTTTTTAAGATTTGTTTGTTTTAGAGAGAGTACGTTCATGAGTGGTGGGGGGAGGGGCAGCGGAAGAGAATCTTCAAACAGACTCCCTGCTGAGCTGGGAGCCCTACCCGGGGCTCCATCTCAGGCCCCATGAGATCATGACCTGAGCCAAAACCAAGAGTCGGACACTTAACCAACTGAGCCACCCAAGCACCCTGGTAGTTCATTTCTTTTTGTGCCTGAATAATATTTTATTGTATGGCTCTGCTATAGATTCTCTACCTATTCATCTGCGGATGGACATTTGGGTTGCTTACACCTTTAGGCTATTTTGAATAGTGCTACTGTGTGCATCTTAATCATTTTTAAGTGTATGGTTCAGTAGTATTAAGTATATTCATACTGTTATGAAACAGATATCCAGACCTTTTTCATCTTGCAAATCTGAGACTCTATACCCATTAAACAACAAATTCCCTTTTTACCCCTCCTTCCAGCCTTAGGTGACCACATTCTACTTTCTATTTTCATGAATTTGACTACTTTAGATGACTCCTATAGATGGAATCAATCATACAGTATTTGTCTTTTTGTGACTGCCTTATTTCACTTAGTGTAATGTCCTTAAGGTTCATCCATTTGGTAGCATGTGACAGGATTTTTTTTCCTGTTTAAGTCTGTATAATATTTCATTGTGTTCATATACCACATTTCCTTTATTGATTCATCCATCAGTAGATGTTTGGGTTGCTTCCATCTCTTCACTATTGTGAACAGTGCTGTTATGAACGCGGGTGTGCAAATATTCTTCAAGACGCTAAATTTTTTTGAATATATACCTCAAAGTGTTATTGCTGGATCATATGATAGTTCTATTTCTAAGTTTTCCAGGAATATCCATACTGTTTTTGCACCACTTTACAATCCTACCAACAGTGCACACACCTTCGCCAACATTTGTCATTTTCTGTTATTTTGAAAACACAGCCATCCTGGTGGATGTGCAGTGATACCTCATGGTTTCGATTTACATTTCTCTAGTGATGTTGGGCATTTTTTCATGTTTGTTGGCCATTTGTAGATCATATTTAGAGAAACATCTATTCAAGTCCATATTTTAATTGGGTTGTTTGGGGGGTTTTTGTTTTGTAAGAATTTTTAATATATTCTAGACATTAATTCCTTATCAGATCTACAGTTTGGTGATATTTTCTCCCATTTCTCTGTAGGAGAAATCCTAGGAGTTTTATCGTTTCAGGTCTTATGTTTAGGTCTTTGATTCATTTTGAGTTAAGTTTTATTTATGGTGTAAAAGAAGGATCCAACTTCATCCTTTTGTATGTGTTTATCCTGTTTCCCCAGCACCATTTGTTGAAGAGACTATTCATTTTTCATTGAGTAGTCTTGGCATCCTTGGCAAGAGATCATTTGACCATTTTGTGAGTGTATTTCCAGGGTCTGTCTTCTGACCTTTGGTCTGTTTGTCTTTATGCCATTATCAGAGTGTTTTGATTACTGTAGCATTGTAAATTTACTTTTAAATTAAGAAATATGAGACATGCAACTTTGTTCTTTTTCAAAATTACTTTGCCTTGAGATCTCTTGATATTTGAATTTTAGGGTGAATTTATCTACTTCTGCAAAAAAAAAAAATGCCACTGGGAACTTGATAGTGATTATGTTGACTCTGTTAATTGCTTTGGATAATATGGACATCTTAATATTAAGTCTCCCAATACTTGAAGACTGGATATTTTTCCGTTTGTGTTTTCTTTAACTTTTTTCAGCATTGTATTGTGGTCTTCAGTGCGCAAGTCTTTCATCTCCTTGGTTAAATTTATTCCAAAGTTTTTTATTCTTTTTGATGCTTTTGTAAATGAGATTGTTAATTTTTTTTTTGAGGTTGTTTATTGTTAATGTATAGACACAACGGAATTTTGTGTGTTAATTTTATGTCCTACATTGGTTGGATTTGTTTATTATAACAGTTTTTTGGTGGTATTTTGGGGTTTTCTACATAAGGTCATGTTGTCTATGAAGAAAGATAATTTTATTTTTTCCTTTCCAATTTGAATGCTTTTATTTTTTTTCTTGCCTGACTGCTCTGGCTAGGTTTTCCAGTACTGTGTTTGATAGGAGTAGCAAGAGCAGACGACCTTGTCTTATTCTTGGTGTTAGAGGAAAAGCTTTCAGCATTTAACCACTGAGTATGAGTTTAGCTATGTGTTTTTTTGTAAATGGACTTCGTTATGTTGAGGTAGATTTCTTCTATTCCTAGTTTATTGAGAGTTTTATTTATCATGAAATGGTGAATCGCTTCTCGGCCTTTTGGCTAAGATCAAGTGTATCATGAAATGGTGTCACATTTTGTTAAATGTTTTTTTCTGCATCAATTGAGATGATTTATGTTGTGTTTGTTCATTCTGTTAATGTGTGGTATATTACACTGATTGATTTTCAAATGTTCAATCATCTTTGCATTCCAGTAATAAATCCCTCCTACTATGGTGTAATAATCCTTTCAATGTGCTGTTGAAATCAGTTTGCTTTTAGTTCAGAATTTTTTGGTATCAATATTCAGAACAAAGATACTGGTCTAGACTAGTTTTCTTGTGTCTTTGTCTAACTTTGGTACCAGGGTAATGCTGGCCTCATTTAATGAGCTTGGAAATGTTTCCTCCTCTTCAATTTTTTGGGAAGAGTTTCGAGAGAATTGGTGTTAATTCTCTAAATATTTGGTAGAACTCTCCAGCAAAGCCATTTAATCGTGGACTTTCCTTTTGGGGGGAATGGGGTTTGATTACTGTTGCAGTCTCCTTACTAGTTAAAGGTCTGTTCACAATTTTTTATTGCCTCATGATTCAGTCTTTGTAGGGTGCATGTTCCTAGGAGTTTATCCATTTCTTTTTGGTTATCCAATTTTTTGGTGTACAGTTTTCATAGTATTTTTTTATAATCCTCTTTATTTCTGTGACATTGTTTATACATCCCCTTTTATTTCTGATTTAATTGAATCTTCTTCCTTTTTTCTTAATCCCTAGCAGAGGACTTGTCAATTTTGTTGATCTTTTCATAAAGCCAACTCTTTGTTTCATTGTTGTGGTTGTTTTTTTCTATTGTTTTTGTGTTCTCTATGCCATTTATCTCTGCTCTAATCTTTATTATTTCCTTCTTCTAGCTTTGGGTTAATGTTTTCCTTTTCTAATTTCTAGAGTTGTAAAGTTAGGTTGTTGATTTAAGATCTTTTTTCTTTTTTAATCTAAGTATTTACAATTGTACAGTTCCCTGTTAGCATTGCTTTCATTGTATCCCTCAGGTTTTGGTATGTTGTGTTTTCATTTTCATTTGTCTCAAGGTATTTTCTAATTTCCCTTTTTTTCTTTGTTTTGACCCTTTGGCTGTTTAAGAATGTTGTTAAATTTTCACAGATTTGTGGATTTCCAGTTTTCTTTGTGCTGTTGATTTCTAGTTTCATTCCATTGTGGTCAGAAAAGGTATTTGTATCATTTCAGTCTTGAATTTTTATGGCTTGTTTTGTGGCCTAACATGTGGTCTATCCTAAAAAATGTTCCGTGTGTACTTTGAAAAGAAAGTATATTCTGCTGTTGTTGGGTAGATTATTCTTTATATGTTAGGTCCACTTGGTTTGTAGTGTTATTCAGATTCTCTATTTCCTTATTCAAAATTTGTGTGGTTGTTCTATCTATTACTGCTTTTTTGGGTGTGTTAATTGAGCTTTGTGTTGTGCATCATTTTGACTTCCTTATTTCCTTTTATGTCTATTTTTTAGTTATTGTGTTTACCTTGGCAATTACAGTTAACATTTTACAATTATAATAATCTAGTTTGAATTAATACCAGCTTTGTATCAATAGTGTAAAGACTTTTCTATACAGCTCCATCCCTCTTCTGTTTTGTGTTACTGTCCCAAGTTACTTTATACAGTAGTAGTGGCTTTTATGTTTACCCATGTAGTTGTCTTTATTGTTCTTTATTTCTTTTCATAGCTTTGAATTACCATTTGGTGTGTTCTTTCATTGTAGCCTGAAGGACTCCCTTTAACATTTCTTGTGGGGCAGTTCTACTAGTGGTTCACTCTCTTCAGCTTCTGCTTTTCTGAGACTGTCTTAATCCCCCCCTTTTTTTTGAAGGATAATTTTGCTGGGTATAGAAATTTTGGTTAAAAATTGTAGCCTCTATGGTATTTGATGAGAAATAAGCTTTTTATCTTCTTAGGGCCCGATGTATGTGACTAATTGCTTCTCTCCTGCTGCTTTTATTATTCATTCTTTGTGTTTGGGTTTTGACCATTTTAGATTAATGTGATAGTCTGGATCTATTTGGAGTTTTCCTACTTGGAGTTTGTTGAGTTTGTTGGCTGTTTAGTTTCATGTCTTTTATCAAATTTTGGATATTTATTGTCATTATTTTTTGAAATATTTTTTACCTCTTTCTCTCCTTTGTCTCTCATTATAAATAGGTTGTTACACTTGATGGTGTCCACAGATCTCTTAGGCTCTGTGCATTTTCCTTCGTTCTTTTTTCTTTCTACTTCTCAGATTGTAATTTCAGTTGACCTACTTTCATGTCCACTGATGATCTATTCTGCTTGCTCAAATCTTTTGAGATTCACTAGTGCATTTTTCATTTTAATTATTGTTCATCTTCAGAATTTGTTTCTGTTTTATAAATTTATAAATTTTATAAATTTTTGTTTGATTTCTTTTTTATCTCTTCATTGATGTTCTTTATATTGAGTCATTATTCTTGTGGTTTTCAAGTGGCTCTTCTAACACAGTCATACCTGCCACAGGTGAGTAGGAACATTTAATCTGCAGGTTGGAAATTACTTTAAATGTAAATGGTATAAATATATCAATCAAAGAAAATGACAGAGTGGATAAAAGACACACAACCATAACTATATGTAGCTTACAACAAATTTACATGGGCTGAAAAAGATATTAAAGACTATACCATACAAACATTAACCTAAAAAAGAAGCAAGAATGATTACATTAAATTCTGGTAAAGTAGACTTTAGAACAAAGAAAATTACCAGGGACCAAGAGGAGATTAAATAATGATAAAAGCATCAGTCTACCAGGAAGATGTAATGAACCTAAATGTGTAGGTACCAAACAATAGAGCCATAATCTACACTAAAAAAACACAAAAAACTGATAAAGCTGAAAAAGGAAAAGATGAATCCACAATTAAAATTGAAGACTTTAATACTCTCCTCTCAACAACTGATACAACCATTAGGCATAAAATCAGCAAGAATATAAAAATCTGAACACAGTAAACCAACAGGATCTAAATGACCTAAATAGGGGCACCTAGGTGGCTCAGATAGTTAAGCATCTGCCTTCAGCTCAGGTCATGATCCCAGGGTCTTGGGATCAAGCCCCGTGTTGGGCTCCCTGCTCAGTGCAGAGCCTGCTTCTCCCTCTCCCTCTGCCATTCCCTCCGCTTGTGCTCTTTGGCTCTATCTATCTCTCTGTCAAATAAGTAAATAAATCTTAAAAAAAAAAAAAATGACCTATATAGAACATCCCACCTAGCAACATGGAATACATATCTTATTCAAGTGCCCATGAAATACTCATGAAAATAGATGACATCTTCAACAGTAGAACAAACCTGAACAAATTTAAAAGAATGGTTCTTATACAGAGTATATTCTCTGACCATAATGGAATCAAATTAGAGATCAATAACAGGAAAATCTGTCGACTGAAAACTAACACGCTTCTAAATAATCCATGGCTAAAAATTCTCAAAATAAAAAAAGAACTTAATGAAAATGAAAATATATCAAAATATGTGGAATACAGCTAAAGCAGTGCTGAGAAATTTACAGCATTAAATGTTACATTTGAAAAGAGAAAGTGTTCATATAATAGAAAATGAAAAGCAAAATAAACCCAAAGCAAGCAGAAAAAGAAAATAATAAATTTAAGAGTAGATATAAAGGAAATTAAAAAGAAAAAAAATCACTGAAACAAAAAGCTACTTATACGAAAAATCGATAAAATTGATGAACTAGAAGGACTGACAAAAAGAAAGTGGATAAAAATTACCAATTTAATAATGTAATGGGGTATCACTATAGACCCTTATAGACATTGTGAGGACAATAAGAGCTTACTATGAACAACTTACAGACAAAATTTAACAATTTGGATGAAGTGGCCCAGTATCTTGAAAAACACAACCAACCACAACTCACTCAATATGAAATTTATATTTAATAGCCCAGTAACTGTTAAAGGCATTGAATTTAGAATTGTGAAACTCCCCAAAAAAACAAATCTCTAGGCCAAGATGGAAAGTTTCATGGGAAACTTTTCCAGGATTGAAGTTTCACTGGAAAATTTCAAGCTGGAGAATTATTTTAAACAATTTTAAGAAGAATTAACACCAATTCTATCTAATCCTTTCCAGAAAATGGAAGAGAGAACATTTCCATTTCATTTTATGAAGCTAATACTACACTGATATCAAAACTAGATAGAGATAGTACAAAAACGAGAAAACTACAGACTAACGTCTCTGATGAACTTAGATGCAAAATATTCTCAATAAAATATTGGCAAATTGAACCAAACAATGTATAAAAACAATTATACACTATAAACAGGTGGGATTTATCCCGTATATGTGAAGTGGATTCAACATTTGAAAGTAAGAGTCCAATTTCATTCTTTTGCATGTTTATTTGGGTTTCTCAGCATCATTTGTTGGGAAGACTGTCTCTGTATTTTGAATGTTCTTGGCATCCTTGTCAAGAATCGTTTGACCTTATATATGAGAGTATATTTCTGGGCTATCTATTACAGTCCATTCATCAGTACGTTTGTCTTTATGCCACTACCACACTGTTTAATAGCTTTATGGTAAGTTTTAAAATCAGGAAATGTGAGATCTGTAACTTTGTTTTTCATTTTCAAGATTGTTTTGGCTATTTAGGGTCCTTTGAAATTCCATGTAAGTTTTAGAATGAAATTTCCTATGTCTGCAAAAATGCTACTGGGATATTCATAAGGATTGCATTAAATCTACTTTGAGTACTATTAACATTTTAATGTTATTAAGTCTCCTAATCCATGAACACTGGATGTCTTTTCATTTGTTTTTGTCATCTTTAATTTCTTTTGGCAATGTTTTCAGTATACAAGTCTTTAGCCTCTTTGGTTAAGTTTATTCCTAAATATTAACTTCAAAAATATTAATTAATTAATTAATTTTTAAATAGGCTCCCCCGCATGGAGCCCAATTCTGGGCTTGGACTCATGACCCTGAGATCGAGACCTGAGCTGAAATCAAGAGTTGGACACTTAACTGACTGTGCCACTGAGGAGCCCCAATATTATATTCTTTTTGATGCTTTTGTAAATGGTATCATTTTCTTAATGTTTTTTCAGGATGGCCATTGTCTATTTATGGAAATGCCATTGACCTTTGCATGTTGATTTTTTTCCCTCTATTGTTATTTTAAAATTTTTTCCTAGTTTTATTGAGATCTAATTCACATACATCACTATCTAAGTTTAAAGTGTACAGTGTAATAGTTTGACTTTCACATCCAATAGATCCTTGAATGATATGGGGGTTAGGGGTGTTGACCCCCTGCAGTAGAAAATCCATGTATAATTTTTGACTCCCCAGCAACTTAACTACTAATAGCCAACTGTTGATCAGAAGACTTACCAATAACATGAAGAGTTGATTAACACATACTTTGTTTGATGCGTGTTAGATACTGTTCTTAAAATAAAATAGCTAGAGAAAAAATGTTATTAGGAAATTCGTAAGGAAGAGAAAATACATTTACAGTACTGTACTGTGAAATAACTGCTTAAAACTGGACCCACACAGTTCAAACCTGTGTTGTTCAAGGATTGGCTGCATTGTGAAATGATTACTGCCATTAGTTTAGTTAGCATCCATCATCACGTAGATTAAAATAGAAAAAGCAAAAAAAGAAAAAATTTTTTTTCCTTGTGATGAGAACTCTTAGGATTTACACTCTTAACTTTCCTGTATATCCTATAGCAGTGTTAACTGTAGTCATCATGTTGTACAGTACATCTCTAGTACTTAATTGTCTTGTAACTGGAAGTTGTACTTTTTGGCCGCTTTTCTCCAGTTTCCCCCTCTCACTACCACCCCACCTCTGGTAACCATAAATCTGATCTCTTTGTGAATTTGTTGTTGTTGTTGCTGTTGTTTTCCTTTTAGATTCCACATGTAGTTGAGGTCATACATTATGTGTCTTTCTCTGACTTATTTCACTTAGCATAATGCCTTTAAGGTCCATTTAGGTTGTTGTAAGTGTCAAGGTTTCCTCATTTTTTATGGGTAAAGAATATTCTATTGTATATATTTACCACAATTTCTTTATTCATCCATTGATGGACACTTAGGTAGTTTCCATATTTTAGCTGTTCGTAAATAATCTGCTTTGAACATAGGATGGCAGATATCTTTTCAAGTTAGTGGTTTTGCTTTCTTTGGATAAATACCCAGAAGTGGAATTGCTGGATCATAGGGTAGTTCTATTTTTTGAGGAACCTCCATACTGTTTTTCATAGTGGCTAAACCAGGTCATTCCCACCAGCAGTGCACAAGGGTTCCTTTTCTCTGTGTCTTTATCAGCATTTGATCATGGCCATTCTAACAGGCATAAGGTGATATACCTCATTGTGGTTTTGATTTGCATTTCCCTAATCACTAGTGATATTGAGTATCTTTTCATGTACCTGTTGGCCATTTATATGTTTTCTTTGAAAAAATGTCTATTCAGATTCAATGCCCATTTTTAATTGGGTTATTTGATTTTTAGCTATGGAGTTGTGTGGATTCTTTATATATTTGAGGTATTAACCCCTTATTAGATATATGGTCTGGAAATATTTTTCCCCATTCTGTAGGCTGTCTTTTCACTTTGTTATTTCTTTTGCCTTGCAGAAATTTTTTAGTTTGTTGTAGTCCCACTTGTTTTTTATTTTGTTGCTTGTTCTTAAAATGTCTTATCCAAAAAGTCATTGCCAGGGTGCCTGGGTGGCTCAGTTGTTAAGCGTCTGCCTTTGGCTCAGGTCAGGATCCCAGGGTCCTGGGATTGAGCCCCGAGTCGGGCTCTCTGCTCAGCGGGGAGCCTGCTTCTCCCTCTCCCTCTGCCTGCCTGTCTCTCTCTGTGTCAAATAAATAAAATCTTTAAAAAAAAAACAAACAAAAAAACACCCCAAAAAAACAAAAAGTCATTGCCAATACCTATGTTAATAGCATGTTTTACTTCTAGGGGTTTCATGGTTTCAGGTCTTACAGTTAAGTCTTTAATCCATTTTGAGTTAATTTTTGTAAGTGATGTAAGATAGGGTGTGTGTTGATTTTTGTATGCTGTAATTTTGCTGAATTCATTTATTTCTGACAGTGTTGTTTTTGTGGAATCTTCAGAATTTTCTACCTATAAGATCATGTCATCCACAAAGATAACTATTTCTTCCTTTCCAAATTGAATGCCTTTTATTTCTGTGTCTTGCCTAGTTGCTCTGTGGAGGAATTCCAGTACTACAGTAAAAATGGGCATCCTTGTCTTGTTTCTGATCTTTGAGGGAAGGTTTCTGTCTTTTGCCCTTGAGTGCAATGTAAATTGTGGGCTTTCCATATATTGCCTTTATTATGTTGAGGTGGTTTACTTCTATTCCTAGTTTGTTGAGTGTTTTTATCATGAAACAATGTTGATGTCAATTTTTTTCTGCATCAACTGAGCTGGTCAAGTTGTTTTCGTCCTTTCATCCTTTATTTTATTAATGTATGTTACATTGATTGATTGTCTTATGTTGAACTATCCTTGCATTCCAGTAATAACTCCCACCATGGTCATAGTGTATATACTTTTTAATGTGCTGTTGAATTCTTTTTGCTGTATTTTGTTAATGGTTTTATTTCCTTTTCTACTTAGATAATTGAAGGCTCACCGATACCTTTCATAATGAAGCCATACTGTAGTATATAGTATTCTTTACTCTGTTTTTACTACTAAGGAAAATATGTTCACTGGAGTGTGATAATGTATTTTTCAGTAATTATTCATATACACCAATATTTGGTTGCACATACATCACATTAATCACAACATGTAATAGCCATATGGATCCTGCACTATGGTTTTCAATAATGGCTGCACATTTAGCTCCCTAGGAGTTTATCTTACTGGTGTGGGTGTGTGTATGTGTGTGTGTATTCTTTTAATAATGAACCCTTTTAACTCTTTAAATATATTTAAAATTAACAATGCCAGAGCCACATTCCTAAATTCTTCAGAGGGGAGCTGAGCATCAGTATTTTTTAAAAGGTCCCCAATTGTAGACATGGTTGAGAAACCTGTTTTAGATGATTCTGACTACATATTAGAGTTGTCTGGGGGTACTTAAAAAAAACTGTGGAAACTGAAAAACTATAGCAAATTTGAATCAGAAACCCTAGGGAAGAACTTCTGGCAATCTGTGTTTTTTTGAAAAGACTTAATTTTGCATAGTTATGGTTTTGACCACTAGTTCACAGTTTCCTCAGCCACAGAAAAGAACAGTTAGCAAATTATTTAATTAAGATTATTTGCAAGGACCTTGAATATGAAGTTTTTTATATTATGGGCTCAAAGGAGATCCACATGTTTATTATTTCAGGTATATAATAGCTAAGTTGTTCTCTTCTGACCATTAAGGAAATTGATGTCTATAGCTATTCCAATAGAGATCCATCTCATTGCTGCATAGAGTGCAGTAATACAAGTAGGCAGGACCAAATTTTTTCTTAGACAAATATGCTCATATGCCCAAACACATACTGTCTTTTAAGTCCCAACATTTAGCATAAAGCATGCTGGAGGTGACCTTAGTTTGGTGTATTCATAGGGCAATAATTACTAGTCATTCACATATATTACAATAGACTAGAACCTTCCTATCAGTATGAGATGAGTGTATTAGTCTACTAGGGCTGCCATAAGAAAATACCATGGACTGGGTTGGCTTGAACAACAGAAGTTTATTTTCTTATGGTTCTGAAAGCTGGAAGTCCAAGGCAGGTTTGGTTTCTCCTAAGGCCTCTCTCCTTGGCTCTAGATGGCCGTTTTCTTGCTTTGTCCTTACATGGCCTTTTCTCTGTGTACATGCATCCTCGGTGTCTCTTTGTATGTCATAATCCCACCTGTTAAGGACACCAGTCAGATTGGGTTGGGGCTTACCCTAATGGCCTCATTTTATTTACCTGTTTAAAGGCCTTGTCTCTAAATAGAGCCACAATCTTAGTATTGGCGGTTAGGGCTTCATTATATGTTGGGGGGGGGGGGCGGGGTGGGAGCACAATTCAGTCTGTAACACTGAGTTCAGAATGTTCTATATAACTGAATGAATTGAGTTGCATGAAATTATGTGGAATTGTTTTTTGTAAGAAACATTTAACCATACCCTTAGAGTGCAATAACAAGATGTAATACATCAAGTGCAATATGTAACTTTTGAATTACGGTGGTAAGTACTTTTGCCATCTGAAGGTATTTTAAAGTATTTAGAAAAAAATGTCAAAGATCTGGGAGGGTATTATAGTCTTACTTTATATCATTTATGGTATGAATTTATTTTAAAAATTCATTATGACCCATTTTATTTTTTATGATATTGTCATAAAGAAACAGTAAAAGTTTGTTCTATTGCTATTTAAAGCAACCTGAAAGCTAATGATACAATGACAAATGTTGTAAAGATTTATGTTACTCTTATATTCCAATTAGTAGAAATATTAAATAAGTTTTCTCTTTTGTGCACACACATGGCTGGGGAGAGGCAGTTACCCAGAAACAGGCAACGTGTCTGGATAAAACAATTAAAGTTAATAAAAAAGAAAGTTTGCTTTGTTGATTCCCATAATTGACTGATTGCAGGCTTTATTATTCACTTATAGTGAGCCTGCTTTGTCCGTGTCCCTTCATTTAGGTATCCAAGCACCTTCTAGTTGCTCAAAACACAGTGTATACAACAAAAACGTTCCTATTCTGTTGGAACTTGGGTTCATTGGGAGAAATACGTTAATCAAAAGTGATATAAATTAAATATTTTAAAGACATTAGAGCTCTGAAAGGAACAGTTCTTCAAAAGCCTATGACAAAGGAACTTGACATGGGGTGTTTGAGGAAGGCTTCCCAGAGTAAGTGACATTTAGAACTGTGATCTGAAGGAAGCTTAGGAGTTAAGGTTAACTAAATTAATGTGATGGAGGGCTGGGGAGAGGAGAGCTGAGGATTCCAGATCAGAGGAACTACATGTGCAGAGGCCCTGTGATGAGAAGGGACACACTGGGGAATTTGAGAGAGGGCCAGAGTGGTTGAATCCCTGAGAACTGTGAGACCAGATGGAAAGGTAGGCAGGACCCAGCAAAGCCTTTCCAGCTGTGCTAAAGATCTGGGACTATGTCCTGTGAGAGAGAAAAATGTTGCGTTCCATAGAGGAGTGGTGAGCTTGAAAAGGTCACTCTGCCTCTAGATGTGAAGAACTGATTAGAAAGGAACCAATAGATCAAGTTAGAAAGCAGATGCATGAATTTTTAAAAATTCATTCTGCTTGTGACACTATACACATATGGTAGTCATAGTAGGTACTCTTTTAGATGTCAGGGGTACATCAGTGAACAAAACATTAGTCTTTGCCCTCAAGCTTACTTTGTAGTGGGGGAGAGAAAATAGATAAATCATAGCCTGCTTTGTCCGTCGGTTATCAATAAGTACTGTGAAGAAAAATAAAACCAAATAGGGGAATAAAGAGTGACTAAGGGTGCTGTTTTATTTAGGATGGTCTAAGAACTAACATCATTGGAACTGAAGGAACTGATCTCTGCATATACTTGGAGGAAGAACTCCAAGCAGAGAACATTAAATGCAAAGTACGTGGGGCCTGGTCAAGGAACAGCAAAGAGGCCAGCATGGCTGGGTTATAGTGATAAATGTTAGGAGATGAAGTCTAGGACTGAGTGCATTATAATTGGGTTGGCCATGAACTATATGGCACTTACTACTTTGATATTTTATATATATAACTTTATACTAAAATTTAGTCATTTATTTTGCTGATAATATAGTTCATGAAAGTAAAATAGTATCTTAGGTTCTAGACCAATTCCAGTGTGTGGAGGGATAGTTTCCGCAGACCACCAAGCAGTTCTCCACATACCAACTTCTTGTCCTACAATTCAGCTAAGTTCTGATACTGTTTCACAGGTTAATGTTACAGTCCTTCAAGACTCCTCCTATGCTTGACTTCAGATGCTAATTGTAAGCTCAGGTTGTCATCTGTGCTTCTGACCAATTGGCTACCAATTAGAGGTTCCCATAGCCCTGTCCTTAGACTTATGATGCCAGTTGTAAGTCCAGGTTGTTACCTTGATACCTGTACTTCAGACCCACTGGCCATAAATCAGAGGTTCCCATGACTCCCTCCTTGGGTTTGATTAATTTGCTAGAGCAACTCACAGAACTCAGGAAACCAGTATACTTTCTAGATTTCCAGTTTATTATAAAAGGATATAACTCAGGAACAGACAGACAGAAGAGAGTCATAGGGCAAGACATGTGGGAAGAAGTGTGGAGCTTCCATTGTCTTCTCTAGGCGCACCACTCTCTGAGCATATCCCTATGTTTACCAATCCGGAAACTCTCCAAACCCCATCCTTTTGGGGTTTTATGGCAGCTTCATTATATTTGCAGGATTGATTAAATCATTAGCCGGTGTCAGTTGACCCAGCCTCTAGCCCATCTCCCCTCCAGAGGTCAGATGGGTGGGACACATAGTTAGCATGGCACCCTCTGGCTAGCAGTCCCCAACTTTAGGGGATTTCCAAAAGTCACCTCACTAATATAACAAAAGACATCTTTATAACTCTACTCTTAGGAAATTCCTAAGGGTTTATGGGTGCTGTGCCAGAAACAGGGAGGAAGCCCAAATATATTTCTTATAAATCACAATATCACAAGTATTCATCATTTAATAATTTTTTTAAATATTTATTTATTTTAGAGAGAGAGAAAAAGAAAGAAGCCGTGAGGGGTGGTAGGGGCAGAGGGAGAGGGAGAGAGAGTCTCAAGTGGACTCCATGCTGAGCTTGGAGCCTGATGTGGGGCTTGAGCCCACGACCCTGAGATCACCACCTAAGCTGAAACCCAAGAGTTGGATGTTCAACTGACTGTGCAACCCAGGTGCCCCTTATTTAATAATTTCCAAGAGCTGTTTTGTCTTTTTATTTTTTAAAAGACTTTATTTATTTGAGAGAGTGAGAGGGAGAGAGCACAAGTGGGGGGAGGGATAGAGGGAAAGGCAGACACCCCACAGGGCAGGGAACCCGATGCGGGGTTCAATCCCAGGACCTTGAGATCATGACCTGAGCTAAAGGTGGATGCCCAATGACTGAGCCACTCAGGCACTCCATATTTTTTTTTTTTAAGATTTTATTTATTTGATAGAGAGGGAGAGCGCACACACAAGCAGGGGGAGTGGCAGGCAGAGGGAGAGGGAGAAGCAAGCTCCCCACTGAGCAGAGAGCCCGATGATGTGGGGCTCAATCCCAGGACCCTGGAATCATGACCTGAGCTGAAGGCAGATGCTTAACTAATGGAGCCACCCGGGCACCCCCTGAGGTGCCCCGTATTTTGTCTTTTTTTTTTTTTTTAAAGATTTTATTTTTTTATTTATTTGACAGAGAGAGAGAGAGACAGCTAGAGAGGGAACACAAGCAGGGGGAGTGGGAGAGGGAGAAGCAGGCTCCTGGCTGAGCAGGGAGCCCGATGCGGGGCTCGATCCCAGGACCCTGGGATCATGACCTGAGCCAAAGGCAGACGCTTAATGACTGAGCCACCCAGGTGCCCCCCGTATTTTGTCTTTTTAGATAAGAAAATACAGTCATCAAAAATACAAATGATTAGTGTTACTGCTGAATTGTTGTACCACCTCCCCCAACCCTGAATTCACCCCCACTGCCTCAGAGTAGGACCTGAAGTAAGTACCTCAGAGTATCTTAGAGTAAACCTTATTTGGAGATAGGGTATTTACAGAGGTAATCAAGTTAAAGGTAGGTCATTAGGGAGGATGGGGCAAATCCACTTATAACTAACTGATGTCCTTATGAAAAAAGGGATATTTGGATACAGAGACATGCACATGGAGGGAAGACAGTTTGAAGAGACATAGGAAGATGATCAGTAAGCCAAGGAGAGGCCCGGAACAGATTCCTAACAACTCTTCTGTCTCCCTATACTTAATGAGGGTAATACTGTTATAAAACCTTCAGGTTGAGGGGTGCCTGGGTGGCTCAGTAGGGTAAGCCTTTGAGTCTTGGTTTCAGCTCAGGTCATGGTCTTGGGGTCGTGGGACTGAGCCCCAGGTCAGGGTCTGTGCTCAGTGGAGAGTGCTTGGAATTCTCTCTCCCTCTGCCTCCCCCCACAAAAAAAATTAATAAAAATTAAAAAACCCCTTCAGATCTCTTACTGTGTGTGTTTTACTAATTTCTAAAGCAATTTAAGTCTTTCAAGAAAATTTGGAATTAAAAGACAACAAAAATTAAACACTGCAGCATTGTATTCATAGTTGTTTGCTTTCTAAGGAAAATTTAACTTTGAAACTATAGGTTCTTCAGGGCAATACAAATGTTTTCCAAAAATATTGACCTTTTTCTGTTTTGTTTTTAAACTTTTGTACCAAATATTTCAGAAACTTACCTACTTAAAATTTATTATCAGATTGATTTTTTTTTTTAATTCCATTCCGATACTATATTTCAGTGTAACTTTCTGTTGCTTCAGAGTGGTATGTTAAGAAGAAAATATGCCACCACTTGGTGGCACTACTTGGCTTAAAAATGAATCAGATTGTCTGCTGTTAACTGCTATTCTACATAAATGATTAAATGCAGAGGGGATCAATTTGATATTAAGCAACTTAATATAAATATTTGATTCTTTTGTAAACAAAATAATAATTGGTGTTATAAACTTGCGTTGTAGTTAAATGCCATATGGAATATAAAAATATAAACCAAGGCTTAGTTTGGTAGGGAGGGAAACATTCCAATTTTTGATAGAAATATCTTTTTAGTTCAGGCATCATTTATATTATGCCTTCATCTTCTTTGTCTCTAAGTGTCAGAAAAAATATTTTTAATATTAGAAACAAACATCTTCAACTTTTCTTTGTTACAATTTTCCAAGATGTGTATTTTATATAAAGCTAAGAAATTGGATTTTTCTCTTTAGGTGATCAAGGCAAATTAAACATATAGGAAAATAGAATATATAAATGTGTTATGTTTTTCTGCAGCATACTGAAAACTCAGGCATTCCTTTTTAAGATATTCTATTTGTTTTATTTAAATAGAGAAAGGATCCAGAAATGTAAGATGTAGAAAATTATTATGCCCCGGACATGACTTTTACTCCTAAATAGTTGATATCTAATATCATAATAGCTAAAGCATTTGTAATTATTGTATTCTAGGTTGCATATACAACATATAAAAGATCGTGATCCATGTCTTTAAAATTCAAGTGTAATACACACAGGAAAGTGCACAAAGTGTAAGTATACAGCTCAGTGAATCACCACAAAGTAAACACCCCATGACCACCACAGATCATGAAATAGAATACTATCAGCAACCCAGAAACCCCCTATGTTTCCTTTCCCAATCATTCTCTCTTTCTTACTTCTTGGAACAACCACTGGCCTGACTTCAAAGAATATGTTTTTTAAGACCTGCTTTTTGTACTTTTATATAAATAGAATTACATGGTAGTGGCATTTTGTCTCTGCTTATTTCATTTAACATTATGTTTGGGAGGTTCATGGATGTTTTCAGATGTAGTCGTAGCTCACTTGTAGTATTTTATCACTTTCTTTTTACTTTTGGACATTTGGATTGAATAATACAGTCATAACATTCTTGTACGTGTTTCTCAGGGCACATGTACAATATTTATGTTGAGTATATACCAGGAGTAAAATAGCTGAGTCATTGGTGTATATGTGTTCAAATTTAGAAGATGATGCAAGAATTGTTTTCAATATGGTTGTACCTATGCTGTCATTAGAATATGAGGGTTCATGTTACTCTGTATTTTCACCAGCACTTGGTATTAATAGCCTCTTTAATTTTAGCCCTTCTAGAAGATGTATTTCCCTGATTCCAAATAAGATTGTACTTTTTCATAAATATTTTGGCTGTTTGTATATCCTGTTTTGCGAAGTTTCTTCTTTCCCCTCACCTTTTATTATTATTATTTAATTTTCTATATTCCTAATTTATAGGAGTTACATACTTCATGGATATGAGCCCCATTTTTCCTATTGGTGTTTATGTCTTTTTGTTTTTAGGAGTTTTTATATGTGCTAGATACAAGACCTTTGTTAAGTTATATTTGTTAGAAAAATATATCCCACTTTGGCTTGATTTTTACACTCCTTTACTATTTTTGATGAAAGGAAGGTCATAATTTTAATGTAGTTCAGCTTATCATTATTTTCCTTTATAGTCAGTGATTCTTGTGTCCTGTTTAGAAGTCTTTCCCTGCTCCAAGGAGATGAATATATCACCTGTGTTATCTTCTAGAACAATGGTTCTTTTTTTTTTTTAAGATTCTTTATTTATTTGACAGAAAGAGACACAGCGAGAGAGGGAACACAAGCAGGGGGAGGGGAAGAGGGAGAAGCAGGCTTCCCGCGGAGCAGGGAGCCCGATGTGGGGCTCGATCCCAGGACCCTGAGATCATGCCTTGACCTGAGGGCAGACGCTTAATGACTGGGTTAGAACAATAGTTCTTAACTAGAGGCAGTTCTCCCTTCCCTCACTCCCACACCTTCCACCCCTGTGCAGAAAATTTGGTAATGTTCAGAGACATTTTTAGTTCTCACAACTAGGTGAGTGGAGCACTCCTGGCATCAGGTGGGTTGGCTAGGGATACTTACTAAACATCCTACAGTGCACAGAATGCTGAACATCCTATAATGCACAAAACAGTTAACCTAACCCAAAGTGTCACTCGTGCTGAGGTTTTAAGACACTGTCCTAGAGACTTTATTATTCTGCTTTCTACTTTCTGCCTAGAAGTGATAATTGTATATTATTTTGCATATTGTTTATTCATTCAGATTTACTTTCTACCTAGAACTGATTGTGTATACACTTGACCCTTGAACAACGTAGGGGTTAGTAACAGGCACTGACCCCTGCATAGTCGAAAATCAGTATATAACTTTTGACTCCCAAAAAACTTAGCTACTAATAGCCTACTGTTGATTGGAAGCTTTACTGATAAACAGTCAAGTAACACATGTTTTGTATGTTATATGTATTACATACTATTTATTCTTACAATAAAGTAAGCTAGAGAAAAAATGTTAAGATCATAAGAAAAATACATTTTTGGTACTGTACTGTTTTACTGAAAAAAATCCATATATAAGTGGACCTGAGTAGTTCAAACCCATGTTGTTCAGGGGTCAGCTGTATTAATGTAAAGTGTAGAGGTCACGGGCGCCTGGGTGGCTCAGTTGGTTAAGCGACTGCCTTTGGCTCAGGTCATGATCCTGGAGTCCCTAGATCGAGTCCCGCATTGGGCTCCCTGCTTGGCAGGGAGCCTGCTTGTGCCTCTGACCCTCCCCCCTCTCATGTGCTCTCTCTCTCTCTCTCATTCTCTTTGTCTCAAATAAATAAATAAAATCTTTAAAAAAAAAAAAAGTGTAGAGGTCACTTTTTTTTTTTCCTTAGGGATATGTGTTGTATGAAGCACCATTTTTTGAAAAGATTGTCTCCCCACTGCTCAACAGGATCACCTTTGCATAAATCAAGTAACCACATATATACATGGGTCTGCTTTTGGGCTCTGTTTTTTTTTTTTTTTCCCATTGGTTTACTTTATCTACCCTTACACCAAAACCATGCTGTTTTAATTTATATGGCATTATAGCAAGTCTTCATATTCAATAAAGCAAATCTTTCTGCCTTGTTCTTCTTGATTCTTTGCACTTCCATGTAAATGTTTATAGTCACATTGTCGGTTTTACAAAAATTGAATTTATTCATTAATTTGAGATAGAGTTGACATCTTTATGGTATTGTCTTCCAATCCATGAATGTCATATTATCCTTTCATTTATTTAGGTCAGGAATCTCAAATTCTGTGTTCTCAAGACCCATTTAAATTCTTAAAAGGAACTTTGTTTATTTGGTTATATCAATGCTTCTCATCCTTGGCATAGTTGACATTTTGGATCAGATAATTTATTGTTTGTGAGAAGAGTTTCCCATTAAATGTTAATATAGATAACATAATTTTGTGAAGAATATACTTTCTAAAACAAAACTTAGTGGGAAGAGTAGCATTGTTTTACATTTTTGCAAATCTCTTTAGTATCTAGCTTAGTAGAAAACAGCTGGATTCTTACACCTGCTTCGGCTTTAATCTGTTGGAATATCGTGAGTCATGTAGACTGTAAATAACTCCATTGTACAGCTTTGAGAGAATGGGAGTGAAAAAGGCAAATCAGGTCTTCGTGTTATTATGAAAATAGTTGTGATTTTAAAGATCCCCTAATAGGGTCTCAGGGACCCCCCCCCCCCCCCGCCCCAAGAGGTCTGGGCACTTTTGGGAACTGCTGCCCTAGAGATTACAACATGCATCTTTGACCTAGAAGAGTCTAATTAAGTTATTTTATATTTTCCAGACGATTAAAACACTTCAATTCCATTAATTCTCTCCCCTTTACCCCATTTATTTTCTGTAATACTCATGTATTTTTAACTCCATGTGGATTTTGAGCCCCAGAAGACATCATCACTGTTTTATCTGATTATTTTAGATATACCCACATAGTTACCTTTTTAAAATCTATTTTAGAGAGAGAGTCTGAGTGTGGGGAGGGGCAGAGGGAGAGGGAGACAAGCAGACTCCCCACAAGCAGACTCCCCACTGAGCGGGGAGCCCAACATGGACCTTGATCCCAGGACCCTGAGATCATGACCCGAGCCAAAATCAAGAGTTGGACGCTTACTTGAGTGAGCCACCCAGGCGCCCCATATAGATACGATTTTTACCACTTTTTATTCTTTTCCTGCATCTTCAGTTCTCCATCTGTGATCACTTCCTTTTTTTGAAGAGTACCTGTGCTGAGAAATTGTCCATATTTGTTGTCTCATCATGTTCTGTATTTCACCTTCATTTTTGAATGATAGTTTTTACTGGTTAGAATTCTGGGCAGGCAGTTGTTTTCTTCTAACTATATTATCCCTTTATGTTCTGGCTTCTGTTATTTCTTCTTCTTCTTTTTTTTTTTTTAAAGGTTTTATTTATTTGAGAGGGAGACCAAGAGCATGTGCAGTGGGGAGAGGGAGAAGTAGAGTCCCTGCTGAGCAGGGAGCCGGTTTTGGGGCTTGATCCTGGACCCCGGGATCACGACCTAAGCTGACACAGACGCTTAATGGACTGAGCCACTCAAGTGCCCCTAGCTTCTGTTATTTCTGTTGAGAGGTTAGTTGTTAGTCTTATCCATGCCTTCCAGCCGAAAAGACCAGCGAGAACACTTAATAGTTTTTTTATACTTGTTGCAGTGAGGGATTCAGCATGTATTTATAGGGAACCTTTAGGTGTGTTTTTTTAAGAGGGTATTAGAAAAAACCTATTACAGGATTTAGACTTTGGTTGAGTAATTTTAGAGACAATCTAAGGAAGTAGAAGTTTGCTGCAAATTGGATGTTGTCAGAACATGGGAACATTTTAATACTGCCATCTTTTGTTTAATTGAGGTGAAATTCATGTAGCAGACAATTAATCATTTTAAATGTACAGCTCCTTGTTATTTAGTATATTCATAATATTATGGAACCACCAGCTCCCTTGTTTCAAAACTGTTTTGACACCCTTACAGCTATGTAATTATTTCCTATTTCCTATTTCCTCCTTCCACTATCACCTGATACCCTTTACTTTCTGTCTCTTTGGATTTGCCTATTCTGGATATTTCATATGAAGGGAATCATGTAATATGTGACCTTCATGTCTGACTTCTTTCATTTAGCATAATGTTTTCAAGGTTCATCCAAGTTGTAGCATGTACTTTGTTTCTTTTTTTAGCTATTATGAATAATGATGTTGTAAACATTCATGTACCAGTTTCTGTGTGTACATAAGTTTTCATTTCTCCTGTATATATATCTAGGAATTGAGTAGCTGGGTCAAATGGCAATTATCTGTTACCTATTTTTAGGAAACACCAAACTGGTTTTCCACAGTGGATGCACCACTTTACATTCTCACCAGCAATGGACGAGGGTCTCTGTTTCTCCATATTCTCATCAACACTTGTTATTTTTCATGTTTTTCTTTTTTTTAAATTAAAACTATCCTAATAGGTGTGAAGTGATACCTCATTGTGGTTTTCATTTTCATTTTCTTTAGTTAATTTTTTAGAAAAGGTTTTACTTATTTGAGATAGAAAAGAGCACTCCCTTCTGGCCTGCAAAGTTCTGCTGAAAAATCCACTGATAGCCTTATGTAACTGTTTCCTTAATGTAACTGTTTTCCTTTCTCTTGCTGTTTTTTAAATACTCTCTTTATCACTTTTTGCCATTTTAATTACTATATGCCTTAGGGTGAACTTCCTTGGGTTGATTTTATTGGGGGTTCTCTGTGCCTCCTGGATCTGAATTTCTGTTTCCTTCCCCAGATTCGGGGAAGTTTTGTTCTTTCTTCAAATACATTTTCTGCCCCCTTTTCTCTTTCTCCCCCTGGGATCCCTGTAATGTGAGTGTTACTACATTTGGTGTTACTGAGTTCCCTTAATCTATTTTCATTTTTAAAAATTTTTTCTCTCTCCTTTGCAGCGTGATTACTTTCCATTAGTCCTTCAGATTGCTGATTCATTCTTCTGCTTCTTTTAGTCTACTATTTATTTCCTCTAGTGTGTGTGTTTGGTTTTTTTTTTTTTACCAATTTTATTTATTTGACAGAGAGAGACACAGCGAGAGAGGGAACACAAGCAGGGGGAGTGGGAGAGGGAGAAGCAGGCTCCCTGCAGAGCGGGGAGCCCGATGCAGGGCTTGATCCCAGGACCCTGGGATCATGACCTGAGCTGAAAGCAGACACTTAATGACTGAGCCACCCAGGCCCCCCTCTCTCTAGTGTGTTTTTAATTTCAGTTATTGAGTTCTTCATCTCTGATTGGTTTTATGTTTTCTATCTCTTTGTTGCGGGTCTCACTGAGGCCTTCCACTCATTTCTCAAGTCCAGCGAGTATCTTTATGACCATTACTTTAAATTCTCTATCACACATATTACTTACCTCCATTTCATTTAGCTCTCTTGCTGTGATTTTATCCTGTCTTTCATTTGGGACATAGTCCTCTTTCTCCCCATTTTGGCTAACTCTTCTGTCTGTTTCTGTCTCAGAATATTCTGAGAATTTCTCAGAATATTCTGAACACAGAATGTTCAATCATCTATTTCTCCTGCTCTTAAAAGAAGTGGCCTTATGAAGAAGAGGTCCTGTGGTGCCCTGCAGTGCAATATCCCCAGTTCACGAGAACCTGGCATTTCAGGAGTGTCTTGTATGTGTGTTGCTTTCATCCTACTGTTGTGGCTGAACCACATTTGCCTTTTGTCTAGTCATCTGCAATGGCTCTTTTCCTGTTGTGGGTGGGATTTGGTCCCTGAGGTGTTAGTGGGACAGTCTGGGCCTCCTTGGGCTTGAGTTGAGTCAGACCAGGTGTTTGCCAGAGCTGTGGTAGCACTGATCTGCAGGACACTTTCTCTTTGTTGCCGCTGAGAAGCTTTTGTTGGTGGGCAAGGCCTGCAGTCAGACCAGATGTGTGCCCTATCCCACTGCTAGGGCCACAGTTGGACTGGTGTGTGTGGTTATCTTTCCCTGTCCCTGGGGCATGAGTCATTTTGGAGTTGTACTTGTCCCTGGCAGGGTTGCTTACACACTGCCACCCTTTGGCACTGCTTTGGATGGACTCCTCTGGGTCTGCAAGAGAGCATGGGGACAGGGTACAGGGTGCCAGCAAGGTCTCTGCCAGTGTACTGCAAGAGGGGACCTGTAGCTGGCCAGGAAAACTTTTGTCCAGTGTGGGATGGAGGGACTGAGTGTGCAGAAGAGCATGGAGGGTGGGGAACCGTGTTAGAAAGCAAGGTAGAGAGTGTTTATGCTGCACTGGTTCCCATAGGTATCCCTTGTATGGAGGGCACGGGAGGGAAGTGCCACCTGCTAGCTTTTTTGTTGTTGGAGAAGTCTTCCAAAGATCCTGACCCCTCCAGCACATGCTCTGAGATTAGTAAACCAATCTCCCTCCTGTATATATCCCAGGCATTTTTCAGACTGCTGCTTTTATGTTGTATCTCATTAGGGCTGTTTGTAGTACTGTTTCTTGAAGGGCAGGGACTCAGTTTCCTCTCACCCTGCCTGCTGATTTTTAAAGTTCCAGTCCCTCTGGTTTTCAAAGCCAAATGTTATGGGGATTCATCTTCCCAGTGCATGTCCCCTGTGCCTGGGGTGCCTGGCATGGGGTCTTTTCATCTCCCTTCTTTGTGCCTGCAGTATCCCTCCCTCTTGGAGACAGTCCCATTGGTCACTTTGGCCCCCTACCACGTCTCCACCCTTCCTACCTTCTTCTTTACATTTAGCTGTGGACAGTCTGCTCTACCAGTCTTCAGGTCATTTTCTGGGTTATTTACACTGATGTGGGTGTTATCTGGTCGTATCCATGGGACGAGGGGAGCTTAGGGTCCTCCTTTGTCATCTTCCACATTAGTTCTCGGCTGAGCCTTTGTCCATTTTTTAAATTGGGTTGTCTTTTTGTTCATTTGTTAATATATTCTGTATACTAAACCCTTATCAAATACATCTCAGTAATGCTCTTTGATGAAGAAACTTTATTTTGATGAGTCCAAATTATCTATTTTTTCTTTTGTTCATCATGCTTTTGGTGTCAAATCTAAGAATTTATTGCCAAATACAACATCGTGAAGATTCATCCCTATGCCTTCTTCAAAAAGCTTTACTGTTTCAGCTATTATATATATATAGTGTTGATTCATTTTGATTTAGTTTCTGTATGTGATATAAGGCAGGGTCCAACTTCATTATTTTGCATGTGATTGTCCATTTGTCCTAGCGTCATTTGTTGAAAAGACTATTCTTTCCCCCTTTGAACAGTCTTGGCACCTTTGTTAAAAATCATTTGGCCACAGGTGTTTGGGTTTATTTCTGGATTCTCAAATCTTTCCAGTGGTCTCTAGGTCTACAATTATGCCAGTACCACACCTGATAACTATAGCTCTCTAATAAGTTTTTAAATCAGAGTGAGGATTCCTACTTTATTTCTTTTGAACATTGCTTTTGTTCTTCAGAGCCCTTTGCATTTCCATATGAATTTGAGGATCAGCTTATCCATTCCTGCAAACAAAGGCCCTTAGAATTTTCATAGGAATTACACTAAATCTGTAGATCACTTTGGGAAGTTTTGTGATCTTAATAATATTTCATCTTCAAATCCATGAACATGGGATGTCTTTCCATTTATTTATACCTTCTTTAATTTCTTTCATCAATGTTTTGTCATTTTAAGTTTATAAGCCTTTTACCTCCTTGGTTACATTTATTCTTAGGTATTTTATTTTGGATGCTTTTATAGATGGAATTGTTTCCTTAATTTTCTTTTGGATCATTCATTGCTGGCAGTACGTATTCTTTTCTCTGTTGCAGCTCTTAAGATTTTCTCATTGTTTTGCTTTGTCAACACTTTACTGTGATGTATCTAGGTATATTTTTCTTTTTATATATCCATCTTAGAGTTCCTGGTGCTTCCAGAAACCATGGCTCGATATCTTTGGTCAAGTTTTAGGAAGTTCTCAGCCATTATCTTTTCAAGGATTGAGTCTGTCCTATTTTCTCTCTCCTTTTCTTCTGGGACTCCCATTAAATATATGCTAGATCTTTTTTACTGTATCATCTTTTGGCTCTGTTCCTTTCTCTGTTTTCTATCTTTTTGTGTCTCCTTTCTCATTCTTAGATACTTTATTCTGACTTTTTTCTAGCTCACTAACTTTTTGTTTGTTTTGTTTTAGTAGATATTCTTTTCCCCCAGTTTTACTGAGATGTAATTGACATGTTAATTAACTCTTTAATTGTACTAATTTTTAGTTTTGTTGCTTGGTGGCCAGATAATATGATCTACATTATTTCTATCTCTTGGAAATTTCTCTGTGGTTATTATAATATATAGTCAGATTTCATAAATGTTCTACTTTTGTTTTGAAATAAGAAAACCTATTTATGTTTAAAATAAGAATGTCGGTTTCTGGTTATATAGTGCTCTATGTTTGATCATGGTTTTTAGACTTTTTTCTTTGTGTATTTCCTAATAGAATTTTGAAAAACTGGCATCTTTAAGTTGGCAGTTGGATTTAACAAAGTCAGTCTTCCCAGCTGAATCAAAGTAACCCTTTGTCAGTAAATATGTGGCTTTACTTTTTAAATTCAAGTATCATTACTGTCACTGTTGACAACTTTTTCATTTCTGAATTTTAATTCTAAAACTGGGAAATGGAATGAGGGGGTATATGAAAGAAGGGAAAGTAGGTATGGAGGGATAGAAGGCAAAGTGAGAGAGACAAGACACTGGAATCCTGCCTTGAGTTTTTCAGTGAACTAAGACTATATAGCCTTTCCATATTGCTTGCTTTGCTGATATGGCAAGGAAATATGAATTTCCCAAACCTCCTTTTATTTGGTACCCAGAGGTTTTTATACATAAAGCATTATCAAAGCAATGCACAATACCAAGGTTCTGAATGGTGGCACTCTTCTAGACCCTTGAGAGATTCTTTTAACAAATACAAAGATCTATGCCCTTGAAACTTAGTTCTATAGGAGGGATATACAAACAATAACCATAATAAATATTACACAGTATATTAGAAAGTGATTAGCTTTTTGGGGTAAAAAAAGGGTAAACCAGTGTAAGTTTATTTGAGAATGCCCACAGAGTAGAGAAGATAAGGGAGTTTGGGATATAATTTTGATCAACATGGTCCAGGTGGGCATTATTCAAAAGGAAATGGTTGATCAAAGGCTTGAATTAGATGAGGGAATTAGCCATGGGTACCTCGGAGCGAGAGTGTTCTAGCTGGGGAATAATCAATAATACTAAGACCTTAATATGGAAGAGAATGTGTTCAAGGAATAGTAAAGCCAGTGTGACTTGAACTGAGTAAGTGAGTTGGGGGGAGAAGAAAGAAGTGGGGCCAAAATGTTGCTGGAAAGGATCTTTGTAGGGCATTACAAGCTATTATAAAGATGTTGGGTTTTTTTCTCTAAGAGGATAAGACCAAGAGGTATTGAAGGATTTTGAGGAACATTATCTGTCTTAGGTTTTAAAACAATTCCTGTGGTTGTGCTGTTGAGAATAGACAGTAGATTGGTAAGGGTAGATGCACTAAGATGAATTTAGGAAGCTACTGAAATAATACAGGGGAGAGATAATAGTGGATCTGGATGTAGCAGTAGTGTGAAGTGATTGGATTCTGGATGTAATTTAAAGATAGTGGCAATAGGATTTCTTGATAGTTTTGATATGAAGTGTGAATAAATGAATAAAGAAGATTGCTCCAAGGTTATTGAGCTGAACAACTAATGGAGATGGGGAAGGTTGCAGATTTGTGTTTGGGAACCTTTTTAATGTAAGAGAAGGGTGATCTTGAAAGAGGAGATAGATAAAGAAAACTGGAATATTGTCCTTGATCTGTTGACTTTTGGGGAGAAATTTTAAAACCTCCCTCTGTGACTGTCAGTTTCCCTTAACTTGTAGATGTTTACAATTTATGTATTTTGTAGCCATTTTGTTGTGTGCAAAGGAATTCATGAATACTATATCTTCTTGGTGAATTGTATACTTTATTATATATAATATTCATCTTTAGCAGGTGTTGTGCTTTTTGCCTTAAATTCCATTAGATTGTTCTGATAGTAGTTACTAAATTTGCTTAGTTTATCTTTGTATCATCTTATTTTTAACCTCAACATTTCCTTTTCCTTTATAAACAACGTATAGCATATTTCAAAACAAAACCAAGTATGAATGCCTTTTTCTTAATTTATAAACTTCTACTATTTGTTGAGAAGACTGATGCATTTGGACTTCTTTCTGCTTTTTGTTTTCTCTTTGCTGTCTTCTGTTGTTACTTTTTATTTTATTTTAATCAATCAAATTTTCTTTACTTTTTAATTCTATGGATTTGAAATTTATATATCTTATTTCACTATTTTATTTGGTCACCCTTAGCTTTTTAATACTTTTTTTTTTTTTAAGATTTTATTCATTTATTTGACACAGAGAGAGACAGCGAGAGAGGGAACACAAGTAGGGGGAGTGGGAGAGGGAGAAGCAGGCTTCCCGCCAAGCAGGGAGCCCGATGCGGGGCTCGATCCCAGCACCCTGGGATCATGACCTGAGCCGAAGGCAGACGCTTAACGACTGAGCCACCCAGGTGCCCCTTTTTAATACTTTTTAAAAAAGGTTTTCTTTGAATCAGTGTCCACTAGTCTAACCTTCCATGCTGAAATCTTTTGGGCTTCTTAGTTTCCGTATTATTACATACCATATAACTCTCTTTTCATGGTAATCCTTTTGAACAATCATCAATAATTACTACATTTAGTTGCCTTGTTTTCAGGGGTTCTAAGGTATATTGATTTTCTTTTTTAAGATTTTATTTATTTGAGGGACGCCTGGGTGGCTCAGTCGGTTAAGCACCTGCCTTTGGCCCAGGTCATGATCCCAGGGTCCTGGGATCAAGTCCCACATCGGGCTCCTTGCTCAGCAGGGAGCCTGCTTCTCCCTCTCTCTCCCTCTGCTTGTGTTCTCTCTGTCAAATAAAATCTTAAAAAAAAAAAAAAAGAGGGGGAACAGCAGGCAGAGGGAGAAGCAGGCTCCCCGCAGAGCAGGGAGCTGGGTGCCAGGCTCGATCCCAGGACCCTGGGATCATGACCTGAGCCAGAGGCAGACGCTTAACTGACTGAGCCACCCAGGCACCCCTGTTTATTGATTCTTATGTCTTTCTTTTTATATATTCTTATCTCTGTGCTGGAGAATTAACTCTGAGTGGATGACAAACTTTTGGAATCCTTGCATGTCCAAAATGTCTATATTTTATTGTTATGTTTGAGTGGTATACTTTAGTTACAGAATTCTGGGTTGAAAAGTATTTTCACATCTTTCACCATGATGCTGGCAAAAAATTGTAAGACTGTGGGAAAATAGTCATTCTTACACGTTGGAGGTAGATATGCATATTGATAGAAATTTGGGGAATGATTTGGAAATGTGTATTAAAAATACACGTGCAACTTTGAAAAATCTGTATCACTGAAATAAAAACACTACTATAAGACTATCTATACAAGGTTATTTATTGTAGCATGTATATTGTATAATCCCATTTCTATAAAGATAAGCATAAAACATACATACATGTCATATGTTTGTATGAATAAGAAAAAGGAGTAGAAGGATACACCAGACTATTATTACATTGGTAACTGAAGTGGGAGAGAGTGGAAAACGTAGATGAGATAATTTATTCAGACAGATTTGATTTTAAAATATCATTAAAAGTCTGATGACACAGGTGATGAAGAATTGTGTATTATTGTTTTTTAGGTAGTCTAGTTTTTATCTTCTTTTCTGGAAATGAGTAAAATCTACCTTTTATTCTTAGAGTTCTGAAATTTCCCCAGGACTTGTCAAGAGGCATGTTTTTTTCTTCATCCACTGAGCACTGATTGGGCCCTATTAATCTAAAGACTTCGGTATTTTTTGAGCTCTGGAATTTTTTCTGTTATGTCCTCTTCTTTATTCCCCTGGGTTTTGTTTTGTTTTGTTTTTTCCCCTAATTCCTACTTGATATAATCTGTGGATCTAAATTTCATGGGTTTTTTTTAACTCCCTTTTTAAGAAGTCTTTGTTCTGTAAGAATACCTCATTTCATCAGCCATATTCACTCTGCTTTTCAGCTCACCTACTGAGAGTTGTTTTGTTGTTATTGTTGTTGCTGTGTACTAATTTTTTATTTCAAAGTTCTTTGTCACCCTCTTGCTCAGAGCATGCTATTCTTCTTTACTTAAAACACAATAGTTTATAAAAGAATTTGAGGATCTTAAGTATGTTTACTTTTTATTCTTCTAGTGATTAACCTTATAATTTTGATAAACACTTAAATTTATATATTTCAATCACTTGTATGAAATAATAAAAATACACTTAACACAATAGTTTTAGCCATTTTCAGGACACACCTCTCCCCCACATTCAACCTTTCGGAAAATCTTTTCTGAGATGGTAGGTGAGTGGTGAACTTAGAGGCCCTGTGCCATTACACTTGAATATTATGTAATCCGTCTCTGTATAGGATTCTATACTCAAAAGAATTTTAACGCCAAACTAATGTTATTGCACCTTTGACTTAACACTTACTCTTGACAGTGAAAAATCTGTTGCTTTTCTGATTCATATTTTTTGCCATAAAACCTATCTTTAATTTTTTTTTGTTTGTTTTATTTGGGATTGCCATCTCCATTCTTTCCAGCAGTCCTTGTCTGTCACTGTTCAAGTTTATGGCTTTATCCACCTTGGTATGTCTCTCTATTCTAGTTCATCTGCTTTCATTTCATTGACATTTTATGAGAGACAAATTAAATTCATGTCCTGGTAGACCCTAAGGAATCGGAAACTCTTAAATCCTGAGTGGCCACTTCATGTCCTTTTTCCTTGGAGCACTCGGTTAAACACTGTAATTCCCCTCTTTATTGCTTATTGAATATTGTTTTACTGAAGCCCTGCTTTATCCCTACAAGAGAGTTATTCTTATAGCCCCAGCGACTCCTAAGACATGTTTCTTCTGATAGTTTAGCTTCTGCCCATTTATCCTTAGGAGTGGTTTTAAGGTGCCAGGTATCTCCTCCCAGAATAAATTTCTGCTTGTAAGGGCCTCCTTCATCAGTAGGAGCAGTGTACAAATTCAGTGTCATCATTCCGTAAATGAAACAAGTTTATGGCAAGGGTCAGAGGGAATTAACATTTAATGAGTAATTATTAAATGCCAGGCCCTATGCTGCATGTTTTATATTGTCTTATTTAATCTTCACAGGCCTCTTAGGAGGTTTCATACTTACTTTATTGATGAAGCAACTGAAATTTAAGAAAAGTTGGAGTAACTTTGTCCCAAGTGGAAGTTGTGGAGCCATTCTTCAGACTCAGGCATGTCTGCCCCCAAAGAATGATTCTCTGGCTCAGTACACTATAAAATTTAGCTAAAACCCTCATTTTTCTGAGGCTTTTCTTTTCCATGCTATTTTATAGAACCTTCTACTTCCTCTGAACCATAGAAAGTGTAATCCATATTACTCACTGGGGACATAATTCATTGCCTTTTACTAATAGTGGTTTTTTATACATATGTGTCCTACATATAGTCTTCCTTAGTTAGATAGCAATACAGTAAGAAAAAAAAAAAACTGCCAGCAATACCATTTGATTAATCTTAAGAATAATTAAAAATTTCCCTGAAATAATCTGTTTTAAATATGCTTTAGTCACCTTCTATAAAACAGTAATATACTATTCATAACATTTTGGTGTTAAAGATATTGGATAAATTGGAAATCATGGGTTCTGTAAGTTTCTTATGGTTCAAAATTGCTATTCTTGACCTTGCCATCTTTCTCTCTTTATATGAGTAAACTAGAAGGAAATTCTTTTAGTTTGAATAGAGCTATGTACATTTGATTATTAATAAGTACTTGCATTTCCTAAATATTAGATAGTGTTTTCTTTAACATTTTGGAGAAATTTTGTAATTATTTATATTCACAATAAATACATGTCTTTGGTTTTATAAATGAAACTCCAGAATCAAACATGTAATAAGGAAAACTTGTTAAATCAGAAAAAAGTCATGACTGGTTTGTGATTTGCCATCACAAAAATATGTTCTTTTTTTTTTTTTTAAAGACATTGGTGCAAGAGAGATGCATCTTCCTGCATATTTTGTTTTAAGGAAAGCAGATTTCTGTATTTGAATTTTTATCATCCTAAATGAAGATTATTGTAGAATAATGATTACTTTGGAATATTTTTCTTAGAAGATAATTGTATTTGGGGGGCTGATTTTAGAGAAATAAAAAAAGGTAAGTTGAATAAATGGTATCAGTAAGAGAGTTCACATTTAATGAAAATACTTTATAGAAAGCAAAACTGGTTGTGTTTCATTTTTCTAGTTCTCAATGAGCATGTCAAACTTTTCCATCTATATATAAGTTTTGAATTTACCTACTAGAGTTTAAATGTACATAATACAGGTAGAAGGCTAAGTACTCATTACAGATTATTACAGAATTGCAGAATTTTTCTTTTTACAATCTTAGCCCCTGTTAATAAAATTAAATTACAATTCAGTGAAAGAATTTATTCTCTCACCCTCATAATGTTCAAGTTTACTTCTCAGACCATAAACAGCTTTGTACTTTATAAATATGACTAATATGTGATTACTAAATGAATTAATGGAACTTTTATAATAAGAGTTTTACTTTATAAAATCTACAAATGTTCTTTAAAAATGTACATACAGTTGAATATGCGAGGTTTTGAATTTGAAAGAGCAAAATTATTGAGTATCAGAAGGAAACATTTGTTACGTTCCAGGCAGTCTTTTGAGGCCAGATTATCTCTTCTACTCTTACAAGGAATTTCTTCAAAGCCCAATTGTTTGCATTTGCAGTAATGTCACTAACTTTGATGTGCATAATCTAATGGACCTTGGTCCTGTGTAATCATATGTGGTTGGGGCAGAAGTTTCATCTGCAACATTTGAACATTATTAGCTTTTAAGTTCTTGAACAAATTCCTAGCCTTTCCTGAAAACCATTAAGCAAATAGACATCTAACATTGATGCTGATTTTGTACTTAAGAACTTCTTTTGTCATATTTCCTTATCTCTTGCTGATTATTGTCAGATATATAGGCACAGTAATTTCTTAATGGTGAAATCTCTTTGTTCTTCATAATTATTTCAGCTTTCAAGCAGTTCATTCCATATGCATATATAATATTTATATTACCACTTTCGGTGTTTTTATTGTCTCTGTTTTCACTTCTAATATAATTATGTTTGGTCTTCCTGGGACTTTCAACGCACTTCTTTTGCGTTTATTGGATACGATAGGTTAATGTTTATAAAATATTTCAAAACTAAGCACAAAGAGCAAACTCATCATAGACTGAAGAACCCTGGAAGACCCAAAGTAAAATAACAGTTAATGGCAGTTAATACTCTGTTCGTAGAGGGCAGAGTTGACACACTACCTCTGGAGTGTGAAACTGACACATTTATGATTCATGTTAATTATACAATTGTGGTCACAAGTTTGCTCTGTTTGAAAAATATATAAAGAGGTTATCACTCATTTTATTTAAAAAAACCACTTGAATTGTTCTTGTTGGAATCATGTGCATATATACATTATTTACGCTATCAAAGCTGTGATGATCACTTACCTTTTTTTCTTCAAGATAAGAAAGAGAGGGAGAGAGAGCATGAGCCGGGGCAAGGGGGAGCACAGAGGGAGAAGCAGGCCCTCTGCTGAGTTGGGGAGCCCAACGTGAGGCTCAATCCCAGGACCCTGGGATCATGACCTGAGCTGAAATCAGATGCTTAACCAGCTGAACCACCCAGGTGCCCTATGATCACTTACCTTGTTCTGACTCTATGAAAGCAATAAGCAGTCATTCCATGCTGAATATGATTTAACATTCTCCTTTGGTTGGAACCAAAATTTATTGCCTTGCCTCTTAAAATTACAAAGCTCTTCATTAGGAAATTAGCCTTCGATAAGTGAATATCCATTTGTTTTTTGACTACTCTTACTTCTCATTATTGTATAATTTTGTCAAGTTGATAAAATTAGGCCTTTGTAGCTTCCCCACCACCTTTTGTTCTTATAGTTACCTGCTTCTTGAGATGTGTCAGATTATGTTAAGTATTTAGTACACTCAGCATTAAGAATCACTTTATGTTATTAGGTGTTTATGATCTAGTACCTTACTATTTGTAACGTCCTTCTCCTATTAAATAATGAGGATAATGCATGGCATCAGGAACAAAACTATTTGGCAAGTTCAATGTAGTTTGATGGTAGATGGTAAAATTACATAAAGATCATTAGTTTGTAATGGCAGTGCTGCATGCTGCTGGGAAGAAAGCATTATGTGCCCAGTGTATTCTTGCTTCATTTTTCTGTTCATTATTTATGTATTTTCTATTTATTTGAACTCATTGACCATTTTTTTTGTATTACCAATAAAAAAAAAACTTTCTATGTAGTTTTCATGATTGCAGATAGTTCTGTGGCCTCAGTGTGTTAGTCATTTAGTGCCATATCATTGTTCAAGAATCAGCTTATCGGGGCGCCTGGGTGGCTCAGCCGTTAAGCGTCTGCCTTCGACTCAGGTCATGATCCCAGGGTCCTGGGATCGAGCCCCACATCAGGCTCCCTACTCTGCGGGAAGCCTGCTTCTCCCTCTCCCACTCCCCCTGCTTGTGTTCCCTCTCTCGCTGTGTCCCTCTCTGTCAAATAAATAAATAAATAAAATCTTAAAAAAAAAAAGAATCAGCTTATCAACACATTACAATTTAAAGGATTATTTCAAGTAATTATGAATTTAGAGGATCTTTTTAAAGTCCAATAGTATAATTTTAACTTCCATTTTTAGCTCATTATTTCAAATAATATTAAATGTTAATAATGTAATAACCAAAAATTTAACCTATATAGTACATATCAAAGAGGATGTTAGAAATCATCTTACCCAATCGCCAGTGCCATATTATCTTCTACAGTGTTCCTGACAGTAGTCCAAGCTGGTGAGCCATTCAGTTCACTGTTGTGTAAAACAACGCTTTGCAATGTTGAGTGGTTCCTGTTTTCAGTTTATTTAATCTTGAGATGAAATCCATCTTTACGATTCAGACACATTGATCATATCTTCTTTTATATGCCACGCCTTCAAACATTTGAAGATTGTTAATTTTACTGGCTAATTGCTAGACGAAGCATACCAAGTTTTCTCTTTATTTCATCATGTGGCATGCTGGATACCCTTACAAATTTCTGTATTTTTTTTAATATTTTTCTCTCAATGATATATCCAGAGTAGGATACTGCCTGGATGATATGGTTATATAGTATACTCTGTCTTCACTTGCATTATATACTAGGTGAGGCTAGGGTATATGTATTTGTACATTGTGTACAGTATATATAGACTTAAATATCACAGTAATTGTAGCTGTAGTATTTCAGTTAATTAAGATTTGTTTTGTAATTGGAATGACAGTTGTGAATGTTTTTCTCTTCTTGACCCAACCTCATATATGACTAACTGAAGTTGTCATGTGTTCTCAAGGATAATTTATTTTTTTTTTTTTTTTTTTTTTTTTTATTTTTTTTTTTTTTAAAGATTTTTTATTTATTTATTTGACAGAGAGAGACACAGCGAGAGAGGGAACACAAGCAGGGGGAGTGGGAGAGGGAGAAGCAGGCTCCCCGCAGAGCAGGGAGCCCGATGCGGGACTCGATCCCAGGACCCTGGGATCATGACCTGAGCTGAAGGCAGTCGCTTAACCAACTGAGCCACCCAGGCGCCCTCAAGGATAATTTAAATGAACATGGGGTTTGTGAAAATCTGACAGATCTTAACTGTAACTCAGCTAGTGGGCAACATTATAATTTATTTGTAGCTGTGTAATAAAGCTGTTAATGAGCTAATGTGGAATGAGGGCAAATTATATTACATTTTTGTATGAAATTATACTATATGACAAAGGTTGGTATTACGTAATAAGTGCCCACAAAATATTAACCTACTTGCAATAAATACAATTAATAATGTACATAAAAGAATGAAATTAAGCTAATTTTCTATAAAACATTCATGAACAGAAAGTGGACAGCATAGATTTGATGACAGGAAGGTTGTATCTAATCTGAATTACTGAGTGACCTAGGAAGCTTGCTCAGAGGGATTACAGAATAATTATGTTAATATGCAATTATCACCTCATTTCTTCTGTAGTAACCTCAAGATGTAGTGTAGTGAGGGTGTTATAGCAAGTGCTGATAGTTTGCAAAAATACTGATGTTTGAAATTTCTAAGACAATAAGTCTAGCTTGAGGCATAAAAGTGATGATCTGTCATCTTGAAGACAGATCTGACCTTTGTACTATTTTTTTTTTAATGCTCACAGTATATAACTACAGGCAGTTATAGTTGTAGAACTCATTATGATTCTCAAGGAACTGAAATATGTTTTATGTAGATTTAAAGTTCCATTTGCAGCTTTTTATAAAGTGAAGTTTTTTAAAGAACATTTTAAAATTCATTTAAAAGAAAAATTCTGTGGTTATATGATTACATGGAGGAGGACATAGTAATAGTATTTAAGCATTTTATTAATATATCCTAATTAGTATAGCAAATTCACTGAAATTTAAGGAGCCCAAGCAATATAACATTAGTTTGATTATTTTAATTTATTAGTTTCCCTTTTTTGAACTTAATGATTAATGTCAACCTTCAAATATGTCCCCTACTTGGTTATATTAACATAAACTGGTGTTGATGACTCTGTTACATATATTTGACTACATAAAGATAGTTGGAAAAACTATTTGAAACAGTGTGAAATTAGCTTATAGGTTAAATGCTTTCTTGCCTACATGCTACATAACTGTGCATGAATGTAGGGAAATAATTTGTGATTTCAAAGTTCCAGATCCATTATTCACTGCAACAGATTTTGATGGTTCAGTGTTCTGCGTTGTATCTCACTGCAACAGCTATGAGTTTTGAATATTGTTAAGAAAAAAATGTATTTTTAACATTTTTTTAGTTAAGATATACTCTGAAAATTAAACTAGGGAAAAATTTTTATTGTTGTTAAGATACCAGCTTACGGAGCCATTTCTTATAGCATACTTTTTAACTGATGGGGTACATTTTTAATATTAATGTGCTAATAAATATTCTGGAAAAGAATAACCTCTGTTGGGGCGCCTGGGTGGCTCAGTTGGTTAAGCGACTGCCTTCGGCTCAGGTCATGATCCTGGAGTCTCGGGATCGAGTCCCGCATCCAGCTCCCTGCTCGGCGGGGAGCCTGCTTCTCCCTCTAACCCTCCCCCCTCTCATGTACTCTCTCTCTCTCATTCTCGCTCTCTCAAATAAATAAATAAATCTTAAAAAAAAAAAAAGAATAACCTCTATTTTTGAGTAGAGGTAATCATTAATTTGGGCGCAAGTAAGGCATATTTCTTTAGGTGTGAAGGAAAACTTTGTTAAAGACTTCATTTTATATTTTAACAATATTTAATTTGATCTTTTGTTTCTCCTTCTGCTAGATGTGTTTTATAGATAGAAGATATGTTATATACATATGTTCTGTCTATGTTTTTGAGCAAAATAGTTCGGTATCTTTAGAATGTGAACCTTTGGAAGGCTCATATAAAGCCATTCTGGTAATGAGAATGCAGTCTCCAAGCAGACATGATATTCTCATAGTTTGTCACCCTGCTGTTCAGGGGGTACCAATGAAGTTGCTTTAAATGGGAAGCGTCTGTTCCATCTCTGAACCTCTAACACCAGAACAGATGGGTGGAACATGGAACATAGAAGGTTTTACCTCTGAGGTGGTAACAGTGAAGCCACTCATTAACACTGAATTTACCACTTCGTTAGCAACATTGCTTCCTGTTGAGAAAAGCTAATAAAGGCTTTCAAATTGACTGAGCATATATTTGTCTACCTCTGTGATTATAATAAATAGGAACACAAAATAAGTGTCTTTCAGGCTAGTTTTTTAAAAATTCTGTTGTCCATTTCAGATTTAATGAGATTGTTCCTTTTTGGATATTTTATTTTTTCTGTGTAATTTAATGAGAAATATCAGGAATGGGTAATAGTATAGCATCAGGGTTTGCTTTTCTTTTCATTGACATTTGCACGCTCTTCCCTAACACATGTTTATGTGCTGCCCATTTTTAACTTCTGTGTATGTGATGTAGAGACTCCTGCTGGGTGCTGCATTAGCACCATTTTGGGGTGATATCATTGAATATGATCTTATCGGACGTCTATTTTTATTACTTTGGAAGTTTGCCAATCTCAAGACAGAATTCTGAGGCATACAAGGGGCAGAAAAATTGTTGGTATAAATAATAATGCCACAGACAGATATTTATAGTATTTATTTGTAATATTTATTATATTAACACATCTTACGGAAAGAGTAAGCTCGTATTTATAAGCACTTATTCTAAATTGTGAAATAAGAAAGTAATTAGAAACAATTCTTTTATTCTTTAACTAGACTCAATGTTTTACAGAGCGTGTATTTGGTACCATAAAAGATAGTAGAAATAATGAACTGTATTGAAAATGTTTTTATTTTTAAATATCAGATTCAATTCCTCCTATCTTAAAATAGTATTACTTGTTATACAAATTAAAAATACTGTGAGGGAAAAATGGAAGACTTTATTCTTTATCAGAGAGCAGGAACCTAGTCTGTCTTGTTTACTGCTGGTATTCCTAATAATAAAGCAGTGCCTGGCACATGGTAAGGGCTCAGTAAATATTTGGAGAGTGAATAAACTGTACTTGCTACCATTTACAAAAGGAAAAGAAATAGGGAATTTTATGCCAGCACTTCAGATAGTTTATACCTAGGGTTGCCAAATAGCAGATTCTTTAAATTGTACTTGAGGATTATTGGATATTTTCAAGGCCTTGCTGTAATTGCTGAGTCAAGAAGTCAGAACCATGATGATATTTGCATTATTTGAATGGGCTGTCTATGTTTCATAGGAAGAAAACGGTTTTTCCTCTTACACACTTTGGCTTTGATTTTGCAGTGGTGTTTTTATTCATTCAACATGTTAATACTTTATTCACCAAATACTGCCTAAGCACCTATGCCATGCACTGTGCAAGGTTCTAGAGATATGAGAGTGACTATATAGGACCTGGCCTCAAAGAGCTTACATTCTTCCAAGGAGACAGGCAGTTCCCAGTATAATGTGGCCATTTCTAATGGTGCTGTTCCCTAGATGTTTTGTAGATATGCAATATGGGATTGTTGCCTAGCAGAAAGAAATTAACCTTTGAGATACTTTTGAAGTCTTTCACATTTTTTAAAGTGCTTCTTCATTCTTGGAAAATTATTAAGATCTTGATATAAACAGTGAAGTTTCAATAATAAAAATGTGTGCTTTGAACTCTCCATACATTCTAATAGAATTTTTTCTTTCATGCAAATCTAAATTTTTTTTCTTCCATTTTCTAGACTAAATGTGTTAAATGGGCTTGCCAACAATATGGATGATTTGAAGATAAACACCGATACTACTGGTGCTAAAGAAGAACTCCTAGATAACAACAGTTTCATCTCAGACAAAGAGAGTGGAGTTCATAAACCAAAAGATTGTCAAACATCATTTCAGAAAAATAATACGCTAACTCTGCCTGAAGAACTGTCAAAGGACAAATCTGAAAAAGCCTTAAGTGGAGGCCAGTCTACTCTATTTATACATGCTGGTGCTCCTCCTGTTTCTAGTGAAAACTTTATCTTGCCTAAAGGAGCTGCTGTTAATGGACCAGTTTTACACTCCTCCTTAGCTAAGACTTCCAATATGAATAAAGGCAGTGTTTCATTAACCACTGGACAACCTGTGGATCAGCCAACAACAGAATCTTGTTCAGCTTTGAAGGTGGCACCTGATCTTCAACTATCTACACCGCAGAAAGCAAGTCAACACCAAGTTTTATTTTTGTTACCAGATGTAGCACATGCTAAAAATCCAACCCATTCCATTAAAAAACTACCTACCTCTGCTTCCGTTGGTTGTGACATTCAGAATTCAGTAGGGAGTAGTATAAAGTCAGATAGCACTTTAATAAATCAAGTAGAGGTGGGTGAGGATAGTGATGATTTATTGGTAAAAGATAACTGTGTTGATACATTGACAGGAATTTCCTCAGGTACAGATGAATTTAGGTCAGAAAATGATACAAACTGGGATCCCCAAAAAGAGTTCATTCAATTTCTTATGACTAATGAAGACACAGTGGATAAAGCTCCAGTTCACTCTAAAGTAGGTCTAGAGAAAAAGAGAAAGCGAAAAATGGATGTAAGCAAGATTACTCGTTATACTGAGGATTGCTTTAGTGATTCTAATTGTATACCCAATAAGTCAAAAATGCTAGAGGTAGACTTTCTGGAACAGAATGAAGAACTACAGGCAGTAGACTCACAGAAATATGCATTATCAAAAGTGAAGCCTGAATCAACTGATGAAGACTTGGAATCTGTAGATGCTTTTCAGCATCTAATTTATAACCCAGATAAGTGTGGAGAAGACAGTTCACCCGTTCATACTAGCACTTTTCTTTCAAATACCTTAAAAAAGAAATGTGAAGAAAGTGATTCCGAGTCACCTGCTACTTTCAGCACCGAAGAGCCGTCATTCTACCCCTGTACAAAGTGCAATGTGAATTTTAGGGAGAAAAAGCACCTCCACAGGCATATGATGTATCATTTAGATGGGAATAGCCACTTTCGCCATCTTAATGTCCCAAGGCCATATGCCTGTAGAGAATGTGGACGGACATTTCGAGATCGTAACTCACTTCTAAAGCATATGATTATTCACCAAGAAAGAAGACAGAAGTTGATGGAGGAAATACGTGAATTGAAAGAACTTCAGGATGAAGGAAGAAGTGCACGACTACAGTGCCCTCAGTGTGTGTTTGGTACCAATTGCCCTAAAACATTTGTGCAACATGCTAAAACCCATGAAAAAGATAAAAGGTACTACTGTTGTGAAGAGTGTAACTTCATGGCAGTGACAGAAAATGAATTAGAATGCCATCGAGGTATTGCCCATGGAGCAGTGGTAAAATGCCCTATCGTCAGTTCTGATGTAGCCCAGAGAAAAACGCAAAAAAAGACTTTCATGAAAGATTCTGTTTTAGGATCATCCAAAAAATCAGCCACCTACATATGTAAGATGTGTCCTTTTACTACTTCAGCCAGAAGTATTTTAAAAAAACACATGGAATACTTGCATTCATCATCATGCATTGATTCATTTGGTAGTCCTCTCGGACTTGATAAAAGAAAAAGTGACATTCTCGAAGAACCTATAGATATTGATAGCACTAAACCATTAATTAAACAGCAGTCAACCACATTTCCAAAGAACTCTGCTTTAAAGCAAGATGTAAAGCGAACATTTGGATCATCCTCACAATCAAGTAATTTTTCCAAATTCCATAAGCGGCCACACAGAATACAAAAAGCTCGGAAAAGCATTGCCCAGTCAGGTGTAAATGTGTGCAATCAAAACAATTCTCACAAGACTGTTATGATTAAAAGCAGCACTGACCAAAAACCTAAGTATTTCCATCAAGCAGCAAAAGAAAAATCTAATGCCAAGGCAAATAGCAACTATTTATATAGACACAAATATGAAAACTACAAGATGATCAAAAAATCAGGTGAATCATATCCTCTACATTTCAAAAAAGAAGAAGCCAGTTCATTAAATTCTTTACATCTGTTCTCGTCATCAAGTAATTCTCACAACAATAGTTTCATTTCAGACCCTCAAAACTCTGACACCAAAAGGCTGGAAAGCTTCAAAGAGCATAGGCGTGTAGCTGTAAAGAGAGTAGTTAAGGAATCTAAGAAGGAAAGTTCTGTTGGAGGAGAAGACTTGGATAGCTATCCAGATTTCTTGCATAAAATGACTGTTGTTGTTTTGCAAAAACTTAATTCCGCTGAAAAGAAAGATAGCTATGAAACAGAAGATGAAAGTTCCTGGGATAATGTTGAGCTAGGTGACTACACTACACAGGCTATAGAAGATGAAACCTATAATGATATTAATCAAGAACATGTAAACTTATTCCCGCTGTTTAAAAGCAAGGTGGAAGGTCAAGAGCCCGGAGAAAATGCTACCCTTAGTTATGATCAAAATGATGGCTTTTATTTTGAATATTATGAAGATGCTGGAACTAATAACTTTTTGCATGACATACATGATCCTCAGCATTTAGAAAATGCAGAAACTTCATTGTCAAAGCATAGTTCTGTTTTTCACTGGACTGATTTGTCTCTTGAGAAGAAATCATGCCCTTACTGCCCAGCAACATTTGAAACAGGTGTTGGGTTGTCAAATCATGTCCGAGGACATCTTCACAGAGCTGGATTAAGCTATGAAGCCCGTCATGTTGTATCACCAGAACAAATAGCCACAAGTGACAAAATGCAACATTTCAAAAGAACTGGCACAGGGACACCTGTTAAGCGAGTTAGAAAAGGTAAGTTTCCATGTAGATAATTTGGGTTAATATGTCTGTATTCAAATTCAAAGGATTCAAAGGTTATGCTCAAATTTGGTCTTTATTAGGATCACATAATTTTATATTTCAGAGTTAATTGGCTTTAAGATGATCACTTTATAAAAAATTCTGATGTTATTCTTAAAAAATTTTTTTTAGCTATAGAGAAATCTGAAACCACTTCTGAACACACTTGTCAGCTTTGTGGTGGTTGGTTTGATACTAAAATTGGATTATCGAATCATGTTAGAGGCCATCTGAAAAGACTTGGAAAGACCAAATGGGATGCTCACAAATCTCCAATCTGTGTTTTGAATGAGATGATGCAAAATGAAGAAAAATACGAAAAAATCTTGAAAGCATTGAACAGTCGTCGTATTATTCCCAGACCATTTGTAGCTCAAAAACTTGCATCAAGTGATGACTTTCTATCTCAAAATGTTATACCTCTTGAAGCATACCGTAATGGCCTAAAGACTGAAGCTTTATCAGTGTCTGCATCAGAAGAAGAAGGGCTGAGTTTCTTAAATGAATATGATGAAACAAAACCAGAACTGCCCAGTGGAAAAAAGAATCAGTCTCTTACACTGATAGAACTGCTTAAAAATAAAAGGATGGGAGAAGAAAGGAATTCTGCTATTTCTCCTCAAAAAATTCATAATCAAACTGCAAGAAAGAGATTTGTTCAGAAGTGTGTTCTTCCATTAAGTGAAGACAGTCCATTGATGTATCAACCACAGAGGATGGATTTGACTATGCACTCAGGTAAGAGGATGTTTATGACTGTCGTATAGAGTTTAAACACAATTTAGTTATGCTTACTTGTATGGAATATTTGTAGAGAATACTTTATTAGAATCTTTTTACTTAAGCTGCTTTTTTTGCAGAGATTGGTTATACTGTCATTTCTATATAAATCATCAGTTGATGCTCATCAGCACTGAATTCTCTGTGCCTCATTTCTTGGTCAGAATGTAAGGTGAGAACAAAAACAAACAAACAAAAAGGTGATCTGTAAAAATAAAATTTGCTATGGCTGGGGGATGGTCCTGTGGATGGGAGGTTAACATTGTTCAAAAGCGTAGCATTCCTGAAATGGCATACCTGTCCTATATTTGCCAGTGCTCCAGGGTGATAATGTTTTCAAGATATAGCTGTTGGTTTTCCTTCTGCTTAGGTCAAACGAATAAACAAACAAACAAACAAAAAATAGACTCTTTAAACCGAATGGATTGGTGTCTGTTGTGTGTTGTGATTAACCCAAAGAAACGTCTCCCTCTCCAATTCCTCATTATATTGTGGGATAGTTTGGTTTTGGAGAACTGTTGTTAAGTATAAAACATTTGTTTGGGGTTTTAGATTTTGCAGTGGTGGTCTAAAAGAATGGAACAGATGATCTAGGTTAGTGCTTGTGCACCAGTAGTTTTTCATTTCCAAAAGAATAGTTTGTGTGTGCTGGCAAATGATGTAGCAGATAAAAATAGCCAAACTATATGTGTTCTTGCTAAGTATGGCTTATACTTTTAGACTAGAAAAATTTTAAGTGTCTTTGTAGGTTTCTTTTGGAGGTTAAGAATGTTGAAGATGAACTTAGGGGGTCTCATAATTTAGCCCTGAGTTGAATGTGTCTAAGGTAAAAGTAACTCATCAGTGGATTAATAATGAATACAATTATGGTAATGTTGATTTGTTTACTTTGGCAGACATTGGGATAGCCCAGATATTTGTATGCAGTTTTGATTTAAGGAAAGATTACCTTGTGTTGTAAGTGGTCTGTAAAACTGTCTTGTATGGGTTTCTGGTTAATAGGGTTCTTTTCTTTTGTATGAAGAGAGTCTTTCAAAGTCAAATCTTCAACCTTTTTGAGAAGGAGAAAATGTAAGAAAGGTGTATCAGCTGTGTTGACTAAGGTGTAGTACACTTGAGAGATGGAAAGTGTATTTGTGGCTGATTATCATAGTTACTGTTGAAGAAACCAACTGAAAGGAGTTGGGGGAGTGAGGATTGTCTTTGAAGTTAGGAGTTTCTTATTGTTTCAACATGTTTTCTTTCCTGTGATGACTAAGATGTTAGCTTGTTGATCATTTATTTAGCACAAAGGTTTTAGCAAAAAACTTCAAATCATTAACTTTCATTATTGATTGCGCATTCAGAGTAATGAACATAAAATGCCCTGGATAAAATGTTGTGTCTAACAGCTGCTCAGTGGTGTGTTTTACCACCTTTTCTTCCAGCCTTCATCAGAAAGCCTAATTTAGTATTGAGCCTTATACGGTTTTGTGGGTAAAACACTTTAATTACCACTTTGTCAACTAGACTTTTTAATTCTTTTTATTGGTAATGTCGTAAGCTTTGAAACTTCTCAACTGAACTGTGCTCTTCAAATCACAGGATTGTATTTTAGGTTTAGGAAATGATCTGCGTAACACAGAAATCTGCAAGAAAGTGATAATAGGTATTAAATCCAGAGGAGCTCAGAGGTTCAAGGCACTCCTCTTCCACATTTCCAAAGAGCATGGGTTGGCTCTAAATACTAACAACAAACTAATAGTTAACTTAATTCCCCCTCTTTATTTTAAGTTAAGCTAATTCAATGAACGTTTTTTAAACCATCCTTATTGTGGTACTTTTCTTCACGCTTTTAGCTAAGAAAATTTCACTTTTTGAAGTGAGAACTGGATTATAGTTTTCTTTTGAATGATAGGTATGCCTGTGAAGCTTAGAACATGTGTGCATTGCAATACGACGTTTACAAGTGCTGTTAGCCTGTCCAACCACTTACGCGCTTATGCACGAAAGAAGAGTGCTGGACTTTTGACTGGTACAGGTATGTTTGAACAGATAACACAGCAAGTCTGCTTGGTACAGTACACTTTTTTTCTCACCAGACTGGTGCTAGTTCAGATGATATTTATAGCTTTCTTTGGTAAGCACAGTTGAGACTGAATATACATTAAATTTCAGCAACTTGTAAACTGTTAGATATAATTTTAAGCAAGTTATTCTTTTTCATTTGGCTCTTATTGACTTGATTTGGGGGAAAAAAACCCAGTAGAGGTGTGAAACTTTTGAGTCTACATAATTCCCATTGATTTTTAAATTATACTATTTTTGATTTTTAAATTTATTTTTGTTAGTGGATTCCAGTAAAGCACCTCTCTTTGGTAAAAAAGATTGTAGTTCTAGCTTGAGGAAATGCTTTATTAGGAAAAGAAATTATTGTGAAATTTCAAACATGTAGCTTGATTAGAAAACTAAGGAATTTTCATTAGTTTATAGATCATATCTTTAAAGGGGCAAGCCTTAATAATGGCCCATGTTGACAACTGAATAGATTTTTCTTTTAATGATCCTAAACTATGTTTAGGATTAATAAATATAGCCAAGCACATAAATGTTAGCATGCACATTTCTGTGTTATTTTTGGTTGGTTAGCCCAACCTTGCAGATACCTCTTCATATTACTAGCCTGTGAAAAATTGTATTAACTTACTCACATGTAATACTGCTTTTTACCTTACAAAATGCCTTGCTCTTTTCATTTGTAGCCTTTCAAGCTACCCTGCTTTAGCAAATCCCATTTCTCTCACGTCTTAAAATATACCCTCTTTTCTAAATATATCCACATAAATCCTTTTGCCTAAAATTCTCCTTCCAATCTTTTTATTTCTCTTGCTCTTTTAGATCTCTGCCTTCTGCTTTCTTCTAGTTGTTTTCCCAACTTTTTTTTCTTCCTCATGTCTTCCTATGGCTTACATCCAATATGTTCTTGCTACCAAAGAAACACTTGTATTCATACTAATGTCTTTCTTTCTTCTGCTTCTTTGCTTTATCCTTTGACTTGATATACAAATGACCAGGCATGACCGTTGACTGTATTAAAAGAATAGAGTGAATTTTACTTTTGGATTAGTAACCTCTTACTGTGAGGTTTTAGTTTTTATGATATTACTCCTATCTTCATCAGGCTTGGAAGGTGATTGCTGACATTAGAAGCAGGGAGGCAGTGAAAATAAAAGACTATAGAAACAGAAATTCATCGTTGTTACCATAATCACTAACTTTTATTGAACGCTTACTATGTGTCAGGCACTGTGCTGTGCAATTTTCATGCGTAACATTTAACTTCACAACCACCATATGAGTTGTAGGTACAATAATTGTCTCAATTTTACAGGACACTGGGGCTTAGAGAATTTAAGCAAGTTACCCAAACTTACGTAGTTATTCATAGCAAAATTGAAAAATCAAGGCTGTCTTATCCTAGACCTATGTTTGTAATACTATTGTCTGCCACATACAGAACACAAGCAATTGGAAATCCTCAAATGAAGTTCACTTTAAGGTAGGGAGCATTCTGGTGAAGACTGAATAAATAAGACTCTTACAAAGAATGGGGACCCAAGAAACAGGCCTGGATTAGATTTTAGAGGACTTTAAAAAATGCTTCAGTCTGACAATTCAGACAAATAATTGCAAATACTCCATGAGGCACATCTCTCGAGTACAGATTTTGTAGGCCATTAAAAAATGGTTTTACATCATCTGAAAATCTTTCAAAACGTAGGATTAATTATTTATAAATAACTGATCATAACTCTTCACTGACCAAGGGTGCATTCTAATGAATACTTTATTATCAAAAAAAATGTCATTATTAAAGAAAAAAGTAATATAGGATGAATGGGGATACATTTCTTAGGGCATCAAGAAAAAAAAAGAGGATATTACTTTTTAAATACCTTCAATACTAATCAAAATGTCAGAAGTGTTAGAAAATATAAATTGTGTGTTTGGCAGTCCTAAGGCAAAGAGAAGGGAAATGAAAAGCTGAAAAAAGTCTAGTGTGGTATTTTCCACAGCCCACACCCACTTTAGGAAAAATAAAAAATTCATGCACCCTTTTCTTAGAAATTCTGAAACTTTCCTCCTGATATTTGAAAGCTTCTTGACCAGTAGAGCTACACGGAATATGTCTTTGCTGCTTACTTATGCCAACTAAGAAGTTTTTTTTTAATCAGCTTTATTAACATTTTTAATTTTCCAAATGGGAACGTTCTGTATTACAAACTCCACGTGCCTATTTTCTTCCCCCATATTAGTTTCAGAGATGTAAGTCAATGGTCCCAACCTGTAGTTTCTGGAGGGTTCCACTGGGTTATTATAAGGGATTCATCAATTCATATGAGCAACAAGCATTATTTTTCAAGAATATGTAGATGTTGTTTTGATGAAAGAAATAACAAAATCCTTTTTAAAAAATCTTACCTTAATCTAAGTAGATGACAAAGCTGGAACAATGTAAAGGGAAAATAGGTAGGACTAAACCCTCCATAAGAATGGCTGGTACCTAATTCAAGTAGTCTTTATTCATGTGGATTTTATTTATGTGGCCTCCTCTTGAAGAAAAAGCTTAGGTATCCCTAGAGTAAATGCTAAAGGTCTGCATGGTTACCTAGGATAGAATAAACCCCCATGCCTTCTTAGAAAACACCAGCTCCTAGCCTCTTCTGTAGGAACTAGCAGTCTTTTGAGGGAGGTAAATATTCTAGCTAGCCTGAATAGATCAAAAAGGATGCTCCTCTGTTTCCCCAAATAGCTATTTACTTGATGACTCATGCAATTCTAATGTGATAGTTCTCAGTCTTTTTTGGGTCATTGACCTCTTTGAGAATTTTATGAAAGCTGTGGGCCCCATCCCAGAAACATGCACTTATTCATCTACAGATAAAAAGTTTTCTGTATATAGGTTTTGTATCCCTTGAAGGTTATCATCCATAGACCCTTCTTCCTCTGGTGGAAAGCTGAGAAAGAGGAGATGACAAAAATGAAGTAGAAAGAACACAGAGCTAGGAATCAGGAGCCCTAAGAAATCTTTTTGTGTGTGTGTGTTTGTGGTAAGAGTTAGAAAATGCTTAGAATACTGGAACTGTGTAACATCAAAACTAATTTATATGGTCACAAATATAAACTAAAATATAATACGCTTCATAATTTTAGTAAAAGGACATAAAGTAGGAAAGCTTGGAATTGAAGACGTGGAAGGGTAGCCATACTTGGGACAGAGTTAAACTGTCAAAAAAGAATAGACTTCATTTTGCCCAGAAATTTATAATCCATTGGGCAAGTTCAAATAATTATTTAATAATTTCCATGTGCTTGTGGATAATCATTTATGAAGCATTTTTTTTCCCTTTTTTAAAATGAATTTTTGTCTAAAGAGGCTAGTGCCAAAGGGTTTACTTTATATCATATATTGTAAATTCAAGGCATACTTCTAAATAGGAATTTATTACAGTTAAGATAGACCACACTATTGGTGGACTTCTTTTTCAGGTTTTGTTCTCTTTAGATTAACTGCTCATGCAAATTTTTTCCTGGTTAATTATTTATACAATCTAATAAGAACATTACATAATTTTCATTAAAAATCAGAAATCTTATGTAGTTCATATTAAATGCTTTTGGACTTTTAATTTTACTATTGAATTTTTTGTGTTTAATATTTAAATGATAGCCTTTTTATACTGGCAGTATTAAAAACACAGCATTACTAAGTTATTAGTAGAGTGACTACACAAACTGGGTTAGCCCTGTTGTCCCGACTGAGTAATAGAAGATTGCCTCTTTCATAAGTGTCCTGGATTGGACAATAAATTATATGGTCACCTTGGTTATTAAAGTTTCTAAAATATTTAAAATTATTTAAGGCCGAGTATATTCTATCAAGTTAATCTGCAATAAGGAACCAAAAAAAAAATATTTTGAGGTCAAAGTAAGAGTGAATTCCAACAGGTAAAGAAAAGGAAATAATTAAAGTCTGAGTAGGTTGTTGTGAAAGGAAATATATCAGTAAGATGAATGAATGTTTGCACTATGCTTCCCTGTGGTACAGAGCCATGTTATCTCTTAGAAAGGAGAAAGAGTAATAGTGGTGTTCAGCATTTTTATTGGAGCTCCATTTTACATCTTGACCCTGTATACAAACTCACTTTAATACACATACTCACTTGTTCACTCATTACTCACCTGGACTGAATGGGATATACTCTAATATTTCTGTTTTATTCTTTTTCATTAAAAATAATGCTAGTTATGACCCAGTAAATTGATTTACTACCTACTAAGAAGTTACTACCCACAAATTGAAAACACTCCCCTTAAGTGACTTTTTCTCTTAGGGAATAGTACTGACCAGAATCAACAATAGTAAGATTTTAGAAATCATAATACTTCTTCTATGGCAGCAAGTAAATTTTCTTTACTCATTGTATTCAAATGTTTATCTGTAGATCGTATTTTATTTATTTTTTATTTGTAGATCATATTTTTTTAATAAAATGCTGGCCTCCAATATTTACATTGGAGATTTCTAGTTACTTAAAATTAATGCAAGAAAAACTTTTTTTTTTTTTTTTAAAGAAGGGGTGAGGCAAAGGGAAAGGGAGAGAGAGAAACCCAAGCACGCAACCAGTGCACCCAGTGCAGAGCCCGACACAGGGATTGATCTCACAGCCCTGAGATCATGACCTGAGCCAAAATTGAGTTGGACACTTAACTGACTCAGCCACCCATGTGCCTCCGAAAACATTTTTATTTGCAAATATATTTGGGGGAAGGGCTTCATTTCATTACCTTCAAGAACACTTCCATGACAACATTTTAGAAGTAAAGCAGGATTATTGCTGTTCTACACCAACAGACTCACCACCATCATAATTAGTAAATAACTTCCAATGAGAAAAAGAGAACTTAAAAATTGGTACTAGAGAGTCTTTCAGTCAATACCACCAGTGCAATATATCTACATTCTTTTTTTAGTAAAGTCAGTGTTTTATTTTTCATACCATCCACTTTTAAATGGAATAATAGATTGTGTGTTAACTTAATAGGGTCTTTTGCCTGTTTTCAGCTTTAATGATATAATTGGCCATAGAGGCCTGCAACACCCAAGTGCTAATGAATCTGTAACAGTGCCAGGTGCTGAGCGCGCAGATAAGCCACCAGAAGAGTAATTCTTTTTTTTTTTTTAAGATTTTTTTTTATTTTTTATTTTATTTATTTGACAGAGAGATAGCAAGAGCAGGAACACAAGCAGGGCGAGTGGGAAAGAGAGAAGCAGACTTCCTGCTGAGCAGGGAGCCCGATGTGGGACTCGATCCCAGGACCCTGGGATCATGACCTGAGCCGAAGGCAGACGCTTAATGACTGAGCCACCCACGCACCCCAGAAGAGTAATTCTTGTATTGTGGAAAGTGCTCTAGGAACACTTTTCTCCTGTGGTGGAAAGAAAAAAATAGTATTGTGAAAGCTTCTCAAGATGCATTAAATTATTTGTCTTTTCGTGAGTGTCTCTGCAGTGTCTTTTAAAACATTATTATAAAATTACATCTTGAGGAAATTGCATGCTTTTATAGTGATTCATTCAGCCTGAAAGAGTAGTACAAACAGAACATTTTATTTTCTTATTATGATTAAACTTTAAAGGAGCAAACTAGCTTTTAGTTAAAGCAGATACCTTGATAATTACTCTAGACTAGGCTATATGGAGGATACATGAGAAGTATGAAGCATATCCCTGTCATCAAAGAACTTAGGAGAGCATTATTGGCAACACATATAAAACTATCAAAATTAGAGAACTGTGCAAGATAGTATACAAGTAAATGGAAGTAAAGTATAAGTGCTGTAGGATATAAAGGTGTTTATTTTATTCTAGGCTGGAAATTAAGTTGGGTTCTTTTTTCCTGCTGCTCTCACAATTTGACTCGTTATTTAAATAGAGGCTCAAAAAGAAGGAAAAAGGAAAAGTAAGAGTGGTTCATGCTGCTATGTTTCTTGTCATTATGTTTAAAATGAGAGAGAAAAATAAAACTGGTAGTCAAAATTTTCATTCATTCAACAAAGTTTTTAGCTACTATATCATATACCAGGACAGTGCTAGCTCTGAGGCTGTAAAGACCCTGCACTTCAGCTGCATAAACATACACATGATCCTGTGGGATAGTACAAGTGTACGAAACTGGAAAAGTTTATAAGGTTTCGGCTAGACCCTAAACTTGAAGGATGAGTAGTTTTAGGAAGAAGAGATGAAGTAGAACATTCTAGGTAGAGAGAGGGACATAGTTTAGGCACAAAGGGATGAAATTTTGAGTTCAAAAGGTACTAGGAGATTGAATTACAGGTATTTGGGAAGATGGTAATGCCAGAAAGGTGGGGTTGATGCTTTGAATGCTTGCTAAAAAAATTTGGAAATCATGGAAGAATTTTTTAAAATAAGGGAATAATGTGGTCAGACTTGTATTTTAAAAAGCTATCCCTGATAAAATGGAAGATGTGTTTCTGTATTTTCCTGGCTACAGCTTATCTCTGTAGTACTGTTCTTCTTCATTAAAAATGCATCTCTGTATATATTTATCTGCACAATAATGTGTCATCATTCAGCATTAGCACAACAATAAATTGTTCAAATTGAATAAATTTTCAAGGTAATCGAAGACTAGTGTCATACTTGATTTTATCCTAACCATTTTGATGATAATGTTTCTAAAATGTTGTTCTTATTTCTGCCTTGTGAAACTGTAGACTGACTATAATTTAATCATTTGATAAATAAGAGTCACCCTTATGGATACTAAATGTTTTATTATGCGAGCAAGAAATGGGCTATTTGCCCACAATACTAAAAATTGATTGGCTGATTTATTCACAAATTCAACAAGCAATTTTTTTTCGGTTCCTACTTGGTTTATGCATTGTGCTAAGTACTGCAGAGATAAATTGGATCTTATAGTAGAAGCACATAATACATAACTGTAATACAAGACAAATTGTAAGTGCCATTGGAGAGTTACACCTCTCCTCACGAAATACTGTGAGGAAGAGGAAGGTACTTTCAGCTGGACCAGGACCCAGCAAGGCTTTTGGAAGTAACATTTGATTTGGACCCTGAGGATACTAATTGAAATGGAAATAGGGATCAGGGGTAGGGAAGAAGCATCCCTATAGGAGGGAGCAACTTGGGACAGTGGGAAGTTTATTGAAAATACAAGGAAGTAGGAGGTAGAGGCGGACAGGTAAAGGATATGGAATGCTAATCTATGGTGATGGAATTAACTTATTAGTGAGGAACAAGTGAAGTGTTTTTTGTTTGTTTGTTTGTTTTAAGAATTGGAGAAAAGTTAAAGGATTTGCTGGGGAGGTGGAGAAATTGTAGGTGAGGTCATTTTAGGAGTCCTGAACCAGGACAATGACAATATGAATGCAAAGGAAAGATAATAATTAAAAGGTAATACTACGGAAGGAAAAATAAGCAGAGCTTGGCAGATTAGTTAGAGGTAGAAGAATAAGAGGACAGAGATAGAGATGACTTAGGTTTTAAATCTTGTTACCAGGAGGATGGTTATACCAGTCAGTATAGTTAATGAATCTGCTACCATGGTGTTTCTAAGTAAAGGATAGGCTTCATTACTTACCCAGCAATACGTTATCATCTAGCTATTCACTGTAACAAAGCAAATAACCACACTGATCGAATCAGTAAATTTGTGTTTAGGAGAGTGGAACTCGGAAGAGTTTTGTACCGTTGTAGCACAAAATATTTACATTTTATGATGCCTGCTTTTGATATCATTAGTTATAAAATTTAGGAATTCTATTTGGTTGATAATCTTTTTTGACCATTTGTTTTTCATAAAAATCTTAACTAGTCCCCTACCATTCTTCTTGGTTCTGTTACTAATTTTCTGAGTTTTGCTTTTTATATCTTGTTTGATCTTTTTAACAATTGTATTAACCTAGATTTTTATATGTTTGGATTTTTTAACATGTCTAATATCTTTATGTCCTTTGTTGTAATGTTTTATGTGTGCTATGATTCTATTCTAACATGAATTTTTTAATGCTGTTTATAATCTGGATTAAGATATAGTTAGACCTTATAAGTAACAAGGCATGTTCTGGCCAGAGCTAACTTGTAAGTAATCTGCATTAAATGACTTTATGGAAATAATAAAACAATACACAGACTTTCTCTTTTGGAGGTTAGGGTGAGAGGATGAATGATTTGATGGAGACTCTTGGTCTCTCATGTATCTAAGAAGTGGAAAATAGTATTCAATAGTTTCTTTGTTGTGTCTGGAATTTGAGGAATAAGGTTAATTTTTGCTGTGCAGTGTTTAGAACATATATTTAATTGTGGCCTTAGCTGGAAGTTAACTCAAAGCAGAAGGTGCCTGGTCAACACCATGTTTGATTGTAGTTTGGATTTTGACTGGAATGTGTAAAAACTTCAAAATTATAAAAAAAAATTAGATCTATTGGGATTTGTGCATTTGTGACCTTTAGATATACCATTATAATTATTGTGCGCCCTATGTAACTTGAACATGATTATATTAAAGATAATTTATGGCAATATTAAAGTAAGGTTGTTTCCTTACCTAATTTTATAATCAGAAACATTTATTTAATTACTCCTACTAAATATGAAATGATATTTTGAAAATACTGAGGCTTTTAGGGGTCAGGGAGTGTGATTATATGCAAATAATTCTAAACAAAAGTGTTTTATAGCAGATAGGTATTTTAATGTTTATTCCAATTTTAGATGTGTCTTAGTTTTGGAAAAGTGGTTGATATTGGTAAGTGCATATTTTGCTTTAGAAAACAGCATGCAAGTCAAACCCATCTTAAGAAATTTTAAATGTTTTTTCCTAACCTGTTACCACAGAGAAATAATACATTTGCTATCCTTATTAACTCTTAACTGACCAGTAAACAACTTGTAGCCAAGGTATTGTTAGCTTTTAGCTTTTGACAAGCTGGAAAAACTAGTCTACTTCCAATTTCTTTGTTTATAAAAATCTGTGATAAAGTATACTTACGTTTAGCTTTTCCCTTCACTCCTTAGGGGAATATTGCTCAGAATATTCTTTTACAAATATCCCCTGTACTTTGAAATAGCAGAGACTTCTACAAATTGTACCTTTTTTTCTCCCAAGAAGACCTAAGTTTAAATAAAGGCTACCTTCATTTGCTTGAACTCATTCTCTGAACCAAGGATACAAGGCTATTCCTACCCTTAATATAATCCTTAATTTGTAGGGCAAACTCAAGCTACCTGCTTCTTCTAGACTAATACTTTAAGCAATAAACCTCATACTTAAAGCAAAGGAAATCTGCTTTTCAGGTATTTTGCATTCCATCCTTTTCTAGGTAAAATGTTAAATCTTGCAGGATCTAATTAACTTTGCCATGATTGCTCTGTGATTCTGGGTTAGTTATTACTTTTAGTCACTGAGAATGGAAACTCTAAAAATTGATGAAAGTAACTCAGGATACTGAAAAAATATCCAATTTTGGAGTGAAAATATCAAGAGAAAATAATGGTGAAAATATACTTCTGAGTTGCTAATTATATATCTATCTATATGCTTAGTTCTGATTGGAAGGGGAACATTGCTTTTCATGACAGTAAACCCCTTAAACTGCTTTATATGTATCTTGGGAATAATGACTGGTTTGATTATGGTAGTATACCTAGAAACAAAAAATTGGTATTGGAATTAGGGAAGTCTTTTCCGTTTTAATAGGCTATAGAGAGTGGGATTTAACAATTTTTCTCTTAATAGCTTTTTTTTTTATGAGTCAAGAGATTAAGAGGTGCACCTGAGGGCTGGCTTTCTCATTTAGAGTGGTAGGTACTCAGGACCCAGAACTGGCAACATATTTTGCAGGATCCAGTGCAAAATGAAGATGTAACGTCTTGTGTTAAAAAACTATTAAGAATTTCAAGATTGCGTATGACAACAGTCTTTAAGCAAGTATGGGATCCTATGTGACTGCACAAGTCATATACCCATGAAGTCTGTCTTGTAGGCACTTTATGCAAAGAGAAGAGTGTACACTGAAGAAATAAGAATTTGGCTTCCTCTATCCCCCATCCCTATTTTATACAAGGTAACATGTTTCTCCTCCCATTCCTCCCCCCCACCAAAAGCGATGTTCCCTTTTCAGCTGGGGTGAGGGAAACAAAATGCTCTTTGCACTGTCTTTTATATGCTTGGGACTTAAGAACTTTGAAGGACTAATGACAGCAACTAGAATTGAGTTTATTTATCATCTCACATATGTGTACCCCTTGGGACATATGCATTTTCCTCCTACCTCTCTCCACTGCCACTGCTTACCTCCACCACCAGTGTGTTAATGGTGGTGGAATAATGACTTACCTCTTTCCATCTTTTTTATCCCTACTGTCTTCCTGAATGAGTTCATAGCTGTTATTGCTGCCTACCCATCTTATACAGGCCAACTAGATGGAGAAGAAATTTTCTTCCCTCTAGTAGAGCTTATACTATACCTCTTATTTTGGATGTGTATAACCTGGCCATTGTATTAAGTTTCACTTTACTCCAGAGATGCCAAAAACCAGTTAGGAACAAAACAGATGAGATGGGACTTTGAATTGACTGGGTAGGGGAAGATGATTGCAAATAAAAATATTTTGGAGGTGAATGTTAATTTAGTTATGATGTGCTTCTTTACCACACTGAAGCTTCAGATGTTTCTAAGAAATAAATACTAATTTTTGGAGGTCATTTGTGTAGTGAACTAAAAAGAAAATGAAATTCATTGAAATAGTTGTATGTTGGGCAGAAAGGTAAAAAGGTCAAAAGGACTTATTAAATAATGTTGGAGCCCAAAGTAAATTATTTTTCTTCCAGGTATAAAACTAAATAAGGCTCAGAAAGCAAATTCGAATTTGTATCTCTTGTGTTACTCATTGATTTGCTTTTAACTGATCTGGTTTAATGCTTTAAACACATTTTGTTGTTGTTGCTGTTGTTGTATTTTGTAGCATAGCAGTGTGGTGTTCTTTTTGAGGGTTCATAAGTCTACTGTATTTCTCTTTCATTCCTATTTGATCAAACAGCTGTTTTACTGAAAGGAAAGGTATATTCTAAAACTTTGTGTATAACCTTACAGCATAGTTTATCCTTGTTATAAGTAAATTACTCCCAGTAGCAGATTAGATCCTTTATAAATCAGGTAACTGCAAAAATGTTTTTAACAGTCTTCTGGTTAAAATTGATCGCTTAAACATTTTCTGCCCCCCTGAATAGGTACCTTAGGAAGGTTTGAATGACTGAGTTTGTTCCTTTCTAAAATGCAGTTATACTCAAGGAGAAGAAAATTAAGATTCTAAAACCAATCTAGTATTTTGTGTAAATTTTAAGTATAGAAACAGTGTTAGATTTAAAATACTTTGGAAGAGATAAAAAGTGTGTGTTTTTATTTTTTGACACTAAGTGCAAATAAAATCCTTTTACGAAGAAATGCTTTGTATAAAGTTACATATTTGGCACATTATTAATGTAAACAACTTTGCTAAAGCTTTGGCTATTTATCACAAATATTGATATGCCCCATTATATTAAAACTGAATGTGTTAGTGTTCTGCTTTTAATGTTCTAGTGACTCCTGGTACAGCCCAGAATAAAACTGCTTTTCCCTTTACATATAATAAAAACTGTTGAATGAGAACATTTGTGTAATAGGTATGTTTGTACATCATCTTTTTCATTTAGTGGAACATTTTGTGTAAATCATCTTTTTCATGTAGAGAATACCATATGGATGTCCCCTTTGTGTGCATATTAATAATATACTAAATACTCATTTTTTTGCAGATTTTTCTAAAATGTTTGAGTAATAATGCAGGGGTGAAGTTTGGATGTTGGTATTAGAAAAAAACTATTCTTGTAAAATGTATTCATGTTTTACCATCTAAAATAAATACGTGACATTTCAGGGGATAAGAAATTTAAAAGTGATTATGGAGATATTAAGACACCAAGGTACTTAAGTATAATTACTAGAGGTCCCAAGTTTTTAATATCCTTACTTTATGGACAAACTTCCAAGGATGCCCAATGCATGTGGTTCTCTAAACTTACTTGGAATCCTGGGTAATGGAGAATCTCAGTCATATGCTGGCAGAGTTGTCCTACTTTCCAAAGTCATGATACCTTCAAATATTAATTACTACAAAAGCTTATGGCATTGTCATTTAAAATTGAGATCTGATCATTTATAAAACAGCCTAAACCTCAGTTTCTAGAGTCTGTACAACATCAAAAGTCAGAAAAATTCTTTTTCCTGTATTACAGTCAAAAACATTTCTATATCTCAAAGTAAACATGTCCAGTTCCGTTTTTAAAGAATTATGGCATCTAAATATAACTGATAAAACATTCTATTGCAAACTTGCCCATCACCCTCTGCCCTTCTCCCTCAATTTGCTTTACACACTTAACATTAGCATTCTGTGAACAAATTTTTGAAGTATTGTTATAATGCATTCTGTTTGTATCCTACAGTAATTTATTTACATTTTAAAAGGAATTTGAATACAGTGTGGCAATTTTGACAACCAGCAAGCTCATCAAAGTAAGATTCTCCCTATAATCTCATGATAAACCAAAAATGCTTATTCTGTTCCACAAAACAAAGACAGGGATTGTGTGTGGTTTACCTTTTATATAGGGAAAGAATAGCTGACATCTAGTAGCACTTAGCCCTTTGAGTTCCCTAAACTCTTTACTTCTAGTGTATGAATTGCTTTATGCTTTAAAATCCACTTAAATTCAAATTGCTCACCAGTGCAACTAGGAAAAAGAAGGTGCTAATTACAAAGCACTTGGTACCTCACTCTTCCTAATGGTTGTGAAGAACTTAGTTTCTACATCTAAGCTAGACTGATCATTGAAGAATTTCAATGTGACTGTTAGCAACATATTCATTTAAACAAATGACGCACAGGTGTTCTACAGGAATGCTACCTGTATTGCATAGTGGTAGAACAAATTTCCATTCATATGCTGCCTAAGTGTCAAAGGTTAAATTATTGGGTTTTCCTTTGTTTTTTCACCAGAAGTATTTGTTGAGTTTCTACTATGTGCCAGGCTCTTGACTGAGATAACTAATAATTTATAAGATTTTTCTATTCCAGATTTTGGTTATTTAGTTTTTTTGAATTAGCCATTCTTAACTTGATTTCCTGCAGTTCTTTACTTATTAGATTCTTCTTCTGAGCATAAGCAAAGGAATACTCTGGACCCAAGCAGGATTTTACTTTTAAAGAGGCAGGTTACAAGAAACAGAAGCCAGTGGCTTGAATGAGATTTATCTAGGCTTCTCATGGTTTTTAATTTTCTATATGACATTTCTGTTAGCATTGCCACTTGACTACTGTAAGGAACTGTGTTCACTGGTTTTGTAATAGTAGCATCTGTTCTTTTGGAATCTGGACTTTGAACAACTCATTTCACAGAATCCTTGAATAGCCAGTTCCTATTCTCTCTTACCTGGAATTTTTCAAGGGATTTCACATGACAGGTTAACAGAAGAAAAGCCATTTGTGTAACTCTTCTGTTACATTAGTTTCCCTCCCCCTTGGATCCCTAGAGATAAACTCTTACCTTCTCTTCCTGCTAATTGACCAGCAGCACCCTGGAATATTGTCATCCCTTTGTCCAAAGGAATGGTGTAGTTGTATTCAAAAACCAATAAAATGTTATGTCCTGTCATTCCTACCTACAAAAAATAGCTTTTTTCCCTTTATTAAATTATATTTTTTAGAATAAGTGATTAAAGGAGAAGTCAAGTAATTGAAGTAATTTCAAGAACAGCACAAAAATTTTGATCCACTTTTAATATAAAAATCTTTTTCCCTTTTTAATCACATTTTAAAATAAGTTATAGGAGAAAATGTAAAATTCAAAAAAATGTGAAGAATAGTTAGCATTATGTTTCTGGTCCATTTGTAAAGTTATGTGAGATATTCTGGATTTACATTTATTTCTTAGTAAAATAAAATTTGTTGTACATGCAATACAGGTTGAGTTAAAAAATGAGAATTGAGCTTTTTTGCCCTTCCATATGTAGGGCCAGCATATAATTTTAAGAGCTATTTATTATGTATTTGCTATAAAATTGATTTCTCATTGACTTTTTATTATGTTGTTGTTGATTCTTTACTAAGTTTTCAAAGCATGTGAGAATAATGGAATAGTAATCAGATGGAAACTTAATTTAATGATCTTAAATAAAAGGTTATAATTTTCCTGGAAATAAGGAAGATTAATAGATATGAAAATAATGTACTTAGGATTGTAAGACGAAAGATTACCATTGTAATAATTGGCTAATTTAGTAATTTCAAGTTTAGTTATATTCTCTCAGTTCTAGTTTGGTATATGATAAAGCATTATTTGAAAAGTAGTACAGGAAGAATGTTACTGTTGTTAAAGACCCAGCTGCAAGTTAGTGCATGCTTCAGGGAATACAAATGTAGACTTTTTCTAACTTGGTTTAGATGGTCTGACCTCTCTAGAAGTATGTATTTATATTTTAGAATACATATGAAATGTTAAGTCTTTCTCTTCCCTTTTTTAGCCTTAGATTGTAAGCAAAAGAAATCAAGGTCAAGATCTGGAAGCAAGAAGAAAATGCTAACATTACCTCATGGTGCTGACGAGGTTTACATTCTCCGATGCAGGTATATGCTTATATTGCCATATCTGCTCAGTTTCTTCAGATTTTGCTTTGAGACCTTTTAGGGATTTTTAATTTGTGGCAGAAGGTACATTCTCAGCTATCAAGTTATAAATGAACTTTTGGAGACAGGCTTAAAATATTACTTAGCTCATAATACACTGTATTTCATAACTGATGAATAAATTTTTTATATCTCAGAACTTCAGTGATACTGTAATTTATGAAAGTAGCTTTTTTTGTTGTTGTATCTTATTTAGTTGCTTTGTTTGGTTTACTTTGATTTGGTTTGAATTTTTTTTTATTTGGCTTGAGTTTCTGCTTCTTGGGACTACATTTCTCTCCACTCATACTTTAAGTATAGCTATGCAAACTTATTCCCACCTCCTTGTATTCTCATCCTCATGAGGTTTATGGAATTCTGAGTTGGGGAAGGATCTTTTGAAAAGAATGGTACATTTGGAATTATAGTTGTTTTAAATGTATTGAGATGGATAGGTATTAAGACCTTTTAATTAATTTTAATTTAATAACAGTATTTCCACCTCTACAAATATTACTACAGGTAATATAGCTGTTAAGCATGTGAATTGGCAGTTTTATATTATATTAAATCATTTTGACTTTATATGTATTTAAAAACTATTGTCAAGTACTCCAGTATATGATAGTATCTCCAAGATATAGTAAAGTCTACTTCTTATGTTTATGGATTTTATGTGAATTGGTTTTAAATAAAGGGAATTGGTCATGTTAAGAGAACTGTTATCAACTTCTTCTATAGGTTTTGTGGCCTAGTCTTTCGTGGACCATTGTCTGTTCAGGAAGACTGGATTAAGCACTTACAACGACACATTGTAAACGCTAATCTTCCACGGACTGGAGCTGGCATGGTGGAAGTCACGTCACTACTTAAAAAGCCTGCTTCCATTACAGAAACTTCATTTTCTCTACTAATGGCAGAAGCAGCTTCATAGAACAAGGAAACCTTTTAAATAGCAAATTTAAATTGGATGTAAATTTGAAATTCTTTGTCTTTTTTTTTTAAAGCCACGTTAAATTATCCGTTTATAAATACTAAAGCAGGAAAATGGGGAAAAGTGAATTACAGTGACATCAGAGCAAACTGAGTACTTCAAACAGTAAGTAGTCTATATATTTTATATAGGATGGAAGATGTGTTTTTAAGGCTTACTAAGTTTTTGTCAGTTAACTATGTTCACTCAACGAAAGATCAGTACATGTAAGCAGTCATTAATAAACTGTTGCACATGGATAACTTAAAGACAGACTTATTGGAAAATTACATTTTCTGCAGTGTTACCGGAATCAAGGTTCTGTTTATTCCCCACAAGACTTGCATTGAAAAATAAGATATTATATTTTGTTTGTATGTATTTAGTGTTTTGTATAATACCAGGAACCGCTAAACTAAATTTACTCAACTTAGGGCATTAAATATCATGTACTTCATAGTTTGAGACTGTTCACTCAAATAGGGCAGAGTACTATTCTATCTAGATGTGTAAGTGTTTTTTTAAAATCACATGGAACGGTTTTTTTTATACTAAAAAGTGGAGGGAGATTTGTTTAAACAAGTATTTCTAAAAGAAATATGTACATAGTCCTGGAAATTATTTGTGGTAAGGAAATATTCTTTACTCCAGTTGCATTTCTCAGACAATAAAGTGGTGCATCCATGCTACCTCCTACTTTGTCAACAAAGATGCTATTTACCCTTTACATTTTTGTATCATAATAGATTTAAAAAATCTAATGTTCTTTATTGCAAGACATCCTTTTGTTAACAGATTTGTTTCTTTTTAATGTTTTACCTAAAATTTGACATGCTTACAGGACAGGTTTGCCTCTTACTTTATTTAACATTGTAGAAATGTAATTAATAAACAATGCTCACTACACAACTTAGAATAGGCTTTCTCATTTATATTCCAAATTTGATCAGTTAGCAAAACTTAATACACCAATTGAAATATTTCTACATATGATGAGAATGTTTACAATTTAAATTTTAGAACTTGTTTTGGATGTGATTATATGTACGAAAATCGTGTAACACTATGCTCATGCTAAGAACCGACATAACGGAATTACTGAAATAAATGTGCTGTGAGGAATGGAAAATATGGTGCAGATGTCTTGGTCATGATAAATTGTGATTCTTTTAAACTCTTTCCAAAAACAAATTATTTCTTTTAACCTGCAATCAGATTCCTTTACAAATAACAGTTTTGTATGCAAGCACCATTTCATTTTATTTCATGTAGTATGGCTAATACTATAGTTGAAACAAGGATATGCATTGATAATTTTCTTCGTATGTAAATAAAGTTAAAAACAGTTAAAATAAGGAGTATTTTGGTAGAGTATATACATACCTCACTGCCAGTGAAATTGCTTTCCTATGGTATATCTCCTTACCAGAAAAATCTCTAAATAAAAAAAGACTTAAAGAAAATTATAATGTCTATATTGTGAAACATTTCTTATTTTTATCACTGGTGGAAATAGTCCACTTGAGGTTGTGTTTCATTTTATTTAAATTGTGTATTTAAATTTCTTTACTTCCGACTGAAATTATACCAAGTCTGTATATACTAGTTGTCTCTTACTGAGCATGTTTCATTGATAGTTATAAATGAATATATTTTTTAAATTGGAAGAGTTACTTACATAGCAAGTAGAGTTCAGAAATTTAAAAAAGCTACAGTTTTGGGGGGACAAGACTAGCCATCACTACATCCCCTTTCAGCTCTAATTTTTATAATTCTGTGATTTTATTAAGCAAACTATCAAGATATAAGAATACAAGTAGACTAGGTAGTTTGACCACAGATTTTATAAGCAAATCTAGATTAAATTTTTTATGTTAAGCTATTTAAAACAAGAATTCTTTTTCTACATGTGAGAAGAATTAAATAGAATAATTCAAATTAAAAACAGTAAACTAGAGGGATTCCTGGAAAGTAAATTAAACAAAAAACATTTTTCATGGTAAGGATATTTGGGTTTCAAAATTTTAAAAATTCTTTGGAAGCAAAGTTTATCTTTTATTTGACAACTAGAGAGTTAAGACTTATTTTCATTTGGCTTCCACTAGAAAAGAAATTATATTGTCTCAAGTTACATGGTATCAAAATATGGCATGATTCAATATTAAGTATTGCCTAATTTTCTTTTAATTCTTTTTTTTTTTATCATTACCTAAAATATTTGAGCTTTAGTATTAGAGCTTTTTTCTTTTTTAAAAAATCTGGTTAAAAGTGTTTATTTAGTAGCATCAAGACAAAAAAGTTAACTTCTCTAAAACTAATATTTTCTACTGTGCTTCTTTAGAATATATTAGAACCTTGGTGTAGCTAATATCTCTGTTTTGGAGTTCACATTTAATTATGGGTTAAGGAGATGATTGTTTTTCAGTAGTAATTGAATAGACTTTTCTTAAAACCTCTCAAGAACTGTATAGTTAGAACCTATTAGTCTAAAAGATAGCTTTGATTTTTTTTTTTCCAAAGAAAGTTTAGTATATGCTCATTTTGGAAATATTATGATAATGAAAAAGTAAAAAATGGGGGACATTACCTTGTTATAATCACTCAAAGACATTTACTTGTAACAGCTTATTATATTTCTCTTGTCTTACTGTTTCAGTGTACTTGTGATTGTATGTATTACAATGTATACTGTTTTCCCAGTTTTAAATTTGAGTGGTGCGTTGTCTAGGCTAACCTTTGAATATTAGATCTGGAGCATTTTCCAATACCAACAACAAATTCTCTGATTCCCCAGGTACCAACTAGGTATCCAGGAATGGGATTCAATTCTGACATTAACTACCTAGAGTTAGCAGCAGACTCATTGGGCTAAAGAGCTCAGTCCCCACACTTCAGATGCCAGTCACAAGTACCGGGTCACTTGTACTTCTGACCAACTGGCTATAAGTTGGGGGTTCCTACTACACCCTCTTCAAACTCAATAATTTGTTGGAAGAGCCTGCAGAACTCAGGAAAACACTTGACTATGCCAGTTCATTATAAAGGACATAACTCAGGAGGAGGTGCCTGGATGGCTCAGTCAATTGAGCGTCCAACTCTTGATTTTGGCTCAGATCATAATATCAGGGTCCTGTGATCGAGCCCCACGCCAGGCTCTGTGCTAAGTGCAGAGTTTGCTTGTCCCTCTCTCCCTCTGCTCCTCCCCTCCTCCCTCCCCGACACTCTCTCTCAAATGGATAAATAAATAAAATCTTTAAAATAAATAATGGACATAACTCAGGAATAGACAAATGGAAAGAGATGCAAGGTATGCAGGGAAGAGGGTGGCATGGAGCTTCCCTTCCCTCTCTGAGTACACCACCCTCCCAGCATCATGATGCTTTTACCAACCTGGAAGCTCTTTGAAGCCCATTGCTTAGAAGTTATTATGGAAGTTTTGTTACATAGGCATGATTGATTAAATCAAGTAAATTGATTAAATCATTGGACATTGGTGGTTAACTCAATCTCAAGCTCTTTTCCCCCTCCCCGGGGGTCTTGGTGGGGCCAGGGTATGGGTAGTGGGGAGGGGTGCTAAAAGTTGCAATCCTCTAATCATGCCTTGGTTTTTCTGGTGACCAGCTCCCATCCTGAAGCTATTTAAGGGCCCCCAGCCACCAGTCATCCTATTATTCGTGCAAGTTCAGCTGTTACTCATTTTAAAATAAGCTGTTCTATATTTCCTGATTACTTTTAATATATTTACTTGATTTTATCTCTAGTTTTCTAAAGTTTTACTATATGGATGGAAATTTCTTTTTTATTATTGTCAAGTTTGGGATCTCTACTGGGTGTTGGAAATTTCCTAGCTATTGTCTCCCAGCTATTTCTTCTGCCTCATTCTCTCTTTCTTTCGGAACTAAATGTATGTTAAATCCTTCTCACGGTGTCCTCTAGGTTTTTTACCATTTCTTCTCAGTTTTCTGCCTGTGTTGGTGCTACATTTCAGATAATTTCTTTTGACCCATCTTCCAGTTTACTCATTTTCTCAGCTACTACTAAACCGCATTTACTGAAGTCTTAATTTTGGTTGTAATATTTTTCAGATCTAGAATTTCTCTTGGTTCTTTTTCAGATATGCTTTTTATTGTTTCTAGTAGCCTATGTGGCTGTTACTTCCTTAAATATGGTCTGCATAGTTATTTATATATTCTCCCACTGATAATTCCAAATAATTGTGGGTCTGGGCTTATTCATAGCTGCTTTTCCTGCTTCTTGTTTATGGTATCTTGTTTTCTTATGTGCCTAGATGCTTAACAATACATTATTTTTAGACATTATATTTGGAAACTATTCTAGAACTGTTTTGAAGCCTAGGATAATATCTTTTCCCATAGGATTTTCATTTACTTCTCTTTTTTTTAAATTTTATTTTATTATGTTATGTTAGTCACCATACATGACATCATTAGTTTTTGATGTAGTGTTCCATGATTCATTGTTTGCATATAACACCCAGTGCTCCATTCATACGTGCCCTCTTTAATACCCATCACCAGGCTAACCCATCCCCTCACCCTGCTCCCCTCTAGAACCCTCAGTTTGTTTCTCAGAGTCCATAGTCTCTCATGGTTCGTCTCCCCCTCCGATTTCCCCCACTTCATTTCATTTACTTCTGCCAGATGAGTGGGGGTTCTACCAGTTTAGGACATCTTAAACCCAAATTCAAGATTTGTATTTTCCTCGTCTACCAGATGACCCAAAGTCAGGCTATCTATAAGAGCTAGATCATGGGAAAGTTCATATACCTCTGGTTCACCTTTTACCCTATGAATATAGTTTGTTCTACTAGCTCCATGCAGCCATCAAAATTGCAACTTAGTTTCATAGCTATTTCTTCTAGATAGGATATACCCTCTGGGCAAAAATAAAAGGCTTTATTACTGGGTGGTCCCACAGGGTTTCTTGTCTTCTCTTAGAGTGTGACTTGGTTAATTCTTTACTCTCATGTTATTTCTTTTTGTTTGCTTATATGATATTTTTGTTTTTATTAATCCAACCTTTTTAGTTGACCTCAGTGAGAGAAATTATTGAATGATGTAGTCTACCATTTTCAGAATCAAAAGTCCTTATATAAATTTCTGGGAGAGGGGGTTTTGTGTGTTTTTTTTCAATTCTGTTTTCCTATAAGAGTTCTAGGGGCACCTGGGTGGTTCAGTGGGTTAAAGTGTCCAAATCAGTTTCAGCTCAGCTCATGCTCTTAGGATTGTGGGATCAAGCCCCACATTGGGCTCTGCACTCAGCATGTAGTCTTGATTGTCCCTCTCCCTCTGCTCCTCCCCCTGCTCGCAAGTGCTCTTTCTCTCTCAAATAAATAAATATTTTTTTAAAAAAAAAAGAATTCTTATATATAGTGTACATCCAGTCAATATTCACTGAACGATTAAATGAATAAGCTATTATTTTAAAGCAAATGTAAATACTTTATGGGATGCATCCCCCTTGTTTTTCTTCTTAAAAATAAATTTGTGTTATTTTTTAAAGTTTTTATTTAAATTCTAGTTAGTTAACATACAGTGTTATATTACAGGTGTACAATATAGTGATTAAACACTTTCATACAACATTTGGTACTCTTCACAAGTGCCCTCCTTAATCCCCATCACCTATGTATTCCATTCGCCCACTCCCCTCCCGTCTGGTAACCATCAGTTTGTTCTCTATAGTTATGAGTCTGTTTCTTGGTTTACTTCTCTCTTTTTTTTTTCCCTTTCCTCATTTGTTTTGTTTCTTAAATTCCACATATGAGTGAAATCATATAGTATTTAGTGTTTTGCTCTTCCAGATATATTTTAGAATTAGTTTGTCAAAAAAAAGAATTAGTTTGTCAAATTCCATTTGAACTCTGAGATCTTGCTTAGACCTGTACTGAATTTATGAAGTAATTTGTGGAAAATGGGAAGATAAGGGTCCTTTTTAGGAATTTGGTATTTTTAGGAATACGGTATATTTTTCCATTTATCTTCATGTCTTACAGGAAAGTCTTACAGTTTTCTTTATAAAGAATTGCATTTAAAATTTGTTTCTATATATTTTAGTTTTTGTACCAATGTGAATGGATTTTTCTCAAAATTTTTAGTTGAATGTTGCTGATATAAAGGGAAAGTACTGATTCTCTGTGTGGCAGTCATTTATATCCTCTCACATTGCTGAACTCTTTTATTCTAGTATTTTTTCATCTTTTTGACATTTCTGTAGCCAATCGTATCATCTGCAAATTGTGATATTTTCTCTTTCTTTTCAGTATTTATCCTTAGCCTTTTTCTTGTGTTCTTACATTATCAAGGATCTCCAGTACAATATTGAATATTAGTGGTGATAGTTCGCATTCCTGTCTTGCTTCTGATTGTATTGGAGATACTTTTGTTTCATCATTAAATATAATTTGCTGGGAGTTACTTGCAGACACAGTTTATTGAGTTAAAAAGAGTTTATTTCTTATTGGATAAGAGCTTTTTATTTCTTTTAAATAAAAAGTGGACTCTCAATGTTAACACGTTTCTTCAGCCTCTGTTGAGATTTGCATGGGATTTTTCTTGTTTAATCTGTTGATGTTAGTAAAAAAAATTAATAGACTTTTAAACATTTAACCATCCTTAAATGTCTCCTTAGTCTTGATGCTTTGCTTCATACTGTGAACTTAATTTGCTTCTATTTCATTAAAGAATTTTTTGATGTCTATTAGTGATATTGGACTTTAGTTTTCTTCTGCTGTATTTGTCTGGATTTGGTACTCAAGTTATGTTAACCTCATAAAATGAGTTGGGAAGTTTACATTTGCCTATGCTCTGAAAGGATTTTCTTAACATAGGCAATTTTGCTTTCTTAAAGATTTAATAGTACTCATCCATAAACTCATGGGCCTGTTAGCTTTGAGAGAGATATCTTTTGATTACTTTTACTATTTCTTTTATAATCATAGGCTAGTTTTTTTCCCTCTCTGAGGCAAGTTTAGTTATATTTTCCTAGAAGAATACCTATTCTAGATTTTCTAAAATTTTGGAATAATTTATACATAGTATTCTCCTACAAGTTGTTTAATCTCCATATCTGTCATTGTTTCCTCACATTACTAATGTTTACTTCAAGCTTAGCTTTTTTCCTTAATTAAACTTACTGAAGGTTTTATCTGTTTTTGTTAGTCTTTTCAAGAACGTCTACTTGGTATTTTTTTTCATCACCTCTATTTTTCTACCTTCCGCAACTTAAGGCGTATTTTCATTGAGCCTTTTGGTTTCTAATGACCATACATAAGGCTATATATTTTCACATGCACATCAAATTTGATCATGTCCCATGGATTTAGATATACAGAGCTATCTTCGTTATTTATTACTTTATGTTTCAATTTCAATTTCCTTTTTAGCCAATCTCTACGTTTGAGGAATTTGTTGAAATTTTCTGTGTGGCCTAAGATACATAGTTACTTGTTGGCAATATCGTGTGTGAGAAAACAATGTATAAACTCTGAGTTTTGGGGTACAGAATTATATAAATATATAGATACATTTGTGATACGAATCATATATTAAAAACATACTATGTACATAAATGTTATGTGTGTCTATATATGTACACAGGCTGTATATATATGTATATTCAGGATTTAAATGATGCCATTTAAATTATATTGTACTGATATGTCATGTACTTCACCTGCTAGATTCTGTGAAAGGTATGTTAGGATCCCGGTATGATTGCTACTATGTCTCTTTCTCTTCATTCTCAGTTTTTGCTTTCTATATTTCCTGTCACTGTTCTTGAATATAACAAGGTTCATGATGACTATTGAATCTACTTGAATGCAATAGAAGCACCCCAAAAAAGTCCTATTTTTAATTTTTATTACTTAACCTGATATGCTTTTTTCCCGTCCTTTCTAATGTCATTTTATTCTAGGTTTGCCTTTTGTCAATGATATATAATAGCTTGATTTTCTTATTATTTCACCCAGTTCAAGATGAATAGATGAATATAACCATTCATATTTTTATGCGTATGTATGTTTATACTTTTCTGCCCATATTATCTTATACTTTCTATGTATTGTATTCTCTTAATGTTTCTTTTCCTTTCCTATCTTTTATTGAATTTGAGTATTCTTTGTTAATTATATATATATTACATATGATATTTTACATATATATTGGTATTGAGGTCATATAGGACAAAGAAAAATAGCTCTTTCGTTTAATACAGTTTCTAGATTTTCTTAGAATTTTTTCTTTTTTCAAAATAAGTCTTTGCTATGGTCTCTGTTTTGTTTCCCCCACCCCACCCACCACCACCACCAAATTCTTACGTTGAAATCCTAACCACCAAAGGTGATGGTATGAGTAGGTGGGGCCTTTGGGGCTGATTAGGCCATTAGTAGAGCCCTCCTGAGCAAGATTAGTGCTTTCATAAAAAGATTTCTAGCCCCTTCCACCACATGAGATATCTGTGACTTGTAAGAGGGCCCTCACTACAGTCTGACCGTGCTGGCATCCTGATCTTGGACTTCGAGCCTCCAGACCTATGAGCAATAAATGTTTCTTGTTGGTTTATAAGCTGCCCAGTCTGTGGTATTTTTTTATAGCAACCAGAATGGACTAAGACTTTAATTTAAACTAAGTCTTTAATCCATTTGAAATTTATTTTTGCTTATAGTGTAGTGTAGGAGTCTGTTTCTCTCTTCTTCCAAAATGGATAGATAGCTATACCAACACCAATTTTTTATACTGTTTTTGTCCAGCAGAATTGAACTACTACTTTTGTCACATATCAAATCTCAGGTAACCTGGGATCTGCATCTGGAATCTCTGTTCTGTTCAACTGTTTTTATTTTGTTTTGTTTTTGTCTTTTTTCTAAGTCTATACTAAACAAATACCATATTTATTTGATTACAGTGGTTTTTTTAGGCTATATTCTGATAACTGGCAGAGCAAAATTACCTGTCCCTCTTTAGAATATACTTACCTTCTTTACTCTTCTCTCACAGTGAGATCTTTAGAGTGATTTTACTGCCTTTCTCTTCTGCTTCAGAAGTTTTAATTCCTATTTTCATAACACTGAAAAGTCTGACCTTATCCATTTATGTTTAATTTAACATGGCTAGCCAGTGTTTCCATTACTCTTATTCCATCTTGAGGTCTCATTTTTAGTTTCTTTTTTACTTTTCCTCTGAAAGGTGAATAATAAATTTACTGAGTAAAGGCTCCTCAGAGGCAGTCCTCTTCTCTCAGGATGGATAGATGCTATTTGTCTCAGGGTGCATAGATGAGCTATTTTGTTGCCAGTCTTGAGTTTTTTTCTATTAGTTAACTTGCTCTTTCTACCTGGATGTTTATAAGATTGTCTTTTATCCTTAGAGTTCTAGAACTTTGCCAAGCATGTCTAAATGTGTGCTTTTCTCATCAGTGCAACCTGGAACTTAGCAGAATCCAGGCTTTCTCTAACTCAGGTAAAATTTTCTACTGTTATCTGTTGAATAGTTTCATTTTTTCCATTTGTTTTTTTTCTCCTTCCAGAATTCCTATTATCTGCATTTTGTATTTCCTTGACCTATTTTTCAAATCTTCACCCTCATGATTTCCATTTACTTATGTTTGTCTTGTACTTTGAAATATTTCTTGCACTTACAGTGAATGACATCCCCTTAAATTCATTTAAAATTTTGTTTCAAAATAAAGTAAAATTTTGTTTTAAAAATAATGTACTAAGCTTTTAGACCTGTGTGTGCACTACACTTGAATCTCCTTAAATGCTGTGGTTTATTTTCATTTATGTTTTCATCTTCTCTAGTATTTCTGTTTTACTGAGTACATGTTTTGATTACTTTGCTGATTTCCTCTCTGGTTGCTAGGCTCCTTAAATGGGTTGTTTTGTTTTTCTTTTTCTTTTTGTTTTTTTCTTAGCTCAGGGGGATCAGATCTGCTATATTGAGATATGGGGATATCCTTTATATTAATAGTCCTCCAAGTAGTGAAAAGTGAAGTGACAATCCCTTGCTGAGGTACCTGAAGGATATCCCTTATGTCTCTCAGTTCTCTGTAAATCTCTCCATCTCCAGGGCAGGGACGATTCAGTCTACCCATTCAGTTCCCTTTGGGCTTGAAAAAGATAATAATATGCTTATATAGGGGCCAGATATCTCTGATTATCAAGCTGTTCATAGAATCCACTGATACAGAAGAAAGTTCTGTATCAGTTCCCTTTTCTTTCAGATAGGATTCCAAGCGAGCCTCATGTCTCACATTTATACCAGTTATCTCTAAGTCTCAGCAGTCACCTGGCTTAGAAAAAACTAAAAGTTTTTTAATGGTGTTGAGAGTAGCGGCAAAGGAAATTCTGTTAAAATCACACCTATTCTCATAATTTCCTAACCCTTAAAATTTTTAACAATTATTAATTTTTAATTAGCATTTCCTAATTTAATTAGCATCTACTAATAATCCATATCTGTGTCTCTTCCTCCACCGCCACAAGAACCTTAACATACTTTATTTTCCTCCTATTCAGCAATCTATATTTTTTCGACCCTCTGAAGTTTGGCTTCCATGTTTATTAAATTTTATTAATTATATTAAATCTCTATCCCTTTTTTTAAAAAAGATTTTATTTATTTAGAGAGTGTGTGAGCGGTGGGGGAGGAGAAGAGGGAGAGAGAGAATTTCAAGCAGACTTCATGCTGAGCACAGAGCCCGATGCAGGGCTTGATCTCACAACCTTGAGATCATGACCCGAGCCGAAACCAAGAGTTAAGACGCTCAACTGACTGAGCCACTCAGGTGCCCCAAATCTCTTTCCTTTAGTACACATATTTTTATAGTCTGTGTTATAGGAATACATAAAGCACCGTGTATTCAAGTACAGTGGTTGGGTTAAAATTTCCTCTTTCAGGCAGATTCCATTTATCATCTGTTTTTTTGCAGGGATTACTCATAGTTTCTGATTAATCAAATACACTCTCTTCAAAGACATTTTTTTCTCTGTGTCAGTTTTTTAGGGCTCTTGATCCAAACTTAAGAAACTAATCCATAAATTATTGTGAATGTATAACCTTCCTAATTTACCCAAATCACTTCTCCAGTGATTTCTTAGTCACTGGTAAACTTCAGTATGTTGCACAGTCTATAAGACATATATTTACATGAAAGCCCTTTTTTGATTACTAGGAGAAAAGTTCATATAATTGGAGTGGTATATTATTAAACCATTATGAAATCATGTTATAGCACATGGTAGTTATGTTCAAAACACTGTTCTTTTTAGCTGCCTCAAATCTTTTTTTTTCTGCATATAACTTTTATAAGTTAGTCCTTTCAGAATATCAGAACAGTGCTTCCTACTCACAGCAGTCACTAGGTATATATATTTTATAAAGATGCATAGAAAAAGATAAGAAATGAAAGTATTTTATTTTTTTAGAAACTAGTTTAAAACACAGATTTTTTTTAAGATTTTATTTTTTTCAGTAACTTCTGTATCCAGCATGTGGCAGAAACCCACAAACCCCCCCGAGATCAAAAGTCATATGCTCTACCAACTAAACCAGCCAGGTGCCCCAACAGATGATTAAAATGAATAAATTATATACCCTGTGATTTAAATATTATATTCTACTTTTTAATTTTTGTTTTTAGAAGGTGACATTTATTGTGCTCATTTTTCTTTCCTGAAAGTGACCAAGCTACTAATTTGAAATGTATATTTTGGTGCTGTTTCAGAACCAAAACATTTACCAAAGGTGAAAAATATTACGTGAATGTGGTTTCCCAAGACCCCTGCTATCATTTTACATAGTATATTTAAGCCCTTTGAGGTCCGAATATTATAGATCATAGCTTATGAGACCTCTTCTCACCCAGAAGGCCAATACAGTAAGGACTTAAGGCCATTCACTGAGAAGATGGAAAAACTTATGTTCTCTCATATATAATTTTAAAGGTCCATTTTCTGTATTAGATATCTGCTACTGCTACATTTCCTATTTTGACACAGGAGGCAAATGTCCTTAAGTCTAAAGCTAACATGGCTGTTTGAATTGATGATTGGGAGCGCTAGTAGAGTAGAGTGGTTTTGGGCCCATGCAGTTTAAAAGGAAGTTAATTCCTCACATAATTACTGCTAAAATCACAGGGTTCTAAATAGTAATACTGGCACAACAGTAAATTTTACTTTCGTGACCCATTTTCTGGATGATCCTCTGAATTGCCTAAAAACACATGCAAAATGTAGTATGTGCAGTTAGCAGTAAATAGAGGCAGTTAGGGCTAACTTTATGTAAGATCTACCAGTATCCTTAATAAATTCCATATTTTATTTAACTTTTCAAAGGAAAGAAAAGTCTGATCCTATTTGTTCTTCATTGCTTCTTCTAGACTCCTCCGTCTGTCCTCCCTAAAATCCTCAGCTTTGAAGCTGGTACTATCAGACCGCTCACTCCTCGTGCTCGTTGCAGCCATCTAACAGTTCCCCCGGATGCCACAGCCTTGAAGATTTTTATCTCCTGGTCTGTGTCTGCAACACTACATATGTTCTAAATCTTGAAGATTTCAGTGTCCATGAGAAAGTGACATTAGAGAAAATTGCCAAAGAAGGTGAGGGAGCTAGTTATGTAATTATCTTGGGGAAGAGTGTAATGGGCTGAGGGAACAAGTGCAAATACTGAAGCAGAGCATGCTTGGTGTGCTGAAGGAAGAGCAAGATGGCCATTATGGCTGGAGAAAAGCCAGGGACAAAGGAGGAGATAAAGTCAGAGAAAGAACAGAACTGGGTCATATAGGGCCTCTATGCCATTGTAAGGCATACAAGATGATAAGATTTTTCTGGGAAATTTATCCTTCACTCTATTTCAGTTTTCAGACACTCATGTCCTAAACCTTGTGTGTATCCATAATTACAGCCCCATCTTTTTTCTCAGTTCTGGTATTCCTACTATGCATTACCATTTCCGGTATTCCAATTTTACTCTCTTTTATACCCTGATTTCAGTAGTTCCTCAACCCCACCAGGGCCTACAATCCAGTGACCTTATATCATTTTTTATTGACTCAGCCTCCTCAAGCCTCCTTGTTCTCCCTTGCTCCCTTATGGAAATTATATCCATCAGTCCTTCGTCAAGATCACACCATTGTAATCACTCATCCCTTGTCCCTCTCTCACTTTGTGTACTCTCTTGACAAAATCTCAACCCCAGCTAAACCAGCTCTCCACACTTATGCTTTTTTTCTCCCAATATTAAAAAAATTGTTTTTAGTAAAAACTTTTGGCCTACACTATCCTCTCCAGCTACCACCCATTGCTATTTCTCCTTTTTAAAGCAAAACTCCTGTCAAAGCTATATATAATGATCATGATAACAGTAAATAACATTTATTAAGCACTTGCTGTGTGCTAGGCACTCTTCCAAATATTTTACATATATTAATCTTATTTCGTTCTCATAGCAATCCAACGAAGTAAAAAATACCAATTTTTACAATGAGAAAAAGGCATGGAGAACTTATTTTCCCAACTACTCACTGGCAAATAGTGAAGCTGGAATTAAAATCCAGTCAGTCTGTCATCAGAGCCTGTACTAGCCCAAAGCAAAATGTTCTAAATCTCAGGTCTCAGCACACTCCAATTTCCAAGAGTGAGTATACCCTACCCCAAGCCTCATTCCTCATAAGCGGTAGTGTAATAGGTTGTTTGCAAAGCCATGATATTGTTAGGTGGAGCTTTTCATGTAACCAGAAGTTTAAAAGTGATTTCTTCTGGGGCGCCCAGGTGGCTCAGTTGGTTAAGTGTCTGTCTTTGGCTCAGGTCGTGATCCCAGGACCCTTGGGATCGAGCCCCCACATCGGGCTCTGCTCAGCAGGAAGTCTGCTTCTCCCTCTCCCTCTGTCTGCCGCTCTGCCTACCTGTGCTCTCTCTCTCTCTGTGTCAAACAAATAAAAATCTTGAATAAAAAAAGGGATTTCTTCTAAGTGAAGGACTCTTTCTCTCATGTAACCTTTTGACTTTAGTCTTTTTGGTTTCCTTGTGCTTTGCATTTCCCTCTTTCTTCTGCTGTGAGTTCATTGGTAAGGGGCTCAAGGCTGCCTCTCTCTTTGGTAGAAGCTCATGCTCATAGTGTGCCAAACAGGAACCAGATTGGGGTCCAGGGAAAAGGAGTCATAAGAAAGACTTTTCTGATCCTGATCTCTAGTTAAGAAAAAGAAAAATCCCTAAACTGAATCAGATTAGTAATAAACACAGTTTCTTTGTCTGAACTGCCCCCTCTGCAGTTGCTACTTCGGAATCTGTGGTGTCAATAGATGGCAAATTAAAAAAAAATAAAAATAAAAATCAGGGAATCTTTGCACAATTTTCAAAGAGGAGAAAAAAACCTAATGACATGATTTTAAACTCATCAATTGGAGTTGTTTTCTTTTTAAACCCTAATGTAACATTCCTAGAGAACTTCTTACTCAGAATTAATCCATTATTAATTTGTCACTTCTTTCTTATATCATCTTTAAGAAGAGAGGAATTCAGTTAAACATTTAGTATGTTTTTAAAGTAACTACTGATTTAGAAAATTTCAAATAGTAAATTCTCAAAATCAGTTTTTAAGTTTTAAGAACAAGGAAACATCAGCTTACTAACTGCCTAAAGTCATTCTAGCTGACTAACCTCATTCTCGTTGGCAGGGGTCATGTGCCCTTTCCTAAATAATTGCTGGCGAAGAGAAGAGATTTCTATGATTGGCTTTTCTGTCTTCCTGTTGAAAGAGGTTGTAGAGTCAACCACCATCCCGAAGGGGAGTGATGTTTCTTATTTGATTTTTCTTTGGTTGTTTTTTTTTTTGTTCCTTTTTGGAAGTTATCCTCTTGTCAGAAATAGTTTAAATCTCTCAGTGTAAAGAACAGGCAAGCTTTTTCCAGCTATGTTCTTGCCCCTCATACCAACCCCCTTTACCATTATAGTGTATATAGTATATAGTTCTGCTTTCCTGTAGCCACATGTTTTGATTATATTCAGCTTGCAAAAATGTTAGACCATTCAGTGTGAATATAATTTTAATATGTTCAAAGGAACTGATATTAATATGAAATCACTAAGAAAGAACAAAAAAGAATTGACCTATAAACAACCATGGCAAAATGAAGTTCTGAACATTTCCCACATGATTACTTTTCACTGTGGAAGTTTTATTTCTCAGAAAATATAAAGCTGAATGATCTTGCCAAACCAGCCTAAACTTGAAGAACAAACTCCATTAGCCCCTTAAGACTAATATCTGAACCAGTTACCTCTTCAGTTCTAAAAAATGTATATAACTTGATAGAGATTTGGCTTAAGAGTCTTAAATCCTATATGCTTTGGGTGAGTTGATCCCTTTTACTAGAATCTCTCTGCCTCAGGGGTTTAGTCTTAATTACTTTTAGTAAATAAACTATCTTCATATAAATGGTTTACAGAAAAGCAATATTATCAAGGATTGTGAAGATAAGGAATATAATTTAACAATCTAAAAACCCAAGGTTTTACTGTGATGTATCCAGTTATACCTGTGTTGGATGTTGCTACTTCCTACTGCTGGAAAAGGCCTTTTATGTGTGTTCAATGTAAACACTAATCCTGATAGCAAGTCCTTCAGGTTAATGCCAATAGTGTGTATGAAGATAAAATCATATTTATAATATGTAATACTCCAGAAGGATTATGTATTGAGTAGGAGCTGTAGAGTACATGAGAGGTTTGACAAGGCTGAGCAGGTCAGAGAGTCTAACTTCTGAAAGTAGAGATCATAGAGTTGAACTAGCACTACAGAGTATTAGGAAGCAGATTTCAGTTTAGAGCAGTTTCAGACTCAACCTAGTGGGGATGCTTAAAGAGCCAACCAGGAGAAAAACAAAAACGAAAATCTTTGCTTCTTTATATGGACCTAAGGGAGGTGTTCCAGGAAAAAAATGTGTTAAAACTCCTACCGGAAGGAAGAAGACTTCTGATCCTATGTTTTCTCTGTCTTTGCCACTGGTTTTCACACAACTACTTTCTCTGGTACTAACTGTCAGAAATACCCAAATGACAAATACAACTTCAGTTGACTTTTTTTTATTGAATAAATACAACTTTTTTCCCCTGACTGTAAGAAAGAAGAAAATTCTGCAGATAGAAGACCTTTTCCCATGGTTTTAGAAAAAAGAAAATGGGTAGTATTTCTCACTATGGTCAGTTGATGATGGTGAAATGAGGAGGAGGAGAAGGTGGACAAAGACGGGGACGATGATAAAAGCATTTTGAAGATTAGTGGCTATTAGGGGAAGGAAGTTGGGAGTAGTGGAAAGAATACTAAAGCAAATATTGTAACTTGATTTTTAGGTCTGGGTTGTTCCCTACCTTAGTCAAACATAAGACTGAATTCATATTAGTTTTCTTATCAGTGGGAAGTGGACTATATGATCTCTTGTCCTGCCTCTAAAATTCTGTAATTACAACAGCAAGTGTCTGTGCTAATGCTAATAAAATAGACTGAACAGTATCAAGAATATGAAAAACATTATATAGAATAAGGTGTCCTTTTATAATTAAGTTACTGTTTAATTGGAGTAGGTTTATGTAACAAAATTTTTTTTTCCAGAACCTCTCTACCTCAGAGAGGGTTGCACAGTTCATTTTGGCGAAGAAAAGGCAGAACTGATGGCACATCATATTGCCACATGGAGGCTAACAATTAGACATAAAGCCAGACAAAATCACAAGGAGAGCCATAAATAAAAGAGAGTCTTAATGTGATTTAAATACCGTGACTGAGTTGCATTCAGTGTTAGCCTGGTCACCAAGTCCAATGCGATATCATCCTCTATAGAGATGTATTCTAGCAAAAGACTTCTGCATCCACCATCTGGCCCCTAACTCAGGGAGCACGTCTCACTGAATGACACATAACCCAGTGGGATGCACCAAATTTGCTTAAACATGAGCACATCCTCTTCTCATAACAAAGGCTGAAAATAACTCTAATTTTATATTCTGTAGACTGTTGTGGAAATTACTAAAACAACAGTCTTCTGGGGAGGCCTATAAACATTCAGTGGTCTTGTTTTCATTGTCACAGCCATAATTTCAAGAAATATTGTAAATTTCAGCTTAAATTGAGAAGCAAATTAGATGTGCTTTAAATTTAAAAATTCATTCTTTATGTGGTTAAAAAAACACATAAAGAGGTAGAAAAGAACTAAACTGTTTGTGACTAGACAGTTTGACCTTCCAAACAGAAGAGTTGGAGCAGAGTTCCTAGAGTTTCTATTCTCTGTCACAACCTTCAGGGAAGTGTGCCAGATGAGAGCTATACTCAAGAGAAATTTCTCTTGAGGTTCTGTTTTTTTTTAGTTTATACCTTAAACTGTGATTTCAGATGTGTTCCAGAGTAAAAGCAATCATATCCAGTATTTCCTGTCTCTAAGATAGAGTCTGCTGGGCTGCTTTTACTCTGTATTACTTTAGAATTATTTTACACTTGAGAAGGAATATTATGATTTGCCTAAATGGAAAGTATTTTTCCTTTTAGTACATGTTTGGCATTCCTTAGAAGGTTAAATATTTTATTAGCTTTTGGGAAGGAAGGATACTATTTTATAGCCTCTTCTCAATTATTTGAAAAGCACCCCAAATCTACAGATCCCAAGTTAATCCTGAAGACTTTTTGATGGTCTGGGGTACCCTGGCCGATAAATATAAATGCTAAAGAAGGGGCAGTTTGTGGAAATAGGGATAAAATTTAAAATAACCATTTTTCTTCAAGTTATATAAAACTATAATGCTTTGTTGGAAAACCTTATGCAAGAACTGAGCCACAATAAAAGTAAAAGGAAACAGAAATATTCTTTAGACACAGCAAACTCAAGGAGGAAGGAAAAATAATCTCTTTAAAGATGAGAAGAAAAGGTATGGAAGTGTTGAATCCCTATATTGTACACCTGAAACTAATATTACACTATAGAAATTAACTAGAATTTATTGTTTTTAAAGATTTTATTTATTTGAGAGAGAGCAAGAGAGACAGGAATAGGGGGAGGGGCAGAGGGAGAAGCAGGCTCCCCGCTGAGCAGGGAGCCCTATGTGGGGGCTCGATCCCAGGACCCTGGGATCATGACCCAAGCCAAAGGCAGACGCTTAACCAACTGAATCACCCAGACACCCCAATTAACTGGAATTTAAATAAAAACTTTTTTAAAAGTTTAAAATGATATGAGATGGAAGAAATATTCATTAAGTGCTAATGCTAAATTTCATGTAAACTGTTAATTAGAAAGGAGAGTAAAGGGTGCCTGGGTGGTACAGTCAGTTAAGGGACCAACTCTTGGTTTCAGCTCAGGTCGTGATCTCAGGGTCATGGGTTCAAGCCCACGTCAAGCTCCAGGCTCAGCGTGTAGTCTGCTTAGGATTCTCTCTCCCTGCCCCCCTAAAATAAATAAATATTTTTAAAAAAGAAAGAAAGTAAAAATGGAGCATGTCACTGACTAATAAGGTAAGAAATAATATGAAATTCTGGGGAAAGCTAGTTAACCTGGACTTCTTTAGGGCTACAGGATTGATAACATTTTCTCAAGTTTAAAGAATTGGCCTGAATTATTATGGAGCCAAATGATAGTGGAGTCACTATCATGAAGGGTAGTGAAGTGAATGAAGACAAGAGAGCATCATAATGCTGAGATTGTCAGATGCCCAGTAAGTGGACTTGCTATCCTGTAAAACTGCTGAAATTAGTATAGGGGGAAGAAATCTTTTTTTTTTTTTAAAGATTTTATTTATTTATTTGAGAGAGAGAAAGAGCACAAGAGGGGGGAGCGGGAGAGGGAGAAGCAGACTCCCTGCTGAGCAGGTAGCCCGATGCGGGACTCGATCCCGGGACTCCAGGATCATGACCTGAGCCGAAGGCAGTCGCTTAACCAACTGAGCCACCCAGGTGCCCTAGGGGGAAGAAATCTTAATTTATAAATTTATTTAAAAATAAAAGCTGGGGTGCCTGGGTGGCTCAATCAGTTAAGCATCTGCCTTCAGCTCAGGTCATGATCACAGAGTCCTGGGATCAAGCCTCATGTCGGGCTCCCTGCTCAGCTGGGAGTCTGCCTCTCCTTCTCCCTTTGCCCCTTCTCCTGCTCCTTCTCTCTCTCTTGCTCACCCCCCCTCTCTCTCAAATAAATAAAATCTTAAAAAAAATAAAAATAAAACAGTAGGCTAGATAATAGCAGTTTTAATGTTTTTTAAGAATAGAGCCTATTCAGCCAGTCTAATACCAGTCCCTAAGCTTCTGTCTTGAATGCATGCTCCACGTGAATATTAAGGGCCATTATATGGAAGATGTGGACCAGCTGTTCTCTTTCTCCCCTGAGTTCCAAAAAATAAGAAATGGGCATACTCTTTAGTGTGAAGGATTTGGGCAAGAATGAGAAAGAATATTGTGAATTGAAGTGCATTGCTGAGTGAATTTTATTCTATGGAAGTCTTTTAAAAAGTCTTGCTATCTCTCAAAACACTTTAGTCTCTCTGTGACATACATAGGTAGCCCTGCAATAAGAGATGTGAATGATTACACAAGAATTAGAAAGTCTTTGGGGCACCTGGGTGGCTCAGTTGTTAAGCATCTGCCTTCAGCTCAGGTCATGATCCCGGGGTCCTGGGATCAAGCCCCGCATCGGGCTCCCTGCTCCACGGGAAGCCGGCTTCTCCCTTTCCCACTCCCCCTGTTTGTGTTCCCTCTCTGGCTATGTCTCTCTCTCTGTCAAATAAATAAATAATCTTTAAAAAAAAAAGGGAATTAGAAAATCTTTGAGTTGGGGAGTAATTAGCCCAAACACCCAGTAACACAAGAGAGAAGCATGGAAATACATAACCACAAAAAAGAGAGGGGGGGGTTGCCTGGGTGGCTCAGTTGATTAAGCAACTGCCTTCAGCTCAGGTCATGATCCCTGGGTCCTGGGATCAAATCCCGCATCAGGCTCTCTGCTCAGCAGGAAGTCTGCTTCTCCCTCTCCCTCTGCCTGCCGCTCCCCCTGCTTGTGAGCTCTCTCTCTCTCTCTCTCTCTGTCAAATAAAATCTTTAAAAAAATTTTTTTTAATTAAAAAAATGAGAGAGACATGTACAGATCAACATAATGACAACATTTAGCTAATTAAACTCCCTGGAAATGTTCTGCTTTTGGAAAGCAAAGAAGTCTTCGTTTTTAGCATTGTCATTTTACATAGTTTTGAATTGAGTCTGATTCTCATTGGCATCTATGATCTATGTATACAGTTTCTGGAACAGCCGTTTCCTGGAGAAAATTTTCAAACAGACATTTGGCATCAGTGGAATATTTTTTTATCACACTGTCAGTGTTTTTCATAGTATAGTGTTTGACTTCCAGAAGATTCAGGCTGTCTTAGAGGCTCTGAGAACCCTAGGGTATTAGGTGAATGCCACATCTATTACACTGAGGGCTTGGATCCTGGGGAACTAGAATTCTGAGAACTAGGATGCTTGACCGAGATTGAACTGTCTGTTTATGCTGGTATAGATACAGGAAGATACCGATAGCATTTTAGCATGGAATTTTTCAACTTCATCCAAACAGCCTGTTAAAAGCCACATTCTCTTGTATCTGTAAAATCATAGATTTCAGTGTAAGAATAATATGTTCAAGAAGATAGAGTTCTGTGCAGTGGCGTCCTGGTAAATGTTTTAATACCTGGTTTTCCAGGCAAGGAGTGTGTGTTGCTGAGGGTGGAGGAGTGGAAGTGGGGGTGATAAGCAGGTGTCTGATTTGTAGCATTTGCCAATTTCTGTGATGTAGATACCCCCACCACGGCCAGTTGCAAGCTACCAAAATGAGATCACTGAAGCAGAGTTGGGAAGAGGTGCACAGTTGCCTCTTGCACATGAGGGGTCCTATGTCAGGTATACAATAAAACACCAAAGTTCAGAAACCTCACTCTGTTATTCAGTGACAGCCACCATTGTCATTATGAAGTGGAACTTCTTACTCTCACCTTGTGGCAAATGGTCTAAAAGCACGCCTAACAAACACATGGCTTCTTTGAGAGCTGTGATTTTTAAATCCTACTGAAGACTTTATTATATAACAGAAGGTTCCCCCATGATACTGGTCTTTGTAGTAGTATCACCCAGCAAACTGGGTGATATTACTATAAACAGCAAATGAAATGCTTATAGGTCAACTGAACTGGTTCTTAGAAGCAGTAAGCACAACCTTCAGAATGGGAAAATCGTTTGGAGGCATGTTTATGGTATTTTTGGTGGATTTTAGTATTTTTGGTGTTAAAAAGACGGTTAATGCACTGAGAAATAGTGTTTACCGTTCAGTTAAAGCCTGGCTGGAAACACATTTCATAGCAGTTCAGAATTTCTCTATTTGCTTATTTTTCGAACCAGAACTATGACATTAACATATCAGTTTATGGCCACTACCTCCTTTCTTCATTCCCAGACCTGCACATATTTTTGTAACCCCAGGATACATTTTATCTCATATCTTCAGTCTCTCTGTAAAAGACTCTTTGTAAAATAAAATGACACTAACTTCCCCAGTGCCAGAATTCCCAAATGCCTCGGGCTCCTGACCATAAAACAATTCTTGGGTAGGGACTGGAAAATCTAGTTGCTTTAATATTTACTTAAGAATGCCTGCTCTTTGTATTTAAAAGACAAAATCATTTGGCAAAAACCCTCCTAAACCTTCAGAGAGAAAGTAAATGGATTCTCAGAACACAATCATTCCAATCATGGTATGGTTAATATTCATTCTAAACTGATAATGTTCAGGAAAACACTTATATTGCTATTTACAGGGAACTTTCACATGGATGTCCTCCCCACTACACAACAGTGAGTAACATTGGTAACATGAAGTGTCACTGTCCAGTTTCAGAGCCCCTGCTAATAATTAATATGTATTTATTCAACAAGTAGGTGATAGGTGCTTTCTATGGTGAGCCATTGTGGAGTCTGTCAAAATGAATTAAGACCAGTCCATTAGTATTTGACTTAAGCTGGGCAGGGTGTAGAAATGCTGACACATGTTTAGACTATATGAAATTTTTATTTTCTCTTATCACTGGGAAAGAATTTAAATTCAAATAGGTCATCACCATGGTCCTAATAAAATTTTTGTTGTTCGATTGTTTTGTTGTTTCTTTTTTTGGCTAATTGTTTAATGTAAATAATAATCACAGTTGATGAATACATCAGTAAGTCAGTGAATTTTATATACCACACATCTAAGGTCATTCTCAAGATTTACTTCTTCACTGAATTTTTTTCCTGACAGTAACAGTTAATGATAGTGTGATCCCAATCTTAATTACTGTGAGTTAGCACAGCTATTCTGCATTGCTATTGGCTAACGAATCAGATTCATTGGCTGGTTCTTACAGGGCTGACATAACATGTCACTGACAGTGACAGAGTAGAAGAGGACAGGAAGAAGGATGAAGAGGAAAGCAAACTTTAGTCAATACACTAAGACAACACTAACACAACATCACAATTTGTGCCTAAGGAAGAAATGAAAAAAACATACAGAGGTCCTCCTGATCATGAGGGAGATCTTAATAAATTAAATATTAAGTTGGGGTGGGCCGGGGGAAAGCATCAGAAGGTAATTAGAAATACAGAAGTAAATTGGGTTTTTCCACCATGTACCAATCCATTTATTTAATTCTTATTCACAATATAATTAGGTGGAACCATGTGAAATTGCTGATATTCAGCCATTTTTGACCTACAAAAATGGTCGTGGGTGTAGTTCAACCTAATAAAACTACAAATTATTGGAAACAAGGTAAATTTGTAAAATACATAGAAAAGCACACTAAATTATCCCATTGCTTCTAATAGTAGGGAACTAGAAAAACAATAATCCAGAAGAAGTTTTTTTTTAAATGCTGTAGTCAACTCCTTAACTTCAAATACCTATGGACTTTTAATCCAAAATACTCTCCATATACTTGGGGAAGATTTGAGAAAACTACATGTTTGCAGGGGTTTTTTGGGGAAGAAAGTAAGCTAGTTAAGCAGACGTTTTCTGTCAGCTCCAGAGGAATGTAACACCAAGCAGTGTTTTTCAATTTTTAAGAATCTGGAGGATGGCAACTTTAGAAAAGATCAACAACAGTCACATGCTGGTGAGTATTAGCCAGTCTTTCTGCAGTGACCATGCAAAATTTCCTCAGCTTTGGAGTCTCCCATCCATAATGTAACTTTGACCTGTGTTGCTGTTCACAGATCCTCCACCACCCTATAGCAGGAGAGTCAATGGGGGTCTTCAAGCAAGCATTTGGGCCTGGTTGTGTCAGCCTTGCCCTGACCCATCCCCTGGGCACAAGTGGGATGTGGACTCTGAAGAGAACCACTGGGCGTGTTATTCCTGCCACTTCTCATCCATGGTTTCTGGGTCATTTGAGATCAGCTTTTTGTGTTTGCTAACAGATCTTAATATATATGTATATATGTTAATATATACATTTTTGTATGTATATAAAATACTTTATATATATATGTATATATAATGGAATATCATCTAACCTTAAAAAGGAGATCCTGCCATTTGCAGCAAGACGGATGAACCTGGAGGACATTATGCCAAGCGAAATAAGCCAGACACAGAAAGAAAAATACTGCATGATCTTATTACATGCGGAGCCTAAAGAAGGTTGGATACATAGAAGTAGAAAGTGGATTGGTGGTTACCAAGTGGGGAAAATAGGGAGATGTTGGTTAAAGGGTACAAAATTGCAGTCCTATAGGATCAATAAGTCTGGAAAGCTAATGTACAATGTGATGGCTATAGCTAGTAATACTGTATAGAATACTGGAAATTCGCTCAGAAAATAGATTTCAGGTGCTCTGACCATGAAAAAAAAAAGGTAACTATATAGAGAGATGGATATGTTAATTCGCTTGACTCTTGTAATCATGTCACTATGTATATGTATGTCAAAACACCAAGTTGTACACCTTAAATATATACAATTTTTATTAAATGATAAAACAGTAACATTGTTTTTAGCCTTGAAACTACAATTTGAGCAGGGCTCAGTAGGGGAATACTCAGCCCTCTCCTACTTACTGTTAACTAGGGCTGCTCAATGACAAATCTGTTGAAAACTCATTCACTCATATGTCTGGTGGTTAATACTAGCTGTCAGCTTGGACTTCAGCTGGGCTGTTGTCTTGAACATCATCATGTGGCCCCTCCATATGTTCTGGGCATTCTTCCAAAATGGTGATTATCACCATTTATCACTCATTCCAAAAATAAGTGTCTCAAGAAAAAGCTGGATGGGAACAGCATCACCTTTTCTTACTCTGCAGCTTAGCAGTAGCCTGAAAATAACAGCCCACATTCTAGGTACCTTCGGGAGCAGAGTGGACTCTATTCACAAAGAATTGTCATTATGGGAACTGTCTGGTGGCTTTGTGGAAAAACAGAAGTTTTACATATATTACCTGACTCAAAACTCATCCAGTGCTAGAGATGCTATACAGATGGTATTTGTTGAGATATTTACAAGGAGACATTTTAGTTGCTGCTGCGAGGGGTTATGTTGGGGCAAACAGTATCTTGATGGAAAAGACTGGGGAATGCAGTGTCCATAAGGGCTTAGAAAAGCTCTTGACATGGAAATCTAGAAGGCCACACAAATGCACAGCGTTGTGTGCATGCGCAAGAAGACCCAAGAAGCTCCCTAAGCTATCACTTCTGGCTGACTTTGAGGCTCTGCACAAGCAGAAAGAAAGTGAACACAGAGTTGTAAACTGCCTGATTGTGTGCTGTAAGTATGCCTCAACACACATTCAAAGCCCCTTGGCAAAAGCCAATATTCTATGGGTTCCAGGCATTTAAGGAAGTCTCTATACAATTATTAGCTGACCACTAAGCCAGCCAAGCAGAAACTGCAGTGGCCACACATAGGAAATGATACAGTTTTATGGGATTCGTTCAGAAAAGTCACTAAACAAGAGTCCCTAAGGGGGGAGAGAGAGAAACTAATTTCCAGACTTGCCACATTATAATAGTCAATATATCCAGTTTTCTAAAAACAATGAGGCATACTATGAAACAAAGTATGACTCCTCAAAAAAAATTTTTTTTTAACTAATAGTGTCTAGAAATAGCCCAGGTATTGGACTTTGTAGACAAAAACCTCAAATCAACTACTTTAAATATGTTCAAAGGAGGGGCGCCGGGTGACTCAGTTAAGTGTCTGCCTTCAGCTCAGGTCATGATCCCAGGGTCCTGGGGTCAAGTCCCGCATCAGGCTTTCTGCTCAGTGGAGAGTCTGCTTCTTGTCTCCCTCTGCTGCTCTCTCTCTCTCTCTCTGTCAAATAAAATCTTTTTTAAAAATAATAAATGTGTTCAAAGGAAATCCCATTTAGATAACTCAAGAAAATATCAGAATGATGTCTCACAAATAGAGACTATTAATACATAGAAATGATAAGTAAACAAATGGAAATTTTGAAGTTGGAGAGTATAATAACTGAAATTAAAAATGCACTTGGATGGCTCAACAGATTTGAGCTAGAAGGATGAAAAATTCAAGAGAAATCAGTAATAGAAGGAAAATTGGGAAATTCACAAATGCAGAAATAAACACATTTCTAAATAACCAATGGGTCAAACAAAATTGTAAGGGAAATAAAATACTTTGAGATAAACAAATGAAATCACATTATAAAAAAATTTAAAGGATGCAACAAAAGCAGTAAGTAGTAAGAGGTTAGTATATAGGGGCACCTAGCTGGCTCAGTCAGAACATGTGACTCTTGATCGCACGGTCATGAATTCAAGCCCCATGTTGGGTGTAAAGTTTATGTGTATATATGGGGGGGGGGCAAACATAAAGGTGTCCATGCTTACAGCTTACATTATAAAAGAAGAAAGATCTCAAGTCAATAACCTAACCTATCTTAAACTAGAAAGAGAGGCCCCTAGGTGGTTCCATCAGTTAAACATCTACCTTTCACTCAGGTCATGATCTTAGCGTCCTGGAATCGAGCCCCACATCAAGCTCCCTCCTCAGTGAGGAGTCTGCTTCTGCCTCTGCCACTCCCCCTGCTTGTCAAATAAATAAAATTTTAAAAATTAAAGAAACTAGAAAAAGGAAACTAAACCCAAAACAGGCATAAGGAAGGAAATAATAGATGATAAAAATACAATAGAAAAAATCAACATAACTAAAAGATCCTTGACAAAAGTCAGCAAACTTGACAAAACTCTACATAGATCAAGAAAAAAGGCTCAAATTACTAAAATCAGAAATGAAAGGACATTACTACTCACTTTACAGAAAAAAGAATTATGGGGGGGGATACTAGCAATTATATGCCAACCAATTAGATAACTAGATGAAATGGATAAATTCCTAGGAACACAAACAACCAAAACTGATTCAAAAGAAATAGAACTATACAAGAAAAGAGATTGAGTTAGTAATTTTAAAAAAAACTTCCAATACAGAAAAGCCCAGGACTAGATAGCTTCACTGGTGAATTCTTCCAAACATTTAAAGAACAACTAACGTCAATCCTCAAAACTCTTCCAAAAAATAAAATAGAGAACATGTCATAACTCAATCTAATAGCCCAGTGTTACCCTGAAACCAAGACCAAAGACATCAAGGAAAGGAAAACTATAGACTAAATCTCTTATGAATATAGATGCAAAAATCAACAAAATACTTGCAAAACTAATCCAGCAGCACAGAAAAGTATTACCAACCAGAATTTATCCCAGGAATGGAAAGTTGTTTCAAAATTTGAAAATCTATGTATTACACCCTATTAATAGAATAAGGGGGGGGGGCATCATTTCAATAGGTGCAGAAAAGAGCATTTGGCAAAATCCCAACATCCTTCTATATAATATAAATATATGTAAATTGTGACAATAAGAATATATACTGGGGGGAGGAGAGGTAAAAGTTTTTATATGCAAGTGAAGTAATAAGCTTAAAATAGACTATTTTAAATGTATTTCATGTAAATCCCAGGGTAACTATGAAGAAGATACCTATAGAAGTTACACAAAAAATCAAAGTCTATCAATTCAAAAAGAACACGAAGACAATAGAAAAAAAAAGGATAAAAGAACTACAAGACAGAATGTTTAACAAAATGGCAAAAGTCCTTCTCTATCAATAATTAAATGTAAATGGATTAAACTTCCAACCAAAAGACAGAGTGACTGGATAGAAAACCTGGATCAACTATATGTTGTTTACAAGAAACTCACTTTAGGACACACATAAGCTTAAAGTGAAGGGATGAAAAAAGATTAACCCTTAGCTAGAGTAAGAAAAAAAGAAGACTCAAGTAAAATCAGAAGTGAAAGGAGAAGACATCACAGTGGAGGTCTCAGAAGTAAAAAAAGATTATTATAAACATACGTCAGTAAGTTGGATATCCTAGAAACAATGGATAAATTCTTAGAAATATACAACCTATCAAGCCTGGGTCAAGAAAAAATAGCCTGAACGACAAATAACAAATATGGAGATTGAACCAGTAATCAAAAACCTACCACAGAAGAAAACCCCAGGAGCTTTACAGGTGAATTCTAACAAACATTCAAAGAATTAATACCAATTTTTTTTAAACTCTTAACAAAAAATAGAAGAAAGAACCATTCCAAACTCATTTTATGAAGCCATCATCACAGTGATATCAAAGCCAGACAAAAACACCACAAGAAAAGAAAATTATAGGTCAATACCTCTAATGAATATAGATGCAAAAATAACAAAATCTAGCAAATTGAATTCAGTAGCACATTAAAAGGATCACACACCATGATCAAGGGGGATTTATCCCTGGGATATGAGGATGGCTCAACTTAACAAACCAATAAATGTGATACAGCACATAAACAGAATGAAAGGTAAAACCCAAATCATCTCAGTAGATGCAGAAAAAGCAAGAAGAACAAAGTTGGAGGTATCATACCCCCGGATTTCATAATATATTACAAGCTACAGTAATCAGAACAGTTTGGTATTGGCATAAAAACAGACATATAGGCCACGGGAAGAGAATAGAGAGCCCAGAAATAAGTCCACACATTTATGGTCAACTAGTCTTCAACAAGGGTGCCAAGTATGCACAATGGGGAAAGGAAGGTCTCTTCAATAAATGGTGTTGAAAAAAAAAACAATATCCACATGCAGAAGAATGGAATTGGACATCTCACACCATATACAAAAATCAACTCAATGGATTAAAGTCTTTAAGGCCTGAAACTATAAAAAAAAAAAAAGATAACCTAGGTAAAATGCTTTTTGCCATTGATCTTGGCTATAAAACACCAAAAACAATGGCAACAAAAGCAAAAATAGGTAAGTGGGATTGCATCTAACTAAAATGCTGCAGAGCAAAGGATACAACAGAGTGAAAAAGCAGCCTGTAGAGTAGGAGAAAGTATTTGCAAACCATGTATCTGATAAGGGTTCAGTGAGGAACTTATATAACTTCGTGGGAAACAAAAACAAAATATTGTTTTTAAGATGGGCAAAGGACCTGAATAGATATGTCTCAGAAGACATACGAACATATAAATGGCCCAAAGGTACATGAAAAGATGCTCAACATCCCTGATCAGCAGGAAGTGCAAATCAAAACCACACTGAGATTAGAATGGCTGTTACCAAAAAGACAAGAGATAACAAATGTTGGTGAAGATGTGGAGAAAAGGGAATCCTTGTATACTGTTGGTGGGAGTGTAAATTGGTATAGCCATTATGGAAAACGATATGGATGTTCCTTTAAAAATTAAAAAATAGGGGCACCTGGGTGGCTCAGTCGTTAAGCTTCTGCCTTCGGCTCAGGTCATGATCCCAGGGTTCTGGGATCGAGCCCTGCATCGGGCTCCCTGCTCAGTGGGGAGCCTGCTTCTCCCTCTCCCCCTGCTTGTGTTTCCCTCTCTGTGTGTCTCTCTCTCTGTCAAATAAATAAAATCTTTTTTTAAAAAATTAAAAAATAGATCTACCATATAGATTCAGCAACTCATCTTCTGGGTATATATCCAAAGGAAATGAAATCAGTATCACAAAGATATCAGCAATTCCATGTTCATTGCAGCATTATTCACAATTGCCATGATATGGAAACATAAGTGTCAACAGATAAATGGTTAAAGAAAATGTCACACACACACTAGAATATTATTCAGCCTTAAAATAAAAAGAGGAAATCCTGCCATTTGCAACAACATAGATGAACCTGGAGGACGTTATGTCAAGTGAAATAAGCCAGACACAGAAAGATAAATACAGCATGATCTCTTATATGTGAAATCTAAAACTCATAGAAGCAGAGAATAGAACGATGGTTGCCTGAGGGTAGCATAGTGGGGAGGTGGGGGAAATGGGGAAATGTTGGTACAGTTTCAGTTATTTAAGATGAATGAGTTCTAAAGTTCTAATGTATAGCATGGTGACTACAGTCAATAATACTGTATTGTATACTTGAAATTTGCTAATATAGTAAATCTTAGATGTTCTCACCACACACACACACACACACAAATGGCAACTAGATAGGGGGAATAATATGCTAATTAGTTTGATTGTGGTGATAATTTAACAGTGTGTACCTACATCAAAACATCAAATTATACACTTTGAATATATACAGTTTTTGTGTGATGATTATACCTCAGTAAAGCTAAAAAAAAAAAAGTCCTTTTATGATAAAAAACATTCAACAAACAAGGAATATAAGAAAACTTCCTCAATCTGATAAAAGACGTCTATGAAAAATCCACAGCTATCATCATACAGTAAATATATGCAGAAAAGACTGAAAGTTTTGCCCTTAAGATCAGAAAAAAGACAAGGATGTTTACTTGCTCTCAAAACTTCTATTCAACATTGTAGTGGAGGTTTTAGCTGGAGCAATTAGTGAAGAAAAATAAAGATATTCATATTGGGGGGAAAAGGAAGCAAAATGATCTCTCTTTGCAGACGGCATGATCTTATACATTTGGAAAACCTTAAACCCTTGACATGCATGCCAAGACCATTCAATGGGGGAAAGAATAGTCTTTTCAACAAATGGTAGTGGGACAATTAGGTATCTTCATGCAAAAGAATGAATTTAGACCACCGCCTCACACCATATACAAAAATTAACTCAAAATGGATCAACAACCGAAATGTTTTCAGAGCTAAACCAAAAAAATCTTAGAAAAAACACAGGTATAAATCTTGGTGACACTGGATTAGGCAACAGTTTCTTAGACATAACAAAACATAAGCAACAAGAGAAAAAACATAAATTGGACTTCAATGAATTAAAAGCTTTTGAATCAAAGGACACTATCAAGAAAGTGAAAAGACAACCTACAGAGTGGGAGAAAATGGTTGCAAATCATGTATCTCATAAGGATCTAGTATCCAAAATATATAAAGTTCTCTTACACTTCAATAATAACCCAATTTAGAAACAGGCAAAAAATTTGAGTAGATATTTCTCCAAAGATTTTTAAATGGCCAATAAGCACATTAAAACATGCTCAACATCATCAGTCATTAGGGAAATGCAAACCAAAACCACAGTGAGATACCACTTCACACCCACTAAGATGGCTGTAATAAAAGACCATAAAATGTGTTGGTAAGGATGTGGAGAAGTCGGAACCTTTATATATCACTGGTGGGATTGTAAAATGGTATGGCCACTTTGGAAAACAGTTTGGCAGTTGCTCAAAAATGAAGAATTGAAAACATGTTCACACAAAAATTTGCACATTAATTTTTATAGTAGCACTATTCATAATAGCCAAAACGTAGAAGCAACCCAAATATCCACCAACTGATGAATGGATAAACAAAATGTGGTATATCTGTACAATAAAATAATACCCATAAGAACAAAGGAAATACTAACACATGCTTAAACGTGGATAGATCTTGAAAATATGATGCTAATGAAAGAAGCCAGACATAAAAGGCCAAATATTGCATGATTCCCTGTATGAAGTCTGCAGAATAGGCAAATCTGCAGAATAGCCAAATCCATAGAGACAGAAAGTAGATTGGTGGCTGCCAGGGAATTGAGGGGAGGGGCTGTGCAGAAGGAAGAACGGGAAATGGGAGTGACTGCTAATAGATATGGAGGTTCTTTTAGATGTGACAGAAATGTTCTCGAATTACTGTGAGTATACTAAAATCCACTGAATTGTAAACTTTAAAATGGTGAATTTTATGTATGTGAACTATATTTCCATAAATAAATTACAAAATAAGAGATGAAAAGGGAGTCACTAAATCCAGCCGCATTCAAGGAGATGGGAATAAGACTCCACCTTTTGATGGGAGGGAGTGTCAAAGAATTTGTTCAGCAAATGTTTCCAAACCACACATACTATACATTCATCAAAATGGCTAAAATTAAAGACTGGCAATAAATGTTGGCCAAGAGCAACCGAAACTCTCACTGTTGGTGAGAATGTAAAATGATACAAACACTTTGGAAAACATTTTGGTAGTTTCTTATAAAATTAAATATATGCTGGGCGCCTGGGTGGCTCAGTTGGTTAAGAAAGTGCCTTCGGCTCAGGTCATGATCCTGGAGTCCCAGGATCAAGTCCCGCATCGGGCTCCCTGCTCAGCAGGGAGTCTGCTTCTCCCTCTGACCCTCCCCCTTCTAATGCTCTCATTCTCTCCCTCTCAAATAAATAAATAAAATCTTTTTTAAAAATTAAGTATATCCTTACTTAACGTGACAATCACATCCCTGGGTATTTCAAGAGAAAAACCTATATCCACACAAAGGCTTGTACATAAGTATGTATAGCAGCTTTATGCATTATAAACCAAAGCTGGAAATAACAGTATTGAATAAACTGGGGTTTATCCAAACAATGGAATAATGCTCAGCGATAAAAAAGAGTGAACTACTGATACATGCATAAACACAAGTAAACTTCAAAAACAAGCTGAGTGAAAGAAGCCAGACACAAAAAAGAAAATAAGGTATTGTTCCAGTTTATATGAAACTATAGAAAATACAAATCTAACATATAGTGACTGAAGGCAGGTTGGTGGTTGCTTGGGTTGGAGGTGGGACACTTTGACTTCAAAGGGACACAAGGAAACTTTTTTTGGGTGATAAAATTCCTGTATCTTGATTGTGGTAGTGGTTACACAAAATGGTCAAAATATATAGAAATGCACACTTAAATGGATATATTTCATTCTATATAAATTACCTCTTAAAAAAGTTAGGCAAAAAATTCATCCAGAATTTAACCCTCTCTTAATTGTTTCTATCCTGATCAAAATCACCATCATTTTTCACCTGGTTTATCACAACAGGCTTCTAACTTTTCTCTACTCTTGACCTCTTTCAGCCTATTTGCAACATAGCATTCATGTGATGCTATTAAAACACAAGTCATATGACACCATTTTTTCTGTTTAAAATCCTCCAGTGACTTCCAATCTTACTTTAAGCAAATGTCAAGGGAAACTAATTTACAATAACTCTTTATGTGATCTGCCTCTATCCTCCATCCCCAACATCTGTCTGCCTCCTTTTCCACTCCAGCATTCTGGCCACTTTGTGGCTTTTTGAACACCCCACGCACGTTCCTATCTCACACCTGTACATTGCTGTTCCTTTTGCTTTGGATGCTTTCCCCCAGGATTCCTACATGGCTCTCTTTCTCACTTCCTTCAAGTCTTTACTCAAATGTTACCTTTTCTGCAAGGCCTTCTTTGACCACCTTATTTAAAATTCCAAGCCCTTGTCCGGGTTTAAAAACATTTTGGCAATTTGGTGATTTGCGGAGATACTTTACAAAGTAAATAGTAAATGATGTGAAAATAATTGATTTTTTTTTTTCCTTTGTGAAGGAAATGTTCGTTAGGTCTGCTCAGCAACTGTATGGGGCTCAAATTCGTGCTAACTCAATTTGTTGACCTGTAAATGCAGGGATGCCTCTAACACACCCTTAACGAACCTCAGACAATTTTACCAGCTTGAAAAGCTCCAAGGTAAGAACAGGTATTTAACAGTGAAGTGGGAATCTTGTTGAAAGTTGCCAAAGCTATGAACAGCATGGCCTAATTGTGAGAGACCAAGGACTCCTGTGCCAAATAAGTTGGGCTGTTACTTCTAAACAGAAAGGGCATAAATTGACTAGGGCCTGCTTTTTGTAAACAAAGAGGTTTCCAACATATGCATAACTAAAAAGAACTGTTTGTGACAGAGTCCTCTGCTTCCTGTCCCTCTGCCCCTCATCCCCCTAAGTTTTGGTCATCAGCCCAGGTTTTTTTTTTTTTTATTTTTAAAAAATTTTTATTATAAAGTGTTTTTTTTTTAATTTTTAAGTAATCTCTACACCCAACATGGGGCTTGAACCCACAACCCCGAGATCAAGAGTGGCACGCTCCACTGACTGAGCCAGCCAGGTGTCCCATTAGCCCATGCTTTTAAAAAACAAAACAAAAAACAAACCTTCAGGGACTGAGTGGGTCTCAGAAAAACCTGTATATTGGAAATTTTAGAGAAATCCTTTGCCTTTTATTGTGACAAATAGAGAAAGTGTGAAGGCCAGACTTTCCATGGAGACTGAGAATAAGGTTAGGCTTAAGGCCAGCTGAGAAAAAATTTATGCTGTTAAGGGCATATTTAATATGAGTGATTTCTGAAGTGTTTGTCATTTCTGTTTTCTCCCCCTGAATTGTATAAAGTGCTGACTGGTGTTCTCAAGGATAGAAATTATTCTCAGAAGACCATATCTCCTTCTTAGGGGAAGAAGGGCCCAGCATTGCTATGGCAGGAGTTCTTGATTTGGAGTGAGGTATTAAGTGGAGGTGGTGGGGCCTTCACATAAAGTGACCTGAAAAGGGGAGAGAGGAGGGCACGAGGAGAAGAAGAAGGGGAGGGCAAAGATTCTCGGGCCAGGGAAGAAAATGACTTGCTCAGCGTTATGTGTGTATGTGCCAGGATTAAAATATATACGTATGTATATTAAATTCAAAGTGTTTTCTCTCCTTACCAACTTGATTTTGCTTGTTACTACTGGACCTTTCACCACTGCTGGGCCTGGAGGTGAAATGATAGGAACTAAAGGAGGCTGGATCACTCCACCTGGGAAAAAACACAGAGCCCCCAAACAGGCCCTGGAGGTAAGGCAAGTGAGGAGAGAGCCACAGCCCAGAGCTCTAGGAGTCTGAGGGGAGGGGGAAGAAAGGAGGTCTGAGTGTAGTAGACAAAGAGGAGTTTAAAGAGTATTCCTATGTGTTCTGAGGTGTAAGTGCCCTCTGCCTCTCAAACAAAAGCTTTCCATAATGATGCACATTCTTCTCAAAGCATTTGGAATTGGATTGGGCTGCATCACTGTGGCCTTAAGATAACATTTAATGGCAAAACTGAGATTAGAAGTCAGTCTTCCTGTCTCCTTTGTTAGCTACTAAAGAATTACCTCCTTGGATAATGTAAAGATGTTGGTCCAGCCCCTGCTTCCTGAGAGCTGCAGAGTTTAGGAGATGAGCAGGTTTATCTTGGTTCCTCACAACACTTCACAACTCATGCCTGGGCGCCCTGTGGAGAAAGACTTACCCCTCACCCAGGGCTCTCTTCCCAAGAGGCTCTGTGAAACTTGGGGAAAAGAGCAGAAGTGCTTTACTGCCCCGGGAGGCAGAGTGGAACACAGCCAGGAGAAGGACAATAATCACCTGTCCCATGGAACACATTGAAACTCTAGCCCACTATGAGCCCCTTTTACTATTCTTGCCCCTGCTCTGAAATCAACTTTTCCTCCAAGGAACTAAATTATTGAAAAGACTATTTTTATCAATTGAATTACCTTGTGACCTTCTTTGAAAATCAAATGACCTTTTTTTTTTTTTAAAGATTTTATTTATTTATGAGAGAGAGAGAATGAGAGACAGAGAGCATGAGAGGGAGGAGGGTCAGAGGGAGAAGCAGACTCCCTGCCGAGCAGGGAGCCCGATGCGGGACTCGATCCTGGGACTCCAGGATCATGACCTGAGCCGAAGGCAGTCGCTTAACCAACTGAGCCACCCAGGTGCCCCAAAAATCAAATGACCTTATATATGACTCTATTTTTAAGACTCTCTTCAGTTTAATTGTCTATGCTTATAACAATACTATACTGTCCTTTATTAATGTAGCTTTATATGTAGTAAGTCATAAAGTCAGATAATTTAAGTCTTCCAGTATTGCTCTTTTTCAAGATTGTTTTAGACACTGTAGGTCCTTTGCATTTTCATATAACTTTTAGAATCAAGGAATCAATTTCTATTTTAAAAATCTGGCATTATGATTGGGATTATATTGAATCTATAGATCAATTTTGGGAGAATTGACACCTTAAGAGCATTGAGTCTACCAGTTCATAAATGTGAAATGCCTCCTTATTTATCCAGGCCTTATTTAATTTGTTTTAGCAGTGTTTACTAGTTTTCAATGTAGACAGAGTGCTCACATACATTTTGTTAAATTTATTACTCAGTTACTAAATTTTATGTTATTTGATGCTATTATAAATGGAATTTTTAAATATTTCATTTTCTAATTGTTTTCTGCTAGTATATAGAAACAAAGGAAATACAGTTGACCCTTGAACAATGCAAGGGTTAGGGTCAATGACTCCCCCAAAATTTAACTACTAATAGCCTACTGTTGACTAGAAGCTGTGCCAATAACATAAACAGTCAATTAACATATATTTTGTATATTATATGCATTATATACTTTTTTTTACAATAAAGAAAGTTAAAGAAAATAAAATGTTACTAAGAAAATCATAAGGAAGAGAAAATACATTTATAGTACTGCATATAACTGGACCCACACAGTTCAAACCCATGTTATTTAAGGGTCAACTGTACAATTGATTTTTATATTTTGAACTTGTATCTTTCTATTTAGTTGTAATAGTGTTCTCCAGAGAAACAGAATCAATCAGGTGTACATATATATAGAGAAATTCATTTTAAGAAATTGGCTCACATGATTATGGAGGCTGGCAAGTCCAAAATCTGCAAGTTGGACCACCAGGATAAAGACCCAGGGAAGAGCTAATGTTGCACGTCAGGTCTGAAGACCATCTTCTGGCAGAATTCCTTCTTGTTTGGGGAAGATCAGTCTTTTGGTCTATTCAGGTCTTCAACTGCTTGGATGAGGCCCACCCACATTATGGAGGGCAATCTCAACATACACCAATTTATTTATTTATTATTTTTTGAAGTAGGCTCTATACCCAATGTGGGACTTGAACTCAGGACCCTGAGATCAAGAGTTGCATGCTCTACCAACTGAGCCAGCCAGCTGCCCCTCAACATCCACTGATTTAAATGTTAATTTTACCCAAAAATACCCTTACAGAAACATCCAGAATAATGTTGGACTAAATATCTGAATACCATTTCCCAGCCAAGTTGACCCATAAAACTAACCATTGTACTTGTTAACTTAGTAATCAATTAAATTCATCTACAAATAGAGATGACAAAGCTATTTATATTCCTTTCTTTCAAATCTTTATGCTTTTCTCCCCCTTGTTGTATTGCCCTCTTAGGAACTCCAGAGCCATGTTATAAGAAGAGTGGGCATTGTGGCCTTATTCCCAATCTTCCAAAGAAAGTATTCAACATACTACCATTTTGTATGATGTTAGCTATTTTTCGTAGATACTCTACCGGAAAAATACTTCTGTGTTCTGTTTATCCACAGAATACTCTCATTACTTCACTTCTGACAATTCTAATTACCAAATATGTGTATGGATTTTTCCTTACACTTAGCAATTCTCTGATTCTTCAGATACCAGCTGGGTGTCCTATAACTTAACTCAATTCTGACACTGTTTACTATCTGCCCCTACTTCAGATGTCAGTTACTAAGTACAAGGTTATCATCTGTGCATCTGACTGACCAGCTATAAATTGGAGCTCCCATCAACCCTCTGCTCAGGTTTGATAATTCACTGAAATGGCTCACAGAACTCAGGAAACTTACTACATTACCCATTTATTATAAAAGGATACAGCTCAGGATTAGTCAGATGGAAAAAAATGCATAAGGAAAGGTATGGGGGAAGAGGTGTAAAGCTTCCATGCTCTCTCTGGGTACACTGCCCTCTCAGTACCTCCATGTGTTCACCAACCTGGTGAATTTTGTAGAGGTCTCCAATCCCCCTCCACACACACATACTCCCAATCCCCCATGCTTTGGAATTTTTATGGAGGCTTCATTATGTAGGCATGATTGATTGAATGCATTGGCCATTGGTGAATGATTTAAACTCCAGACCCTCTTCCCTCCCTGGAGGTGGGGGGTGGGGATAGGTGTGGGAGATTGAAAGTTCCAACCCTCTAAACACATGGTTGGTTCCCTGGCAACCAGCCCTCATCCAGTGGTTATCTAAGGACTTTCCAAAAATTGCCTCATTAACATAAACTCAGATGTGGTCAAAAGTATTTTGAATAACAAAATACACTCATTTCACCTTTATGCTCTGGAGCTATTTGAGGAACTGGGAACAAAAATTAAATATGTAACAAAAGATGCCCTTATGCTCTTATCACTTAAGAAATTACAAGTGTTGCAAAGATTCTGTGCCAAGAACCGTGGGTGAAAACCAAAATATATATTTCTTATATCACAATAGTTGCTATAGTTAGTTTGCTGAAAATTTTTAGTATGAATGTGGGTTAAATTTTATCAAATGCTTTTTCTGTATATATTGAGATGTTTAAATGTTTTTTTTTTTCTCATTTATTTTGTTAATGTGCTGAATTACATTGATTTTCAAATGACAGGCTAACTTTGAATTCCTGGGATAAATTTTGCTTGGTGATAATATGCATCCTTTCTATCTATTTCTGGATTTAATTTGTTAATATTTTGTTAATGAGTTTTTTATCTGTGTTCATAAGGGGTATCTAGTTTGTAACTTTATATCTAATGTCTTTTAAAGTTTTGGCATCAGTTATGTTGGTCTTATAAAAGGAATTTGGAAATGATTTCTCCTCTATTTTAAGATTGATATCATTAGGGGCGCCTGGGTGGCTCAGTCGTTAACTGTCTGCCTTCAGCTCAGGTCATGGTCCCCGGGTCCTGGGATTGAGCCCCACGATAGGGCTCTTTGCTCAGCAGGAAGCCTGCTTCTCCCTCTCCTACTCCCCCTCTTTGTGTTCCCTCTCGCGCTGTTTCTCTGTCTCTCTGTCAAAACAAATAAATAAAATCTTAAAAAAAAAAGATTGATATCATTATTTTTAAGATATGATGGAATTCATCAGTGACACCATTTTTGTAATAATTCAACTTCTTGGATAGATATAAGATATTCAAATTTTCTATTTTATTGCACATCAGTTTTGATAAGCTTTTTAAAGAAATTTTTCCATTTCATTTATGTTGTTAAATACAAAGTCTTAATGGTTGTTCATAATACGTCCTTACTATCCTTTTGATATTTATGGGATCTGCAGTGATATTCCCTATTTCATTCCTGATATCTTAAATTTGTGTTTTTTCTTTTTTCTTGGTCAGCTTAGCTAGAGTTTTATCAATGAATTTTTTTCAAAGAGCCAAATGTTGGCTTTGTTAATTTTCTCTATTTTATTTTTCTGTTATTGATTTCTGCTTTTGTCATTTTCTTTAGTATTTCCTAAATAAAACTACTTACCCTAGATTTAATTTGCTCATCTTTTCCCACTTTCCTAAAGGAGAAACTTAGATAATTGATTTTAAACCCTTATTTTCATTATCATCCAGTTCAAAATATTTTCTAATTTTCCTTTTGATTTCTTCTTTGACCATGGGTTAGTAGAAGTGTGTTATTTAATTTCCAAACATTTGGGGGCTTTTTGAAATATCTCCCATTGTCATTGATTTCTAATTTCGTTTTTTTTTTTTTTTTTTTTAAGATTTTATTTATTTATCTGACAGAGAGAGAGACAGCAAGAGAGAGAACACAACCAGGGAGAGTGGGAGAGGGAGAAGCAGGCTTCCCTCAGAGCAGAGAGCCCGATGTGGGGCTTGATCCCAGGACTCTGAGATCATGACCTGAGCTGAAGGCAGACTTAACAACTGAGCCACCCAGGTGCCCTTCTAATTTCATCTTTTGTGGTCAGAAAACATACTTTGTATGATTTCAGTCTATTCAAATTTATTGAGACATATTTTATTGCCTGGCATATGGTCTATCTTGGTGAACATTTTATGTATCCTTGAAAATAACGTGTATTCTGCAGTTGTTTGGCATAGCATTCTATAAATGTCAATTATGTCAAGGTGGTTGATTGTGTTGTTCAGTTCTTCTATATTCTTAGTGATCTGGGGGCGTCTAGTTGTTGGGGGGCATTATAATCTTTAATTATAATTCTGAATTATCTATTTCCTTATTTCTGTCAGCTTTTACTTAATGTATTTTGAAGCTGATTTAGATACATATACTCATTAATTGTAATGTCTTTCTGATTAATTGGCTGTTTTATTATTATAAGTTATTATTCATTATCTCTGGTAAGACTCCTTGTCTTGAAGTCTATTTTGGTCTGATATTAATGTAGTAATCCCAGTTTTCATATGCTTACTGTTTTCATGGTATATTCATTTTCATCTTTTAATTACAACCTATTAGCCCCTTTATATTTGAATTGTGTCATCTTATGGGATGTTCTAGTTATCTATTGCTACTCCAAATCTTAGAGGCTTAAAATAACAACCATTTCATCTCAAGATTCTTTGGGTCAAGAGTTTCGGCAGGGATTGGTTGAGCAGTTCTGCTCCTTTGTCTTAGATTATTGACTTGGCTGCATCCACTTGAACAGACCCGGAAGGTCCAAGAAGGTCTCATTCACTTGCTTGTCTGGTGCCTTCTTTAAGCTTAGGCTTCCTTTAGTATGGTGTCCTCAGAGTATTTGAACTTCTTACATGATGGCTAGATTCTAAGATGGAATGTCATCAAAATAGTTTTTCTAAGTTTATGTATCCTGTTCTCTTCCTTGTTATGAGAAACTTACGTTTTTTCCAGCTAATTTATTTTCAGGCTTGGTATCCTTTAGGGGAAGCTGTGCCCTTCTCTATTCCCAGAGGATGGATAAAGACTAGTTAATAATCCAGTCATGATAAGTCTATTCCTCTTGCCCCACTAGGCCTGTGACACTACTCTGGAAGAGGCTTGAGGTAAAGTCAGACTTTTGGGAAGGTGTTCATCAGGCCTTAAAAAGGATACAATAGAGGAATGTTTCCTTTTACTGATGCTGAACATTATCTGTATGTGACACATGGAACTACGTGGCCATATTGCCACCATGAAGGAAAGACATAAAAGGAGAAGCCAACATGCTGACATGGCTGAAGAGAAATATAGAAAAAAAAACCTGGGTCCTTGATGATATTACTGAGATATTAAATCAGTCAACCCGGGAACCACAAGATTCCCCTCCCCTGCCATTTTATTGAGATATAACTGACATATAACATTATATTAGTTTAAGATATACAATATAATGATTTATTATGTTGTTATATTGCAAAATTATTGCCACAATATGTTAGGTTAACATCTATCACATGGTTTCAAAACATTCCTTTCTTGTGATGAGAACTTTTAAATTTATTCTCTGAGCAACACTCAAATACACAATTAAGTATTGTTAGCTAGATATTACATCCCCAGAGTTTATACCTTTTGACTACCTTCACCTATTTTCCCCACTTCTGACCCCCCACCTCTGGCAACCACCAATCTGCTCTCTGTTTCTATGAGTTTGGTTTTTTAGTTTCATATACAAGTGAGATCATATAATGTTTGTCTTTCTCTGTCTGACTTATTTTACGTAGTATAATGCCCTCAAGTTTCATCCATGTTGTCACAAATGGAGGGACCATGAGATTTTTGCCCTTCTGTTTTGTGGAATGACTTTTATTTGCAACCTAAAGCATTCTGAAAGATAAGAGGCAGAGGTTAAAATAGAGGTGATAGTGGACCCAGAGTTATTAATCCTTTATTATTCTTAATGTTACGATTGATTATTGGAGGGAAGATGCTTAATACATTTAAATCTACAGTACAAGTTATAAAGCACAGCAAAGCACGTAGTATGGATTTAAATATGTACTTTATAAATCAAATTAAAAAACAAAGAAACAAAATTATTTTCTCCTCCAAATGGCATCATTTCTGTGGAGCTGCTGCTTGCAACAGACCTGACATTGCATAGAGCTGGAGGTAAGAATCATGTTGTCAGAAAAGATTATCTTGAAGTTAAAATTATGATGACTAAGATCATATTTTTTGGCATTTCAATCAAATCACAGATTTGGGTTTAAAAATCCATAACTTGTTTGTAAAGATAGAAAATAGAAGAGAGGGGCGCCTGGGTGGCTCAGTTGGTTAAGCGACTGCCTTCGGCTCAGGTCATGATCCTGGAGTCCCTGGATCGAGTCCCGCATCGGGCTTCCTGCTCGGCAGGGAGCCTGCTTCTCCCTCTGACCCTCCCCCCTCTCACATGCTCTCTCTCTCTCTCATTCTGTCTCAAATAAATAAATAAAATCTTTAAAAAAAAAAAAAAAGGAAAAGAAAAAGAAAATAGAAGAGAAACTAACAGAAGCCCCAAATGACTTGATCTTAGTCCAGTGTGGTCCACTTATATCACAATTAGTGCTGTGTGTCTTTTTTTTTTTTTTAAGATTTTATTTATTTGAGAGAGAGTGAGAGAGCATGAGCGGTGGGGGGAGGGGCGCCAGAGGAAGAGGGAGAAGCAGACTTCGCGCTGAGCAGGGAGCCTGATGCGATGCTATGGGGAGCTGCCCCAGGACCCTGGGATCATGACCTGAGCAGAAGGCAGACACTCAACTGACTGAGGCACCCAGGTGCCCCAGTGCTATGTGTCTTAGTCACAAACACTTCTATTTATTGACAGTCATAATCCTGTAATTGTTTTAATTTTAGTAAGGTATATGAATAAGTTATTTGATTCACTTATCCCTTTGGCTTTCACAGAAGTGTAATTTTTAAGCTACTGGGACCAATGAATGATTTTGCCCACTTTTATTTTGCCTTGTCAAGTGAGGATATGAATTAAAAGCATCTTTCACCTACAATCATAATTATTTGTGAAAAGAAACAGTGTTCAACACCACATAAAGATATAATTTTAGAATTTCTAAAAGATTTAGTTTTGATATATAAAATTGCACTTATTTAGTTTTGTTCATATATTTACCAGAGACACGTGAAACTTCTTCACAGACTGGCACGAACCTGCAGACAGGCACATGGACAGGCACCACTGATTTCTCCTAAATCTATTATAGCCTGGAAAATGCTGACCTTCATCCTTCTATACTAAAAAGTAGCTTTTTGCCTCTTTTTTCAGTGGCTATTGTGTCTGTGACATGTAAGACCTTGTGACAGCCACTCTGAAGAACCCCAAAACATGTAAGACCTAGCCTCTGACCTTTAGGGGCTGATACCTTGGCTGGGCCATAAGAACATGTCACAGAATTAGACAAATCCTGTGTTCTCTGCACCAAGTGTTTTATATTTAGTGAAGTCCAAATGCCAGTGGATTTTTTTTTTTTTTTTTTTTTTTGTCTAGCTTAATTTCTTTCAGGTCTTAACCTCATGTATCTTTACTAATGGGCAGCCAAACAGTTAGCAATGTTGATTTTGATAGCTCTAGGAAACCAGAAAAGTAGTGTTATAAGGGATGAAGCTAATCAAAGGCCATAAAGGGACCATTACAGGAGAGTGTGAAGATTGCAGCATCCTGTGACTAGGAGCCCAGCCACACTTGGACTTGTCACCTCTGGGGTCTGTTCTTTCCAGCTCCTCACTGAAGCTTCTCTCTCTCTCTCTCTCATTCTCTCTCTCTCTCTCTCGCCTCTATGAGTAAATGGGTGAGGAAGCACCCCGGTTACTTCTGTACTCTATGATTTCATCTAGCCCTCAGAACTGTCTTCTAAGAATGTCTGAATTTCATCAGGACAATAAGATGATTATGTTCTCACCACAAGTGAATTGTGAACTAAATGTATCGAGTTGGCAGCCACGATCAATAACCTTCCTTCTTTCTTCTTCTTCTTCTTTCTTCTTTCTTCTTTCTTCTTCCTCTTCTTCCTCTTCTTCCTCTTCTTCTTCTTCTTTTAAAGAAAGTTCCCTTCAGCAGAGGACATTACCAGACATTCTATCCATAACTCAGCACAGAGTCCTCTGGACTGTCTAGTGGGCAAAATTAGCTCTAACCCATTGCTAATTTAGCTCGGAAAGAAAGCTCTTGTTTCTGAAGAATACACTGAGTGATGTTTGAGAATTTTGAAATGATCAACTAAGGAGAAGAGGGTTTTAAAAACAAACTAAATAGTGACTTCTCCCAACACACACCCAAGGCACGTCTGCATTATTTTCAAGCCTTTCTTTCTACCAAACAAATCAACTCAGGTAAGCAGAAGCAGTCTAAAAGTTGTATCCTAATTTCATCTATTAAGATCTTTGAAAGCCAATATATTTTGGTTTAATCCCAACCTTTTTCTTTCTTTTCTGTGAGCTTGTTTTATAATAAACATTTGAAACATTTCCTTTCCAAAGTGCCTCTCCTCAAATATCTTGTCTAGATGGTCTATCAGGTTCCAGTTTGGCTAATTTGGTAATGCTAACTCCCACTTTATTTAACATGCGAGGCTAGGTATCGAAGCCCTATCTAATTGGGGTCATTTAAGGAAAACACCCAAGAAATGGGGTTCTTCTTACATATTCCTAGTGAGATTTTGAAACACTATTGTCAGGAAATACAAGCAATCCCTGAAACTTTCCCTTGGGTTATCAGAGTCCGAGACAATTGATGACATTACATCGGTCGTTCATTTTAGATTCGTGGAGCCTACAAAAATCAATAGTTTTCCATTATCAGGTCCAGCTGGGTCACTAGCCTGTCAATGAGCTGTTACAATTGCTGTACAGGGGTGAGCCTGACCAGTCAATTGCTGCTGACAAGAGGAAAACATGCTGACAGCCACAGGAACAAGTCAGAACACAGATTTGCACTTCAGTTTGCCATCCAAAGAGACTCAGAGCAACGCCATTTTCAAGACATGGGGCACACTCTGCGGGAAGCCTGGGGGAGGAGCTACCCCCTGGTTTTAGAGCACAAACGCCAAAGGGCCTGTCCTACCTCCAGCCAACCATCTCCTGTAAAGACTATCCTGTGGTCACTGTCTTTGTTAGTAAGAGGGCCTGTACCAGCCAGAGTTGTCCCTAAACACCATCTTCTTTCCCATATTGTACCCAGAGTAAGAGTAGGAGGAAGGAACACTGCTTTTACTACCACCAACTCAGATGTAATCATACATATCTTGGAGAATATAAAAACTTAAAGGAGGACATAAACGGGCAAAGGCACCAAATATAAACAGATATGACTAAACCTGTTGTAAGTATTGATCGAAGGACAGAAGGTCCTCCAGAGTTGATATATAGACTCCATCATTATTTATAATACTATCTATCCTTTGATCGCAACTTGAGATATTTTACTAAACCAAGAATCCCTCATTGGTGTCTCATTCACAGCCACTCCATCTGATGCAATGAACAGCAAGCAAGGGGAACTGAGTTCTACTTGCCCTACCTATAATTAAATGGAAGTGGGGTGTAGAGTAGTCAGCTTCAGTAAGTATTTTAAATGCCCCAAATTAATAAAATGGCAACTGGCTTGCCTTACCTACTGTGTCACAAGGTTGTCATGAGATTCAAAATGAAATCAATTGAGAGTAATCTCTGTCCAACCAAGTGACCGTGTATATGTGTGTTCGTGCGTCTCTTGCTCTCTAGAAACTATCCATGCAGCAAGAAGTTTAGAAGCAATGGAAAGAAGTCCTTCTTTCTCCAGAACAATTCATTTTTGGTTTAGATAGAATGCTTTCTTTTTTTAGTTGAATACATGAATAATGTATCACATATTCCATCATGAGTGAAAGCCAAAATTTAGAAGACAGCTCTGAAGCCTTACTGGGTTTGGTGGCTCTCCTTAGTTCATAGAGAAGAGGATTGAGATGCTAGCAGAGTAGACAAAACTGTCTGGGTTCCTGCACGCTGAGGGACTTCTGAAGCAATGGGAATTTGTGCAGTGCTCTGGTCTCCTCATGCTGGTTTTATTTCACACATCAAACTTTTAAGCTCAAAAGATAAATATTTTGAATTTGTTTCAATATTATGATTTTTAATGTTTCACTTTTATTAACATCTTTCAAGTATTAAATTCTAGGCTTTTTTTAATGCCTCCAGTCTTGGGTTTGATTCTTTTGGAAGTCAACATTCACTTGTGTTCTATCATCAAACAAAACTGGTAATCAACTGTATTACTGGAAGCCAAATAGCCAGGCTTTTCTTCTTTTTTTATTACACCACCAAAAAAAAAAAAATCATTTTCTTTAAATGAGTAAAAAAAAGTAGTTTTAACAAGAGCAAATTTGCTAGTAATTAGATGAACCAGTCTTATGTCTTCCAGCACTCGGAAGCATGAAATTCATCAGAACTCTCATAGCATTAATTAAAAAGAATTTATGTTTTTTTAATAAAATGCTTCATGTTTTAGCTCCTTTATTCCTCCACCAAATGTGATTATGTGGGGGCTGAAGGGAATTCAGGTTAATATGTTGACACACTTAACAATGCAGGGTCATGTTGCACAATACGCTTCACTGGTTTGGTTCAGTACACCCCCTGACAGGGCCTAATCATCCCCTGCCCTAAAGGCAGAGGGAAAGAGAGGATTTTAATTACTGCTCTGTATGCAAGTTTGCCAGCATTAAATTGAGACATAATTAGGCCTCTGAATTTTAATAATTGTCCTAGCTAATTGGGCAGACAAGTACGTTATGCAGCATGGCGTGATTAGATAATTAGTATTTCCAAATGACAAAATTGGGCTCTTGATTACAAATTCTACATGAAGGGGGAAAAAGGTAGCAAGCAGATCTTTACAAGTCTATTAAGGGAGAGTTTAGCGATGTTGGTAATTTAAAGTCCATCAGGAGGCAACATTTCATTCTCAGAGCTGGGGGTCTGGGACAAGGGCCTCTGGCCAATTCTGGCTCCCACTTAAGTCTCTTCCCCAGGGTGCTGTGATTTCTCTGGGGTCTGTTCATCTCTCCTATCCCCCACCCCCATCCCAAGCCTAGCAGTCCTCACTGACCTCGGGAAAGGTCTCTTTGGCTACACACCAGATGGCAGGTGATAACTCTGAAAAAGAAATCATGGGATGTAGGAAGGATAGAACAGAAAAGGGGTAACCTACCTGGTGAGGGTATATGTATCTGTTGTGTCTTTCCTTTGCAAGCAGCTGTTCTTTCATTCTTCTTCCAGAATTCACCACTGTCATTGTGTCATTAGCTCCTCTAAAATCTTTTTGGAGGAAAATCTTAAGACAAAATCTTAAATTTTTGAGGTATTATGTTATTGGGGTAAAAACCATGGGCACTGGAGACTGACCTGGGTTTGAGATCATCACTTAATAGGAGTATGCCCTTGGAGAAGTTACTTAATTTTGCCAAATCTCAGTTTTCTTATTGGCAAAATGAGGAAACTTCCCCCATAAGTTTGTTGATAGGATTAAATAAGGTAATGCATATAATTTAAAGCACAATGCCTGGCACAGAGTAAGTGCTCAATAAATATTAGCTGTTAAATGCAAATTAAATCACTAACTTTAGAAGCTACAAGGTAAAGGTGCTGGGTCTGGCTCTTTACTATGCTCTTTACTAACAAGTGAGGCAAGGGTCCCTGGCTCCTTTGCTTTCTAAGAGAGGAACATGGTGCTCCACTTATGCTGGGGGAAGCCCAATGGCAACAGCTGCCTTTACAGCTCAAATGCCCAACCAGATTTCTGTCCATTCTTCAGAGGCTGGCATTGCAGGCAAGCCTGGCCATTCAGAAATCATGAGGGTAGTTAACCTAAGAAGAATGTGGTGTAAACTCTGTATCTTACTCCATCTTGTGACTCACTCTTCACAGATGTCACTTTATTGCCCACAGAGGCATACTTCTGGCTGCTAAATTTTTCTCACAATAATGAGTAGGTTGGGCTTTAGAGTTAGGGTTTTCAGGCAAAAGGAAAAACAATACAAACCAGAATCCTTCTAAAAAATGATTGATAGGTGGTTGGTGGATGATAATATGATGATAGCTTGTTATAGGAAACTCAGAAGTTCTGGATGTATTTCCATGTATAGTCATTAAGGATGACTATAAGGAAAATAACAATGCTTCCATAGCTTGGTCAGGACAGTCTACCAGACTGAGAATTTCTTACGACTTTCTCAGAGTTTGTGCGTTCTGGCAGAGATTCCAATTCAGAATGCAGAGTTCTCTCTGTGGGTAAACTTTATATCACCATGGCATAATCTCTACAGTACATAACATCTAAATAACAGAGAAAGAAAAGGCACTTAAGATTAAGTATAGAATGCATACATTCAGCTAGAAGCTTAGAAGGAAGAGTAAGATACTGTTCTCCTGGATGAGGGTAAAAACAGAGACGGAGAGTGAGTGAGTGATCTTTATGCCTGACCTCTAAGGAAACCACTCCTCTTGGCTGTCTCTCTTTTGTTCACAGGGGTCACACGAGTGGCCTGGAGAGTTGGTGCAGGGCTCTCGCCTCACTGCACTTCCTAGATGCCAAGAGGAAATATCACGTGGGCAGAGGGTGGGAGAGGTAATAACTGTCATAAGATTTTCTTCCTCGCCACACAATGCTAGAGCTTCTCTCCCGCTCTTTTGAAGAAGTGCGTTTATGACTGATCGCTCAACACCTTGTTGGTTCTGATTGCAGAAAACACACCTTATAAATATATGATAACCATCCTGTAATAGAGGGTGTGACAATTTACTTCACAGTGCGTTTCGGGCTGCTAATTGATCGTTTCAGTCCAAGGACGATTTGGAATAAATTATAGCCATCAAAAGGATATCACAGCTCATTTTAGTGGAAGGCGTTCCATGTCGCTTCGCGTATGTCTCCGGGAGAGCGCCGATTGCACCCGCGGGCTGAGAGGAGGGGTGGGAGCCGACAGAGAAGTAGGAGGCTGGCGGGGCGGGGTCGGCGCTGCCTGGGGCGCGCGCGCGCGTGCGCGCGCGCGGCAGCTGCAGATCCGAGGCCGGACGGTAGAGGCCTCCCTTCTGAGAAGGCGGTGCGGCCGCAGGCTGCTAAGGTTCCGCTCTCGAACCCGTGCGTCCTTCCCGACGAGGTCCCTGCGCGGCCCGACCCAGTGTGAGTATTCCCCGCCCGCTGTCCTCCTCCCGCAGGTGGCAGCGCCTGTTCATCTGAGGTGAGAGTGCCCGCCGGGCAGAGGGCCCTGCTTGGGGCGGGAATGCTCACGTGCGCAGGGGCTCACCTCCGGCTCGTCGCTTCCTCTCAGCGGGGCTTCCCCGGGCGGGGGTGGGGGTAGAGGCGGTAGCGCGGCTCGCTGAGCTCCGGGAGCGGGATTAGCGAGGCTTGGAGTCGCCGCGGCCCCGTTGGGGGCTTGGTGCGCAGTTGGGGCCCGCGGCTCGGGTAGCTCTGCTTCTCACGCCGCAGTTGGGGAGGAGGGCTTGCGACAGACCCAGGCTCGGGGTGGCGTGGGAGGGGAGTCTTGCCCACCGCAAACCCGCGGAGAGGGCGCGTCGGGCCTGCTGGCGACGCGAGGCCGTGCCCCGATCTCCAGTTGTCCAGGTCGCGAGGGCGGCGGGTCGCGCCCTGGGGGACGCGGCGAGAGCGGCGGCCCGAAAGCCTAGGTGACGGGACCCTGTCCACCCCTCAGCCGGGTCTGGAGCCGGTCGCTCCCCCAGACCCTCGTCTTGTTTTCATTTCCCAGCAAAGTGTGTGCCGTTGTGTGGTGGTCATGGAGAAGGGAGACCCAAAGGCCTAGCCCTGGCTGGGATTCGAATTCGGAAAAAAAAAGTTTTTCCTACTTCTGTCGCAGGCGCTTGCCTTTCTGGTCTCCCCGCCTCGCCCACGAGACCCCCAGGCAACTTCCATTCTCCTCCTAAGTTGAAGCGTAAGAAAGGTTGAGGCCCTTCAGCTGACACGTAACATACCCCTCTATCCCAAGTGCTCAAAGTCGGGCTTCGCGCGGTGTCCTTAGTTGTTTAGTCCTTTGTCACGCTAATACATTATGTCAATCTAGGGCACGGATGTTTCCATGCAGGCGATTTTGACAGCAATCATCATACCAAGCTATTATGAAGTGCGATGTCAGTGCGTTCTGGAGGACGGATAATGTATAAGCCAGTTCTTGACACGCTATCTTACAAGGAAACATCTGAGACCATCAGTAAGAGGCATTTTAATTCACACACCAAAAATATTTTGTTTGGTTGACATCTTTCAAAATGCTGAAAGGTAGTAGCATTTATCATTTTGTAGGTATTTATCAATATACTCACAGAAGTCCTCCTAGGAAGGAGGAGGGTTTTGTTTTATTCCTATTCTATATAAACTGAGGAACAAAGATGCTGTGTCCTACCAAATAGTCCATAGTAAGTCAGTGAGAAGGCTCTATTTATGAAACCAAACATCTTGTAAAACTGGAATAACTGGAAAAGTGAGGAAACTAGTTGTGTTTATACCTTTGTTGTGAAAGAAAATCATCTGCTAGCTTTAATGAGAGACCATATGCTTTTAGCACAAGTGCTGGGTGTGTGAAATGATCAGTTTATCTCAGGTATGGAAGTCAGGTAAACATTCTGTAAAACTCCAGTCTTAATGACTACTACAGCTGTCCTTTGGCAGCTACTCTTATTCCAGTGGAGCTATACATTCTCTTTGATTGTCCGTTAATGTACATTGTATACAGTCATATTCAGAAAGTTGTGTTGTCGAGAATTTGGTTGATCTGGATTTTATGAGAGTTCAGTTTTGCTGCTATGATTACAAAAGCTCTTAAGTTCTAGAATATGGAAATGGGTAGGAAAAATTCAAGATGTCATAAGCTAAAATCAGGATTGCTCTATATAGTTCTACAGAATTTGTGCTCCACATTCCTTGAAATATAAAAGAATTATACTCAGTTAAGAAACCAAACTTCACCTGTATTCTATTTTGTGAGCAAGGCATTTACCATTAACAAAAAATTCAGTGATCCTTAGACTGTAGGTTAAATGTAACCTTTGGGTCGAAACACTTGTCATTTTTAGTAGTTGGTTGTGAACATAGACCCCAAAGTAGATGTGTCATAGAGCCACTATATACTGCTATAAGTTAACAATATACTATCAAAATACAGAATCATGAAACTCCTCACCCAGTGAATTTAAACTCTTATGATATTCAAGACCAGAATAGGGAAAGGGAATAGAAAGACAAGGAAAAGAGAGAGAGAGAGAGAGGGTAAGAGGTAGTTCATGGGGTTTTTGAATTATAATTAGTTGAATTCATTTGAGGGAAGAGTTTATAAGTGCTTTCCAAAAACCACCAGCAAACGATTTAAAATCTGAGGGAATAGTTCAGATTCAACTCCAGCTGAGACTATATGGAGAACCAAGAAAAGCAGAAAGAATGTAATTAGCTGAGTAGGAATTTTTATATCAGTTCTGGTCTAATACCTCAGTATTATATAAAGGGCCATGGGATCATTAGTGATTAGCAGGCATCCAGACCATAATGATGAGAGATCAAGGCCAGGGGACAAAGATGAAAGGGCCTTCCTGCTTAAACTGAATGTTGCAAATGCTGGTGCACTTATATAAGGAAGGTCAGCCATCAGTTAAAGAAATAGGGAAACAGTCCCAAAGCAACAAATGTATTCTTCTCTTTCACCCCAGAGTTAGATTGGATATGGAGATTAACCAAGCTTGAGCTGACACAAAAAGAATGTCCTTATTGCAGCCATTTATAAGGCCTGGAAATTTGAGTCTTGTCTGCTTTAATGAGCTTAGATATTGCCCAGAAATTGGGGAAAGGGACCTGCTGGGTCCTGGATACCAGGGTTACATAACCAACTAAAAGGTCAGTGAACAAGGTGGACAGATCCAATTCCAGATATTTTCTGGGTACACCCTGGATTGTTTGTCCATTAGGTAGACAGAACAGCTCCTAAATTTTATAAGTACAAGGGAGTATTAGGTACCTAGTATACTCTCAATCGATATGACAGTTGTGGAAAAACAGGTGACATGAGGTTAACCTTTTTCTTTTTTTTTGAAATGGATAGTCTAACTATCATGTCTGCTCATCTTCTATAGATTTAAGAACCATCCAAATATTTCTTTGAGTCTACTAAATTTTTGTCTATAGTGTTTATAGCTTCTGGATTGGAGTAGGGGGCTCTTAGTATGGCCCTAGGTAGTTGTAATAGAACTAAGTGTGGTTGGTATGGTTTGAAGTCCATCGCTTTCATAGAGAGGCTCTTGGTTTTAGATTTACAAAGTTTACATGTGGACCCAGAATATAGAAAAGGTGGGAAATTGCCCTGAGTATTGGGAAGTATCATGTGGTAGAAAGAATCCTGGGCCAGGAGTGGGGACCAGGTTAACCATGTGCCAATTGTGTTACTTGAAGCAAATTTTAGTTTCTTTATAGGCAAAACATATATTGTAGTAATACCCATTGGGTCTACTTCAAAAGGTAGTTTTGAGCCTCATCTGAGATGGAGTAAATGGAAGGACTGGTTTATTAAGTACTGTGCAAGTACAGGATTTTGTGTGCCACTACACAGGTTTTGTAGGTAAAGGTGTAGGGGTCATAGGCCCTGAGCTGTAAAGATATTTAAACCAAAATATAAATGAAGATGGAAACCTGCCTTTGGGAACTTGGGAGAATAGAGTAATTTTAACATGGATACTAGAGATGAGTGAATAATACAGTCATTATTCCTCCTTTCTCAGATTCATAAAAAGTAGTATTCTGTTGTCAGAGTATTCTCTTCTGCAAGAGATTGATTGATTTCTTGATTTGAGAGAGAGAGAAAAAACATTCGCACAAGGGGGGAGGAGAAAGGGGGAGAGAGAATCTTAAGCAGACACCACACCTAGCATGGAGCCCAACGTGGGGCTCAATCTCATGACCCTGAGAGCATGACCTGAGCCAAAATCAAGAGTCTGATGCTTAGCCAACTGAGCCACCCAGGCATCCCTGCAAGAGATTCTTTAAAAATTGCTTCCTAAAGGGGCGCCTGGGTAACTCAGTTGATGAAGTGTCTGACTCTTGGTTTCGTCTCAGGTCATGATCTCAGGGTCACGAGATTGAATCCCACATTGAGCCCCCCATCAAGCCCCCTCAGGCTCTGTGCTCAGCACGAATCTGCTTGAGTTCTGTCTCCCTCTCCCTTTCTCTCTGCCCCTCCCCCCATTCATGTGTGTGTGCCCTCTCTCTTTCTCTCTCTAAAATAAATAACTCTTAAAAAAATAAAATAAAAATGCTTCCTGTTGGATATAAAGAAACCTGCCAGCTTAATACTATCAAGTCCAGATCTTCAGCATTGGCACTGAAGGCAAGCTCTACATGTGGGGAAAAGTAGCCAGACTTCCAGGCCTTGATTCTTGTACTCTCAGAAGTTCTTCTTAGAGATTTCATTAATTTCCATTGCTACCTTCATGTCTTAGGGGAGCACAGAAGCTGGCTGGAGTTCCATATATTGGCTTAATTGGTCAGCTGTGAACATTTTTAAGCAATTGTTATTCTTCCCACAGCAGCAACCCATTTTTGCTGCAGAGATAGCAAAACTTTCCCCCAGTCCCTTGCAGGCCATTTAAAAAAAATTAACACTCATATCTTTTATTTTTTCCTACTTTCCTCTGTGTATTTAAAAGTTGCTGAGGCTGCTGGGGAAAGAACAGTTTGCCTCTCTATCTCACAGAAATACCAGTACAGATACAGGCAGCATCATTGGCTCCCACCAACATGGGCCGATGGCTCCAAGCAAGGATGGGAGAATGGTCTGGGACCTTATGGGGTGGTATATACTCATTCTGAGTTTTAGAATCTACCCTACTAAAGAGTAAGAAACAGTGCCCCTTGTCTGAAGTCACTGGTTAGAGGGATGTTTTCTGGAGGCTTGTTGAATATCTTCGACACAGTGATGCTTCATAAATTCACATTCTGTGAGGCACAGTGTGTTTGAGCCAGTATAGTATATTGGGGCATTTGATTCAGACAGTCCGTGTTTGCATATCACATCTGCTGCTTACTTGCTGAGTGGCTTGGGCAAGTTTCTTAATCTCTTTGAGCCTCAGTTTCTTTATCTGCAAAATGACAATAATAATAGTATCTACTTTAGGATTGTTGTACCTGAGGTGTATGCTCAGCAAATGGGAGCTATATCATTAGGCTCTGGAGAGTGAGGGAGGAGTATAAAGAAATTTCCATTTTCAAGGATATCACACTGTGGTTGGAAGGGACTGAGTAAAAGAAAACTGACAAGACTGTACAGGGCAGAGAATAGGCATGACATGTCAGTGCTGCAGATAATCCGCCAAGGACTAGGATGATGATGAAAGATTTCAAGATAGAGGTGGGAATTTCTCTCTGGGATTTACAGTCTGGGTGGGATTCAGATATGTATGGTGCAGTTGAGAAGCAGTGATCAGAACACACACTACAGCAAGGGTGGGAATATGCCAGAGTGGAAAGTAAACCAGCTTTTGAGCCAGATAGATAAGCATAAGAATCTTATCTCTGCTGTGAGATTTTGCTTGGACAAGTGTCTTAACTTCTTTAGTCTCAGTTTCTACAACCTTAAAATGGGTATAATCATATCTCATTTAGTTGAAGGGATTAAATAAGATGATGTTTGTAATGCCTAACATGATGCCTAACACCTCACAAGTGTTCAATAAAATGAAGATAATCCGTGTGGTATTTTCAGAGGACAATTGGAGGGCTGTCTGTCTGAGGAGCTGTCTTGCCTTGTGTAGGCTATTAGTGGGAAACAAACCAGAAATGTCCAGTTAGGGAGAGTGGGGAGGAGGCTTAAAGCCAATTTAAGGAGCTGGGGCTGTTAGAGGCTATCAGAGCTATCCAGGGCTTTCCAGTAAAGTAGGGGTTTAGGGTAGTTAATATCAAGGCATTCTGAAAGCTGTTTTGGAGGAAGGAAGAAACTCACTTTGTACATGTAAGGTGACAGGGATATAGATTAGGGATAGTGGAAGGGTGATCAGATCTGGTTGACGTGGTCTCTTTATAAAGTTTCTTCCATAGAAGGAGCTAAGGACTATAAACTGTGGAGTTAGAGAGTTGTTTTGTTTTCTTTTGTTTTGTGTGTAGACTCCTAATATTTAATGTCAGTTGACCAAAATAAAATTAGTATAGTTCCATAACTTTGGAAAATAGAACTCACTCAATATTCAGGGACTGTAAAAGGTGGGAAGTAACTTTAATGCTAAATACCCTTAGAACTTGCTTCAGCTCAAATAATAGCCCTTTAAAAGAGCTCCTTTCCCCTTCCTGTTAATGAAGATGAGTGTGTGCCTTTCACTGGTTTCCAGGAAGGCAGAAGTACAGATCATTTGTAGCTGTATGAAGTTTGAGGTTAGGATTGTAGTGGCATTAGGTTAAATGGGGAGGATGGTGCTAGCAAAATGGTAATTTTGATGACTTTATTTGGTGACATTGTGATTTGGATGAGAAAATTCTGTCCTTTCCTAAGTCATTAAAATGATTTAATTAAAGACACAAACCTTGTAAATAGTTTTGGATACTAGGGGATTTATTTATATTGTCTCTCATTTTCTCCTCATCTCTCTTTTTTTTTCTGCCCATTGTAGTTTTGTAGTGGGAGAATACATGGTAGACAATTGCATTTCTAAAGGGAGTCACACTCATTATATGGACACCAGTTTTTTAAAACATGAAGAAATTGCAACCACCTATTACTGTTCAGTGGTAGGCCTTAAACATATGAAGCAGAAAAGGATAACTGACCTAATATTGATTTCATGAATTTTTCTGTTCTCTTATTTGGGGGGCAAGGGGCAGCATGGTGGTAATAGCTCTGGGGTGTCTGGGGTGTCATAGTAGTTAACTAAAGCCAAGGATTGCTTCCCTTGGAAGGAGGATGCACATGCCAAGAGAATTGTACACAGTGGATGGCAAACACAGGAAGGGGATAAATGACAAAGGAAAACATAGGCCCTGTGAGGTTAGAGGCAAAACAAGCTGGCTTAGTCCTGTTGCTTCTGAGCAGGGGCAAGGAGTGTATTTCTTTTCTCATCTCTTGAGTTTATTTAAATTATCTGTTGGTTTGGGGGTGGAAAGAAAGTATGATGTTATAAGGCTGATTAATATTAAGATGCAAACATGCAGATTATATCCAGCTCCTGACACTCCTTTTCACTCCAGTTTAGAAACCGAAGACTATAAAAGAAACCTGTTCTAAGGGAAGGAAGGAGAGAAAGCAAAAGACATTTCCCTACTTTTTAACGAGAGGTGTTTTTGGAATGTATATTATTTTTGGATTTTTGGTGTCCATGCCACCCTAACAGATCATCTAAAGTAGCTCCTGGGGGCGCCTGGGTGGCTCAGTCATTAAGTGTCTGGATTTGGCTCAGGTCAGGATCCCAGGGTCCTGGGATCGAGCCCCGCATTGGGCTCCCTGCTCAGCGGGAAGCCTGGTTCTCCCTCTCCCACTCCCCCTGCTTGTGTTCCCTCTCTTGCTGTGTCTCTGTCAAATAAATAAATAAAATCTTTAAAAATAAATAAATAAAGTCAGCTCCTGGCTGAAAACTGCCAGGGGGTTTGAACTAGGGGTGGGTTGCATTGGGCAGGGGTATCCAGGGTGCTGTTGTCATTAATTTTGCCAAAAGAGCCTCATCAGAGACCAATTCTCCCCTCCTTGGTGGGTGGCATCGAGCCTTGGAGAGGGCCTCCACGCAGATTTCAGCCTTGCCCCCTCCTCCAACCCTTTTGCCTTCTGCTCCTGCAGTGGGACTTCTCCCTCTCTTCCCCTTTTTTCAATTAAATGAATTAATTACCAGGCATTTAACTTTTTGCCAGACTCTTTCATTATGCCCAGAGTTGTTGCTGAGCGGCAAAGGGAAGTAATAACATTCGCAGTGAGGGGCAAATCCTGTTAATGAACAAATTAAAGTTCAAACAGTGATTCAAGTTCACAACCTCTCCGTGGCTCTTCTCTTTAATAAGAGTTATACATGTTACTTTCCTGCTCTTTTCTCCCTTTTATTACTTTTTAAGCTTTTCATCAGCACTGCCGGGGCATATTTGAGGCTCCCAGCCTTTCAGCCCTGACAAGGACTGGAGCAGTTATAATCCCATCTTAATTTGGCAACTTTTGTAAAACACATAAAGGGCCCAGGGCCACCTTTGGTCACCAGGACCAGGTGACCATATAGCTTCCACCTCCTGCCAGGGTTCTGTGGGTTGCTCCTCTCCCTCTGCATTCCTCTCCCTACACATTGCTCCTCTCCCTAGGAATTCCTCCAGCTGTCAGGATCTGATCACTCACCTTCCTGCCCCCCAGGCACCGCTTTGCTGAGCGAATGAGACACAACTGTCTGAGCCCTTGCCCTTCTGTGTTCCTTCTCCTATCATCCTCTCCACCTGCCTGGTTGCAGCGCTAGGGAGAAGGGGACTCTGTGAGAAAAGGGAGGAGTCTCCAGACTAAAAGCTGGGAACCTTTATGGGGAAAGGAGTTTGAGGTAGGAAGGAAGCCTGATCCCCTCCTGACTACCATTATTACCAAGTGCTACTAGCTTCACTTGGGGGACCATGTCTGCCGAGGCACTGAAAGGCCCAGCCTCACTGGCCCAAACCAGAGCAAGGCAGGGGCCTGGGTGGGAAGGAGCCCAGGAAGCGTCGGGTGCCCGCCTACTTCTCTTCCCTCTTTTTTTCCCTCCCCATACTGTGGATTGCGTGGGGGTCTTTTCCATCTCCGTGCCTGGCTTCTCACCACCATCTTCTGAGCGTGGTGGCTTGATATAATCACCATGACAACTGCAATCTACGAGCATACACATAATAGAGATGAAATAGACAAAAGATTAGCATGCCATGAAAAGTACAATAAGTTTCTTATTTAGCATTTAGATAACTGTCTTTCCTTCGGAGCAAGCTTCAAAGTTGAAGCCAGTTTAGACCAAGAGGATTAATTCTTTCTCCCGCATGCTTCATTGAATCTCTCATTACCAAACTTTGTCTGTATTGATGTAAGATTTGATTGAAGATTAGAGCATTTAGCAAATCTTGCTTTTCTGCATGTATCAGGTCCTTTCAAGCACGGATCGCAGTGCCCAGTGGTCAATACCCTTACTTTTATCCAGTGTCTGCTTCATTTAAACTTAATCAACTCCATCAACGAACTGGAACAGGGAAACGTCCCTGCGGTAAGAATGTTGTGCTTTTGTGGGATAATTCTTTGCTCTTTCCCGATCCGTTGCCATTAAACCTAAAATTGCACTATGATGAACTTTTTTTTTTTTTAATCAATATGATAATGACAATTGGGCCTGAACACTCTGGTAGGACCTAGACTACAACTGAATCTGGCTTCCATCACCAAAACAACTTCTGGTCCTACGATATAGTCTGCCTCCTTTTGTGTGGCTTTAATACCTTTTCTTCCCTGACATTGAATATTGCTCAAGCTGGAAAATGATGCATCTTTGTAGGGAAGGCTCATATGTCACAGCCAGAAAGTGAAGCAGACCAATTGGTTGTGTGAATTATCTGACTTGCTGCAGTGAATTATTTGCACTGTTTCCCTACCTAGTCAACAAGTTCCTGAGGTATAGTAGAGATCAATCAAAACTGACAGCCCGCATGTGAAGGCTTTACTGTGTAAATCTGGCGCGCTCATCCTGGCCATGCCGGCCCTGGCATCTGTATATCATTTTTATACTGCTACCAGTAGAGCAATTTCAGAAGTATTTGCAAGGAAAATGCGTGTCCCCATCTGTTCCTAGAAGCATAAATGTGCCACCTTCAGAGGATTTTCACTGGTAATCATATCTTTAATGATCAACAGACTGGTGATATATATTTTTCCATAAAATGGGGTTTTCTTCACTTTATTGTGATTGGCTAGAATAAATAGCTTTTCCATATGTTAGGGAGATAAAATATAAGATTAGCAGAGGTCGTTTGTTGGATAGTAAACAAAAGAAACAATTCATTCCAAATAATCTTTGAAAAGAAGCAATGACAAAATTAAGTTGCAGTAACAGAGCATCTGAGGCCCCACATCAGAAAACAGACCTTGTTCCTCCTTGGAAAAGGAGCCGTTTAAGAGTAGAAAGTTAGAGACTTCTAAAGGACTCTGGTGGCTTATTTTCATGAGGCAGGGGAGGAAAGGAGCAGGGTAAGAAGGAGAGGCTAGAATAATCCTTATTTGTTCTACTTCTAAGGTCATATTTCCTATCCCTTTATTTTAAAAATTTATTTCTCAAATTCCCTTCCCTTTATTTTACCTGCTATTTTCCCGTCTTCACTACAGCACCCTCAGTAAGTTGGTGGGTGGTGTGTTCAGAAAGTAGGAAATGCCAACCCTGCTGTATTTCTCTTCAGGCCTACAAGGAGATGGGGACTTTTCATGTGCTTAAAAAATCAAAAGGCTGGCTCCCTCCCTGGTAGATTTATCTTCTCGCATAGAAAAGGGTGACTTTGGAGAGCCAGGCACAGTACCTGCCTTCAAGTGAAATTCCAGAGCCATACAGAAGGTACCTGAAGATAGCCAAGACCCACCAGAGAACTCCCAGGAAGTGTTCTTAGCAATCTAATTCCACCTGTATAGGTTACAGTCCAAAGATACAACCAGGCCCTGATCTGCTTCCCCCCACACCCCCATGCATGTATTTACACTCAGCACCCAAGAGGTCCCCCCTTTTCAAATGCAGACACTCTTAGTTCTGTAGACAGTTAGCTCTTGGGGAAATTTGGAAACAACTTCTCCAGGATCTCTGTGTAGAGGTTTCCACTGCCTGCTCAGGAATCTCCAATTCTATTTTGTTTCCAGGGTTGGGAATTTCCTGTTCCACAAAGGACTGACAGTTGTAAGATGCCTGAATCTGTCTAAACAATGTCTTCAGCCTTCAGGCTCTCCAGAAAATAGGTGTAGAGCTGTTCAGACCTGTTTTCTATAAGTCAAGAATTGAGAATGAGAAGTTGGTGTGGGGGGTTTCCCTCTAAACATTGAAAATAAGACCAGTAGTAGGTTAAGTGTTGATTCTTTATTGTTATTTTCCCCCCTTGGGATAGTGGGGGGAAAACTCCATCTTTTCTGTATATGTTACCCACTCCATCCCCATAGTCCATAGAAATTTTTTTGCTCTTTCTGAATGCCTACTGCTCTCACTGCAGCAGGAATGTATGGGTATTAGTTTGAAAATTGGAAATGTGGTCTTTAGGCTGGTCCCACGCAGAAAGTCTACTAGCATCTTAGACCTAACTTGTGTTAACTTCCTGGCCCCAGTGAGGCTTGGGAACACTGACAGAAGTAGAAAAATAGCTCACCCAAGTCTCTGGCCAGAAGAAGATCGAAAAACCGCCATCAAAAGATTTTCTTTTAACATTTCCCTTTAATTGTAGAAACGTAATCTTGTAGGCTAGGTTGCACATAGGCAGGCATAGACTGTATAGGATTTACAGGTAGATCACATTTTGCCTGATCTGAAACCAGATTTGCTGTAGTATTGCAATTAAGACTAAAAGAAAGGGAAGTCACGCTTGTAGTTGCCACACTGTATTGTGATTACACGGCAGATCTGCAGTCTTCAATGAATTTGCTTGCCACAAGGAAATTCTGGCATGTGTTGTATATGAAACAATTTACACTCAATTCAAAAAACAATTTCCTGATTTCTGTGTATTTTAGTTTGAGACCCATTTTGTATTGAATTTTTCTATGTTGTTTTCATAAAATGAAATTAAAAAAAAACCAACTGATTTTATGTGGGAGAAATAAATGTGTAATGTTTGCTCCTTTCATTGTCCAGGAGGATGAGGCGGTTACTACTACAGGCGGGACATTTCCCACTCTTTCCTCCTGTGCCCAGGGGTACTGTCTAACGCATAGGCCTCCGCCAGGAATGTTGCTGTCCACAGCGGAGTAGAAGACCCTGCAGAGCTTACCTTTGGGGCTCATGTTGGCTGGGCTCTGAGCCATAGAACTGCAGGCATCCAAGTTTTTCCTAAACCCTAGATTGGAGCCATTTGCAACACATAGTCCTTTGCTGCTTCCGAACCACAGACCCTCTACACATTCATATCCATAGCAGAGATGGAAGTCTTGGCAACTATAGGACAAGTATTGCAAATTTTAAAAACAAACATACTGAGTTCAGGGTGAAAATTACCTGCAGCAACAATGCTGTCTCTTTCCCTGCACAGCTTCACTGCCACCAAGCAACCTCATCAGTTTAGGCTTATTTCACTGAAAATGTACTTAATTCCAGAAAAACTACTAGCTATCTATATGTAACTATTATTTGTTAGTCAATTTTATGACAACCCTCCTACCTTAGAAGAAAATATTGAACCTAAACTCTAATTCAGATATTTGAAAACGTATAATAAAGTGTTAATGTGCATATAATCTCTCATGACTGTAATATGCATAGTATTTGTTTTTTTAGATAAAAGTCAGGGTGGGCAGGCAGTGTGGTGCTTTGAAAAGAAATTCAGATTTTAAAAATAAGCTTAAGGAAATGCCTGTTTTAAGGAAAATAAACTTAACTGATCATTAAGACAAAGTGAACTATTAAAATTTAGTGTCAATTAACAATCTTTATGTTAAATTACTG